>NC_071533.1:69339770-69939770 GCF_026979565.1 Vidua chalybeata
TACATTCAAATCAAACACAAATATTGATAGATTATTGGTTTGGGGTCAGAAGGGACCCCTAAGATCATCCAGTCCCACTCCCAGGGACAACTTCCATTATCCCAGGTGGCTCCAAGCCTCATCCAACCTGGCCTTGGAGACTTCCAGGATCCAGGGGCAGCCACAGCTTCTCTGGGCACCCTGTGCCAGGGCCTCAGATCCCTCACAGGGAAGGATTTATTTCTCTGCAAGATCTCACAGCCTACACAGACTCTACAGGATTGATCCAAGGGTTCTAGTTCAGGGTCCTCAAGCAGAAGGTGGCTGATGGAATCAGGTGCCTGTGGAGCACTGAACACTAATTCTGTACTGTGTGTTACATCAGTACTTATGATTATTCTCTTCAGCCAAGAAGGACACACACAGACACAGGCTTTAGGAAGATCTGGCTCAGAAGAAGAGGGAAATGGTTATTTCATTATCCAGTGGCCTCATCATTTCATGCCCGTTGGTAAAGATGCAGCAAACCTCTGGGCTGAGTGATTACTAAATGATACTTTCCACATCTGCCATTACACCCTCTATCCACTTATCACAGAGTGTAACTGAGGCTTTGCAGCTATTTATTATAATTTTCAGTGGAGCACAATTGACCTTGTGTTTATAGACAACTTTTTTTTGACCCGTCCACTTTAAAGAAAAAAACACCTCCAATCAGTTTATAGCGGTGGAACAGAGGGAGGAATATAATGATATTGATGAAATGGATATAAGACTACTGAGGCTGCATTTTAATTCAGTCCTGGTGCTGTTTGCATCTAATAAAATTCCTCTCAGGGAATTTTTTTTTAAGCTGACCTCTTCAAAGTAAATCACAGCATGATTCACTGTACAGCCAGTTTTCATAATCACAGTGTGTGAGATAAAGCAGAGCTGCAGTCAGGCATGCAGCTACAGGACAATTGCAAACCATCATCCTGCTAGGAACGAGCAGAGAAATTCAATTAAAGCTCCACTTTTGATGAAGAATCAGCGAGGATTCATTGTACTTGCTCAGAAGAGGAAATGGCACTCAGGATTTCAGCGCTCAGGTCCTGGCACTGCCACCAGCCCTCTAAAGGTGGCCTTGCTAATGGAACCATTTTTCCATGGTTCCCCTGCAGCTGGAGCTTTCTGGGATGCTCTGTGGCCACAGCTTCGTTGCTAAGTCATGTAAGAAGAGACCTATGGGGTGAAATATTTGGCCCAACTGTGTGTGTTTTAAGTGTTTTCATGGTGGAGCAACACCAGTCCTTCAAAAATATTTTGCAGCAGCTTCTCCAAAGCCAGTCCATGATGGGACCCAACACGTGCTAAGCTGACACAGCTCACTCCAAATACAATGATTTTCCAAACTGCTCATGCAGCCTGACCCACGAGGATAAGCTGATACCATCCATGGATTATGGAGCTTCTCATCATGTGGCAACACTTCAGTGATGTGCAAATTCTGCTTTTGGATTCCACAAAGTCTGGGTGAACTCCACACTGGTCATCTGGGAAGAAGACACGAGTTTTAATGCTGAGTTTTACACCATGAGATGATTTGCAATAAAACTACTTCAAAGAAGAAACAGCTTTAAAAACCTTCTTAACTTAAGCTCTTCTTCCTTCTCCCCAGCCTTAATTTCAGTTTTATTTACTTTTAAGATAGGGATTCACTTATAGGATAGTACTGAATGGTTGTCTCAGCCAGGCTCTTTTGAAACTGTATTTGCCTACTGCATGTGGCCTGTTATGAGGTTTAAGATGTCTTTTAGAGGGAGAAAATCAACAGCAGTTGCTGATATTTTCAGCTGTATGGTCCTAATTTCCTCAGATTCAGGGAGCAAAATGCAGAGGGAGAAAATGCTGAAATAGTAGAGTCATTTATAAATTTTATAACAACAAATATGAGATAGAAAACAGCCCCTTACCCACGTGTGCTTTGGGTGCAGGCAAGGCAAACAGAATATGAATACAATATTTTTCTAGGGAAAATGAATAGGCAAAAAGAAAGAAGAAGACACAAATGTTCCTCTTCCTCATCCTACTCAGACTCTGCTGAGGTATCACTGCTCTCCTGGATGGGAGTGGCTGAATTCTGCTCCTTGCATCACTGTCTCCTCACTGGGTAGCCTGAATTGATTACAGCTGGGGCTGCTGGGATGTACCAGTTTGCTCCCCATTAAAAGCAGATTTTTTTTTTTTCCACTGAGACACTGTGGGAAATACACATACAGGCCTGTGGGAGTGGAGTCAAACTCCAGAAAAAATAAATGAAAACAACCTTGTAGTTATTTATGGGGAAGATCCTGGTGAGTCTGGAGTCATGGATTGGACTGAATAATTTTTTTTTTGTTCACATCTCTGCTTAAGTTCCTGCTGTCTCATGTCTAGTTATCTACATCTGTGACAGGTGGTAAAGATGTTTGATTCGTCCTTTTTGCTGTTCAATGTGTGGAGAAAATGCTGGCAGACCAGGATGTTTCCCAGAAACACTCCTGCCCAATTTAACCATCCTCATATTCTATCAATTTCCCTCTCACAGTGATCCCCTCTTGCCGTGGAAGATAGTCAGAGCACTGTAAAATTATAACAGTGCCCAGGCTGCCCCAGAACTAACAGGTGGAAAAAATAAGTTTATTCCTCTAAGGTGAGTTTTATCTTATAATAATTCATGCGGAAAAGAAAAATCACGAGGACTATCAGGAGCCAGTGTAACTTCCAAAACTCTGAGATCACAATCTGTAGTACTACACACTCATAGGGATCCTGAAATATTTCAGATTATCTGCCATATACTCCTTGTGGAAGTGGCTGTGCACCACTAAGCTTTCATCAGAAGCAGAATCTCCTTTATTGTGAGTTTTTAACAGTTTTGCTTTGAATTTAGAAATCTTTAAATGCAAGCAGCACAGAAGCCTTTTTTTTACCCAGGTATTCTTATCACCAGTCCTTCTTTGTACTGATCTTTATTGTAGTGGTTATGTATCTCAAAAGAGCAGCGTGGTTGGCAGCCACTAGCTGTGACTGTGTTCAGGGCAGGACTGGGGAGCAGGAAGAACTTCTTTCAGTGTGGAAAAGAAATAAATTCCCACGTGCATTTCAGTGCCTGCCAGAAATCATCTTTCTATTTACAACTGAATGAGCTGAATTACCTTTTTACATATACAGATGAACCAGGTCTCTGAAGGTAATCAAAAGACCACTGCACCATTTTAGATGCTGATCTCTGAAGCCGAATACCAGGAAGTCCAGAATTGTGTTCAGTGGAAAATTCACGTTTCAAAATGTGTTTTCCAGGCTGATGTAGAACAGAAATGAAGTTTTCTAAATGCACTTCTAGTGACAAATACAAAACAACCCTTTGCCTTCCTTAGAACACACAGAGAGTCTGGTGTCTGGAGCTCTCCTGTGAGGTGTTGGGAGGCTGGATTCAAATTCCTCCTCCTTGTCTGTTGAAATGACATAGAAAGAAGTAATCCTGGGCATTGACCTTCTCACAGTCTCCTGGATTTTCCTGTCATTACTCTTTATTGGGCGTTTTCTTGGGGGAAAGTAAGAAAAATTGCATTTGATGGGAGTATTTTTTCACTAAATAAATGTACTCCTTGGGTAAAGTTTTTATTTGGACAAATGATCTCAGGTCTTGTGCACATCTGTGAGTGAAGGTGCCCCTTTTTCCCAAGCACTTTGTGCACAGCCTCTGCTCCCTGCTAACCCAAGGTGTCACTCTGGCCTTGTGCTGGCACAGTGACACCTCCCTCTTCAGCCTGAGGCAGTGGCAGGGCTGACTCCTGTCACCCTCCCCAGCCAGGCTCTCAAACCCCCACACCTCTGTGCTTCCAGAAAATGCATCCCCAAATGTGAGAAAACCCCCATTAAAATTTCAGATACCCGCCACATAACTGCTATCGCCCGCAAATTCCCCAGCCAGCTCCCTTCTGACAAGGTTTGATATGGTGTAATGCAAAATGCATATTTATCCTTGTTTTTATAACATTTTGTTATTGCCTCCCATCATCAGGCCATAGCCTGGAACTGATGAGATTGCAGCTGGTTGGGGCATGCATCACCTAAATTTTATAGAGTGCCTTCTACTCTTGATTTTCAAGTGTCACAACCCACCAAAGATGTGCTGTTTCACAGCTTGGGGCTCTAAGTCACAGGAGATAAAGTGCATATTGGAAGAGTAAATTGAGTTTTTTTGCTTTAAATTGAAGGAAAGTCATAGTTGGGGTAGAGAAGAAATAATAAATCTATTTTCTGGAACAAATAGCAGCTCTCATGGTTTCCAGCAATAAAAGCAGGAAGAAAGGCCTAAAGACATGAACATTTAAACAAACAAGTTGAAGATCTTAAAGAAATGACAGTGGGAGCTCTGAAAACTGCTGCAACTTAAAAAAAAAAAAAAAACCTCTTTTATTTGTTTGGGTTGTTTTTATATAGGAAGGAGGCGGGGAGAAAGAAAGCATTTTAAATATGGGTTTTCTAACCACATGAGTTGAGGTGGGAAACTATGTTTTCATACTGCTTGCATGAAGAGAAACTGTTATTTTAAAAAATTTTGAAGGGGAAGCTGTTAAAAAAATAACAGGGGGCGGAGAGGAATAATAAAATAACATCAGATCCTCTGAACTGTGAGGCTTTGGGGAAGAATAAACAACCAAACCCCTGTCCCTGGCAGATGTTCCCCTACTGGATTGGCTTTGCCTGGCCAGGTTTTGGTGGTGAGGGGGATGCAGGGGTGGCTTCTGTGGGAATCTGCTGCCAGTTCCATGGAGCCAGTTCCAGGAGGAGCAGCCCTGCAGCCCCCAGGCCAGTGCAGAAGCTGAATTTGCCCCCAGGTCAGTGCAGAAGTTGAATTTGAATTTTCCCCGTGATGGTGTTTGGTGGGGGATCTCCCTTTGTGCTCATCTCGACCCATGAAGCCTTTGTTAGATTTTCTCTCCCCTGCCCAGCTGTGCAGGGCAGTGGCAGAGTGGCTTTGCTGGGTGACTGGTGTCCAGCCAGTGCCAACCACTACATCTCCCATGAGAAAAGCTCAGGTAGAGGATGTTGCCCAAATCCCTTATTGGGGCCTTCTGTACTCATTGGTGTCCAGGGACCCAACTGCAGCAACAGGATTGTTTACATTTCCCTTGGGGCTGCAGGAGCTTTGCTGTGCTTTATAACCCAGTTTTCTCCTTCCTCCCTCCTCCTGTGAGAGCCAGAAACCCACCTGCCACTTCTGCCTTGGAGGTATCATAGCATAGTTTGGGTAGGAAGGACTTTAAAGCCTATTTTTTCCAGCCTTTGCCATGGGCAGGGACACCTTCCACTATCCCAGGTTGCTCCAAGCCAAGGATGATCCAACCTGGCCTTGGACAATCCCAGGGATGGGGTAGATCTCCCTTCCTCACTTAAAAGCTTGAAGAAAGGAAATCTATCCATATTGCAGCTTCCTACTTGGCCTCTTTTTTCTTTCTTTGTTTAATTTATGACCCTCTGGCAAGTCTATGCCAAACCATCATCCAGCAGAGGTTCAGCAGAGAGATCTCTGCAGAGACAGGGCCTGCAGCAAAACTGAAAGCAAGGCATACATATGTTACTTATTTTTCACATCTAATGTATTCTCTTAAAATCTCTGCACTTTATTTGGAAGTTGAACAACATGGACCAGATTCCAGTGTAATGTTTCATTAACTCTGTTGGAGTGACACCACTCCGTTGGTGTGCTGTGTTATTTAACACTTAGCCACAGACTCCACTGAGATGTGGAGTCAGATGCCAGCATTCTTGCTAGAAACAACAATATTCATGTTAAGAATTCACATCACCATTTAATTATTAATTGTGCCTTAATTGGCTGTCATAAATTCATTTGCCCTTTGATCAACAACGATTCTTTGGGGTTGTTATGACTGCCTGCAAGCATGAGTAATGACTTTGACTTCAATGCAAAGATGTTAGGATAGTGTTGCTGCTACAGCTGAGGTGACTGAAAGAAATTGAGTTGTGGAGGTAGTGGGAAGGTGGGGAAGTCACAGATTTCCAGCATTTCAAAGCATGACTATTTCACACCAGAGAAGAATTAGACCAGCCTGCCAGAAGAGTGGCTTCACAAACAGCTATTCTTGTGAATGAAAATTAATAGAAAATAATTAATTTGGCTTTTCTGTACCTAATCAGGGTCCAAGAGAGTTGGAGAGGGACTTGGGACAAGGGATGGAGGGGTGGGACAAGGGGGAATGGCTTCCAATTAATAGAGGGCATAATTAGGTGGGATATTAGGAAAACATTATTTCCCTGTGAGGGTGGGGAGGCCCTGGCACAGGGTGCCCAGAGAAGCTGTGGCTGCCCCTGGATCCCTGGAAGTGCCCAAGGCCAGGCTGGACAGGACTTGGAGCACCCTGGGGTAGTGGAAGGTGTCCCTGCCCAAGGCAGGCAGTTGGAATGAGATGAGCTTTGTGGCCCCTTCCAATTCAAACCATTTTATAATTCCTTGAAATGATATGATTCTAGGGTAAAGGAAATAAATAAAAAGTCGATCAAAATTAAAGGGCTAAAAGGTGCTGCCTGTAAAACAGACAGGTCCCGTTACCTGACAGCTCAGATAAACTGGGAGGCTGAGCCATAAATCTGAGCTGGCTTAGTGCAAAGTGCTCACAACACAAACCTGTCAGGCAGTGCTTTATAAAAGCTGCCTGTTCTCTGAGTGCACGGCCACAGCACCCTGGAGTTGGGGAACAATCTCTTCAGAGGGCAGAGCTGGCAGAGGTGTCTGTGCTCACAGCCCAGGTCCCAGCGCGGGCGTCTGGCACCGTGTTCACCCTCCCAGCAGAGTCTCACATCCCTCCCTGCCACTCCTGCATGTCAGAAGACACAAACTCCTCCACAAAACACCCTGGAACAAGCACAGACACTTGAACAAAATGCCAAAAGTCACGGAACTACACGGAGGTGCATGAAAAGGAGTATTTTTAGCTCTAGTGGATTGCTCTTCATATATAATCTGTAGAAGGATGCTTTTCCTCCGAGTTCTCTGGTAAGTTTTCCACTGGAAAATGCATGTTATGAACAGAACATGTCCCAGTCCAGTACAGGAACCAGCTGCTGGCTTCTGCACGAGCAAGTTGGCAGCAGATCTGATCCAGGTCAGCAGTTAGAGCAAGAACATCCAACTGCATTACGTAACTTGGCAAACTCCTTCCTTTTCCAGCCTCCTGCATATTCAGTGTACCTCACTCCCTGCAACTTGGAATTATAGGCTTTGAGGGAAGAGTGAGCTTTAGGTTTGGATTTCCTACATCCTGCTCTGAAATAACCTCTCCCCCTATCCCCATGTCCCGCACATTCATTTTTAAGAAGATCTTTTTGTGCACTGTGGGTTTTTGGCTCATCAGGCTGAGGGCAGGATGATACCTGGCTCCCTTTACAAGGAGGAAACTTCCCTCACGCTTGCTGCTGCAAACATTGCTCTCCATCTCCAAGGAAACAGGCAGGGAGAGTCACTTTCATTGCCCAGCTGCTTCCAGAGATTCCCAGGAATGCTGGGGGTCCCTCTCTCTAAGGCAACAAACTGGGATTTTTGCATTTTTTTCTCTGCTTCTTGCTCCCAAGCTGTTGTGCGACCTTGGGGTGAGTCATTTCCCCCCTCACTTTTGGGCATTTTGAATCTGTAACTCGTTCAGGAGACCTGCTTTCTTCCCTTTTTTTTTTTTTTTTTTAGGGTTTTTTTAATCCCTATTTTTATTCTATCACTTTAAAAAAAAAAATTCAAACCACTGAGATTTGATAGCATTCTGGGCATCTTCTCTACTTCTCCTTGCAATGTGAAGAAGAGAAAATAATAAACTCTTTAATGCCTGTCATGGGCATCTTTAAAAAGCATCCCTGGTGTCCTAAGGGAATGACTAAATCTAACTCTCAGAGGAATTAAAAAAAGAATGAAACTCCATCCTGCTACAGGATTTCTCCTTCTTGCAACAAACAGTAGTGGGAAAGTTCTCAATTTTGTTCTGCATCTGTGTGTGTTGGGGGTGGGGAAGGATGGTTTAAAATTTCATCTTTAACCACAGAATCACAAAATGACTTGGGTGGAATGGATCTTAAATATCATTTTATGTCCCTGCTATGGGCAGGGACATCTTCTACCTTTAACCAAAAGGATCAGCCTGACAGAGGAAGGATTCAGAGCTATTTTCCTCCCAAGACATCTCACCCTGAGTGTTTGGCAGCTTCTGGCTCCAGCCAAACCACCCACCTGCCTGGCCCCCTGCCATGCACTCAAATAAACTGCACTCACCACTTTCACACCTCCCAGTGTCGAGAGGCTCCTCTCTTGGCAGAGTGAGGAATTTATGCCTGAGCACTGCTGAGTGACAGGGAGACAGAAGAAAAACCTCTGCAGAAGCACAAGTAAAGCAGCAGCAAGGAATCCCTCCCTGATGCTAATCTGTTATTCCAGTCCCATGAGGAAGGCAGATGTCAGACACCCCAAATCTATTTCTGGCTCACAGTCTCACCTTTTAAAACCTTGATTCTCCATGCAGAAGGTGGAGATGATCCTCAGATCTAGAGGGTGCAAAGAGAATTAAAAGTGCTTGAAAGGAGCTTGCCAGACTGCCAAATATTTGCAGTAGTGAAAAGATACCTACAATATTGATGACATTTTGGGTGGATACTGAATTAATCATCTGTTAGGACACCTCTTCCGATTCAGCCCTTTCTCCTCTGTAGAATCACAGAATCATTTAGGTTGGAAAAACCCTCTAGGATCATCCAGTTCAACCATTCCTCCAGCACTGCTAAGGCCACCTCTAACCCATGTCCCCAAGTGCCACATCCACAGAGCTTTTAAATCCGTCCAGGGATGGGAACTCCACCACTCCCTTGGACACTCTGTGCCAGGGCTTAAAAACTCCTTTTGTGAAGAAATGTTCCCCAGTACTCAATCCAAACCTCTCCTGGTTCACTTTTACTCAAGGGTGCACTGCATGTGTAGGAATCCATTTCCACATGTCCCTGCTGTCTCTGACTGCCTCAGGTTTTGGGCACACGTTGACTTTACTGGGTTATGAATATCTTCAGGCTTTACTGATTTCAATCATTTTGTTGGCATTGAGCACCTTTGGAAACTGGCAGACTTGTCAGTGTTTCATGGCATCCAGAGCCAAGAGGTTTTTTCTAGATTTTTACAGATTTAATACTTCAATCAAGGAAACATAGAAGTGTTTTTATATAAGGCAAGAAAAAGACTCCAGAGTCCAAGTCCCCTGATTTAAACTCAGAATCGTAGAATCGGAGAATAGCCAGGCTTGACAGGGAATAGTGGGGGTTTGTTGAGGCTTTCCAGGGAAATGGCACGTTTTTTATTTTATTTAATGAAGAGACAGCATATTTACATTACCAGTAGTAATACTTTTCAAATGAAAATGAAGCCATGAATGCACATCCTTCTCTCCCCGAAATTCCCTTCATTCAAGGCAAGCTTTACATAACCTAACATTTCTATACCACTGATATCAGACTTTATTCTTTAGTAATTACTGGAAGTGCACACAGCCACTCAGCATTAGTGCTGTTTCATCTCTCTGAAGGATTGAGATCTCCATGTCTGGGATAAGCTGAATTCTTTGCCTTTGATTCACTGAAACTCCAAGCGTTTTGCACTCAGAGCAAGCACAATAATTTTTAAAAAGTGCTTTTTTCTCACCAAAGCTTCGGAGTCAGTGGTGAAGGCAGCTCTAGGAATGGGCAGTGTGGAGCCCTCACCATGGCAGCAGCTCCATCAGCATCCTGTGGTCAGTCCCTTGTGCTTCATTATCCTCTCCTTGGTTTATCCCCACATCACCTCCTCATGGGAGGCTCTGGGCTGCAGCTCGCCCACCAGCAGCTGAAAGCTGCTCATCTCCACCAAACCCTCCACACTTTAACCTTGCAGTCTTTGGAGAGCTGGGGGTTGGGCAGTCATCATGAAAAATGGGGTTTTGTGTGGTTGTACAAACGAATTTGAGTCGCCACCGATTTATTCTGGTTTGTCTTTGTGTCGTGTCAAGCTCCCTTCGGGTGCAACGTGTAATTGTTGCTGCTTTTCTTCAGGCCCTCATTCCCATGTCTCCATATGTGATGGGGCTGGTTTGAGGGGGTTGATTTCCAGGCTAAAGCCCAGTGAGGGAGAGGGGCTGAGTGACACCTGGATGTGCTCCCTTGGTGCCCTTGAGCCTCGCGGGCAGCCCTGGGAGCCCGGCGCTGCCTCTGCCAGCTGCAGATTTTCCAGCCTTAAAGAGATTTGTAGCAATCAGCAGTTCCCAGTTTCCAGAGGGACACAGCTACATGTTTCTGGATCACTGCTAGTTTTTCTCATCTGAAAGCTCTTCTCCACAAAACAAAAAAATAAAATAAAAAAAAAGAAAAAAAGAAAATCCAGGGCACAACCTCACGCACTTCAAGAACTTTCTTTTTTCTCAGTTTCCCCTGAGTCTGTCCAATGTTCATCAGCCTGTTATCACTTCTGCCCAGCATGGTGAGCCCTTGCTGAAAAATAAGACCAGAACCAGCTGAAATAAAGCATAGGGGAAAAAAAGAAAAACAGCAAAAAACCCCAGGCTGACTCTCGCTCCTAAAAAATGATGTTACAAAATGTTAAGAGAAGCTTAGATATCCCAAAAGCTTTAAACCAGACTGGGTTTGTATCCTTTTATATTTCCTTGTGGATATAACATCTTTGTTGAAAAATGGTTGGTTTAAAACAAACCCACAAACTCTTCTGAGGGGAGAAAAAAAAAATACACTTTGAAATTATTGACTTTTGCAATGTGGCCTATATTTTTAATGAAAATATTTTTAGTGCAAATACAAGGCTATTTTATTACATCAAAATTCATGGCACTGCAAACTCAGGAGGAGGTGAGAAGTCAAAAAAAAAAAAAAAAAAAAAAAAAAAGGGTGTATTTATTCCACATAGCAAAATGGAAACCATTTCAATTTTTAGGAGAATAATTTTCCTGTGGTTTCACCTGTTGCACTTAGATATGTCAAATGATTGTAACATATATGTTCTGACACATTTGAGGAATTACAAAGAATTAATCAGAAGTCTGAGCTGCCAGGTTATGTAATGCAGGAAGGGAAGGAATTGAGGTCAGACAAAATCTGATGCTTCTATAATATTAAGATTATCCAAATAAAAAAACACTTCTGATTTGCTAATTTTCAACAGTCCTGGGGTATACAAGGAAAAAGAGCAAGTGTATTCAAGAAGAAATACTAAATCCCCTATGGCAGCTATCAGAATGCAAAAGGCAAAATAAAATGTTTTTTTTTAAACAGGTATTTAAAGCCACAAGCATCAGTTGGAGCTTGATGTGACTTGCAGATAAAAAGAAAATCTGTGAGTCTTAAATATGCACAGGAGGAGGAAAATCACAGGCACACCACAGGGATGGCATTGAAGCCCTCTCCACTCCAGGCATTCCAGCTAATTGCTCACTGTGGCAAAGCCCACATCCAAGATTCAGTGACTGGCACAGGAGCTGAGATGCTGCTGCTGCTGCTGATTCCTGATGCAGAAGATGGAGAGAAAGTCCTTGAAAAGGATAGCAGCTCAGAATCTATGTGAAATTAAAGAACACAGCTCATAAATTATGATTCATACAATGCATACAGTTATTAACTGCCTAAAAGCATCTCAAAAATGCTTGGTCCTACTACAGATCCACTTGTCCTGTCACAGGAATTTTACCATCTGGCTTTGATTGAAGCTGGAATAGAGTGAAGGGATGTGGAGGAGTCCCAAATACAAACACCTTCACAGGACACCCAAGGATAGACATGGCTGTGATCTCCACCTTAAAATGCAGTGACTGAGGGAATGGCACATTCATCCTTGAGGTGTGAGTGCTGCTCTGAAATCCATCCTCAGCCTGAGAGCCTTCCTCTTTTCCAAGAGAACAAGAAAATATTCAGCCCCTGACACACAGGCATCATTTATGGGGTCATGAAGGAATAGTTTAGGTGAGGTATTTGCCATTGGGCTCTTTTGAAGCCGCTACTCTTTCCAGCCAAAGAACAAATCAGGGGACCAAGAAACCCCATAATATAAAAAAAATAGGTTACTGCCAATTTTTGCTGACAGATAAGGGAAAAAGGTAATTCTTCATTCTCTCCATCTTATCTGGACAGCTTAAACACATTCTATGATTGCTACATTACAGGAACTGTCCCAGGAAGCAACTGAAAACCAGAGACCTCCCCATGCTGAGGCACCAGGCTACAGAGAGACATATTTATGCCATTTTTCTCTCCTGTACACATGCATCAAATAGGAGCATTAAGAAGTGATCTACCACGTACCTAGAATAGCCCAAAGTGGAAAAAGATCGAATTTCTCTTCTGCAAGGTGAAATAAGTGGGTTGAAACCCTTTCAGAATGCAAAAGGAGGGGAGCTGAACCTCCTGCTTTCATGCTGAGCTCTCCAGCCACCACCAAATGACATGAAAGGTGCTGAGTGTCTCTTTGAAAAGGCAGCAGTGAACTCCAATCATGGTTTTCAAAGAGAAGGAAGCAATTTCAGAGACTCCTTTTATGCAAGGACAGGTTCAATGTTTGTACACGCTCCATGCAAGGGCTGGGTGTGCTGGATGGATTGTTCTGACTTTTTATGAGTAGTCCTGAGGCCCTAAGGCTGAACTGGCCAGAAGAGCCAGGACATGACAGTGAGATAACCAATGGAACGGGGTTTACAGAGACCAAACTCCCATTTAAAATGGGTAAAACAAACCCCCACAGTGTGGAATAACCCCCAAATGTTTTTCATTTTTTTTTTTTTAATCTTGTGTTTTACCTCCTCTTCTGTGCAGTGTGTGGAGCACAATCACTTTGCCCATTTGCCATGCTCAAGTGATTGGTAGATTTTGCTGTCCATTTGTTTAACATTTGCTCTGCTGAGGGAAACTCACGTTGCCTTAGACACTGTTCTGTGTCAGGTTCACCAGGGCAGTGCTGGCATATCATTATATCAGATTGCAATGTAACACCAAGCTGCTTTGCCTTAATCATGTTCTATCTTTCAAGGGGCAAAGGTTCCCATTTTCTCATGTTTTTCCAGCTACAGGAGGTTCAAAAAATATTAGTTTAACACTGCCCTGAAAATACAAGTCAACATAATGCCTTGTTTCAGAAATATGAGGTAAGAAATCAGATTTTTGCCGCAGAAAAATGGATCCAAGAAGTGCACAGAACAAACAATGGCCATATACACTTATTCCTAAAGTGGTTCCATTGGAGCCCTTTGATACGAGCAGAATTAATTGCAGCATTGTGCAGCAGAGTTGGACAAATTGGGGAGAAAGATTTTGGACATTCCCACAAATGGAAGGCTGAGCAGTTTGTTGCTGAAATCTCAGTGTTTTGTTCAAGAACGTTCAGGTGGATGCACTGGTATTTATCACAATGTGGGCACAAAACAAAAGCTGCCCAGGGATGCTGTAAGCGTGCCAGAACAGTCTCTATGGGACTGCTCTCACAAACATTTTGGAAAGCTTTCTTTTCAAAAAAAATCACTTTGCTAGTGCATTGTGTCATGTTGTGGCCGCGCCTCACCCTTGCATGTGATTTGATTTAGTGGGTCAGTGAAAATGATTTGGGGACACGTGAGAGTTGTCTCCTGTCTGCATCACGGGGTGGTCAGAGGGAAATATCATGGTGCTTTGAGAAGGATTCCACAGGACTGCTCATTTGTGCTCCTCAGGCTGCAGGCTGGGCACATTTAAAGCCTGGAGTTTGCAAATAATGTCTGAGTCACCACTTAGATGGAAATAGAAGGGGGGGAAAGGTTTTTTTATTTTAGAAAGATGTCATGTGAGGACGGTGACACATCCTACATAGATAGACCATGGATAGAATCACAGAATCATGGCTTGCCTTGGGTTGGAAGGGACCTTAAAGAGCATCTAGCTCCAGCTAATAATAATCATAATAATAATCATCAGCTCTGCTGTCCTCAAGAAAATAGGTCTAGAAGTAGAAAAATCTGCCAACTAAAGATAGCTTGGTATTAGAGCAGGGAAGAAGATGCCACTTCATCACTATATTCCTTAAGGCCATGGTTAAATCAGTCATTTTCTGACACAGTTAAAACACACTCAATTTGTCCTCAAATCTTCCTCAAATTGTCCTCAAAACAAATTTGTCCTCTACCTCTGTGACTGGATCCCACAGTGAGACCCACCTAGGGTTTGCCAGACAGGATTTCAGGAGATGGGAGATGCAGGTGGGTTCGGATGGAGTGAGAGCCCAGCTTTCAAGCTGAACCAAGACAGGCAGTGAAGGATAATTCCCTTGTGATTAGGCAGCTCTGGTGCCAGCTCTGGATGCCTCCTGGAGCAGGGAATGCTTCCCTAACCCCTTCATGGCTGTGTGGCAGCTCTGTGGCTGTCTCAAGACATCAAGCTCAGTGGTGATCTCAAGAGCAAGGACTGAGGCTTGTGCAAATGGATGCCCAAGTTTGTCATCTTGAAATGAAAACCAAAGGTGTGAAGGCTGTTTTCAAAAGCAATGTGATTTATCTTGGACTGTTGATCAGGAAGGAAGATAAAAAAGGGTTATATTGAGGAGTTTTAGGAACATTTTTACTTCCTTCCTTCCATTTTTTTGGCAACACAAGGTAACAGGACTAAATTATAGTGATTAATGAATAAAAGTAAATCATTTTTTCCACCCACAAACATCACAGCTGGATAGGACAATACATAAGGATGTCATTCAAACTTACTGTTCCCTTTATTTAAGTAGCAACCAGGATTTCCAAGAGTTTAGGGGGAAAAAAAAAAAGTGATTACAATCAAGAAATCTCCAGCCATAAACTGATTTGCTGCCTCCCTTATTTCCTTCCTGCTTTCTTCCCTCTCCTTTCTGTGTGGCAAAAGGCAATGGGAAACGAGTCCCACTAAGCCAGCATTAGGGGATTATGTGCATAATTAATGGCAGTTTTCTGGTTTGTCACATTAATAAACCAGAGGGCAGAGAAGCATCTCCAGGACATCAGAGACCAGGAGGAGAAAGGGTGCAAAGGTTAAAATACAGTCCATATGGGTTTTTGGCTCATATATTATCAAAACAGGAGGAGGAGAGCAGTTTTCCAGCCATACAATTTGGAAACTGTCCTTGCAGAGCAAACCCCTGACTTCCTGTGTCCTGGTGCTCTTTAATTCATTATTTTTACCCTCTTAAGGACTCACTGTGTGTAGGGATGAGGCAAGCCCTGCTTGGAGTGCAGGATTTTGCTGGTGACTTCTTCACTCATACTTGAGCTCAAAGATATCACACAGGATTGATGGACGGAAGTTAGGCAAAAGAAATATGCAAAATTTCAGAGGAAAAAATCAGAAAAAATGTTTTAAAAATTATTTTTAGATGCCACCAGCTGCCAAATGTTTTTTACACCATGTACTGACAAGTGAACAGCAAACCCAGGCCCATAGGGAAAGCTGTGCCTTACTAAGCCTCTTGGAAAGTAGTAATGTTTGGCTGTCATGCAATTAAGTTTATCTGAATTAATCAGCTTCTTGAACTGTCTGGGCAAATGTTCACTCTCAAGACAGTTGATTTGTAGCAGTTTTCAGTGATGCATAACAAAATTACCCTAAAAAAGGAAATGGAGGTCTGGGTAAACAACCACCTGTAGGTGATTTCCCATGAGTTATGGGAATTCCTCTCAACAGCAGTCACCACCCGTAAAATCACCCTGGTTGGAAGGGACCTCAGGAGATCCTAAGCCAAATTTTCTGCTCAGAGCAAGGGCAGCTGAGAGGCCAGGCCAGAGGGCTCAAGGATGATATTCACCCATAGCCAGGCTCTGTGTCCGTTGCACACACAAAATAAAATGTGTTCATATAAATTTTCAGTTTACTTGTTTTACCCTGTATTTGCAATAAGAGCACGCAAAAGACCAGTGAGTGCAGTTCAGCTGATAAATGGCTCTGCTTTAACCACAGCAGTGTCAGTGCTTGCAATATTTCCACAGGGACCTACCTGTACAAACAATATTTAAATGAAGAGGCTGCTGACCCAGATTACAGCCTCTAGATGCTACTGGAAAAATAGGAAATGAACACCACAATAATTGAAGTAAATAATCGAGTGTCCTATGGGCTAGAATGAGGTTCTTACAATGTTCTTATCCTCTGCAAATTAATTTTCTTCTATTTTAAGTAAGACTGAAGAGTAGCTTTAATTTTTATCACCACATAAATAGTATAAAATAGGTTTTATTGGTGCCACAGTCCCTTTTTGTAACCATTGAATGCACCAAAAGAATACTGCTTAGCTACATGTGCAAGAGTAGCCTCTATGTGGGCATGGAGGGATTAAGTTTCTGCAAGCAGAGCTGCCAGCAGTGTATTTCTGTTGTGTGCACATTTTTAAGGCAAGGTAGGTCCCTCTGAAGAAAGAAAACAAAGTATTACCCAGAGGTGTTTGGGACATTTGTAAAAAATTGCCTTTTCTTTGATGAAATGCAGTTGCATCAAAACATTTTTTTTTATTATTATTTTTCTTGATGCAAACTAGATATCAATTTTCACAGAAAAGGCTTTTGGGTGCAGGCAGAATTTCTTGTAGAATTGAAAAGAGATGGGGATAAGGGACTCAAAGGCACCATCCCCTATTTCAAAGAGCTATTACCTCAGTGGGAAAGAGACACGAGGCACTGAATCTTGTATTCCTAACACAAACAGCTAAATTGGAGTGGTCTGGGTGCCATAAGGAAGCAACATGTGACACCACTTGCTTTCCTTGCTCTACAGTTTTGTTGGCACCATATTGCAAAGGGAGCTCAAGAGGCACCTGAGCTCCAACCATGTCCCCTTGAGAAAGTGGCTGAACCCCTCAGGGGCTGAGATCCTGAAATGTTTTGGAAATTCCTTGGAACTTTTCCCTCCCTCCCTCCCTCCCTCCCTCCCTCCCTCCCTTCCTTCCTTCCTTCCTCCTTCCTTCCTTCCTTCCTTCCTCCCTTCCTCCTCCCTCCCTCCCTCCCTCCCTCCCTCCCTCCCTTCCTTCCTTCCTCCTTCCTTCCTTCCTTCCTTCCTTCCTTCCTTCCTTCCTTCCTTCCTTCCTTCCTTCCTTCCTTCCTTCCTTCCTTCCTTCCTTCCTTCCTTCCTTCCTTCCTTCCTTCCTTCCTTCCTTCCTTCCTTCCTTCCTTCCTTCCTTCCTTCCTTCCTTCCTTCCTTCCTTCCTTCCTTCCTTCCTTCCTTCCTTCCTTCCTTCCTTCCTTCCTTCCTTCCTTCCTTCCTTCCTTCCTTCCTTCCTTCCTTCCTTCCTTCCTTCCTTCCTTCCTTCCTTCCTTCCTTCCTTCCTTCCTTCCTTCCTTCCTTCCTTCCTTCCTTCCTTCCTTCCTTCCTTCCTTCCTTCCTTCCTTCCTTCCTTCCTTCCTTCCTTCCTTCCTTCCTTCCTTCCTTCCTTCCTTCCTTCCTTCCTTCCTTCCTTCCTTCCTTCCTTCCTTCCTTCCTTCCTTCCTTCCTTCCTTCCTTCCTTCCTTCCTTCCTTCCTTCCTTCCTTCCTTCCTTCCTTCCTTCCTTCCTTCCTTCCTTCCTTCCTTCCTTCCTTCCTTCCTTCCTTCCTTCCTTCTCTCACTTTATTCCACAATTAATGTTTTTTTTTGAGTTTTTCTCCATACACAGACATTTTATTTTTCAAATCCCACATATTTTTGCCAAGACAGAGGAGCTGCTTCCTGCCCTGCTCTGATATTAACTGCTTGGTTCCCCAGGTTTGATCCCATTGCTGCTCCCTGCACATAAATCTTGTTTAGTCAATAGGATTTGTCTGCCTGAAGGAATGCATGATCAACTGCATAGAGAAGCATAAAATAGATTTTTGTGTTGTACATCCTTAAAATGTTTTTTGTTGGGAAATAATTCCCAATGCTGTTTTTGGTTAATATTTCTTTTCCTGCACTGAACTATTTTTTTAACATTTTTGACTCGCTGAAGGACATGAACTGGAGTCTCATTTATTAAGTCTTTTGGTCTAATTTTTACTTTTCTTTATATTTTCTGAGTTTGCTGTACTTTAACATTTATTTCAACATTTTATTTTAACACTTTGGCTCGATGCTTTCTCTCTCAAGAAGTTTGAATCCTTGATTTGGACAGGTTAAGCAGTCCAGCACACATTGAAGAAATCTGGCAATATTCCAGAAATCCTTAGAGTATTGCAATGTGAGATGGAATATTGCAGGCAAACTGGAGAACTCACAGTGTAAAACCCTCAGAAGTCTTTAATGATTATGAAATAGATTCAATAACCTGGCCAGAGGGAATGTTTCCTCCAAACATCCTTTTCTGTCACTTGGTTGGTTACGTCACTTCTTAGGGCACCTATCTCTAAGTTTGAATGCTGACTGTTATTTTGAAAGTGTTTAAGCTCTTGAGCTGAGAGTTTGCAGGAATATGTTGCACATGTTAATGATATTTTAAAAAAATTCTCAAAATTTGACTTCTATCTTTTGGACAGTGGCCAACACCATAACTTGTGCAGCAGGAGAGGGGAAAATGAGATTTTCTATTTATCTATATTCCATTGCTTATTTCAATGTTGCCCTCACAGGTTTGTTTGTTTTTTTTTTTTTTTTCTTTTTCTGAATTCTTTCTCTTCACAATAAATTAATTCTGAACCACATTAGATGACAGTGTTCAAGATGTCTGCACACCTCTGACTTAGGCCATGGCTTTATAATATTCCCAGCCTTAAAACCTTTACCCTCTCTGAATACATCTTGGCATTTTGTTTGCTGTTTGATCCCTGCTGTGCAGTGAGCAGATGTTTTCATGGAGTGGTCTTCAGTGACAGCAAGATCTTTTTCTTGAATAATTGCAGTTAATTTATAACTCAGCTATGCATATGAGCAGCTGAATTGTCCTTTCCAGCATGTGTCTCCTCAAATTTGTCTGCAGTGAATTTCATCTGTCATGAATGTTGTGCAGAGAGTTCAGTCTGGCCATCTAGTATTCTCTAGAAGTCTTATTTAGTCTTGGCCAATCTAAATTATGTCACATAAACCACATTTCTCCTTGAACAAACAAACAAACAAACAAACAAAAAATTGCTGCTGAAGGCCTTGTTCCAGATTATTTAAAATATTTGTTGATATTTGTCACAGCTGCTGCCTGGGCTTTGCAAGATATTTTTAATGTCAGAAAGAAAGCAGAAGCCATCCCCATGGAGTTCAGTTTTGAGGCAATATAACTGAAATATTTTAGGTGATCATTAACTACACTTTGCTCAAATAAAATAGTTTTTTAAGCATAACTATATAATTTTTAATGGTTTTTGGTAAGAAAACCCCAACTGTTCATAGGTACACTTCAGATTATTCAGTGTCCCTGTAGGAACATTACAGGGCTTCAGTCTTTTGTGGATTCCTTTGACAATTACCCATGAAATGTGACTATCAAGTCTCGCCCTTTTTTTATCTTTTTACCAGTTTTTAACCCCAGGCAGAACCTTACCCCATGATAGATTACTTTCTTAAGCAGCTTTTTGTAAGGAATGCTGTTAAAAGCTTTTTAATAAATAAAGTTAACTGCTTCTCCTCTCACCACTACTTTAACAACATCCTCAGGCTCAGACCCAGCAGTCCATCCGTATTTAGCATTTTGTCACGAGCTAAAAACTAAACACGTGTCCCAGAGTTTGGTGGAGGAGAGCTGGATTTAACCATGTTTCCAGCTTTGGGAACAGGTGATATGCAGAGCAGATTAAGCTGAGCAGAGACTTGGACATCTAAAGTATTCTTTATAATGTTATCTTAATCTCTCAGCCTTCTGCCTTCATTTTTTTTTTTTTTTTTTATCCCAGCCACCTGCTGTGTGTGTAATCCATGGATTGGAATTCTCATGGGAGGCTGACCACTCTGCTTTGCTACCTGCCTGCCTGCCCTTTGTACAAGGGAACACCCACCCCCACTTGGTTTCCTAAAGAAATGTTGTAGATGTGTGTAGTAAAGTAGTAGTAGCCTTTCCAGTAGTTTGGAATGTCAGGGAACTTACCTGAGTGCTTGAGTGCTGTTTGTGAGGGCAACATTGGCAGGCTGAGAGAGATGGGGCTGTTCAGCATGGAGGAGAGAACATTCCAGGGAGACTTTCCAGGACCTTGCAGTACCTAAAAAGGTTCCAAGAGAGCTGGAGAGGGACTGGGGACAAGGGGTGGAGGGACAGGACAAGGGGGAATGGGTTCAAGGGGTGGAGGGCAGGGAGAGATGGGATACTGGGGAGAAATTGTTCCCTGTGAGGGTGAGGATGCCCTGGCACAGGGTGCCCAGAGAAGCTGTGGCTGCCCCTGGATCCCTGGAAGTGCCCAAGGCCAGATTGGACAGGGCTTGGAGCAGCCTGGGATAGTGGAAGGTGTCCCTGCACAGGGCAGGAGCTGTAAGTAGATGATCTCTGATGTCTCTTCTTCTGGGATGCTGTGAATATCCTCATGGAACTGAGATTTCCACATTCCAGCCTCGTATAGCCCTGCTGGAGAAGCAACCATCCATTTTGCCTGAAAGCAAGATGGGAAGTGTTCATTTTTCTGTAGCTAATTCCCAGCGAGAGAAGGTTTCAATGTGTCACTTGTGCCTGCAAGTCTAACATTCATGGCAGCCCACAGAGCACCCAAACAGCTTTTTGCTGCAGCTCTGTTTTCTTCCTTCTTTGCTCAATTTATGCCAGACCAATATTCTGCAAAGTATTTCAGTATCTGGCAGCACAGAAGATTGATGTAGATCAGGCTTCTCAGTTTCCCCCATCACCAACTTGGCAATGACAGCCAAAGAGAAGAGCCTTTTACAGCACTGAATGAAGAATAAATCTATACCAATTTAATTAACCTCTGCAGAGCTTATTGAATCTTAACCAAGTTTAGTCACAGTTCTGTAAGTTTGGAAGTTCTTGGCATATTTTTGAGTCTTGTACAATAGTTTGAACTGGCTATATATACAAAGCAAATTTGTAAAATGAAATTAATAGTTGCTCTTATTGGGGTTTACTGGTGTAGGAATTGCCACCTACATATACAAGCAAAAAAAAAAAACCAAAAAACTTCTGCTATAAATACAGCTTTTATTTATTTTTATTTATTTTATTTTATTTATTTATTTTTCTGGAACGCAGATAACTAAAAAAGAAGAAAGCCAAAATCAGCAAAGGTGACATGAATCAATGGATGGAAACAAAATAGCAGCATTCTTTTTTTTTTTTTTTTTTTTTTTTTTCTGGCTGGGCTTAACATGGCTGGTGCTCTTTGTGTCCCAAAGATGTCAAAGTGAGTTATGTCAGCTCATGCTGAAAGAGTGGATTGAAAATGAGTTGTCTGGATAAATCCACCTCACCCCCTCTGTTTCTAGAGGACTGAGTTAAAAACTTTATTCCAGCACTTGGGACCCCTCAGTGCTACCTTTGTTATTTATTGTTGTTGAAGGCTGTCACTCCTCCACCTCGGGGTCACTGACCAAAGCTCCACTGCACAAAGCAGGGTGGGCAGGAGGTGTTTTGGCATTCAAAGGTTGGCTCTGAGAGTGGAAGGAGGGAATTGTGTTGGAGGGAGGTCTGGGGAGGGAATGAAACCGTGCTGGAATATGCAGCAAGGCTTTACTGATCTGCTGGAGGGAAGTCAGGAGGCAGCTCCTTGCAGTAAGGACACACAGACAGGCACAAATAGCCAAAACCTTCCTTTCCACACACATTCTGTCCCCCTTGCCCAAGCTCTAAGTGAAATATAACTTTATTTATTATTAAGACTATAACTTTTCTATTTTAAAAAATCAATTATAAAACATATTATTTTGCCATTCATTAACTCACTTGTTTTCTCCACGATGTGGCATGTAAGCTCAGAATATCTAAAAGTCCTTATAAATCTCCAGAGTAAATATCATATCAAAAAGTTCATTTCTTTGCTGTGTTGGTGACTCTTTCTAACAAAGTGGAAAGGAGTTCTTGGACCTGCTTTTCTTCCCCTGCAGTTAAATCCTTGTCCAGGTGTTTTTGTCCTTTCCTAGAAGCCCACAGGAAGACTCTTCACCTGTCCTGCCATGCTGACTTAATTTCTTAGAGTCAGACAGCAAAATAGAATGCTTTAAAGAAGTCTCATGAGGAAGTCAGGTGTGACAAAGAGCCAGAGCTTTAAACAGGATCTCAGGTGGATGCTTAGTCTGGTGTCCTCCTTGGTGCCAGCCCAGATTCTGGCTTTATACCAGAAAGAGGGATTTCCATGGAATAACAGTGCAGGAACCACAGAGGGGATCCATCAGTCATTGCCCATCCTGTGTTGTCATCCCAAGGGGAAAAGCAAGATTCTTTTCCATTGAAAAACATTTAAAAAAATTTAAAAACACAGTTGTCACCTCCCTCCCCAGGAGTTTAAGGGAACAAAGTGTTTATACTTGTGCAGGTGGTCTGAGTGGACAAAGCCCTGAATGCAAATCCAGCCCTGAGGGTCTCACACCCAGTTTCTGGGTCTGCCACCCACCTTCCCCATCTGCCTCTCCACTCCCATTGTAGATCTCTTTCTCAAACAATGTATTTATCTCTTTATCATTTTGCTTTTCTGCAGACATTTTAGCTTCTCTTACTGATTTCTTTGAGTAAGATGTAAAGAGTAAAATAAGAATATATTAAAGCTGTAGGGGTTTTGTTCCAATTTTCACCATTAAAAATACTACATGTTCTATCTTTTTAAATGAATTCTCCTTTTTTTTTTACTTCCGGTACCTGAAAGGAGCCTACAAGAAAGCTGGAGGAAGACTTTCTATGAGGGCATGGGGTGACAGGACAACAGGGAATGACTGCAAACTGAAAGAGAGTAGATTTGGCTGGGATGTTGGGCAGAAATTCTCCCCTGTGAGGGTGGGGAGGTCCTGGCACAGGGTGCCCAGAGAAGCTGTGGCTGCCCCTGGATCCCTGGAAGTGTCCAAGGCCAGGCTGGATGGGGCTTAGAGCAGTCTGAGATAGTGGAAGGTGTCCCTGCCCATGGCAGGGGGGTGAAACAAGATGGTCTCTAAGGTCCTTTCCAACAGAAACCATTTCATGGTTCTGTGTTTCCATGCTTTTCACAAAGATTCATCAAAACTTTATTATTTTAAAAAATCAAATATAAAGCATATTATTTTGCCATTTGTGAACTCACTTGTTTTTTCCAAGACATAGGATGTAAGCTCAGAATATCTAAAAGACCTTGTAAATCTCCAGAGTAAATATCATGGTCAAAAAGTTCATTTCTTTGCCAGGCTGTGACTTTCTTCCATATAGTGAAAGATCAAATGTGCAGCAGATTTACTGAGGCCAGGAAAATATCCTCATAAATTTTGCCTCCCTCCTGTAAAGGGCCAGATACTTGCCCTATTTTTCTATTTTTCACACCTCCATAAAAATGTATAAATGTACAAAAAGACAGACAGGCTTTACGTCCCCTAATTAATAATATCCTTAAAAATAGAAACAAAAGCAACCCCAGAACCCTTTGAAAGGGAAACACTTCACTGCACATGTTTGTCTTGCTGCAGAAACAGGAGAAGAAGAAATGTGATAAATAATGATGATATGATGCTCTGTGTGGAAGGTGTTCAGATGTTGTGGAGATGATCTTGACATTGACATAAAAGACTCCAAAGCAGAAGAAAAGTGATCTTGGACTAGTCCCAAAATTTCAAGTCTACATGTGAAGCACAGATAACACTTTCTCCCCCTTCTAACTTTAAAATACTGATTTCTGGAGCTGCTGCTCACATCACACAGAGTTCCTCTTCTCTGTCTGATCAGAAATGGAAAACTTTCAGTGCTGAAATATCTTCTTTCAGATCATCAGCTGGCAGAAGCCATCCATTGTCCATTACACACCTCTTTGCACCAGCTGAGCTTCTGACCACAGATGTTTTCCTGGCAGCGAGTAGGAAATGAGCACTCATGTGAAGCAGTGAGAGCTCTCTATTAATTATTCATGAGAAGAAGAAAAAGAAGAAGGAGATAAAGAAGAAGAAAAAGAAGAAGAAGAAAAAGAAGAAGAAAAAGAAGAAAAAGAAGAAAAAGAAAAAGAAGAAAAAGGAAAAGAAGAAGAAGAAGGAGAAGAAGAAGAAGAAGAAAAAAAAGAAAAAAAAAAAAAAGAAGAAAATAAAAAGAAGAAAAAAAGGAGAAGAAGAAGAAGAAGAAGAAGAAGAAGAAGAAGAAGAAGAAGAAGAAGAAGAAGAAGAAGAAAAAAAAGAAAAAATAAGAAAGAGAAGAAGAAGAAGAAGAAAAGGGAAAAAAGAAAAAGGAAAAATGAAAAAGGAAAAAAGAAAAAGAAAAAGAAAAAAAGAAGAAAGAGAAGAAGAAGAAAAAGGAAAAAAGAAAGGGGAAAAAAGAAAAAGAAAAAGAAGAAAAAGAAAAAGAAAAAGAAGAAAAAGAAAAAGAAAAAGAAAAAGAAAAAAAAAAAAAGAAAGAAAAAAGAAAAAGAAAAAAAGAAAAAGAAAAAGAAAAAGAAAAAGAAAAAGAAAAAGAAAAAGAAAAAGAAAAAAAAAAAAAAGAAAAAAAGAAAAAGAAAAAAAAAAAGAAAAAGAAAAAGAAAAAGAAAAAGAAAAAGAAAAAGAAAAAGAAAAAGAAAAAGAAGCTATATTGTCCTATTCATAGACTGTCTTAACTTTTGGACACCTCTGTGGCACAGAGGGGCAGGAACATCCACACTTGCAGTGCTGCGTTACTCCTGATTAGGGGAAACAGATCCAGCATGGCTCAGAGCCTTTGGTGACTCATTTTTCATTCCATATGTGCACTCATGTGCTTCACTCACACTTAGTCCAGCTGGAAAGGATGTGGAGAGAGGAGAAATCCAAGCTAATGTTTGAAAACCCTTTAATGTAGAATAAGCTAAACCAGTGTTTTCTGTAACTGGAGGACAACACAGGTTACATTGTCATAGTTTGGGACCAAGAGGCAAATGCTGGGCCTGTAATGGAGCTGGGGATCTTGGGTTTGCAATGACAAAATTCCTCCACTTGCTTATAAACTCTTTGTATCATTAGATACTTGATTTTCAGCTTGCATGGAAACACTGCTGCTCATGCTGCATCCAAACGAAACAAGATCTCAGGCAAGAAAAATTCCTTCTTCAGGCCAAATGGAGAAAAAGCCTCAAAAAATTTACATGATTTTGTGTAAAATAACACAGTGGCTGCTTGGAGCCAGTCAGAGATTTCGATAGTCAGAAGGAACTGGGAAAGAAAAACACTAAAGGTTAAAGTGCAGGTGAGGAGGGCATAAAAATGCAATTTATCACCTGCTTATGAGGTTTGTTACATGAATATCAACACCAGGTGTTTTTTTTTTTTTTTTTTTTGCATATATTCCTCATCTTTTCCAGAAAAACATCATCAGCCTTCACAGTAGCTCAGTGCACCAGGATACTGGCACTTCCCAATATATCAAATATAGACACTCACATTTTGCAGTAATGGTCATTACTCTGGGCTATAGTGCAAATAGGTTTGAATGGATCTTTTAAAATTCCACTTTAAACACTGCCAGGAAATGAGGAATGTGTGATTTGGTTGCAGGAAGAGCTGGGGAAAGGAAAATGTATTATCCAAATGTGCATTTAGCTCAGAAGGGGCACTGAATACTCCCAGCCCTTATGAGCAATACCATGAGATTAACTCACTGCAGGCTGTCAAGGGCTTGTCAATGTATAATGTTTAATTATATATATCTTATGTTATAATTACACCTCATTAGAAGCTTGGCTTGTTCCATTGTCAAGGCATGCTAATAATTGCCATTTCTAGATAAACCATAACCAAATACAAAATACCTATTAGGATGATTATCTTTGTAAGTAGAAAAGAATTAAGCTCAAATTAGGTTTTTTTTTTTTTTTTTTTTTTTTTTTAAGGCAGCTAATTATTTAATTTTCTTCTGCTTACTTCACCAGGGTTTTGCTGAGGATAAACATATTTTCTACCCTGGCTCTTAGCCAATGAAAGGAAGAAGATGGAAGGTAAAAGAGGAGAGGACCTTGGTCATTGATTTGTAGCCTTCATTGCATAAAGGCATAATAATTATTTATTCCTTTGTTTTGCATTCCTTAAGTAGGAAAAACGATCATTCCTAAGAAACAGGATTGCCATACCTGGTGACAAAGATCCACTATAACCCCTGCTGTTAGCTGGCTCTCATTAATAACTACAAGATTCCTGTCCAAGCCTAATTTAATTTATTTTTCCATATGTTGGAACTTTTCCCCATTTCCTGTTGTTACTCAAAGTGCCATAACTTGGGATTCATAGGTTGCTTTCATAAGTGTTTCTTAGTCAATTTTTAAAGAAGAAAGGCACTTTTACTCTTAGATCTTTTATTTAGAAATGCAGTGTTTAGTTTCCATTCCACTTGTAAGGGATGGAGAGAGGCTGATCCTTAGCTAGGTGCTCTGCCCTCCTGCTCTGTGACCTCTGGAAACAGTCTTAGTAGAAAATGAAAATAAAATTTCCATTTAAAAAGTGGAATATTACTATTCAGTACTCTTTTTTTTTTTTATAATATGGGGACCCTTCAGGTGTATTAGGTCGTATGTAAAGGGACAGAGACTCATCAGGTCCTCAGTGGAAGTTATTTAAACATTCAATTTTTCTTGGGTTTTTGCTTCATAGGAATTGCACTGCTTGACACCAGACGTAGACCTGATCCTTTTTCTAGCTGGAATTCTCATCAGAAAATCTCTCATACCTGTTCAAATGCTAGTGAGGGACTAAAATAGAAGCACCAAGGTCACATCTGCTCTGCACACTGAGAGGAATGGGTGGGAACTTCAAGGCAATGGGAATGAAAAGGAATTTGTCAATACTGTGGTGGCTACCAGTGGGAACTCTGCCTGTCAGCAGGACATCACAATAATAAAAAAAAACCAAAAGAACCCAAAAAAAAAAACCCCAAACTCAAAAACACCCTCACCATATGTGGGTTTATCTAAGCCATGTCCTTACAGAGGAATCATGGGTGAAGTGGAAATGAGCAACGGCAGCATTTTGGCTTCATCACTGGAGATTTTGGGAGGCTTTGCTGCATAATAATTTTTAAAAGCTAGCAACGTGCAGCTCCTCCACTTGTCTGGAGCTTTTCCACTGGTAGGATGGTGCCTGGAAACCAGCAGTGCTGAGTGACTGGGGGCCAGCAGCTCAACACTCTGATGGGGACAAGGGGGAACTTGCAGAGAAGCTTCAGGTGGGGTCATTGCATGGCTCTTGTGCGGGGTTTAAATATATGGAATATAAATGGGAACTAGGCCACAGCAGGTGTAAGGTGGGACAGAAGAAGAAGGAATGGTGCCTGAGGTTTATTTTAATTGGATCCTCCCTGTTTGCTGACTTAGCAGAATTTTGGGCAGGAAGAAATAAGCTCAGCCTCTGTAGAAATGTTGGGAGACCCAAGTGAGTGGGGGTGGTAGAAGAGGGAGGGATCTCTGACTTAGTCAAACCCATCCCTGTTGTATTTCTCCCCTCCTTTGCACTCTGTAAAAGCACACTCAGGTTTTCCTCAGGAAAAATTCCCTAAATTTAGGCCCCAAATTCATAGAAATGGAGATGTAACTGTGATTTGCAAGGCATCTTGTCCTTTAACAATCAGATTTGATGTTTTTAAAAATCTTTTCCGACCTTAATGATCCTGTGAATCCATGATGCTGCAGCCACATTACAACAGGGCAGCTCTTATGTCTCAGGTCTTGGAGTGCCTTTGCTATCCTCGCCTAAGTTTCTGCAACATCAAAACCTTGTTTACCAGGAAGAAAAATACCAGGAAGTGATAAAGCAGGACAAACCCTCAGGAGGCTGGGAAGCTGCAGGATAAATCTGGGGGCAGCATGGGCCTGCTTTGCCAACAAAGAGCCACTTTTTATGAGACAGTCCTATTAAATAATGATGACTCACTCTCCAGACAGTAATTTATTTATATGCCTGCTTTAATGTTTCGCAAATCACTGCTTTAAAAAATGTCCAGCTGGAAGACAGGGAGGCTTGGGAGACAGGGAATCAGCTTGATAGAAGATCAGATTAAATAAAAATGACATGGAATTTGACAGCGAGGACATGTGGTTGGAAATAAAAAACGTAACCATCCCCCAAGCAGAAATGCAACCTCATTGCTGGGACTGGTTGCTGTAGCTTGAGAATCCAGGTTTTTACTGGATCCAGCAAGACAAAAACATTGAGGAAGATGAGAAATGAGATGTTGGCTGATATTTAGTGACAGCATTTCTTCCAGTCTGAAACATTGATGAGCTTACATTTTTTTCAAGCCAGAAGGGATTACTTTGATATCATAGTCTGAATTAAAAAATGTAAAAAAAAAATGCTATGCCTTGTAAGAACAGACCAGTAGAACCAGTAAGAGACAGAAGATACTTTTAAATTATGATTAATATTGGAGAAATGGGTATGGTTCACACAGTAGAACCAGTAAGAGACAGAAGATACTTTTAAATTATGATTAATATTGGAGAAATGGGTATGGTTCACACAGAGAAAATTAGCATATCAGCCACAGGGAGGTTTCAGTGCAGGCTGTAGCAGGTGAGTTTGGTATCTGGACAGGCAGGAAGGTAAGGACAAGTGGAACAGACAAGGCTAAAATTCCTGTTTGATTTCTAATTCTGCCACCAAGGATGTCCCATTCCTGTGTGCCTTGAGTCCCCAAGAGGGTGTGGAAGGTAATGCCCTCCTCCTAAGGTCCATTCAGTGTCATGGGTACTGATGCTTTAAGTTTTAGCTTTCATATTTTTCAGATTCTAAGCTGCCTTGTTGTGGAGCTCTGAGCTTCGTACTAAGTTCTCTTCAGGGTCTCTTCACAGGGTCATTAGACAAAACAATCCTATTCCAGCTTGAGAACCAAGGACAACCATTACAAGCCTCAGGCCCAAAAACCATAAACAACTGTGAATGGAAGAGAGCAGACAAGGAGGATGGGACTTTATAACCTGAAGCTGTAATTCGACAATTAACCCCAATATGCAAATGGACAAAAACATATAAAAATGTGAGACCCCGTGATCAGTCATCCATTTTGTGACCATTTTGGGTCCATCTTGGGTGCAGCCCTGGCTGGGCTCTTGTGCTGCCCAAGGTGGATCCATTGAGGCCTTTTAATTAATCCCTACTTTATTCTTTAACTCTGTCTGGTCTCTGTTCCTGATCAGCCTCTCAACAAACTGCTTTATAGAGGGCCAAAGTGGGGATTACCAAGGGTCTGACTCAGTTTTAAAGATGATGGAACTGAGTTTTAAGCATATTAATGGTGCATTTAAAAATCTCCTCTTAACTGCAATTAATATCTAAGCATTTTAGGTGATGCTCTCTGCCACTGTCCCAGGCAGCTCCTCCATTCCCCTCATGCCTGTGACTTCCTGGACATTTCTGCAGTAGCTGTGCAGCCTGGAACAGCTCAGCTCCTCTTGGCATCTTGCTTTGAGATGATTATTAACTGTAATAGAACCTGGGTTTTTTGACACTACTTCCATATCTGAGCACCTGCCTTAATCTGTGCCTGGGTGCACAACCTGCATTCTGAGCTACTCTCCCTGTCTGGAGCTGGTGCTTAAAGCCCTCACAGGAATTTTATTGTTTGCTGGACAGCAGGAACTTGGCCAACTCCCTTAGAATAATAGACTCACTTTGACTGGAAAATACTTTTAAGAACATGGAGTCAAATTTTTCACCCAGCACTGCCAAAGCCACCACTAACCCACGTCCCCAAGTGCCACATCCACATGGCTTTTAAATGCCTCCAAGAATAGGAACTCCACCATCACCCTGGGCAGCCTGTGCTGGGGCTGGACAACCCTTTCTGTGAAGAAATTTTCCCTGGCAAAACTTGAGGCCATGTCCTGTTGCTTGTTACTTGGCAGAAGAGCCTCCTTGTGATCTCATGTCAGGGAGTTGCAGAGAGCCATGAGGGGCTCCCTGAGCCTCCTTTTCTCCAGGCTGAGCCCCTTTCCCAACTCCCCCAGCTGCTCCTCACTCTTTTTAGATGATAAATTACAGCTCTTCTGACAACCTGGCTAAACACCAGGATTGTCTGTTGCCTCTCTTTAGAGGAGGCAGATGCTTCACTGCAGATTTAAACAGCGCCAAGGCCCTGCCTGGGGGTGGGTGCAGCCAGCCCCAGCCTCCCCTGCCCAAGCTCTCAGCTGGCTGGGGGTGAGCCAGCCCCTGCCAGGAAACCACAGAGCTCCAGGCCATGCATGGCTGCTCTCCTGCAGGAGCACTAATGCACTAATGTGGTTAAGCAACTTCTGGTGGGGAGCAGTGAGAGGAGCTCAGGTCCTGGTGCGTGTTGACATCACCACGGTTTCTCCTCCAATGCTCACACATTGATGTTTCCCTTCGTTTGGGGTTTCCAGAAAGCTGCTGAGATGTTTCAGTCTGAGAAATCTGAACTCCTGTGTTTTATCCCTCTCCCAGCCACTGACAATGAAATCCCTCTTGCCTTGGTTCACATTCTCTGAGTGTTCATTTTTTTAGGGGTATTCTGAGCTCCTCTGAAGACCCAGAGGTCCTTTCTTGGGAAGCAAAGTGCAAATTGAAAGAATGACTCATTATTAACAGAATTCTTCTAATTCCAAGATAGTAAAGGAGCACAGACTGCTGTAATTTCCTCAAATTAATATTTTCCACGTTCTTTCAGTTGTCAGGAGGACAGGGTAACAGATCAGTTAAAAACAATTTTTTTTATATAAATCCAGAGGCACAAAATCAATTCATGCTCTGGATCTGGGCCACAACCTGCTTCCAGGTGACCACCTTGTCCATGGGTAAGTGGTTGTCCTTGATGGGAATCATTGCCTATATTTGCCTTTGCAAAACTTGCCACCTTATCTTAGGAAGCTGTGTGCTTTTAAATGTAAAATGAATGCACCTCTGGAATCAGCTAATGCTCTCCATTGGCTATAGAAGGGGCACAGGTACTTGGCTTTCACTAAACACCTGCCCCAAATATCTGTGACGTGACTTTGAGCTTTAGATTTTGGCAGGCATTGGTGACTTTTGCTGCTGGACACAGATGTGACACAGGGCTCTGATGTGCCACTGAATTCAGGCTTTTTAAAATTACCATTAACATTTGATTAAATACTGCTGCTTCCAAAAATAGTTACATCAAAATTAGGAGGAAATCAGTAGCCAATGATCTTCTCACTTCAGTTCTTTGTTCCTGTGACTCTAAATCTGTGGTTATTTGTGCTGAGTTTTTGCTGTGAATTTCAGGGACAGAGAAGCATCCACTGTGGAAAATGCTGTGTAAAACCTGTTTTACACATTGGCTAAGTCAGATCTCTGCCAGGTCTGTGCTTCTTCCATGCAGTGATATATCCCAGGCCTCAGCATAACTCAATTAATGCTGCATTTCTTCTTAACATTTCCATCAGCAATTCACATCAGTTGGCTGCAAAGTGTTCCATCAATAAATCCTCACCCAATTCCTGCTTTATTAAGTAGAGAAACATCTGGATTTGGGGCTCAGGTGTACTCCTCAGGCCCCACCTATGGAAGGCAGGGCAGTACGTGGAGGCACAGCACCATCAGGAAGGGCTGCGTGCCCTGCAGCTGGGGGTGGGATTCCCCTGGGAGATCTGGGATAACGCTGGTGACAGTCCTTGGAAAGTGCCTGGATGGAGATGGGGCAGTGTGGAGGGGCTGGCTCCTGCCACTTGCCTTTTTTGTGCAAATCCACACACCCAGGATCACACGGGACCCGAAAAACCGTGACCTTTCAAGGTGCAATCCAGTCACTCTCATTACGATTATTGCGCCGGGTGCTGTTATCCTCTATTTGTCTGCTTTTCTGCCTGTTCCTATCTTTTTATTTTCTCCCTGCTGTTCTTCTCTGTGCCTGGATGGCTGTGGAGAGCATTCAGTTCCACTTAGTTGTGATTTCAGGGAAATCCTTCTTGACGTGCAGAAGCAGCGAGGTTGGGGATTTTGTTCCCTGTCCTTTTTCTGAAGTGTGTGCATTTCCTTGCACGCTGCTCTGTTGACTGTACACAGGCTTTGCCCCTCAAGAGACAGGAAGGAATATTGTTTTGGTCTCCAGACACTTTGCAATGTCACAAGCTCTTTGTGCAACACATTTAAAATTTAGCAGTGAGAAAAATGAGGATATGTGTAGGATGGACTATGCAACACAGCAACGAGTTCCGGTGATTTTCCATCTTAAATATGAGCTTCAGTATAACTTCATTATTATTTTTCTATTCTCTTCCCTTAGCTCCAGGTTTCATATCAACATCACAGCACCATTCAATTCCTGCTTGCTGAGACAGCTTTCATTTGGGGTCAGAGTCAGGAATTCAGTGGAATTTCTCCTGTGTAAGACCACAGTGAAGAGGGAATTGCAGTTCTTCAGCCTTGGCTCTTTTTCCTAGGCTCTTTTCTAGATTTTTTTCTCAAGGAACTTACATTTGAAGAGTCTGATGGATATCTGCTAATACATTCTTGATATATGTCTTAAAATTTAAACAAGATATGTAGATTTTAAAAATGGCTTATTGACAAATGAGCTCTTCCATTGGAATCAGCTGTTTTTAAAAAGTAGAAATTAGTCTGTGGAGCCTGATGTGGTGGAAAATGGTCAAGGAGAGACCCGAGTTATAAAAATTCCACTGTATCAGCAAGACTGCTGCTGTTGAGAAGGTATTCTTGATAATTGCTGCAAAAATTATTGATATTTGCTGCTATTTCTTGATAATTGCTGCAACATTCCGTAGAAATTTATCTTCCCTTCTTCCCCTCCCAGCAAATTAAAGAATTATTTTCATCTACACCCATGGAATTGGTCGGGTTTTTTTTACTTTGATAGATATTTTTTCACTGCTCTTGGCCCTGTTTAAACAAGGCCTAATAAAACCCTGGATAGCTGTAAATTCTTCAATTTATCAATTTGTTACTTACTCACTTTCAGTCCCTGCCATCATCTTCAGCTTCCTCGTTATCCACCTGGAGTCTTCTGTGTGCAAAAGTTGATTTAAAAACATGCAGTTCCAGGCAGAAGGGTTACGACACTTTTATCCCTCATTCTACCAGTCCAGCCCTCATCTTGAGCACAGTGACATCTCCAGCATTTAGAAAGGGTCTTTTCCTGATTTTTTTTTTTTTTTTTTTTTTTTTTTTTTTGTATTCTCAGTTATCATTTAACTGAGAGGACAGAAAGAACACAAAACTCTATGGAAAAACAGAAAAGAAGCTGATTTCCAAGATTTCACAAACCATTTCATCTTGTTGGGAAAAAATAAATATTATTTGTTTTTATAAAATAATATAAATTGGATTGACTGGGAAATAAGACAGGAGTCTCAGCAGGTTTATGTTGCTGTGATAATCTGAAGCTATTCAGCATTGTGGGATGTGTCTCCCACAGCCAACCAATACATTTTTGGCAAATCACAAAATCCTTAAGGTTGGAAAAGACCCTGAAGACCATCAAGTCCAACCTTTGACCCAGTACCACCCCTCCCACTAAACCATACATAAGTGCCACAGCTTCTTACTCTTTAACCACCCCCAGGGATGGTGACTCCACCACTGCCCTGGGCAGCCCGTGCCAGTGCTTGACCACTCTTTTAGTGAAGAATTTTTCACTAATATCCAACCTCAACCTCCCCTGGCAGAACTTGAGAACATGAAATGGCTCATTAGGTGACATCCTATCAGGAGAAATTACTTTCTGTTCCCTGTTTGACCCACACTGGCTCTTTCTTACACCACAAATCAAGGTAGAATCTCCCTTTCCTCACTCACATTTCATTTTAATTTCTTTCTTCTAGCAAACAAGAATGTAATATTTTCTGTTTAATATCTTTGTTGAACAGGGCTGGCTAGAAGTGTGTGCACAGCTGCAGATGAGAAAACAGCTGCTTTGGAAGGCACAATTAACATTTCCTGATGGCTCCTTGAAGCATTCAGCCTGAAGCCTCCAGAATCACATTTGTCTTTTTGATGGCCTTGCCATGTCAGTGCCTCACAGCCATCCTCTGACTGGCCAACACATCCTGTCATGTTTTCCTCTCAGCTGTTTGCCCTGGAAAACTTGAAGCTTTACTGGATTAATAGTTCCTAATCTCCAAATGTGTAAGCTTATCACTTTGAAGTGTTAAATCTCATCCCATTTCTGTTATTCCAGTTCCCATTCAATTATTTCAGTAGACTGAATGCCTCTGTGTTAGTGATGCCTCTTGTCATCAGTTTAATTGGTATACTCTCAGTTTTGCCAAGTTTATTAGTGAAAGCATTATCAAGACCATTGTCAGCACCCAGTACTTGTAATTCCTCAGAAAATCACATTTTTTCTTCAGCCCAGTCCACTGACATCCTCTTACTCCCTCTCATCCTCTTACTTACCTTGCAGCTACAGTTCCTCCCTTGTTCTTCCACTGAACTTTCTCTGGAACAACTTATTAAAAATTTCACTTATATTTTAATGAGCTAATCTAACATCTGAACCAGCAGTTTCCAGGAGGTGAGTGTCTGTGACAACAAAGAGCTCGTTTCCATATCAGTGACAAAGAAGGGAATGCTTTTCCCTTTATGATATCAAGATTCCTAACTGGTGACATGTGCCAGGTAGAGTTCTATCCCCTTGGAAAGGCAGCTTTGAGTACGAGGTTGCATGACACGTATCTTATCTCTGAGGTTCTTCAAAAGCAACTTCTTCCATGATAAAAAGAATCAGACCTGAGAGACAAGGAAAGGAAGAGAGCTCCAATTCCTGGCTATGAGAACAAGTTTCCAGATGGGCTGCATTGTCTCCAGCCTTTCTCGAGGTTGGACAAAGCTTTGTGTGACCTCAGAGTTGATCTTGCTTTGAGCAAAGACTCCTGATAGTCCTTCCAACCCGAATTTTCCTAGCACCCTATGATCCCACATATTATTTTACACCATCTTTCTAAAAATGTTTTCTGACCTCCAGAGCATCCACATCACCAGCAGAGAGAAAGGCAGTTCTCCAAAGGCAAAGCTTCCTTCATAGAGACTCTCAGTTAAAATTACTTGACCTCCACTGGGTTTTTTTTTGAGAGATATGTTTTCTTATTTGCAGAACTGAGAATGTGATAAAAAGGAAAGGTGCCTGAGTACTCACTGTTGTTTTTGTTTGGAGGTTTGTGCGTAGTTATTTAATTTTTTTTTTCTATTTTCCCCACTATAATTTGACATGAAAAGCTCCTTTCACTACTCTGCCTAGAATTGTTACAAAAAAGCTTTCTGCATGTACATGTTCAGAGAGCATAAAATAAAGTGGCCTGAATTGCTGGGAACAAACCTCAAGCTCCTCACAGACACCCAGAACAAACCACCGTGTGCACATAACACACCACAGTGTCTGCACTCTTTCCCAGCCTATAAACTCTGACTGTGGAGGGAAAACATGGAAAAATATCACCATGGGATAAGGGGTTGCTGAGGCTGTGATTGCCTGGAGCTAAGGGCTGAAATTTTTTCATGAAACACTGAGACAACTTTTTTTTTTTCTTCTGTCCTGAGGGCAATATTTCACTCTGCAGCTCCTCAAAACAAAAGGCCAAGGAAATATTACGACAAGTCCCCCAGTGGTTTTTTGCCACACAAACCCACATAGCCCCCATGGTTTTACTCCATTTCCTTTTAAACACCAGCTACTAATGAATAACGGGCAGGTTGAATGTGTTTCATATATGGAATAGAAAATAACTAGAAGAACATAATGCTTAGGCTGTAAAGCCAAATAAGTAAAACTCAGGAAATGCCACAGTTTAAGCTGTTCATGCAACTTGACCTTGACTTTGTTGTGGCTGGGCTCTGGGTTGCAGTTATTGCATGTTATTTTCCAAAGGCACATGTTGCAATTAAGCTCTTTCATTCTGCTTCTCTCTGCCCCCACTAAGTATCACATTTCCAAAAAAGCTCTGCTTATTTTCACTCGGAGTCCTCAAGCCTTCTTGTCCCTCTTGTCCTCAACTTCTGTCCTTGCCCAAAAATGAAATAAAATTAAATAAATCAATCAACCACCCAATGAAAGTAGGGATAAAGTACCCCTTGCACTTTTTTTTTTTTTTCTGTGAAATTAGGAGAGCCAGAGGCGCTGCTTATTTCAGTGTATCCCTTGTGTGAGAAAGCTGTGTTTGGAATTAAGTGGAAGGTGGCAGTAGAAATCTTTACACTGGTCCACAGGTCCTTCTGGAAAAAAAACCAGTGCTCTCCATTGGAAAAAAACAGTGTTCTCCGTTGAAAAAAAAACCAGTGTTGTCCATTGGAAAAAAAGCAGTGTTTTCCATTGGAAAAAAACAGTGTTTTCCATTGGAAAAAAAAAGCAGTGTTCTCCTTTGGAAAAAAGCAGTGTTTTCCATTGGAAAAAAATCAGTGTTCTCCTTTGGAAAAAAACAGTGTTTTCCATTGGATTCCTGGGGTCTGGTGCTGCTGGGAGGGATTCAAAACTCCAGCAGTGGGTGCTGCTCTGGAGGCTGTGGTAAAATAACTCCCAAGGTTACAAAGGGTTTCTGACACTGGAGAGACGGGAGTGGAGCAAGCCACTGAGTCACAGCCCAGCTCCTCAATTGGAGGACCCATTCTGCCAATTTTCCCACATTCTTTCCCTTCTTCATTCCTACATGGAATGGTAGAAACATAAAGTCATGGAATGGTTCGGATTGGATGGGAGCTGAAGGACAATCCACTCCCAAGCCAACAACAGGCAGCAACAGCTTCCACTAGACCAGGCGGCTCAGGGCTCTGTCCAACCTGGCCTTGGACACTTCCAGGGATGGGAAATCCACAAACATCAAACACTGGGATTACCCCATGTGAATACCACATCCCCAGGGATGGGCATGATACAAATGCACTGAGAAATCATCTCACCCTTCTCATCAGTTTATGAACCTCTTGTGAGACTACCTCTCATAGATTTTTGAAAACAACATTTCTCTCTCCATTAGTTTTCTTTCTTGGCCTTGTAAACACATATGGGGGGAATTAATTTTACACAGTTATTGTCTGTCAGTTACTACTTTATGCATCATGAGGTTTATTTGGAAAATTAGGGTGCTGCTCCTTCAAGCATTAAGCAGATGTTCACTGCTCACAGTGAAGGCAGCCCCCTGAAATCCATTAAATTATTTGTGTGTGGGAGGCTGAACAAACCTGCATTTGCAGGAGCAGGGACCTCTTAGCTAAAAATAATGCATGTTTTGGATAAAAGTCCAAGATTTCCAGTTAAGACAGCTGGTCCAGAACTTGTCATAGAAATATTGTTTGCTTTCTTTTTTCAGTGATCTCCTATTAACCCTATAAAGGAAAAAGGGCAGCAGATAGACCTAGACACAGAAATAGCAATGGTAATTTGTCTGTTTATGCTCATATAATCCCAGCATATGGTGGCTCACCCTCCACAATGTTCTCCTCCCACAATCTGATTAAAATTGACTGAGAAGAGAGCTAGGAATATTTTTTTTTTCTTGTAGGCATCATATATTAAAAGGTGACAGCTCTATCACATCATAGCAGCAAACCTTTGCCTGATGCCTGAGTCCCACATTTCTCCAGGCTGACAGAACTGTTATTATTCTTACACTTTTGGACACATGTGAGCACATTGTAGAGCACATTGATGCTCCAATATGTTTAGGAATTTGTACTACCTGCACTTTGTTTATGTCATTTTGGAGCTATTTCCGTGCTGAGTTCCTTAGGATGGAGTGCAGATTCATTTAAACTGTTCCAATTAACGACTACCAATAATTTTCAGACACTTGAATGCATGAATATTTTGGTTTTTTCAATTAATTTTTGAAATAAGCAAAGAAAGAAAGTTTATGCTTTTTTTTTTTTTTAAATATGATCACAAGGACAGAGTAGTTTGGGCTGGGAGGGACCTTAAATACCATTTAGTCCCAACTCCCCTGCTATTGGCAGGGCTCCCTTTCACTAGAAATTTCAAATTTTAAATAACATTTAATATAACCTTTATTTTCTTTCTGATGGAAACTGAAGCAGATCCCAAACGATGTCCCATGAGAAGAATGTCTCTCAAAGTGTCTCTCAAAGTCTCTCAGACTGTCTCTCAAAAGTGATTCAAAGCACTTAAGTGCTTTGTGCCTCAGTTTCCTCATTTGCAGAGTAGAAATACTAATGACAGGGGTTTGGAGACATCCAAGCAAAGGCCAAATTTGTATTTATGCAGGAGAGGAGACTCATTTAACCCCAGCTGTGACTCAATATCCTTTGGAGATTGGTGAGGAGAGCACGGAGCCTTCCCTCCCCACTCAGGAAGGGCACAGCACCCCAGGCCAAGTGCACTCCTCCTGCACTGCCAGTTCTGCTTTTGATTTTACCCAGAGCATTTCTAATTCCCTTGATTAGTGCAGCTGAAATCCAGCTGGGAGCCCCTTCTCCTCCCCTCATGCCATGACAGGACTGAAATCTCTGCTGGTCAGGTTCTTCAGCCTAATGGTCCCTGTTGAAATCACCTCTTGGCTTCTGGCAGCGACAAGAGCTTTGTAAATCCTTTGTCCCAGGGATCCAAACAGAACACACTTCCCTAAACCTTTATATTTATAACAAAGGTCTTCGCATCTCTGCAAAATTCAGCTTCTTCCACAACAAGCTACACATTCTAATTCTTCACGAACATCAAGTTTCTGGCCCTGGACTGCAAGTGCAGATGTAGAAACAATTGCAACTACAAAGAAAACCCCAAAACAAAACCAGAAATAAAGGAAAAGAAAGACCATTGTCTTTTCCATGCAGGCTTATTAGACATCTACCCATGCTAAATGATTATAGAGTGAGTCCTCTTCAATCAAGCACAATTTTTCTCAGGTATTCATTTGTAGGAGACTACAGTAGAAACTGATGGTATAATTTGACTGTTTGGGCCTGAATGTTGATTAATGCCTTTGAAATGAAGGAGGTAGTGAAAGAAGGATTTTTGGGAGGGGAAAAATAAGAAAACAATAGGAAAAACTGATTAATATTGTCATGACAAAATAACTTCCTTCAGGGGACAACAAACTGGGTTGATGTACTGTGTGTACCAGAAGCTGAAAAGATTTGGGGAGCTTGGGAATTCAATTGCTGCTTTTTCTGGAGTGACTTTCATATCCTCCTTCTCCCTCACCCCAGTCAGGAAACCAAGGTCGTTCAGGGGTTTGGAAACTGAGGTGCTGCCTACTGAAGTAATTTGTGCTCTAATATTTGTAAAATCCAGGTTGACTGGGGCTTGGAAAAACCTGGGATGGTGGAAGGTGTCCCTGCCCATGGCAGGGGGTGGAACTGGATGGTCCTGAAGGTCCCTTCCAACCCAAACCATTCTGTCATTCTATGATTAAATTTTTGATGTGAAGAAGAAAGTCTTTCCTGGAGTGCCAAGCACATCTCTGCACATTTCCATTTATCTTAATCTGTTTCTTCACAGTTGATGCTGTTGAGGCAGGGACGGGCGAAATTACTCGTACAGGCAAATGAATGTTTATTCAAAAGCACCTCTCTCTTTTATAGAGAACATTGTGAACATTAATTCCATTGGTCTTAAAGTAAAAACATTTCACCTGGTTGGTACACTGGACTTAGGTCAGTGTGGTAGAACATATCTATAAACAATATGAAGAGAAAGAGAGATAATAGATTGTTTACATTCCTCTCAGACTTTTTCCCAGGCTTAGCCTGGCAGAAATCTTCCTCTTTTTCTCTCTGACTGAACTGAGAATATCCACACACAGTCAGTTGACCAAAAATCAGGGGTTTGATTCTGTACAACGGACAAAAAAAGTAACACTCAATTAGGCAAAGCACCGCAAATGAGGTGGCAAGGACCAAGGGTGAGGCTCAGGCAGTAGATGGTCCTGCTTTGGAGACATCTGAACTTCTATGAGCTCTCCTGGAGAACTTCAGAGGCACCTGAACTCAGAGGCCTCAGTCTGTGACCTGGCACAGCATCAGGCACAGCAAACTGAGTTGAGGTGTTAAGGATGAGAGATCAATTTGAGGTTCTTTGCCTTTTTGGTTTGTTGTCTCTTTGTTGAGGGGTTCAGGCAATACCAGACCAGACTTCTTCCTCTGCAATGACAAAGCTCATAGAAGTGAAAAATGAAATATTTTCCTGCTTATGCTTTTTTTTTTTTTTCTGTTTTTGTTTTGCCCTCTAAAAGAAAAATAAAGCATTGAAAGGAAAAAAAAAAAAACTCCCTCCAAACCAGGACACTGTAGAACCTGATATATATCCTTAAGCAGATTAATGAACCCTTGGGTCAAATTTTAAACCTTCCCTGCAGGTGGTGACCATTTCCTCATCCTTTTACAACTAGCTCTTCCCCCTTGTGTCTAATTTTTTTTTATTTCAAACCTTTACCCATTAAAGATAAAAATGAAAAGGCAAAATCAAAGTGCGTTATTCTTGTGAAATGACTAATGTGATTAGTGTTATTGTAAAGAAGAGGTGGTGGAGCTGCAGTTTTGATCTCTCCCTACTTTGGGAGCCATAGACATATTGAACAACAGACTTTAAGATCTCATGCTCTTGGGCAATGGGCTTTGTCTTTTGAAGTGTTTCCTTTTTTTCCTCCACTTCCCTCTTCTTTCTCTTTTTTTTTTTTTTTTTTTTTTTTTTTTTTTTTTTTTTTTTTTCCCTTTCCTTGGGTGGGCAGGAAAACCAGAGAGAACCAGTGTAGGTTTTTTCACAGTCTCTAACTGATCTCTGAGCAGGGATGATCCTCACAGTTTGCAATGTGGCCACCAGGATCAGGACTGTGTGTTTTGAGCTGTTGGTTTTGTGTTGAGCATGGTGATAATGCTTCCCTAAGTCCCAAGGTGTTTTATGGATATAAAAGGGCAAGCCCTGTTTCACAGCTGGGATGTCTGAGGTGCAGGGAGGTTAAGAAACCACTTAATTTAGTGCAGTAAATAGTGGAGCTAGGAATGAATATTCACCATGTCTCCAGGCTCCCATGCACTTATTTTGGAAATGAAGTAGAAAAATATAAAATGCATGAGAAAACAATAGAATCATAAAATATCCCAGCCACCACCAACATCTCCATCTGCCAACCCTGCTCAGTGCAGAATAAAATCACTTTTTTTCTTATTGCTCCCTGGAGTGCTGATTGTCATCAGCCTTGCTGAACTTTTCTCCTGTTTTTCTCAATGTTAATCACAATGATGGTGGCTCTAAACTGTATTTGAGGGGCTAAAATCTGTGCTTTGCCAGGAGGTTTGTGCTCACAGCATCTTCTTGAGCTCTGTGAAATTCTCACAAAGAAAGCTGATCAATGCAAGTGGTTATTAACTAATTAGTAAAGACTTCAGTTGTTAATCTAGAATTCTGCCTGAGTCGAGGTCAGGAAGGAGCCACAGCATCATGTCCTGTTCTTGTGGGGAGAGGAAATGAGAGGAGCTCCTCTGATTTGAGGTGTTTGCAGGGCAGGGAGTTCACCTCTGAGTTAGTTCTTGAGCATCCCTTTAGAGCCAATCGAGAGAAATGAATACTCCTACAACAAATCACTCATCCACCACCCTTAGACACCTAAAATCCACACTGTGATGGTCTGCATTGTAAATTCCTGTCAGAGCCATTTAAATTGCCAACACATGTGGACACTGGCACTACCTAAAGTCAAAATTTAGAAGCAAAGTGAATTCCAAATGAAATAATTTTATCTACACAGCTGGATGTGGCAATCAGTGCTGTGGTTTAGTTGTTATGGAGTTTGGTCAAAGGTTGGAGTCGATGCTCTTGGAGGTCTTTTCCAACCCTTAAGGATTTTGTGATTCTCTGATTTATTTCTTGGTTTGTTAAAAATATTTTATTTTCCCTGAGTTTATGTAATTTCTATACACGTCTTTACATTTGGATGGAGAAGCAATTACAAGAAATAAAGGCTGAGGAGAGAAAGGGTTGGAAGGAAGATACAAGGATCATCTAGTCCAGGTCCTGGCCCTGCACAGGACAGTCCCAAAAACCCCACCCTGTGTCTGGGAACATTGTCCAAATACCCATTGGGCTCTGAGAGCCTTGGGACCATGATCACTGTCCCGGGCTGTGAGATAAAGGACCTTGGTTTATTTCAAATTTCATTTTGGTGCGAAGCGTCCAAAGCACATGAAATGTTGACAAGGAAATCAATAAGGCAGCACTGCACAGGAGTGCAAATGATGATGATGGCAAAATCCTGTGATTACTGACTCTCAAGGAAAAAAAAGACTGATGAACTTAGTCATTACCAATTATCTGCATGACAGTTCTCTCCTAGAGATCCTATGCTGGGCTCACAGGGCAGGCCCTGTCCATAGTGACAAAAAAGAAGGTCTGTACCTTGAAGACTTTATTCAGCCTTGTACCAGAATGAGAACTGGCTGAAGAAACCAGTTTTTCAGCACAACACTGGAAGCTGTCCTTCCACACAGGCAGCTTTGTGGCCTTTTTGCTGTTTATTGCTGTGAATGAGGGTCCTCTATTGAAGGTAAGAGCTTGGTGGTACGTGTTTCCCTCTGTATGTGTTATTTTGCTAATTCTCTTTGATTCCAACAAAGTGGAACAGATCAAACTCACTCAATTTTCTCAGGCAGAATTTCAGCAGTGGGATACAAGTTAAGTACACCTTACAGAGCCTCTCTTTAGATTAAAAGTTAAAAATAAGGCAGCAAAAGTACTGGTGTCCAGAGCTCACTGTTTCCACCATGAACCTCCCTGTTTTATAGGATTTATAAATCAGCCTTGAAAAGTTTCTCCAGGCTAAATTTTGGCATAGAAAGTCGCAAGCAAGACTTGGTTTACTAAAACTCATTAAAAATGGTTTGATGTTTTAAATTACACTGAAGCGAGAGAGGAAAAATTCTATTTCTGTGGCTTTCAGCATTTCCTTCCCCACCATCCCATCCAATTTGAATTAAAGTGTGTCTGAATAACTATGCTATGGTACCACTTTCTTTTCTTGTGGTGTTGCCATCAAGTCTTTCTGTGGGTAAAGCAGTCCCTTTCTAATCTCCAGAATGTTCAGCTCAGCTGCTGAACACAGTTGGAAAACGTTTTCCATTTCAGAAGTGTTTTTTTGCTTTGAGAACTTTGTAAAATCTGTGGCAACTTAATCCCTTTGAGACCAGCTGGAGACCCATCTATTTCTCTCTGCTGACCTCAGTGGACACTGGGAGAAGCAGTGTAAGAAACAAAAGTGGCTCCTTTGGATGGTTTTCATTGCAGTTATGATATGGGTGGCTGGAAATGGGAAATGCAGATGGAATTAAGCACTGCTAAACACAAAGCGACCCAAGTGGAAAGAATCCACCAGGAATATCCATTCCCAGTGAAAGCTCTACATTAATTATTGCCACTCAGAGCAGGGATCTTGGAGACCTTGCAGGCTGGGGCAGCAATTAGGATGTGGAGCCAGAAGGGGTCTTAGGGATCATTAGGGTGGGAATGGAGATCCAAACCACCACCACAACTCTGTTTGAATCCTCATCTCTCATGTCTCCTGAGACTTGTGTTATCTCAGAATGGATAATTCACCTCAAAAGGAGGGGAAAAAAAAACACACAAAGGTGGCAAATGTGGCCAGAGGTGTGTAACAACTTCTTCAATAAGGAAAAATTCTATAAAATAGTCCCTTTAACTTAGCAACAGCCAGGATGGACATGATCAGGCACGCAGAAAAGAACGAGAGACATTGAAAAAGTGAGCAGGGAATTACTCTTCCTTTCTTGAAATACAGAGAATAGGGGACATCCAATTCAATTATCAGGCAAGCAGCTCAAAACAAACAAAGTGAAACAGTGTTTCATATGGAGCGTAATTAAATTACCCCAGAAAGCTGTGGAAATTTAAAAGATTGTGCTCAAAACCTGACAAGACTTTTTCAAGGTAAGTTTGGAACCATTAACAGCAGTGGCAAGTCCTTATGCCGCTGTCTGCCTGAAGGATTTACCAGGGAAAAGATTTCACTATAAATGTCTTCTTAGTTCTCCACTTTCCCTGAAGATCTGCCACAGGACAGTATCAGAGGTAAGGAATTAGCTTGGATGAATTTTCTATGTCACTCTACACAGTTGTTTATTTTCTCACTTTATTTTTGGGTTTATAAATTCCAGCTCTGGAAAAATGTGCTTGATTAATTAAGTTTTATAGCCTGTGGGAGGGGAAATCTGTTCTGAAAAGCTTCAGAAAGCACATAAATCTACAAAAGAATGTCCAGCTGAGAGAGAAACTGTAGAGATGGGGAGGGTCAATTTTCAGCAATAATTGTAGCTGGATGCATCCAGTTATTGATCCACTTCACCCTCATCCTGCATCTTTTTAGGGAGAGTCTACATCCACACCTAAATCTGCAACTGTCCTTGCTGCTCTATGGTTGGGATAATAAATGTGAGCAGCTGGTGCCTTCCTGTCACAAAATAAAGCAACACATCCTTTTATGTTGGCTTTGGGAGCAGGATGGAGCCCAGGGTCACACATTTCATAACCCATTATTGCTGCTGGAAAACAGAAGCAGTTTATTCATCAGGTGTGGCAAGGCACTAAATGGCTTTTCAGGGGTGAGCACTGTTAATGCCACAGCTCCAGGATTCTTGTTATTATCGAGGAATTGCCGTTTTCACTTAAGAAAAAGAAATTTAAGGATGAGATTCAACCTGCTGAACAGGTGGAAACTGTGATATCAGAGACTTACAGGATGGTTTGGGTTGGAAGGGACCTTCAAGACCATCCAGACCACCTCTTGCCATGGGCAGGGACACCTTCCACCATCCCAGATTCTCCAAGCTTTGTCCAGCCTGGCCTTGGACACTTCCAGGGATGGGGCAGCCACAGCTTCTCCTTATCCCAGGTCCCTCTCCAGCTCTCCTGGAGCCCCTTTAGGCTCTGGAAGGGGCTCTGAACTCTCCCTGGAGCCTTCCCTTCTCCAGGTGAGCACCCCCAGCTCCTGCCCTCAGAGCAGCTCTGTGGCCTCATCTGGTCTCACTCCAGCAGCTCCATATCATGGGATGCTTAGTCTGGATTTCCTCACAGTCAATGAAATCATGAAATCAGTGAGTCATTGCAGATTCCACCTCGTGAGGCTGCTGGAGTAGTTTTCTCTCTAGGCAGTGACTAAGCCAGATCTCAGCTGGACCTTGAAATTCCAGAAAGATGGAGATAGTAGAGATAAAATTTATTTATTTCCAGTAAAAAACTGCTAAAAATTAGCCAGGAAGACAAAATACAATTTAAATCACCAGGTAAAATAGCATGATGTATAACTAATCATAAATATTTTGAGTTTTTTTAAAATTTTGAAGCCATTTAACTTTGTCCAACACACCTGACTACCTTTGGGAAGGCATATCAAGAAAAAGAAAGTCCCTATAAAAAGAGAAGCTCAGAAGTGCTGGGAATTAATTGTTTGCGGCAGTTTGCCTGTTTTTCGCACTGTGTTAACAAGAGACTCTTGTTCCAGAGCACAGGTACCTTGGGAGTTTCTTTATTTGTTCAAAAGGTTTACTGAGACCAAGTTATGAGTTGTTCCTTGAGTCCCATCACAGGTTATTGCTTTTTCTTAGAACACCAAATTGTGTAATGTAACAAAGTTTTTGAAATAATCTCTGCTTCCACCTAGGAAGGAACTGCTGTTCTCATAGTAACTGAAGAAAAGCCTGAAGAAATAAGCTGGCAATTACATAAATTCTCAGACTCACATAGAAGGAATATCAAATTTATCTGTCCTAGAAACTTCCTGCATTAGGGGCCAAGCTTTGGGCTGGTAATACCTTCAGAAAGAGTTTATCTTTCTAAATGTACCTCAGACATTCTTTTAAAATATTTTTCCATAGGTAGGATCCATAACAACAATTTCTGAAGGCTTGGATTAAGTGTGGAGGCAAATAAGAGAACATCCAAATCCCTGCTGTGATTCAGCAGGTTTGACTTTGTTAAAATGCCCCTGTACAATCTTGTAGGTGCACTTTATCAATACAGGACTTTATCTGTGAGTTGTTATCATCTGCTTATCTTAATGCATTAAAAGTAGCCAGATTCGTGAATTTAATTTTCAGAGATAGTGAGTTTTCCTTCTGAAAATCCTTCTTTTACATAAAATGAAGAGTAGTCTTAAAGAATATCAATTCCCTGTTAAGGTTTGAAGATTGTTTTTTTGTTGGGGTTTTTAAAAAATTATCTCCCCACGAGGAGAAATATCCACCAAACCTCCTTTAAGATCCTCACTGATATGTACCATATTTTGAAACTGGTTACCATAATCGAGATCAGCAGTTGAATGCAATCTTGAAAGACAGAAGGAGCTGTTTAACCTACCTTAAATGCCTTGTTCTTCTGAGGAATTACTTTTTACTTCAGAGGCTTTTTTTTTTCTGAGAAACAGCCAGATAGTACACATAAAGCTCAAGCAACATTTTGTTGTTGTTGTTTTTTTTTAACAGAAATTCTCATTAGAAACATTGGTTTAGACCAGTTCTACAAAACATTCTCCTAAAAATGAACATTTGAACATGTTTCTTGATGTGGATTTGGCTTCTTATTTAAGAGTACAAACTCGAATTGCTTTCAAAAAAAAAGAGCTCTTCAACACATCAGAATTTCAAACCATTTTGTGAGAGTTTTGGGTGGACACCGTCAGGCACTTTGCTGGTTGCATTTAGAGCAGAGTGAAGAGCTTTAACATGGTGTTGACAACACTGGCTTAAGCCTGTTTGCTTTTGTTCTAAATACTACTGGGCTTTTTTGCCCTAAACCATTGCAAAGTCAAAGTAATGAAGGGGTAGACATGAGCATTTTATGGCCTTTTGTTTTTGCAGAGAGAGAGAAAAGTATTATCTGTCTGTATTGTGTGTAATAGTCGCTGTGCACCCAAGCAATAATTATTAAAAGATGCAGCCAAATATCAATATGACCTGAAATGCTTCACTGCATCCTGCTGCAGCTCATGCTCCATAAACCACATTCTTGAAGACTGAAGAATCCAAGTGGTGCTTGTGTGAGTGTTCCCCAGGGAAAGTTCATTCCTGGCTGGAAGTGATGCCAGCACTGGGGATAACACCCAGCCACGGTGAAACTCCCTGCCTTGGAGGTGTTGGACACCTCAGAATTATCCAGGGGATGGCTCTGAGAGGAGTGGGACATAGAACAGGGAACTAAAACATCTTCACAGCCCCAAAATGACTGCACAGCACTCCACTGGATCATGGTTGAGCAGTGGGATGTGCAAACAGCAATTTGAGCTGTGACAAAGTGAATGCCTGGCACAGGAATTAACAATTTTCATTCTTTACCTCATTGGTAGACAACTAAATGTCCTCCAGGTGGAATTGTGGATCCTGGAAAGTTAATGCACATCTGTTGACTCTGTGCTGGCCAAGAGGCCTCTGGAAGCTCCCCGAGGACCACCCAGTGCCTGTAGATCATGGGCTGAAAATCACAGGCAGTTGCTCAAACCTGAAGGAACCCGGGGTGGAAATCAAAATGAAGTTTCCAAATGCAAGAAAACCACGGCTGTGTGTCAGAGCCTTTCAAGAGAAGAAATGGCACAGATCCTACTTGGCTTCCAAGCTTCACTGATTTATGAATGAGATGGTAAAAGCCCTAAGAATTTAGTTTTAGGACTACTTTATGTTTTCTGGTATGTGTCATTGGGGAAAAAAAATGGTCAGCATGGGAAACCTTTTAAAATTTAGCTGGAATTTTTGAACATTTAACAGTCCTAGAAATTATTTTTCAAGCTGCTGATCATTTCTGTGGGGAAAATATTAAATAAAATCAAAGACTTTGTGCAAGGTCCCACATTTGGAGCTGCTTCAGAGTTAAGATTGGTGGATATATGGCAGCAAGTTGGAGCTCCTGTATTTCCACACTGAGCATATGGGCACTGAGCATATGGGCACATGCAATAATTCTGTTGATTTTAGAAAGTATTGGTCACTGCACTGATTCTGTTCATGAGTTTCCCAGTTTTTTCCACAGAGGTCTTCAGTATATCCAATACCACAATTATCATTTCTAGGGTGTATTTACCAGTTTTATACCCTGAGATATTTGAATACAATGCACCAGAGGTCTGGCTTAAATTACAAACTGCTGACTTGAACAGAATCAAGATATGTTGGAAGATTATGTGAAAAATTGAAAGCACCAGACCTAATGTTCATTGGGAAATCCCCACCTATTCTCTGAGATAGGGTGGCTGAACATGCTTTGATCTTAGTGTCACTTATATTTTGAGGTAAAACCAGATTATCTGAAATAATTCTGAGTGTGACTGACCTAACCCATTCAATTGCACATGTGAAGTAACTTGACAATGGCATGGCCATGGTCACACTCCCTGTGAAGGTCTAACTTCCTTTAGATCCGTTAAGAAAAAATGTAAATTTGTCCATAAAATCATAGGATCGAGGAATTATAAAATATCCTGAGTTGGAAGGGACCCACAAGGATCATTGAGCTCAACTTCTGTAGCTTCGCAATTTCTTTTCAACATATTAATTGCTGAAACAATTGTTGAAAGTCAGTTTAGTTAAGCAAGCCCATTTTAAACATATGTAATGCATTATTTTCAGGCCATCCTCCTGCTGGCTTGAGCCCTGCTGCAGTTTTAAATTCAAACAGCCTGGAAAGAGGCTTTTTGCCTGAATCCTTTTTCTGTTGAAGGCAATGGCAGAAGTCCACTCACTTCAAGGGGAATAAGATCTGGCACTAATGAAGATGTTTGGCTAAAGTTCCTTTGCCTGAACATCACTTTCTTGGGATGAGATCCCTGTTTTGCAGACAGTTTGGATCTCTTCTTAAGGATATGTCCTTTCTTAGGTACAATGTGCAAACACTTTGCTTCCATTAGGAGCCTAAATTGTTGATGATGACAGCTGAGCCCAGCTCCGCTTCACAGAACTTTCTCTTACTTTTTTACTGACTAAACTGGAGTTGAGGGACACAGAGGTGCCACACAAGGTCTGAGCTCCTGGAAAACCTATGTTACCTTTGAGGCAGATTGATGCAATGCAGTGCAGTGCCTCACTTTTAATTTTGAGCCAGAAAGGGCGATTCCCATTTTATTTAAATATCTTATATTCCTGTTTAGCCTTTAGGACATATTTCTGCTTCACCAGAGGCAGGTAATTCACACCAGTGCTTTTCCTTCCCTTTCCTTCCCTTCCACCTGTGCTAAGCAGCAGGAGAAAAAAAGTCTTGAAAGATTCTCCCTTTATCCTCTTGGCATGAACACAAGCAGGAAGCAGGAAATTGCTTCTTGCAAAGTATCTGATAAACTGGCACTTAGAGCCTGACAGTGGAAAGACACAGCTCTTTATTTCCTTGGACTGAGGTGGAAATTAAAGTTATGTTAGCTGTCTCCTGGGGTATTGATCACAACCCTGCTGCCTTTGGAAGGCTGCTGATGTGCACTTTTTGCACAGATGACCTCAGTGAGAAGTGTCCTCAAGCAGAGCCCCTGTGCAGCCAGCAAGGATTGCTGGATTCCTGTGGAGGGAGCTGTGGCTTGTAGCCTTCTGGCTGGGATGTTCAGAAAGGAATAAGGAAGGCAGATTGATTTTCCTTCTGCTCTTCCTCTCTGTTTCTTTGCCGTAATAATTATCTTTGTCAAAATTTCTGGAGAAAATGATGGATTAAGTGACAGAAATGGTTTGCTGCTCTTTAGGTCTACAATAATGCAGCCCATGGAGGTTTGTCCTCAGCCATGGAAGGGACAGGTTGAAATGCAGACAAAATGCTTACCTGATTGTAGGATGTCACAGGAACACATGAAAAGAGTGGGACTGATGGAAGGGGTCTCCACAGGAGGGCTTGTCCCTCTTTACCCAGACAAGGACAAATTGTTTCTGTACCATTTCAGACAGATTTGATCTCCTTCATTCTACAAAAGTATCCTGCAGTGGTGTTTTCACTGTATCCCTCAATGCTGGTGTCCTACAGACACTCTTGGTCTCAGCCTCCACTTCCTTCAGCTCCACAGCTCACTCAACAACTTGATCACTCTCACTCCTCCTTTCTGGATGCCCTACAACTGGGCCATATTTTCTTTCAGCTGTGGTGTCCATGACTGGACACAGTGCCCAGTGGAGCTGCAAGTCCAGTTTATGCCTCCCTGAAGGTTTTTGTCTCTGCAAGAGCCTTTCTCATCTCTAAGTCCTTCACTAATCCTGGGGTTCCAGCCAAGAGTCAAAGTGTTTGCTTAGCGAACAGCAGGATGCAAATGTTTAGCAAGGCTTTGATCTGGATGAAGGGAAATTTGAGGTTTTTTGGGTGTTTATTTTTGTTGTTTTTGTTTTTTTTTTTTCTGTGGTTTTTTTTTTTTTTTTTTTTTTTTTTTTTTTAAGTTTTGGGTCACTAGGACAACTAAATAGAGGGGTCACTTAAGCTGGCATCAATCAGATCAGAGTCCCCCATCCACTCAGGTGCAAACCTGGCTCCATCTCTGCCCACTCCCTTCTGGGAGGCACAGGGATAGATTCCCTGCCTTGGTGTGGGGAGCTGCAATGTGCTGAGGTGTGAAACGAGGGCTGCACCCAGAGATGGGCTCACCATGTTGGATATTATAATGTCAAATGTGTGCTGAAAACTTTGGGAGCTGTCAGAGGGTTTGGTTTGGAACAGTTCCTTGCAGCTGGTCAACAGGTAGAGGTTTATGAATGTTTCCCTATCTAGCTTCAACCTTTTTTTTTCAATTATTATTTGTTTTTTGTGTATTTGCCATTCAAAACAGTGAAGTTTTGTTGAAATTAAAACCACTGACCAGATTTCAGTCTTACTTGCTAAAAGCTTTACTGCATATAGCCATAATTTTAAAGGCTAATGTGTAAATAGAAAAAACCAAAACAACTCAAAGGGGAAAAAAACAAACCAGGGAGTGTTTAGAGAGGAAATAACAGAATTTTGTGGGATTTTCCTTGCATTTTACTGCAATATTTGAACTGTCTCCCTGGATCCTGTCCAATAGTGCCAATTTCTGTGTGCTCAGGACTGATGGAATCAGAGTTCATAGGAGGCAAATGCTTGTCCACAGATAAAATTTCCCTACTTTCCATGACTGAGATTTTCTAATCTGAGCATTTTTATTTAAGTGATTATGTACAAATATTCAAGGAGATGATTTCAAGAGCAGTGACTCCATGGGTCTGTTTCTCTAAAAATACCCTACAAACCCCTCACTCACAAGCTGCTGATTCATGGGCAGTTAATATCAGATGTACAAATGTTAATAAATTCTCTGCTATTCTATTCCTTTTTTCAAAACTGGGGCTGATTTTAGTCACACCTTAAATTGAAACCTGTGTTTGACAATAATAATAATAATATCCATATCAGTCATACACATGTCCAGATCAGCTGCCCATGTCATGAAAAGGACAATGTCTTGTCAGGGGAAGAATTTAAAGGCTCCAGATCAGCTTATGAATTTGTATAACACTTTGGGAAGCGTGCCAAAGCTGTAATTCAAGCCTGGCCTTTCTAAAGCCCACTGAATTGTATTATTAACCTTGGAGTAAAAGAAGAGAGGACCATTTTCAAATTTTATTTTGATAATTATCATGCACAAGCAATAGAAAGCAAACAGCAACCTTCCCCTGGACACCTACTCCTCATTTGCACATTCTAATGACTTACATTTGCATACACATGTGAAAACATGGTGCTTTCCTCATTAGTGCTGATCACATTCCTCATTAAGTTAAGTAAATACCCCCAAAATACCAACACATTTGTAGCCAAATTTGACATTATTTTACACAGACTAACAGCCAATGCATTCTTTTGGTTTTTGGTTATCTTGGATAATAATTTCAAAGGAAAAAACAACTACAAGGTTTGACATTGGAAACAAATGAACCTGTGTGCCTTGGTTTGAAAAGAGAGGTGACTGCTAAGGAAGGCAGGAACCTCTCCTGAAATGGAAAATATAAGTCCCTTCCCTTTGAATTTTTATAATTTTGAAATCAAGGGGCTCTCAGGCAAAGATATGGGAGTAGGTTATTAAGGAAAAAAAAAAAAAAAAAGAATGCAGTAATGCAAAACAACACTGCCAGAGTCAGAAGAGGCGCTGGCAGCCTGTGGGTCAGGGTGGTGGCAGCAGTGCCATTCCATGGGGGCTCAGCCCTCCTGCAGTGCCAGCTGTGCTTCTGCTGGAGCAGGATCCTGGACAAGGCTGGAGTTTTCCTCTGGAGCTCCAGGGCTGCTGGAGATGGGCCTGGGCTTCCTCTGGGAATGCAGTGGGGCAGAAAGCTGCTCCTCTGGGAATGCAGTGGGGCAGAAAGCTGCTCCTCTGGGAATGCAGTGGGGAAGAAAGCTGCTCCTCTGGGAATGCAGTGGGGAAGAAAGCTGCTCCTCTGGGAATGCAGTGGGCAAAGGCTGCTGTGGTGTCCCAGAATCTCAGATTGTATCCAGGTAGGAATGCTTGGCTCCTCTCCCTGGGCAGAGTCTCTCCCAGTGGGATGATGGAATTTTATCAGCCATGCAGGGACACTCGCTGGCCCATGAACAGAAGATAATTAATAATTAATGGCCCATGAACAGAAGAGATCTCCTGGAGGGAGGATTGGTTGTGGGAGAGATAAAGAAAAAACTGCCCAAAGATCAGAAGAGAACTGCCCCACCTCTAACAGGTGGCAACAGAACACACGCCCCCAGGCACACCTTGCATTGCAACCTAAAGCACCTGTGGCTGGGTCACCTCCTGACTCTGTTCTGATTTTGAGCTGCAGTTGCCAGGTGCTGGAGAGCTGAGCTGCTGCTGGCACAGGCTGCTCCTCTGCATGCAGCTGAAACATCATTTCCTCCCTGTGAGTCCTGAATCCAGCTCTGGGCAGCCCTTGAATCATTGCTGCATCACCACGGGCTCAGCAGACCCCTCTGCTCCAAACACAGAGAGAGTTTGGAGGGAAGGGTGGGAATAAACACATTACATTCCTGCCTTGAAGTTAGGATGTGCGTTGCATAATTGTAGGTGTTATTTTGTGGGTGGGATTTTGGTGGAGCTGGTTGGGGAGCATGGAGATTGGTTTTTAAAAAGTGCTGTGAAATCGTTCAGGCCACCACTGGAGCCTCTTGCTGGCATAAAAATTCAGCTCAGAATATTAGGGATGAATTGGTCATGACACCAGGATGAATATTTAGCTTAAATCCAGAGTTTACAATGGGTAATACCTAATTACAACAGTAATACCTGAATCACAGAACTGTAGTTTAGCTTGGGTTGGAAGAGATCTTAAAAACCACCTAGTCCCAACCCCCAAATGTGCTGCATGCTCTGACATAGCTCAGTGCTGGGCTGTTTTGGATTCTCAAAGACATGAGCTCTACAGCAATCCCACTGCTCTCCTGCCCTGCCTTGAGCTTACCTCTGCTCTGCATCAGCACAGCAAAGCAAAGCAGGCACAGAATACTGATTCCTGCTCTGGGAACACATTCCTGCTTCCAGGTGTACTGCTGCAAGTAGAGGAGTGCTGGCATAAAGATGTCAATTTGATGAAACCCTTCAGTTTTTCAGTGAAGGGTAGGGACAAGCTCATTTTTCCTCAAGGAAAAGCTATCAGTGGAGAAGCTGAGAGGTGCCCTCCAAACATGGTGCTGCTTAAAGGATACTTTAATAATCTACAAGAGACAGAGAGCAAGGGGAAAAGGGGGATTTGCAGGTAACTACTGTGGTTTCCAAGGCAGGAGAAATCCTGACAAAAGGAGCCTTCCAAGCTAAGTAAACAGCAGAGGAAATTCAACATTGAGATGCAAAAATAATGCATAGTATCTTGAAATACTCACATGGTTATTTTATAAAGCTGGCTGTGGAAATTCTACATTGTTTCAGCTCTAGTAGATCTTCGAGTCATTATAAATAACTTAATGAAAGTGTTTACTGTGGAGGCAAGGTCAGTGGAACAGAATTGTAATTGTGCAATGAAAACCACAATGGGGAATAATAAAGAAAATGATACAAACCTGTGTAAATCAAAATGCTTTTTCACCTTGAATGCCATATGCAATTCCAGGCACCTAAACTCAAAAGTGGACACAGGAGAAACGGAATTGATTCTGTGATTTGTAGCAACAACTATTCAAAAATGAGATCGTTCATCTTAGAGACAAAAGAATGACCCACACCATTAAAAATATAACAAAAGTATAAACAAATAAGCTATAGAGATGAGGTAGCAGCAGAGCTCTGTTTAGCAGTTCCTTAATTTTTTAGAACAAATAATATTTCCTGAAATAGAAAGGCAACTTTTTTTTTTTTTTTAACAGGAAAGAGGAGTAATTTTTGTAGTAAAATCATAATTAGCCTTTGGACTGCATTGCTACATGATATTGTGGTGATCATAAAAGCTTTAAGATGCTGTTCAATAGCTGGTAAAAACCTGGGATTCCTGAGGTTTGTGTCCTAAATGTCTCCTCTTTCCTGGCCTCATGGCCACCTCTCCCACCTACTTAAGGAGGTGGCCTGTGTCCCAGGCAGGACACACACACTGATGAGTTAATAGGTATTTCTCTGAGGGATGAGATTAACATGGTAAAACCTTCCCTCTTTCTTCTTTCTTCCTAAAGGCTGGTGGAGCTTGACAGCTCAGAGACTTCTCTGGTTGAAACTGAGAAAAATGTTCAAAAGGGAAAGAGATAGAAAGGTTATCAGATCAAAAGAAAATGAGGATAAAAGAGTCCTGCTTGTCCCTAGAGAAATGTAATTTGCTCTAGGCTGCAGTTCAATTTTCATCCTGGAGCAGCTTCTAAGGAGACTGATCCCAGAATGCCACCAGGTCTGGGGAATTGCAAAAGATTCTGTGTTTCCAGGGTTGGCTGAGCACTGAAGTTGGACAATGCTGGAGCCAGGAATGTGCCACTGGTGAGGGCGGCTCTTCCCTTCCCCCCTGCCCAGCTCCAAAGGCAGCTGGAGGGGCAGGATGGAGCTGGGGAGAGGCAGGGCTGGATGCAGAGGCAGAGAAGCAGGAGGTGTGCTGGGAGAGAGCCAGGGCTGAAGCCCAAATTTGACACAGCAGAACTTGAAAAAGTTGCAGAGCAGCTTGATCAGGAAACTTTGCCAATCTATTTCTGTTTGCTGGAAAGGTCGTGCGTCAAGCAAGGCTTTTTACTTCTTCCCTAGCTGCAAGAGATACATTCTCTAGTAATTGTGGATATTTACTTTATACTCAGATAAGCCTTTTATTTTCTCTGACATTTTCCCTGAGAGATAAGGATGTCTTGTTTCTGATACTTCTTTTTCAGCTTGCAGCACTAAAAGAGCAGATGCTGCTTCAAGAGAGTGAAGGGTGAGTAGTTCCAACCCAACATCACCTACCTGGCATCAAACAAAACTGTGTGCAGGAATAAAATGTCTCTTGGACATTTTGTTGTCCCTACACATCTCTGCTGTACAAACACAGTTTGGAAAATAAAATACCTTCTGCCATCACATGCAGTTAGAGATTTTTCAAAGTCAAGAAGTGCAATAAAAAGCAACGTTTTTTGAGCTGTGCAGCATCCTGTGCAGATTTTATCTGTACCCTGCTGCTGCTGCCAGAGAAAAGTGGTGGAAGATTCAGTGGTACATTTTGATCTCTGCATCCTCTGGTTTGCCTCAAAAACTTTTCCATTAGTGGTCCTGAAATCTACAGTGAAACAAACTCAGGAGATGGCTCTGCAAGGCCAGGTTGTAACTTCTTGATCTGCCTTCACTGCTGGGAGCCAGCAAAAGATCAGGTGCTCAAGTTTTGAGAAGGAGACATTGTGGGGCTCCAGAAAGAACAGATTCCATGAAAAATCCCACTTGTTACCACTGGGATAAATTTAAAGGTGTTTCTGCTCCTCTTGAGTATCTGTGCAATATCTGTAAACTCACTGAGACATTCCTTTTGTGGGATGCACATGGAAAAACCCATGGAGATGAATGAGGTTTACTAAGAGCTCAGACCTATTTGCAACTTATTCAAGGGAGACTAAGTAGCAAAACTTTGAAGTGGGAGGTGTAGAAATGCATCTTCAAAATTCTAGTTTTTTTTTTTTTTGTAGTTTTAGGAAATGTATGTGTGTACCAAAGTATCTCGTTGTTCTTCTGATGTTTTTATCAGATCCATGCAAAATGCAGTTGGTTCCAGCCTTGAAATGCAAATTTGTCTTACACTGCTCTTGCTGCCAGTAGGAAGACTAAAAATACATATGTAATGATGTTCCTGGAACATTTTCAAATGCCTTTAGATGATGAGTCCAGTTTTTTTTTTTCCCTGCTATCAAAAATTGTGTTAATTTTGCAGGCTCATTTTGGCCAAAATGTATGGACTTGTATTTAAATTCAAAATTCCTCTGAGGATAAAATAACTCAGCTATTAGAAGAACTTTGCCAAGTAGGTAGGCCACAAAAACAAAAAAAAATAAAATTAGGTTTTGCCAACTTATTATGCATACATCTGGTTTTGTGATTTTCTTGGTACTTTCAACATTCTTTGCAGTATTAGAATCCCAAAACAGCCCACAAGCCTGGTAATTCAGGAAGGCTTATAACTGAGGTAGGTCTATTTAACTTTGTTAACAGAGAAAAATGAGAGAAGTAACAAAAAAGAAACATAATCATCATAACCAAAGGCAGTTGTTATGAAGGCTTCTGACTAATGCCAACAGCGATTTTTGAAAGTGGGGACGTTTTAAGGCTGGTGCCTAAAAATATGGGTTTAGGAAAGTGTACATGAGTGACTATTTAAAGCGTCAGAGTCAGGGAAATTTTCCTGCTAAAACCATATTTTAAAACTGTCCTGAGTGGAGGTAGAATTTGGTTGATTTCAACATAAAATTCTTTAAAGACACTCCACGCTCCTGTGTTTTCTGAATGGGAACCAGGAGCACTCAGACCTCTTGAAAAACAGGCATTTTAGAGATTTTGATCACGTAAGTCTAGAAGGACAAGGTGGGATATTTTGAGTTGGCTTCAATGTCAAATCTTTAAATACAAATCAATGTCAAATCTTTAAATAAAAAGAAGTATTTGTGGGATTCATCTTGTTAAACACAGATGTACGTGTGGGATCCATCTTGTTGAACTCCAAGCATCCAGTGTGGATATTTCTGTTGGATTTGGTTGTCCACTTTGCCTCCAGGCAATGGAGAGAAGAAGGGATGAATCATATTATCCTGGAGCAGTTTTCTAAACCCGGTCACATGAATCTTCCCCTCCAAGGGCACATTCCTCTCCCAGGAGTGTGGGATGGGCGTTGACACCACAGATGTCTGAAATTTGAAGTTACATCTTGTCCTGGATACCAAAATCCAGGCACCATCCTGTGAACATTTTGCTTCAGTCTTTCTCCTTCCCTTCACCACCTTTAACATATGATACAGCAATGTCCCTTTAATGATTTCTTTTCCACGGGGCTCAGAGGTGGAAGAGATTTATGCCACTTGGTAAATTTAACTTCATACTCGGTGCAATAAAGAATGTGAAGGTGCACTTAAGAGTTATAAAAAAATCTTGGCTCTCAAACCATAAAATTTCTGCAATATGGGTATTTCAGGTGTCTTATTGCTGAATGTGCTCAAAGTAGCCCATATGGGCATTCATGATAGGAAATCAGTATCAGGAACGTGGTAAATCAATGTGTTGTCTGTATAGCAGGGTAAGGTTAAATATCCCAAGAAATGGTATCAGAATGTGTTTTGAGAGATAACCACATACAAAATTCTGGAGAAAGAGGCTTTAAGGTAAAGCTAATAAAAGATAACGTGGCTAAGCTGGAGTGATTCAAGGTGAAATTCAATTCCCAGAAAATTCTTGGCGCTTTGACGAGAGCACATTTTGCTATTGTATCTACAGCTCCTAAACAGGCATGGCAGTATCAATCAGACTTAGAACGAAATATAGTTTGATAATTGGCTGCAGAAAAGGATTTGAAATCATACAGAGCATCAAGAAAGAAAGTAAATAACTGAAATGCTTGGCAAAATTACGTGTGTTTAATGAGAATCAACTTAGCTTCATTTAAAATTGCTGTAGAGACTTAAGGTCATTTCAGTCATCAGACAGTGATGATTTATTCCCTAGAAACTAATAGGCACACTCCAAACCTAAATAGAAATGAAGGATTTGCAGCATATTACAATATTCTATATTAGCACTGAGCAAGAAGCCTTCCTGAATGAAAGCAAATGACTTTTTGTAGCTGTAGCATGGTAATTGCTTGAAGAGCAACAACAAAAATCCCAACAAAAAAAGCCAGCAAGCTATTTCTGAAATACAATGCACCAACAAAATAAGAAATGGAATTGAATGAGAAAAATATATCTGCTGAAGACAAAACCAGACAGCAGGGAGAATTTATAGCTCTGTGCTAATTTCCTACTATCAGACACTGAGCTGGATGGGAAAATGACAGAAAAGAACCTTATCCAATAGATGTGGCAGAAGTGATGGGTTTGAAAGATGACAATCTTCATCTGAGCTGATAAGAACGATTCATATTCATAGAGCCAAATGTTAAACTTTCTCATGAAAGTGAAGTGTGTACACCTAATATATTTAGAAATTGGAATCAGGAAGAGCTTCTCCTCCCATCTCATCCCCTATAGCTTTTTGGAATAAACTAAATGGCTTTACTGCGCTCAGGAAATCAAGTAAGTGCCTGCTGAGCCTGTTTGCTCATTTACTCCCATCACCAAGCTAAAAGACTTGTAAATGTGTTTGTAAACAGTGGGTTATGGGGTTCTGAGTTTGCTGTGCTGCAGGATTATGCAAGTCACGTAGTCCTGTACATTTACTCCTGCAGGTTTTCAAACCAAACACGAGCAGGGTTTGTGGGGGGAAGGGGGGGCCCACGTGCTGCACAGAGATGGGGTCAGTGCTTCACTGGCTGACAGCCTGCCCTTTAAAATACAGAGTAGCAGGGAATGAATCAGCTTTACCAGGATTTAAACTTCAGCCTTTTACTTAACTACATAAATCTAATTTGGTCTGGTTTGCTTAAGCTTCTGAGAAGCTCAGGAATGCTGAGGGGATGCCTGAGCTGCAGCTTTGGTGTCTCTTGGACACTGTGTTGCATTAGGGTCAGCCTAGGCATCATCTTCAATATTTCCTACCTTAATCTGTGGCAGTATCCACCTGAAAGTTCCTAGCAGACCTAAAATCAGGGTCGTCAAAACTGATTTTTTATTCCTTTCCCTACCAAACATCCACTCACTCAAGTTCTTCAGACATAGCCAACTCGTGTGCTCTTCTGTCTCTCTGCTGGGTGGGTTTGGCTTGGCTCTGACTCATCTCTGAGCACTCCTGGCATAGCCAGATCTAAGCTATATTTAATTTTGGGTGATGCAATGACTTCAGGATTGAGGAACTCTCTTGTTCAGGTCATTCTCATCTCACACCCTCATTTGCTCTTTCCCCTGACAGCCTCTTCTTCATCCATGTAAATCCTTTTCAAATAGAGGTGAAATTACTGTTCCTGTACTTCATCATTTAGGGGAATAAGGTGCTTTCCCTTTTTTTTTTTTTTTTTTTTTCTTGTATTCCTTCTTTGGAAATCTGCACAGAATTCAGCACAAAACACTTGTGCACTTTCACAGACCCCCACAGCCTTTACCAACCCTTCTGATGGACTCCTGTTTTCCTTGTGCTTCCCCGTCAAAGGATCTGTGTGTATTGCAGAAATGTCACAGTTTAATCATCAACTATTGATGGCCAAAACTGCAGGAGAAACATAACCACTGCTTGTCTTAGGGATGGATGTCTGAAGTGTTTGGTAAGACCATTTAACACTGAAATATTTACTGTGTAAAAGGAAAGCCCTGCTAGCAATGTTGTGATGGGAGAATTGGATGGTAACACATTACTGTATATAGTAAGAATTATAGTAACTTTATATAGTAAAGAATTACTATATAATTACTGTTACTTTATATAGTAAAGAATTATAAATGCAGCCATGAAAAACAAAATCAGATACTGGCCTGGAGTCTGGGCCTGATGCAATCCTTTTTGGGTTACTATTAAATCCCATCACCATGTTTATTAGGGCACAAAGAACTGCAGCTCAGGACTGAGCATGAGAGTGGGAGCAGATCTCACCTGCCTGCTGTTTTTCACATAAATATAGATGATGAGATCAATTATACAAGAACCAGACTCCTTGCTGGCTCATTTCTCTCCTAGCAAGAAATCACAGAAGTTTCCAGAAGTTCAGTTCTTCCTAAACTCCTCAGAAGCTGGAACAACACATTATCTAATGGAGACTGCAGACCTCCAGCATGTCTGAAACCATGAATAATAAAATAAATAAAATAAAATAAATTCATTCATGCAGGATGTGTGATTACTTCGGCACTGACATATTGCTTGAAGCATCCTGCTGTCTTAATTACAGACCATTCCTTGCACTTACAAGGACATCACACATTTATTTTGCAATGTGAATATCACTACATATATTTTTTTTCCCTGATTTGTGAGGAAAATATTCCACCTTAGTATTGCTTGCTTCTGGTTAGCTGGTGTCATAATGGTGAGAAAAGGTACAAGAGGGAGGGAAAAAAAGTGTTGGCTTCAGGTAAGATGAAGGCTGAGATTGGTGTGATCTGTTTGGCCATGAACTGGTTAAAAGACAGGAGTGCAGAGCCTCCTGGCAAGGCAGTGAAGCATATGGACAACTTTGCCCAAACTAGGACTCCTCTCAAAGAGGGAAGTGCTGGAGAATCTGTGATGAGAGAGATAGAAATGAATATTCCAGGAAACCGGTAAGATTTGGGCTGTATCTTTAACTGGTGCAAAGTGGAGCACTGAACTGGGGGTTGGACCTGTTGCACTTTTCCTATCTCTCCACTAAATGAAGTGATGGAGGAAAAAAAAAACAGTGCTGCCCCTACCCAGGTGTGTGAACAGCAAAGTATCTGCAGAGATAAGGGGGAGTCAGGGGAGAGCAGAGAGAAGATATTCCATATGGAAGAAATGCAGCAAGACAAACCAGGACACTACAGAATACTTTGCAAATGTATTCCCAGCCTTAAATAAAACATTTTCTGCTAAAAGAAACATTTTGAGAAGATAACCCAAAGTCAGACTGGCTGCAAATCAGTGAGGTAACCACAGGGCAGCCCATTAGAAATGCTGGGGCCACCTTCACCTCTCCTTGGGCAAGGAAAGGCAGCTCTTTTTCACCCCTAGACTGGATGTACAGCTGGAAAGCAGTTTTTGTGCTTCTACTGCATTCGAGGCATGCAGAAATATTCCCTCCCATGCCATACAGTCTTTTATTGCTCCTGGGCTGCTAAAGGATTATCCGTAATTCAGGTGATTTGCAGAGAATTCCAGTAACAGTCTCTCACTGAGCCCTGTGCAAGAGATAACGATGAAAATGTATTTCAGACTGGAAAAAAGCTTCCTATCTCTTACCCAGTCAAAAGTAATTCCACAGCAGCAAGGTACTGTACTCTGAGATGGATTTTAATCTGCCTTACACCAGTTGAAATTAGAGAAACTTCAGGTGGAATGGGTAGAGTTGAGGTAACATAAATCAAATCCTTTTCAGCTCTGCATGTAGGGAGAGATTTTTTTTCCTCCAAATAAAGGAGGATTGAAAGGCAGAGTTCTCTTTCCCTACATATCTCTTCCCTGAATATACTGATGAATTTCAGGTAGAATGAGTTAAGACAGGGCTGTGCACAAAGGGGATCAAGTAATGTTGACAAGAAGTAGCTGGTGACAACAGCAGTTAATACCAAGGAGGCTGAGAGAGGATTTAGTGGTTATGGCACTGTTACACAGACTCCTGGAGATAAGGCAGAGTCAGCCAGCAAGGAGGCAGGAGGAGCAGAGTCAGCAAAAGACAAAAGGAATCAAAGGAGCAGCTTAGTCATTAGGAGAGCAAAACCACTTAGAGGTATTTGTGCCCTTCACCCATGTGCTTGGCTGTGGTGGCAGCACAAGAGGTTGTGCCAGGACAGGAGAATGGAGCCCTGTAGGTGGGAAGGGTATTTATTCACTGTGTTCTATACAGCCAGGCAGTTACATGGCCCCATCACCAGCATTTTCCCCAGTTTGCTTGGCACTCTCACACCAGTGGATCAACTGGTGAAGGATTTGTCTCCTGGCACGGTGGTGGTGCCCGCAGGGACCAGCCCTGTGACTCTGCCACTCGCTTTCTACTCCTAATATCACACAAAAACTTTGTGCTGTAATTTACTACCCCAGCCTGTGTCAGGAGAATGCTTTTCATAAGGTCAGTGGCATTTTCAAAGAGCAAAGCAAAAGATTTTTGCAGAATGCAGCTGCCACGTCCTGAGCAGGCACGCAGATGCCACTGCCAGCCAGGCAACAAGGTGTTAGGAGCCTTGATGTACTGACATGGAGCAGGAAAAAAAAGAATTTCTAAGTGCTTTTGAACTGCTTGGAGCGCTCCTTCAGCCAACAGATTCAAAGAATTGGAGACAACCAGCACAAAACTGCACTGAATAGGGATGAAAGAAGCATGGATTCAGTGCTTTCACCCAGCCAAGTGCATCAAGCTGCAGCTCTCTGACAACCCCCTGGTCCTGTCACTTGGGAACTGCAGACAAAAGGTCTCTGAAGCCCTGGCCCTGCTGACCAGCACATGCTCACAGAGGGGACAGGCTGCCAGCCCCAAGCATGTGTTCTGTGAGGATTGGTAATTTTCATCTCTCTTTCTAACCACCCGGAGGCCAAGACCCCCCTGGAGTTCAGTATTTATCCGCACTAAAGAGTAAAATTTTACTTTTTAATAAGGAAAAGCAGGTGGAGGCTGCAAAGCTGTGGCTTTTATCCACAGAACATCTTTTTTTCCTACTTACTTGTTTGCTTAAATGTGGGCATTTAGGGAGTACTACGAAAGAGGTGCTCATCCATGTACACCCTGCTGTCTTTTGCACACAGAACAATTTGGAAGATTTTACCTTGCAAGAACAAATACTCACCTCTTTTAACTGAAGAAGAGTATTCTTTACCTTCATTACAAATAACTGCTTCTCAGCATGGACATTTCAAATGTACAACACTGAGGGGAACACTGAAAGAGGTTTAAAAGGGGGGACAATACCCCAGTTTATCAGAGAGAAAAACAACCTTCACCTCCTTTTGTATCCCTGTTTTTAACGTGTGCCAACTGCCCCAAAACCTATTCTGGCAGCTGGGGATCAGCAAGCCAAATCTGGGCACGGGGATTTCCACCAATAACCTTTGATCCTCTGCCACATCCCTTGTCCTGGTCAGGGTGTAGCCGTCACTGTGGACATGCAGATTTGTAGGATAGTGGCCACGGCGACCACAGTGACCCTGAGGCTATTCCAAGTGGCAACAAGCTGCAGCACAGCCCCAGCAGAGCTGAGGATGAGGCCCCTGGATGTGGTCATGTAATGGTTCACATTTGGCACCAGCATCCCCTCAGTTCTGAGCAAAGCTGTGCCAGAAGAGTGGTGGGAGCTGCGTTGCATTTAAATGAGAGCCTGAAAAGCACTCTGAGCTGCTCAGATGGCAAAGACATCTGCATCAACATCCTCAGCCCAAGACTATAAAAGGCACAGATCTCCAAGTGCCAGGGCACAGTGTTAAGTTCACCAATGGCATGCAAAAATCAAGACAATACAGTCTTGGCTACTGATCTGTTGAATCTGTTACCAAAAAGAGCCCAAAAAAAAAAAAAAAAAAAAACAAACCCACCCCAAGAAACCATTCAGCACAGATGACTTCAATGAGACTCTCCCCATCTCCTGCAGCAAGTTCATTTCCCACAGAAAATAATTGACAGAGAATGACAGTTACAACCCCTGTGTGTGTGTGAAAGAGAGAGAGAGACTGTCTCTGTATCTCAAAGCACATTTTTATGAGATTCTGGAAAGAAGTTGGTCTGGGATAATTGTTGCTGGAGACACTGAAAGCACCAGCAGGCATTTCTGACTAAACCCAAGAAATTCTTAAAATGTAAAACTCAGTGTGAAAGGTGGGGGGGTGGGGGAAGAAAAAAAAGAGAAGAAAAGAAAAAAGAAACCCCACTAACCTCCCCCAAACCCAAACTCTGCAGTTGTGAAGCCAAAGGAGCCCTCTGAAGACAGACAGTAAAGTCGACTCCCTGCAACTGAGAGCTCTTGCAATCAGAGAACACGCAAGTGAGAATTTTTTTTCTTTCCTCATGACCTGGAAAAAAAGTCTTTGATATTCTGGAGGGAATTAGGAAAAAAAAAAAAAATTGAAAGTGAGTGAACTTCACTAACAGCCTTCTCCCCATCCCTGCCCCTTGGCAAAAGGATATTTTCTGACAGAATTCTCTCCTGTTTGAAAATGCTTTTTGCCTGCTATTAACTGTTATTCTGGAAGTTTCCTATCTTCTTTTTGAAGGCTTATCTGTCTGATTTATTAATATTTCTTAATATGAATAAGAATCCAGGATTTTACCTTGTAGACAACAACAAAATTAATTGTGTGGCTGGGAAAGAGGCCTGGAAATGTTTGATGCTTGGGAGAGCCAACACAAGCAGAAGATCTGTAGTAATATTTTTAAAATAACAACTTAAATCAGCAATGCATTTTGCTCAATTGCTTCTGGTAGGTTATTATTTAGCTGGAAAATTCAGAAGTAAGTAACTAACTTCTCTTACCCAGGACACACCTCAGCCCTCAGATATCTTTCTCTGCCTCCAGAAGCTACCAAAAAGGAGATATATCCATATCAACAAAAACCTTTGCCTTATCTTGTGAAATACAGGTAGATTTAAAAATCTTTCCTCTGTAGCACTTAGCAAGTGAGCCTTGTATGCAATGTGGGGAGCAGAGCAGCCCTTTTCCTATATGGATTATCACACAGGAAATTTTCTTCTCTTTTTAATTATTCTTCCCATATAATTATGCTTGAGGACCCCTTTCATCCTCTGAGTGGGTAGAAGACACCCTGAGAGTGGGAATGCCTCACTCCACAGCATGTGAGTGCTTCCTCAGCAGTGCCCTCCTCACAGCAGATTTTTGGATAACACATGGAAACAATTCAAACTGGCATCAGCTGCTAAAGTGGCTACAGCTGCCCATTAAAAAGTAATTGCTTTTCATTGCCATTAAAAAAAAAAAAAAGTATTTTCATTTGATTTTTCATCTTTGCTCTGCAGTTGAGACTCTTTTATGCACCTGTCAGTATCACGATGTTGCATCAAGAATGAAATTTCCTCCAAGCATCTGTTTCAGCTGATTGAATATTCTCTTACTGTATAAGATGAGTCCATTGTCTGATTGATGCGTGTGATTTAATTTTTGAACAACATGTCAGGGACTCCTAAGCTTGTGTATGCAAATTCTTTACCTCTATGAAAGAGCCATCATCTTTGCATCTTGATGGATCACTTTCAAGGGATAAGGCAAATAATTAATTTATTTTATATATATTTGGTTGAAAATAGAAAAGGGAGATTTAACAGAGAGAACAATTAAGAAGATGTGAAAAGTTTGCAGAATTAGGAGTGCTGGCAGTGCAGATTGGGTTTCCTCACAAAGAGCCTTTGTCAGGGACACATTGATATTCTAGGTAAGTCCAGACACTTCTATTTTTTTTTTTTTTTTTTTGTTGTTGTGGCTTTTTATTCAAGGTTTACTTTAAATTATCTTTTTTCTTTTTTCTTTTTTTTTTTTTTTTTGCTTGTCTGAGGTTTTACAGTAGCTGCTCTGAGATGTACAAATTACAAAGCTAAACACAAAATGAAGTGGAAATGGGAAATTAGTTTACTGTGCAGTACACTCTGGCTGATGGATGACTACAGTTCACTTTCAGCTTGCTTTGAAAACAATTCTGCTTTAAAAGTAATCTTTGTGAGCTGACTTTCCTTTTCACTCTTCCAGAAAAGAAAAAAGAAAAAACCATAAAAAGGCTTGTTCTTAACTTGAATTGACTCGACATCATTACTTTGAGATAAAACCCGGGCTAAGACAGGGCAGCTTGGCACTTTAGCCCAGGTTGCCACTGTAAATTAGAGGCTTCCTAAGGAGACAGCCCCAGGCTGGTGTAAATCAGGAGCAGCCAGCCCAGGGGCTGGGAGAGCACCTCTGATCCAGACAAACTCAGTGACTAGCAGAGCACAGCAGGTTTTTTCCCTCTATGACTACAGAGGGGAAAAAACCAAATGCCCCAACTTTTCCAGGAGTTTTCCCACAAATCAACAATGTCCAGTACTGGTGGATTCAGCAAACCTGCTTCAAGCTGGCATTTAAATATGAATGACTGGGCAGGAGACATGGCATCAAATAGCCCCAGCAGGCTCAGATTATTTTGGTTGCAGTCTGTTTGTCTGTCCACCCAGACCTTTAGTGGCAGAAACTTTGGATTACGTGGTCCCAAAATGGCCAGAGCCAAAGCAGCTCCATCCTGGCTGAGCAATCCAAGGACCAATGCACTGCCTAGTGCTATGGAAAATGTTCTGTATTCATGCAAAGCTGCTGCCTGGCCTGCCCTCAGTGAGCCCTTTCACAACTGGATAAGCAGTTCTGTCTCTCAAGGCTGTTTGATAAAGCTTTAGACCCATCCTGCATGTCCATGACGTGACACAGTTGCAGATATATTAAAAAATACTCTGGCTGCAGTAAAAGCAGCTAATAACAGTTCCTTGGGGCTCTCCAAAACCAGATTTTTTTTTTTTTTAATCACCACAAATATCAACATTCCAACATCAACCTCGTGCATTATGGAATAATGCAAAAATTTCCTTTTGAGATTTAAGTACTGTGGGCAGGTTATGGATCTGGTTTTTATTAAAACAATAGGGATTTTTCTTCATGTGCTGATTCAGTTTTCTTTCTGGTTTCATAGAAGAGAAAAATGCCAGAAACAATTACAGGCCAGTTGCCTGGAGGACTCAAGGCAGGTTGTGGTTGTCGTGGGGAGTGCAAAGGGCTCTTTAGCCACATGGTGAACAATCCTGGATGCAATTGGAATCATAGAAACAGACTGGTTTGGGTTGGAAGGGACCTTAAAGAACACCTCATTCCAAACCCCTGACGTGGGCAGGGACATTTCCTCCTAAACTAGCTTATTGCTGAATGTCTATTTCCTCTATTTGATGCTTAAAACATTTTTCAGAAGATTGCTTGCCAAGCTTACCACTGACAACAACAGTGACAGCACCACAACCTCCTACACCAAAAACTTCATACCTGGTCAAAGATGTTTATCCAAATCCTTTGCCTTAGCCACATAATCCAACCTCCACCTCAAATCCCCACTGGCCAAGGCTGAAAAGGATGCTCAAGTCCTCGCGGCCAAATTTTTTCTCCTAGAAATAGGTGCTGCCTCTCACTAGTGCTGCTCTGGGAGGTTACAACAGAGCTCCTGGTAAATGTAACTGGGAAAATCAGGGAATGGCAGCAGATTGTTCCCACCAGGGGTAGTTTATCACAGGATTTGACAAGGAGGCCGCTGGCAGGCAGTGTGTACCCACAGGGGAGGTGAGGTAATGCAAGCAGAAGCATTGAGTTTCCATGGGGTCACGTTTTCATAGCTGATGGCACAAAATGCAATTAGAGAGGGAGAAAAATTAGATTTAGTGACTTCTCATCTATAAACACAGGCACTCGAGCTGCATTCTGAGGCAGTGCACAGTGAGATGGAAATGACTGAGTGGCTGCTTCATTTGAGAGACCTGCTCCTCAAGTCTTAGGCCAAGATAAGGAATCAAGGGCAGTTTCCTCAGTGTGGAGGAGATTGAAGATTAGAGATCTCTTTTAAAATATTCATAGAATGCTTGGAGCATTCAATGGATATCAATGGTTATCAGCAATCCTTGGATAAGATTTCATTCTGAACTGCAGGCTCTGATAATTTTTATATTCTTATTGAGGACCAGGAAGGGAGGATGGTTCTTCCTTTGTACCTCCTTTGTAGTCCTCCTCCTCCAAATTCTGTCTGAAATGAATGTTTTTCCTGCTAAGTTATTGCATCATACATTTCATTAAACACACAAGGACCCACCCAACCTTTTTAATGTCCAGCACCTATGTGGCAACTAAGTTTATTCTTCAGTTTTAAAAGGAAATAAATTGTTTCAATTTTATCTTGCTCTATGACTTTGAAGAGGTGGGGTCTTCAAACTGGTAATCTGCAAAACTCTGCCCTAACCTCTGTTTGGATTTCTAGGAGCTACAGCAATGATTCTTAAGAGCGTTTGAATTTCTAGGAGTTACAGCAATGATTCTTTCTGACAATGATGAGAAAACAGTTTATTTTTGTCTAAAATCATGTTCAAGGAAAGAGTAATTTGGTTATAATGATGCAATACCTATTTTTGGATGGCTCTATGTTCAAAAAAAATTGCCCTCATCATGTTTAAATAAACACAAACATTAAAACATAAATGTCCAAGCCTGTTAATGTTTCTTTGTTCCTTAATGGAACAGAGGAAGAATTTGCCAATCCTTTGTCAATCCTCTGGCTGGCTTCCACTGAGAAATAAGATGGTATAAGGTATTTCTAACAGGTTTTAAGTTATGTCTCGAATAATATTTGTGAGATTGTGTTATCTGAAAGGGGAGGGAAAATAATTGCTTTAACCTCAAGTAGAAACCATTACATTGGGGATTTCTAATGGGACTTTAGCCAGATAAGAGTTAAATGTTTGATTCCAGTGCACTGTCTGTAGGAACAGGAAAATAAGGAATAGTTTTACAAGTCTATTAATCTTACCTCAAGATAGATAACCAAACCAGGAGCCTGGATCCTACCTGTTTCCAGTGAAAGAGTTACTTAATGAAGTATGACTTAATTAGTTGGTATTTGACATCTGGCTGTGGGATAAATCCTGCCAAAGTGAACATTTTGAAAAGCCAGGCTGAAACCACATCACAGAGAATATTCACACAGACAGGAAGACATGTATAAATCAGACCACTTTTCCTCCTTTGCAGACATCATCACTCACAAATCATCTTTAATGTGTGTTATAAAAATAATTAATGGTCCAATTATAACTTATTTTTCCCCCACAGTACTTCAAACACCTAATGTGTGTAGGCATGCTCAGAAAATCCCAGAAAGTGCCTGTTTGCATCTGGAGGAGCCTGGAGATCTTTGAAAATCTGCTTCTGAGGGGATTTGAAAATGCTGCTCTGTTTTTAGCCTTTTTTAATACGAACCTTCCTGCTGTTATGTTCATTCCTTACAATAATGAAATGCAGCATGGTAGAATGAGAGAGAGATTCTCTCCAAATACATTTGGAAGCTGCACAGCAGCACTTACAAATTGCTTTTTGACTGGAATGATTCAACAACAGAGACTTGTTAGCTCCAGTCATAGATGTACATATCTGCTTTGTTAAAGGCTGGCTTTGCCAAACAAATCAACATCTTGTAGTGTTGCAAAGAAGCTGAAGCTTGGACTTCTTATTCAACAAGAAGAGGCTGCTGGTAAATCCCATAGCATTGCTTTTGTCTTTAAATAAACTATGGTGTGAATTCAACATAAAAGCAGACATGGAGCATGTTGTCTGATAATTTGGCTTGGGTTGTAATCAACAGTGTTTACTCAAGTGTAACGTGGTGATAAATACTCTGAATCAGAGGCATGTTGTGATGTGCTGCAAAATCCTCAGTGTTAAATTGGCTTTTTCCCCTCCTGACTGAAACTCTTTCATTGTTTGAACAGAGACAACAAAAAACAATTTCTTCAAGGAACCTTGTAAGTCAAACTCTGCATGTTTCAAAGCCTATTCAATGAGCCTGAAGCTTCTATAACATAACTTGTAGAAAGCGAATTATTTAAAGAGGATTCAAATTGAAAACCCCTAGTTTGATTTTGGCTTTTTTTTTATTATTTATGTCTCCAATAAACTCTTATCCTTATGATTTTCTTTATAGTTTTTCCTAATTTCATTTATGCAAGTGAGAATTAGGAATGCCAGCACAGTCATGGAGAAGTGTGAAGGAAAGAAGCCTTTGCATAAGACTTGTTTAGATTTTTCTTGATAGTTGCTGTGAATATTTAGAAGACTCATTTCAGCACTGCTGCATTTCATTGTTTGGGCCTCTGGGCAAACCAGCCTTCCTTCCTGCCCACCGTCCTTTCCTCCTGCTTCCCTTCCTCACCCTTTAAATCCTGTAAATGCATAAGCAACAAACACTTCTCCCAGCAAGGCAGCAGAAACACAAATCCTGCAGGACACGCTTCCCCAAGCAGGCACAGCCTCCCCAATCAACCCAGGATCCCAAGGAAGGATGAGCCCCTGGTGAAAGCACCCAGGGAGGCTCTGGGGCCACTGTTCTGCTCTGTTCTGCTCTGCAAGCAGAAAACCACAAATTCACAAGTGCTCCATTCTTCCTGTGACATTTACGACCAGATTTTCCAGCTTAGTTCAATGCCTCATGCCCAGTATCCCGAGGAAAATCTAAGCCTTTGAAGCCATTTTCCTTGATGATTTTCACTCCACTCCATATGTTAGAGATCCCTGGGGGCCCCGAGCCTGCCCAAAGGATGCATCAGGATGAAGACAAAACCTTGACAAGGCGAGTTTGGGCTTGTTTCCTAAATGGTCGTTGAGGTCTTTGGGAAACCTTGTCTTGAATCTCAATTCTCCATCATACAGATGGAAAATTATCTTTTCCTCTATTTTTGTACACCCTGTTTGCTTAAACTCCTTTAGGATGGTCTTTGGTGAAGCACAATAGGACCTTAATCCTGGTAAAGTTCATGGATTCTTCAATAATTCAGATAGTGCAGAATCACCTCAGCTCCCACAAACGAGTATCATGCATATCATGTATTGATTTTTTTCCCACTTAGTGAGCTTCCCCTTTCTTTTCTCCTTTTTCCTCTGATCTTTTTGATAGATAAAGGAGATACAGATTTATGAGGTCAGAGGCCTAACAGAGAAAGAGCAATTTAACTGTGCAGCAGTAAAAGAAGAAATCTGAGCAAAAAAATATCAATGTGCAAAGGGAGAAAATTCAAAAGATAAATAAGAACCTGAAGAAAGACCACATTTGAAAGAAAATTCCCCTTTAAAGGAGATGAAAGGCAAATGATCTTTAACATCAAAAAGCACTACCCAAACAGAAGTCCAAGATGATTTTGTTCCAAAGTAGTAAAGGGGAGAAACAATTAGACTTAATATGAAAGATGGAGAGAGAGATGGAGGGAATTTTAACTCAACAGAAAGCAGTGCTAGGAAACAAATGTAAAGCAAGTGGGAACTAACAGGAAAGGAAGAGCATTTGTAGGCTCAGGAGGCCACACAGCAGAACATTATTTTCAAGAGACACATCTCTAGCTCCTTGAAGCTTGATGGGAACACCTGGTATGGAAGTTTCAGCTGTTTTTTGACAGATCTGCTCTGTGATTTTAACTGGCACCTGTCTTTCCCATCAATGCTTTGTCCTCACTTCCTCCCCCCCACCCATTCATTACCAAAACGATGAAACCTCGTGGTCCATTCCTGACCAAGGAAATCCAGACAGCAACATCTGTGCAGGAAATGCATTTTCACAGCAGAGCTCATTTTAGTGGTGACCCCACACAAGCAGCTGCTTGGCAATAGACTAAAATCCATTTAAAAATGCCAGCTTGAAAGAGCAGCTCAAGGAAAGCTGGGCACACTCTCCTGAAATATAGGCCAGTGGTAGCTGGGTACATTTTTATTTTGAATTTAAAATGAGGAATCCTACTCAGTGACCTTCCCAACTAAACCTGTGTGTGCCAGAATGCATAGAGGTAAAATAAATGCATCGCAGCCACCCTTCCCAAAAAATATAAGAATTTGGTGCACATATAATTCAAGGCAATTTGCAAGGCAATTTTCTCTCTCTGCTATCATTCACAGTAGGAGTAAATGTGCCAGCAGTGGGTAAATCATAATCCTTACCTATCTACAAAAAACCAAAAAACCCAACCCAAAAAACCTCCAATTTTCTTTTGTAAAATGTTTGCTAAAGACCTTGATTTATTATCATGTAGGCATGGAAAGTGAAGACCTGCCTTCAACCTGTGAAGCACAGAAAATGAATGTTAAAGAATGCATGATGGGTCCCAGTTAGGATAAAATATTAATAATGTGAGTAGGGCTGTGTGGATATTGCAAGCCTGCTGCCATCTAATTAGAGTACATCTAATTGTCTCCTAGCAGAGTTATAATACAAATGGTTCTCCTGCATATTTCCAAATTCTCTGCTTCCCACACCCAAAGTGCCTGTGAAAATTCAGCATATATTGTTGTTTTGACCTAAAAAAAAGGTTTTTTTTGTTTTTTTTTTTTTTAGTTCCATGGTGGAAGTGAGCCCTCATGGGAATTCAAAATACAACTTTCAGAGTTCCTTTTTTTTTTACTCTGTTGCATAAGGTGATTGAAAATAAGTGTTGAAAACAGGGTATTGTTAGATTTTTTTTTTAGAATTGGTGTCTTTCTAAGCATCCTGAAAAGCAGAACCTCTGGACATGTTAAGACATGGGTTTCTAGCAAATATGTCCCTGGACCTGTGTCTTCCAGGATGCTCTAAATGTTTGGAATTTGGGCAGATGTCTTGTCAGGTTCAAAAGCATCTCACATTTCACTTGACTCACACAAGCACTCTTCTCATGGTTATTTATTAGCAGCTTATAACAACTTTGGATCTTTCAGGAAGAAATCCTTCCCTGTGAGAGTGGGGAGGCCCTGGCACAGGGTGCCCAGAGAAGCTGTGGCTGCCCCTGGATCCCTGGAAGTGACCAAGGCCAAGCTGGACAGGGCTTGGAGCAGTCTGGGCTAGTGGAAGGTGTCCCTGCCCATGGCAGGGGGTGGAACATGATAAGCTGTCACCTGAAGATGCCCATTTCTCTGAACAGGACAAGACAAGTGAGAAGACTTTTTCTAATCTTTTCGATGAGATAAAAAGTTGGATAGGATCTTGGCTGTTCTGCAGGGTAAAGAACTGATAGCTGTGAACTAACCCCCAGGTGTGGGACTGTGTCTGAAAAGAATTTGTGAAAAGAGAAGGGTCTGAGCACTCGAAGTCAAAGCTTGTAGGTGTAGAAGAAGGGATTATAAGTGCCCTCAGCCCTGATAAGTCACAGCTGTATTAATTACCAAAGAAGAACAGCCTTCCCCTAAATGGGTCACAGCTGTGACTAATAAAGATAAGTGTGATAAAAGGGGTGGGTTGGGCAGTCAAGGAGAGCCTGGAGGAAGGGGACCTAGAGGAGGTGGAGGAGCCCTAAGGAAGATGAAATGGTTCATAGAGACACAAAGAAGAACAAAACAAGGAAGAGAGTTGCTGCTGCAGAAGATCTGCTGTGAGGTCAGTCTGGGTCTGATGGAGTTGGAGCCTGCAGTCACAGTCGAGCCAGGTGAAAGCCTGTGGTCAGAAGCAGCAAGGAAATACTTGCAGTCCTATTCCAGCAGGAAATAGCCAGCAGTCAGAGTCTGTCAGAGAAGCCAACAATAAGAACTTGCTGTAGTCAGAGTCAGGATGGCTGAACTGTAAAGAATAATAAACTGGAACCCTTTTCGTGCTGTTAAGTCAGAGTCTGTGCCTTGGCTCATTTCTACCCCTAATGAAAAGTCTGTTGCAGCACCTGAGACTAAGATAGGATATCTGAAGGTAACCAATGAAGAAGGAATAATCTACCTATTATCTGTGTTACAGCACAAGGCAAAATGAGAGCAAAGGCCACCTCCTATCTACAAATTGTAGCAGTAATGGACACTCCCTTACCTGGATCTAATGTTTTATGAGCACAAGAGTAATTTCTGATATAGTCCACCATGAACTAGGAACTGGTGAAGATACCTAAGGTGTTAACTTTTTCTGTTCTGTTTTGGTGTGCAGCCTTTAGCTTTATATTAAGTGTCACTAGGATCTTTTCATGGGGTGCTGGAGACAAAACAATCCTGTTCTAGCTGGAGACTTGGGGACAATCTCTTCAAACTTCAGGCCCAAAGCATAAACAATGTGAAAAGAGGAGGGCAGTGCAAGCAAGGAGGATGAAACTTCATCATTTGAAGCCATTAATTGGACAGTTAACTCCTATATGCAAATGCACTAAAACTTATAAAATGTGAGATCTCATGACCAAGCTCTCTTTTGCTTCCATATTGGAACCATCCAGGCAGAACCACAACTGTGGCTCTGGTACTGCCAGGGTGTGGCCCTTGAAGGCACTTCAGTAAATATCCATTTTATTCCCTTTAACTCCCTCTAGCTTCTGTTTCAGCTCCTTAAGGCATCAATGGGATAATGATCTGCCAACTTGATCATCTTCTTGAGAGCATCATAAGTGAAGATGAAGCTGATCAGGGAGGAAAATCCTTCTTCAGTGAAGGAGGCAAAACACTTCACCAGGTAGCTGGTGTCAATGAAGACTTTTTCTAATCTGGCATCAGTGGCCACAAGAATGAGACACTGGAGGGCTGACCAGAGGCCAATCCAAAGGTGGAGCTCCAGGTAGTCAAAATCATTGTCCCTGCAACAAAAGCTCACACTTTAAATATTGACAACAATTGGTGTTTTATAGCCATGAGCCAGGCTCAAGGGTATGGCAAAGCTGGCTGATAAATAATGCCTTAAAACTGGACATTTACTTTCTTGCCCTGCAGTTGCATTTGAGTTATATTTGCAAGTTCTCATCAGAGATTTTTCTCCTTTCCTCAATGCCACATTTACCATGCCTTGGTTTCACCTGCTGGTATCAGGTGTCAGCACCTCAGCAGTGTGATCCTACACAGGGCACTGTGGGACCCAGGATGAGACATGCTTTATCACTGTAAAATCATAATTGCTGCAATCAAAGGTTCTTGCACATCTGTCAGTGCTAACCTTGCATCAGAATTTTTTTCAGGTCATTTTCCTGTCATCACCTCACCGGAGTATTTCACACAGGACTGCCTTCTCCTTCACAAGGTATGGCAGGGAATGTTTCAGGTCTTGCCAGATGGCCACTACTTCAGGACTGGGAATACTTGGGTGATAGTTTCTCTGTTAATTCCATGTTTCTGTTGGGTGTTTCCAGCCACCCCATCAGAGAATTGCTTTCTCCCTCTTTAATAGGAGTATTCAATTAATTTAAAACAAGAAACTAGACTGCAGCTGCACTACAAAGTCTGAGTGTATGTAATAATAAATCACAAGCATATTTTGGTTTGCATCTTCCATCTAAGGATGCAAAGAATTTCACAAGAAGTCTTGTGTTTGAAGCGACACTCATGAAAGTGTTAACTTGAAAAGGCAGCTATAAAAAAGAAACTGCTGGGGATTTGCCTGTGATGAATGTAGGGCAAGATGAGCCACTGAGATTTCACAGTATTTCTCCCATGGTCCCTTAAATGTGGTTGTCATGTCCCATCTGACATGATCTCATTTCTGACTGACTTTGTTGGTGATAGTCAGGGCTTCTCATGTAGCTGAAGACAGACTCAGCCCCTGGCACTGACTGTACCTTCTAGGAAAGCATGAGGCTTTGACTGAAGACCTGACATGAATCACAGTCCACTCTCACCAGTGCAGAATTGTGTCAGATGAATGAACAAGAATTTCCTGTTAAACTCTGATTATTAGGCTAAAATTGTTTTGGTAAGAAATAAAACAAAATGCTTGCAGATGATCAGCTGAGGTGTGTGGCACAAAGCACTCCAAACACAGATCTTGCCCAAAATGTCCCAAAACTTTTTGCACTTACAGGAAAACACAGGAAGATATCTGGATTTCAGTTTTGATTTCTTATGGTCAGGGACTCTCTGATTCCTGTGGTCACAAGTAACAGTTTTGCTCACTTGTTATCCTTGCTCTCCATGGGAACACTTTGTAGCAAGAAGTGTGGCTTTGCTCATTAGCATCCCAGTCATAAGAGTCATCCTTATCCTCATTTTCATCCTAATAAGGGTATTTGAACAGGTGTCTTCTCCAGAAGGACATGACAAATCTCCATCCCTTATAGATACAAAATTCATTAGACATTTCTTTTTCTTTCAGTAATCCATTTACCTCTTGTCACAGACCAGCAGTTTTTAATTCTTGGTTTCCTACAGCTCTTTATCTTCTTGCAGACTGGAGTGGAGTACATGCCTGTCTGATCCAGCAGAAGCTGCTCTCTCTAGTGAACTGGAAGAAATATGGCTAAATCAGAGTTCAGCTGAAAAATAGGACTTCCTATAGCTACTGCAACACTGGATTTTTTTTTTTTTTTATTGTTGGGAAGACCTAAGGTGCTGTTTTGTTTTGGTGCTGCATTGTTTTGTAGAAGATGAACCAGACAACTGTTTTGTTGCTGCCTCTGCTCAGACATGTCTTACATCTTCCTACAAGGTGCCAAATTAACTCTATGTATTCTACCAGGATTGTGAATTTTCAAAGACTCTGAGCTGCTCCAGGTGATGACCATTTTTGGCAGAAATCCTTTTTTTTTTTTTCCTTTTCTCTAGGTGATGAAATTCCTAATATTGTCACTTAAGCAAATGCTCACGGTCAAATAGTCTGGGGCTTGTTGGGAAGCCCTTTTTGCCTACTTTTGGCTATTTTAGCTGTTTACCTGAAGTGTGGTCCAGAAGACCAAAAATCAGAGCCCAAGTTCCCAAATGTACAGACCATGGTGCAGGGATTGGGCAATCATTCAATCTGTAGGACTCAGTTACTGATGATGGAGCACACCCAAAGCACTTTGAAGGACACAGCAGTGGGTGTAGGAGCTAATCTGAAGTATCTGATCTCAGTGCCCAGCCCTGCTTCCTTCCAAGACACTGTTCCTCCCCAAAAAGCAGATTTCCAACAGAATTTGGGAGTGAAGAGCGTGGGAAGAAGGGAGGGTTGCAGGGAAGGTGTTTTAACATTTGGCTTTCCATCTCATCACCCCCAGTTGGATCTGACTGGCAACTGACCGAACCACTTTCCCCAGTCAGATTTTCTCTCCCCTGTCCAGCTGAGGAGGGGAATGACACAGTAGCTTCAGTGGGCACCAGACATCCAACCAGGGTCAACCTGTCACAGACAAAACACTGGAAAAAGAAATCTCAGGCTACAGATTCACTCATGAGTCTTTTCCTTTCCCCACAGTCTCAGAAGTCTCCTTAACTGCCTTGTGTACATTCATCCACTTAAGCCCAAGATTTTGTTTTTTAATTTCCTTTTTCAAAATTTGTGATTTTACTTTGGAGTATGACAAACCATTGCCCCTGTGGAATTAGCCTCTTTCCAGTGTAACCAAGCTGGAAGAAGTTACAGCTCAAGCACATAGTTTATGATGGAAAAAAAAAAAAAAAAGCTGAACTTGCTAAGCTATGTGGGAGAAATAGGCTTTAATAAGGGCACAGATTCAAGTCTGCCAATTCCCTGCTTGAATTTCTCTCAATGTCAGCAAAGCACATTTGTGTTGAACTTTATCAATTGCCTCGAGTTCAGCCCAGGATAGCTTTGCACTAATCTTCAAAATTGGGAATGACCTTAACATTTCCTGCAAGGTGAGCTCAGACACAAATACGGGAATCATTTGAATGTCATAAATTACCTTCACTCACCTCTCTGTGTGTGTATACATATAAGTAAATAAACAAGTCCTTATGTTTTGTCTTTCTAAAGAGCCTGTGGAAGCTTTTTTCAGTGCTAGGCTGACAAATTGAGTGTTTAATTTCCTATAGATGCAATCAAATTTTGCCTGCTTCTAAACCCCCCTCCTCCTTTGTAGCTTCCTCTCCCTTACGTCACATTGTCTCCAAGTGCACAACACATTTCTGTCCTCTGCATCCAATTATGTGTATGATGAATTTTGAAGCAGGAGAATATAAAATATATGAACAAAATTCAGTAAGGTTTTCCATGGCCTGAAGTAAACCAAGCAGTTTGTTACAGCACGCCACACCCAAGCTTTGACCTTGCAGGAGCAAACAAACTGCTTCCCAAAAATGGGAATCTATTAATGCACAAAAACCTCAATAAAAAGTTATGACCCTTATACTAACCCTTTCAGATCTAGTGCTACCAGGCCTTCCATGCCAGGGCTCTGCAAAAATTTTATTATTAAATTAATATGCCCAACACATTCCTTTTTTAGCCATTCCTAGTTCTAGAGCAGTTTCCAAAGTGGAAGGAATATATCTGATAAGTTAAATAACCTGACAATCAGTCTCAAATTCCCCTGTGTATATAAAAATATGCTTAATTTCTACTTCTGCCAAAAAGCGCTTAATCATGTGCTTAACTCTGAGTCCCATCAAAGGCAATTACTGTCAGGAGGAGACCATTTGGTATTTTTGTATGCAGCCCATCTACAGACTCAGTATTGAGGTAACTGCTTGCTTCACATTTTCAGGAGCACTCAAATACCAACAAATTCTGAATTCAAATGTATTTGATGGACACAGATTTGGTTTTCTCAGTCACAAGCCAGTTAGACAAAACAGTCCATGTGAATTTGTATTAAAATATGTTCAATGTATTTTAAGGTCTTTATAGATAACTGAAATAATTTCTAAAATGTCAGCTTAGTCAAAGTAAGCACTAAGTCAGCTGTGGGCAACAACCTATAAGGACTATAATAGAAAAAGTAACTTTGAAGCTAAGCCTATCTATATTCAATTAAATAATGTAATTTTGAAAATGTTACAGCAAAAAAAAACCCCTGTTCATCTCAAGTTTAATTACAAAGAAAATATTGCAACAGTTGTTTCTTACAGTGAAAAAAATTACAAGCCACTGATAGTCCAAAGAGAACTACAAGAAAATTAGGAGTGAATCATGGTCTGGGTTCATCTTGGCTGCGTGTTGAGGTCAATGGTTTTCCAGGGAAAGTTTCCTACATGGAATTGCATGTGCTTGATCCTACTGCCACACCCAACACATTTACATGTTCAGAGATGGGCTGGGGAAGGGTCTGGAGTATGAGTCTGGTGAGAAGCAGCCGAGGGAGCTCAGCCTGGAGAAAAAGTGACTGAAGGGAGATATTATCAATTTCTTCAGCTCCCTGACAGGAGAGTGGAGCCAAGTGGAAGTCAGGCTCTGATCCCAGGGAACAAGGGACAGGACAAGGGGAAATGGCCTCTAGTTGTGCCAGAAAAAGTTTAGACTGGATATTGGGGAAAATTCTTCACCCAAAGGTTGTCCATCCACGGCACAAGTTATCCAAGGCAGTGGTGGTGTCCCCATCCCTGAAGGAATTTAAGAGCTGTGTGGATGTGGCTCTTGGGGACACAGGTTAGTGGTGGCCTTGGCAGTGCTGGGGGAATGGTTGGGCTTGATCATAAAGGTGTTTTGCAATATAAATGATTCTATTATTCTAATTCCTTACTATTTGTCTTAGCACCATGGAGCTGCAGTGCCAGAAGAGGCATAGCCTGTGTTGGGTACGGTGGAAACACACCCTGAAAAGGAAGATCTTCCCTGAAGAATTTAAATGTAAAAAGAGATGAAAAACAAATGAACACAATTACCCTGGGAAACAGAGGAAAATAAAGGGATAAAACTGTTCACTATCACAGGACACAGCCTCAGGAGGAGTTCTGAATTTTCAGAGAACAGAAACACATCTGGGAACACATGTACCTGTCACAGTTACATTTGCCCTGACAGCATCCTGCCTGTCTAAAGGGTAGGAAAACATAACCTGTGGAGCATCCCTATACCTCTTCTCCAGCTGCTCATGGAGCTTAGATTTTTAGCTCAAACCAGATGCTGGGCATGCCTAAACACACCTAAGACAGCTAAAGCTAGGAAAGATGAATCCCAAGTGATGAGAATCTGAATGAGAGTTTTGCCTCAAAGTCAAATAGAAAAGGCTGGTGTTTTGCTTGTTTTTATTTTAAGGTGTGTTAAGAAAACTTTTCCCTGCCCTCAACCATGATCCCTTGCCTGAAGGATGACACAAGCTGTCTGAATTTCAAGCATGAGCACAAGAATGGCTAAAGAGAATGAAGATAGCCCAGAGGGATCACAAGGAAGGATTATAAACTCAGTTCTGACCTTGCTGAGCTTGAATTGGTACATAATCACACAGAAGATGATGTGAGTTTGCCTGGAGGGAGACTGGAGTAGAGAGATCAGTCTCAGAGCTTCCTGCTTAGAAAGGATGAACATTTTTCCTGAGATTTACCTACAGGTGATTGACAGATCAAGATCAAGAAGGACCAAGAAAAATGGCCTTATAAAATACAGAAAATATTTACCAAATTGGAGGAGGAGGTAGGGTGGAAACAAGAGTCTGAATTCATTTTCTGATTCTGGGCTTGCTTGATGACACCATAGCTACAGCTAAACTGACTCTGGTGCAATCTCTTTTTGTCATTGCAGAGGGCTTCAGAGGTGCTCTAATGCAGCTTCCAGCAGGCAGATATTGAGAAGTCTTCCTGGAAATCCAGGAAATCTTTCAAAGAGCAAGGATACTCAGATTAAGAGCACATTCATCTGTTGAGTGAAGTGTTTGCTTCCATTCTTGGAGGTTGTCTCTCTACTGCTAAATTAAAAGGGGAGGGGAAAAAAATCCTACAGACCTGAACTGCCTTTTTGAGGTTCGATATGAGGTCATCTAAGTGTATTTTGGAACATAAAGCCTGCTGAGGCAGCTTTGGAGATCTGTACAAGGTGGAAAGAAAGTTCACACGTTCTCCACACAATGTCCCAAGAGCAGCCCCATTCCCAGACCACTCCTAGGCAACCAGCAATGATAAAAGAACACCATGGAACATGTTAGTGATTAAATAGCTTGAGTAGCCATGGATTTAACCAAATTCCCAGCTGTATTTGATGCCAAACAGTTCAAGAACCTGGAGGAGCACTCCTTGGCATTGGTCTGCTCTTATCATTTATTCCCTGGGGAACAAGAAGAGCAAAATCCTCTCGCATAGAAAACTTAAAAAAAATCAACAACCCAGAATTTGTGTGAATCAAATTCTTCAGTGAGAGTCACATCTTTCTTCTGATCCATCCCACTTAACTTAAAGGCATTTAAGTGAGAGGACTATATTAAGACTTAAGTGATCTTAGGTTTTCCCCATAGTTAAATGAAGGAAGCAAAATAAATTAATTATTTAGAAAGTTTAAACTCACCCTTCAAGAATTATTTTTTCTATCCTCTATTTGTGTATTTGTTCAGTATTTAGTCAAACTGTAGTACAATATATAATTACAAAATAATGACATTTTTGCCTATTCCACCAGTGATTACTGTTCTCCAGTTACTAATCAACACCAGTTATAAAACATTAATTGCCAAATAACTTGGAAGTTGGGATAAAAAACTACCAACCCATGAGGCAAAACTTCCTGCCTGTCAGAAGTAGGGAATAGAAGTTGATTTTCACATTCACAACCACGGCTAACCGAGGAACAAGCAAAGAAAATAACATCTTTGCTATATGGGAGGTGTTGGATAAATGCTAGAAAAGGGAAAAAACATCCAATGCAGAGAGAGAAAAAAAATGTTCATTTAGTTCTAGGTCAGGAGTGAAAACTTAAGTAAAGGCAATTATAGCACAACTAATGCATTTGCAATAAAGGATGAAACAATCTTAGCAGGGGTTGTTTGCAGAGAAGTTGGATTTTACATTGCAGAAAACTTGAGAAAGGGGAAATTGACATCCCAGCAAATACAGAGAACAAAGAGGAACACAAATGAATGAGGCAAAGATTCTTCCTGGCCAGGTGGTCGCACTGCTGCTTTCCTCTTGAGGGAACCACTGGTACTGTAGGTAGGAGGAGGTGATTTGTATTCCACTGTGCAGAGGTGAAGGCATCTTCTCCATGTGGCAGCAAGGGCAGTGTCTCTCCTACTTCACAAAAGTAGATTAGAACATCAGCATCCCAGTTTGCACTGGGCCAGCTGTAAGCTTGGGTTTTTGCAGTTTGCAGCCACATAACCCAGCCCTGAGCTGCCACCAGCCCTGCAGGAGCTGCAGCCTCCTCACCATCCCTTTCTATACTTGCCCCAGACCTTGCCCTTACACCTCATCAGGAGACACAGCTGCTGGCCCCACCTGTGTCCATCCCAGGGGTGATGGAAGGAGCTGGGAATCTGTGCCAGGTGCAGCTCCTTGCTCCTGATGAGCTGGGCAGTGTTAATCACTGACTGATTAATTAATGCCTGGAGGTCTTTACCCAACACCACCTCCAGGGAGGTCAGGGTTAGTAACAGATCTGTCACCTTGCAGCTCCTGTAAAAGCCTCTCCTTGGCATCTTTCAAATTTTTTGTATGTTTTTTTTAATATTCCCAGTCTTATATATAACAGTCTAGGAATGCTTGATCTATGGATTTTTATTTGTGTGTACTTAGAAATAAACATCCACAAACACAAGCATGTACCCATGTATGCAGGTGAGAGGCACTGGGCACTTTAGGTCACTGGGAATTTGGTTTGCTGCCATCAATCCCATCCTTTTCCACGTGGTCTCATTTCCTGGCTTGTTTTAGCAATACAGAACAATCACAGGGTCATAGAATAGAACATCCTGGGTTGGAAGGGACCCACAAGGACCAGCAATCCAGCTCCTGGCCCTGCACAGAACACCCCATCAATCCCACCCTGTGCCTGTCCAAGCATTTCCTGAGCTCTGTCTCTCTGGGGAGCCTGTTCAGTGCCCAACCACTCTCTGAGGGAAGAATCTTTTCCTAATATCCATCCTAAATCTCCTTTTCGTGCCATTTCCCTGAGTCCTGTCTTTGTTCACAGAGAGCAGAGATTAGTGCTGCCCCTCATGAGGATGTTGAAGACCATGATGAGTCTCCCCTCAGTTTCCTTTTACTCCAGGCTGAACAAACCTTAAGCCACTCCTCTTATAGCTTTACTCCTCTAGATCCTTCACCATTTTTGTGGCCTTCCTTTAGGTGTTGTAGCTTTATATCCTTAATCCTGATATGTCCTTATGACGTGGCTCAGGAAAATGGACTGGCCAAAATCTAGATGATGATCAAAACCTGACTGATCAAAACCTGACTGGTTTCTGACTGCATCAGCATCCTGAGCTATGTCCCTACACGATACTGCATAAAATATCAATGTTTCTAACAGACCTGGTAGTGCCAGTTGGAAGATGAAGGCAGGAACATGAGGCTGGGGGTGAAGGAGAGTGGCTGCAGTAAAACTGGTTTGGCTGAGCTAAAGCCTGGTGGGACTGCACTCTTGGAGTGCAGTTAGGGTTGTACAGTGATTTTCAGGCGTCCTCATGCACACACACATGGCCAAGAGCACGTGTGGAAATAAATGTGGCGGAAAATCTTAGATAGACAGAAAAAGTACTGTCAATGAAAGCTGCAGGGAATGACGGTGCCTTGTCTGTCTGTAAAGTTTCTAGCACACAATAGCAGCCAAAGGAAAAAAAAAATATTATCAGGCCTCTGGAACAGAGGAGGTTGGCAAGGGAAACGTTTCCAATCTGAAAAATTTCACATGTGGAAATGAGGTGTGAGCCCTGCCATCAATTTGAACCGTGGCTGATGGAACACAGCAAACGTGCTGGTGTGAAGGCAGCAGAGACAGCAGCAGATGATTCACAGCCACATGGTTCTCATCCTATTAAATGGAAATGAGGCATCCACAGCCCAGGCTGCAGCTCAGGGGAGGATTGTGGCTGTGGCCGTGAAATAGCAACGGGTGAGGGATTTTCCAATTATTCAAACAACAGTGAGTGAGAAGGGCTGCCCTCCAGCTCAGAGATGCCATGAGTGCTGTGGCCACAGTCACACTTCCAGAGGAGTTATTTTCAAAGCTTTATAAACTCCCTCAGTTCAGCACAAGTTTAACCCATAACTTTAGGGCTATGGGATATAGGGACTCATCCGAATCCATGCAAACCTCTCCCCTACCCAGGAAAAATGTTGTATCATACTAGAAACCCACGCTGTGTGCCTTCTGGTTGAGGTCCAGTCTTCCAGAGCCAGTGAAAAGTTCATCAAATTCAAGGGAAGTGCTTCTAGTCTTCCACCATCTTTGGATCAGGCTTTTAATGAAACCACCTGTTCCAATGCATCTTCACAATGGGAAAAACAACTCCAGAGGAAGTTTGAGACCATTGCTCTTCTTTGCCTTTTGTTTTGCATCCTTCACCATCTTCCCTTCCTTCTTCAAGTGAGAAATAGGAAGCTTTTAGGCGCCACAGAGAGAGATGACAGGTGAGGCGCAGCCCAGAAGGTGTGGAAACTGTGTATTGTAAAATGCAGGTGAACCCAGTGGGAAGAAATGATGTCCAACTCCAGTTCAGAAGGCTGAACGATTTATTTATTATAACTATGCTACAATACATTAATATACAATATAAAGGAAGATACTAAAACTACAAACCTACTTGTTCTAACTACCATATCTAACTCACAACTTGTGACCCTGTTCCTGAGAGTCCAGACACAGGTGGATCTGATTGACCATCAGGCTCAAACAATCCTCACCAGAATCCAATCAAGCAATCACCCCAGGTAAACAATTCTCCAAACACATTACACATGGGAAAATCAAGGAGCAGAAATAGAAATTGTTTTCTCTTTCTTTCTCTCTGTGCACCTCTATGAAAAATCCTGAGAGAGAGAGAAATGTGCTTGCCACAACTGTGGACATGGATCACTCACTAGTCCCACCAGGATGAGTAAACCTGTGATGGCACTGGAGCAATGAGTGTGGCCTAAAGCTATTCCTGAGGTGATAATTTCTTAGGAGTGTGGGTACAAACACACAAAGGTAAATGCAGGTGTTGCAAACCCACCTTTTAGTTTTCCTCATCCTGCCAGGTACTGAGCAGTGCTGAGTCAGTTTTCTGTGAATTTTGTTCTCTTTTCCTTGGGAAGTTGCTGCCAAAGCACAAGTACTTTTGATCAACAAAACCAAGCATCTTCTACAGAAACAGGAGGGCTACACAAAATCAAATCAAATGGGATTTAAAAAACATATGGAAAGAAAACACCTCCCATGAAGCTTGACCATCCTCAGCTCAAAATTCATGTAATCAGGAGAAATACTGAGATTCCCTTTTCACAGCTCGTTCTACTCATCTGACTTAGGTGGGGAAAAAAGGAATTGCTGAGGATTTGTTGCTGCTCTTTCCCTCTATGTCTGTTCTGCCACTTTTACTGATTGGATGATACATTGGATTTTTTTTTCCCCAAAAGGAAACAGTTCTATTTAAGCTCAAGGCTTGACTCAAAGCCAGCAGAAGTCATTCAATGGGTGAGAAGATTTTCAGCCTTTTTTTTTTTTTAATCTGACTTCACAGACCATGTAGGACTGCCCTGCCAAGCCATCAGACAGCGTGTAATCTACACAGGGATGCATAGATACTGAGATACAGGTACTGAAATATCATTTCTGTAGCTTTTTGTATAACTTTTAGTATCTGCAGTCAATAAGAAAACATCCCACCTATTTGAAATCAATATCTAAGGATGGGATCAATGGTACTTCCACAGGTGCCAAAATCCTTTTCCATCGACTACTGAGAACCCAGACAATGACCTTAGGTCAGGCACTGAGCTTTTAGATGCATCTACATAAACGAGTAGTCTTTGCTGTAAATTCTCAAGGCTTTCTGCTGCTTTCAGTAGTCAAAGGGGAGCTTTCCCTTCCTCTGATACTCTCAGCAGGACAGCCTGTGAATCCATCTACATACTGCTTCACAGAAAAAAATGATCGGTTTTTTTCTGCATTACAGGAGGGGCTGTAAATGTTGTCCTCTTCGCTTTTCTTCCCCTCGAAGCTGCAATAGGTAAGGCAGTGAGATCTTAGCAGATGGGAAATGAAGTTCAGGAGCACTCAGTAGAATGCCCTGTCATGTCATGTGGCAGGGATGAAAAGTTAAACTCTCCCCCGCGGTGGAGATAAAAGTTTGTCAGGTTCTGGTATGGATGAACATCCCTGTTACCAGGGACATCATTTTCAAATACTGTGCTGCTCCAGGTCATTCTTAAATCACACTGGCTGTTGGAATGATTAAGGTGCATAATGTGAGCTCAGAGACTCATGGTTATTCTCACAGACAGCAAAAATATGATCTTATTTTTTTTCTGCATTAGTGGTCAAAAAATAAGTTAGGATTGTGATAAGAAAATGTGATTTGTGGGTTGGATTTCACTTCTGGCTCTTTTACACTTACCTGGAGTAGTGCCTAAAGTGTCAGTAGAGCTGTAGGATTTCCACAGGTCCCCTTAGCGTGGCTAAAACTCTGACAAAGCATTGCAAGCACATCACAGAAAAGAATCTGACTGGGGTCCCGCTGCCAGGGGGAACAGGAGTCTTATCCACTGCCTCAGATGGGTGTGAGGAAGCCCTTGAGTGCCTAATTTCAGAAGCAATCACATCCTTTCCAGGCTGCTGAGTGAAGAAGAAAATATTTTTGCAGCCTGGTTGCTTGGAAGAGTGGATGAAAGGTTTTTAAGGTGCTTTTAGTGTATACTCAAACCTGGCTCTGATCTGCACAAGTCACCTCTGAGCCCCTCTGTCCCACCAGTACACTTGTTTTCTGTTTTCTCTGATCCTCTCTTAGGTCTGCCAGCCTGCTCTCCACTGCTGTGCATTGAAATAACCTTTCTTTAAGGCTAATAATAAAATAAATGTGTGCAACAATGCTAAGAACGTTGTTTTAACGCCCCCCCCCCAGTTTTCCTTTCTGCAGTTAACTTGAAAAGCATAACAATATGCTGTCAACACTCAGCTCTGCAAATCCACCTGGGATCTAAAGATAACAGATCAAAACCTGTCATGGAATGGGGGCACAGTGCTGCTGGTGAACAAGCTGGCCTAATATTTACAGGTTGTTTTAAACAATAATAATGTTCTGGTTCCCTTGCTGATACAATCCCTTGGCACTGAGGGTGCATTGTAAATATCCTGGATATTGGCCCAGTGTCTCCACCTGATACAAGGCTGCTGCTGGTGGCTGGCTGGAATATTGGATGATCTATGGCCTTCAACTGCTGGATGTGGCAGGAAGATGCATGAAGCCATGTGAGATAAGAAGGTCACAGGCAGAGCTCACTGGATAAATGCTTCCGTGAGGATCTTTGCTGGCTGATATCAGTCAGTTGTCCCAAGGGGAAAAGAACATTTATGAAAGTCACAGACGTAAGTTCCTTCAGAACAAAATGTCACACAGAAAGGCTTTGATATAAAAGTGTTTACATTCCATGATTGGGGTTTGGGATTTTAATTTACTCCTCTGGTCAGGCTAAAAAAGAGCTGCTGCATGTTTAAATGCTTGCAAAGTGTTCCTTTACCTTCTCTTAAATATCTGAATGTATTTATTGTGGCTTCTATCTACTCATTTCAGCTCAGCCTGTGGTGTTTTAACTACAGCCAATAACAAATATACAGGCATTGGGTTGGGTAAGTCCCTAAGTGCATTGGAACCTTGGAAAATTAGAAGTGCCTTTAATCTGCTTGTAATTCATGGCTCAGAAATCTGAATAAGATTAAACCCAAAAGGCACAATTGGTAATTTTTTTCCTGTGTGTTGAAGCAAAAAATGCCACAGTAGGACGAGAGGCTGGACGTGCCCCAGCCGTGGGCACTCACAGCCCAGAACCCTCCGTGCCCTGGGCTGATCCCCCAGCAGGAAAAGGGGGATTCTGCCTCTCTGCCCCCTCAGGTGAGACCCCACCTGCAGAGCTGCCCAGCCCTGGGACCCAGCACAGGAAGGTCCTGGAGATGCTGGAGAAAGTCCAGAGGAGGCACCAGGATGATCAGAGGGATGGAGCAGCTCTGCTGGGAGAGTTGGAATTGTTCAGCCTGGAGAAGAGAAGGCTCTGGGGTGACCTCACTGTGGCCTTCCAGTGCCTGAAAGGAACTTACAGGAAATATGGAGAGACTCTATTGACAAGGGCCTGGAGTGACAAGATATTGGGGAATGGCCTCACACTGACAGAGAACGGGTTTAGATGAGATATTAAAAACTAATTCTTTACTTCTGAGGGTGGGCAGGCCCTGGCACGGGGTGCCCAGAGAAGCTGTGGCTGCCCCTGGATCCCTGGAAGTGACCAAGGCCAGGCTGGACAGGTTTGGAGCAACCTGGGCTGGTGGAAGGTGTCCCTGCCCTTGGAAGGGGGTGGAACTGGATCTTTAAGATCCTTTTCACTCCAAATCATTCCACAATTCTGTGATTCTCTGACAACAAAATGTGCTGCATTGTAAGTATCTTGAAAGTCATGGCAGTAGAGAGGGCTTTTGGACTGATTATTCTTTATAAATAAGTGTCTCAGAAGTGCATTCTTTGCAAGAAGGACTGTACTCCAGAGCATTAACAAGGCCTAAGCAGATGTGAATGTCACTGTAATTTCCTTTTTCTGGGGATTACTATAGTCCAGATGTCAACAGCTGATGAAATGGATGACCCAAAAGCTCAAAAGTGTTAAGAAATCAAGACATCTTGACAAATAGATACCTGCTTGCCCAGTATAACCATGACTCAGTGAAAAAATTTAATTCATTTCTTAAGTAAGATTGAATATCCTTAGAGGACATTTTGGGAATGCACTTCAACAATCCATGAAATACATTCAGGAACACAGCTGCAGGGAAGGAATAAAACGTAGGCAATTATACAGAGGCTTGAAAAAGATACAAACTGGGCAAATTGTGTGAATGTAATTGAATAAAAGCCTCCATTTTCATCAAATTATTCACCACGCACTAGCAAGGTACTTAAAAAATAGAAAGTGATTTTTTTAAAATGAATGTTTGGGTTTGGATTTAGGCAACAGAAATGAGGTACCTTAGTCTGTCTATCTAAACACTGCATGAATTTTTGTTACAATTAGCATATGGAGATCCCAGAAGCAGCACTAGAATTTAAGGGTCTTCAACAACATGGAAAAAAGGGATCATTTTATCTGTGTGCTAAATACAGGAGTGGTGCCAAGCTTGGTGCATCGCTGTTGTAAAGTTTGGCCTCGGGTCATAATTGCTAATGCAAAATGCAATCCAAGATTAAAGACACCCTAAACAATGGGGTTTAATGAAAAAGATAAGTAACTACTTGATCTAAACTCTCAGAGGCTCATCATTCTGAAAATGCACTGACTTGGACTCTTAAGTATGAAAGAAGGAGCAGTTAGGTCTGCAGGTTTTAAAATCCTTATCTTAATGAATGTAGGAGTTAATATATGACTACAAATGAGAAGAAAAGAGGGCAACAGTTCTCAAGAGTGAAGCAACAGTTTTGTCTCTGCTTTTTTGAGTCTAAAAGATGGTGATAAAGCAGGGGCTGGAGTGAAATGAAACGTGAAAGTCACAAGGGTTCATTAAATAGAAACTTTGAAAGCACAGATAGATCTGATTGGTCACCATGTGAAACACAGGTTGAGGTGTAGGGCAAAGCTTGCTTAAAGACAAAAACATACTAAAATGATGTCACAGTTTACCCTTAGTGAGTGCTATGTGACATCCACGATCTGTGCTGCCTCACTCTGCCCATCCCAGACGTTGTAGTATCAAATCTTTTTGACTGTGTCATCCTAAGGATTTTCCCCGACTGCAGCCAACAGCTGAGTCTTGCAGTAGAAATGGAATAAAAGGAAATCCAGATAAAAAGACAGATAAGAACGGATGAAACAAAAAAACTAGAGAAGGACTGAGGTGAGGGGAGACCTTTTCCACATTCCCAGGACTGCAACACTGCAGGGTAGCAGCCAGATCCTCAACTCTCTCTTCAGCTGTTGAGCTGAAAGAGAGAGACCCAGATTCAGCTTCCCAGACTTCACAGGGATTCCCAAATGTAGGATCCCTCCATAATTGGTGGAGACCATCCCACAACCTGAATGACAGGGAGATACCTGTAAAAGAAGAGGCACTTCTTTTCCTTTGCTGGTTTTCAGAGCAGAAGTTTATTCATGTTTGCAGAGCTGAGCATTGATTTTTGAGGCATGGATCATGGATTTCTGAATATGGGTCGTTGTCAAAATAATCTGAAAGGGACTCAGAGGCTTTCAAGGCAGGGTTGAGGGCTCTTTTCTCATCTCTAATCTGTGTACTAAGGGCTAAAGTGTCAAAAGCAGCTAGCAGAAGGTGAAAATCAGATTGTTTTAAAATGGTAGAAAGGAAGACTCAGGGTGCTACAGACCAGTGAGCCCCACCTGTGTGCTGGGAAAATCATGGAGCACATCCTCAGGGAAGCAATGTTAAGGCATGTGCAAGGCAAGGAAGTGATTTGAGACAGCCAGCAGGGCATCACCAAATCATGCCTGACCAGACTGGTGCCTTCTAGGAGGGAGTGACTTCAACAGTCAACAAGGAAACACCAATTGGCTTCATCTACCTGTGCAGAGGGGCGTAGAAATCAGTCTGAAAAGTTAATTTTAGACTAACAAATCCATGCTTTTTTAATATAAATTCCCAAGTGGATTTCTCTTTTTTTTTCCTCCTGAGAAATGATGACAAATGGTACAAAAAAAAAGTAAGCTTTTAGTATCAGGGGTGAATGCAGGCAGTTTTGTGCCTTTTGAAATTCTGGTGAGATTTCATAGATCTCAGGTCAGCCTTCTTTCAGAGCACTGTGCTTAGGAGAATAAAATCCTACTGTGAGTCTTGAAAGGGTACAGAAGAGTGCAATTAGGCTTATCTGAAATAAAAGGGATATGTATTAAAAATGTCAGATATATTGTGTTGCACTGCATTATTTGGTGATTGAGTGGTTAATTCTACAGAAGAAATATAATTCTGATGCCAATATATGAATTCTATGGATCAAGCCTGCTGGAACAGAGCACAGATGTGTGAGAGATACTTTGGTTTTGACAGTAAAATGAATGGTTTAAAGAGAAAGGGAACACACAAACTCCTTTCAAGTGATCAGTGACATTTCAGCTTTCGTTTTAACCAAAATGTTCTATGTTTGGATGTTGTAAATGTTACTGTTCAGTAGAATAAATGCTTAAAACAAAGCATATAATGCAGTCTTTTAGAAATGACATTTCAGTCCTGGTCCCCATAAAAACCCAACCCAAACAGCAGTCCAGCAAATAATTAAAACCCAAACCACTGATAAAATAAATCCATCCACAGGAATTTAAAATTCTTTCCTTGTCAAAGAGGCAAGCCAAGAAGAAAGCCAAGGTTTTTGAAAGCCACTAATTATATTCTGAGCAGAGCATGTCCTGAAATTCAGCTTTGTTCAAGGTGTCTCTAGCTGAGCACCTGAAGCACCTGCAATAATTAATTGCTTTTCCAAAACCTGGAGGAGGACCCAGATTCCAGGAATTGCTCCGGGTCAGAAGAGCAATATTTAGTCCATTGATGAGATTTCTTTCTCGTGTCACACTCTTCTGAAGTGCATGAAAGAGAGGAAATGCACAATTTTCAGAGTGCCAGTGAAACTTATGCTGAGCTTGGAAAGCTTCCAGCAGTATTTTAGATGCTACTGCAGTACAGAGAAGCCCAGCAGTAACAAACCTTGTTTGCCATTAGATGTATTTTCTAAAAAATGTGGAGGTAAAATTGTCAGCAAATTGGACCATCTGAGGCTTTTTACTTTCGTCCTGATTTATAGCTATAACACCCCTGCAAATTTTAAGCTAGTATCAAATCCCTGCAGAATCTTTATCCTTCTTAAGCCAAATAATTGTCTTCTGCAGGAATACAAATTTTCCTGTGCCTCTAGGCTTGCAGTCTTTGATAGAAATTTCTTTTGGATGCTAATTTATTTGGTTATACTACAGAGAGAAAAATCTGTTTGCAGCCAGTTTCTGGTAGGGGGAAGTAATATAAAACTACACCATCAGTGTGTATTCCAGAAACATGATGAAAACTAGGGACAGGAGAAGGAAATTATGGATAAATGGTCCTCCTGAATATATGGGATTCCCCCAAGTATTGGGATTGTTCACTCTAAGCAGCCAAAGGGGCCACAGAGGACAATGAAGATTAAAGGCTTGGCATGGGTCACTCAGGGGTTTTTTTTGGCTGTTGCAGCTCTCAAAAAATTTGGCACCTTTCAAAGTGGTTATTTGGACTCTCAACGGCTGCAGTGGGGAAAGGAACACCCCTGGAGGATTTGCTTCTCATCCTAAGGCAGGGGTCTGTGATAGGTAGATAATTTTTCTTCAGAAAAATGGATCCAGCTCATACAGTTCTCATTTCCAAGCAGTTTTTCCTTAATCTTTAGTAATTAAATATTCCTTTCCATGAAGCAGCTACTGGTGGGCCAAAAGCCCACTTGCAGCTCAGCTGATGTGACATCTGACAGGAATCAGAAGGACTGCAGCTTCCAGGGGTTTCCAGATTTTTCCCTCTGGCCTGTCAGGTGCCTCTTCAGTTTTCAAGGCTGATAAAGCAGCATCCTCCTCTTTCCTTTGCTTCTACAATCTCGTGGAGAAATAACTTGACTGGTAGGGCAATGAGTTTCACAGCTTTGGTTGGCTTCTTTATTTTTCTGTGTATGGAGGTAAATTTATTTGCTCTTTGCATCAGTAAAGATGACCGGTGCAAATCTGGGGTGCTAATTGGCACGTCTCTAATTACCTTCTACCTTGGACTGATCCCCCAGCGTGGGCAGCAGGGGAGGGGAGATTCTGCCTCTCTGCCCACTCAGGTGAGACCCCACCTGCAGAGCTGCTCCAGCCCTGGGGTCCAGCATTAGGAGAATGTGGAGCTGCTGGAGGGAGTCCAGAGGGCACTGGGATGCTCCAAGGGCTGGAGCCAGGCTGGGAGAGCTGGGGGTGCTCACCTGGAGAAGAAAAGGCCCCAGGGAGAGCTCAGAGCCCCTTCCAGTGCCTAAAGGGGCCCCAGGAGAGCTGGAGAGGGACTTGGGACAAGGGATGGAGGGACAGGACTCAGGGAATGGCTCCCCACTGCCAGAGAGCAGGGATGGATGGGAGATTGGGAAGGAATTGTTCCCTGTGAGGGTGGGCAGGCCCTGGCACAGGGTGCCCAGAGAAGCTGTGGCTGCCCCTGGATCCCTGGAAGTGTCCAAGGCCAGGCTGGACGGGGCTTGGAGCAGCCTGGGCTAGTGGGAGGTGTCCCTGCCCATGGCAGGAGGGTGGGACTGGATGGGCTTTAAGATCCCTTCCAACCCAAACCATTCCATGATTCTGTGATCCAGACACTTTCCTATGAGACATTCTATGACAGTTTTGCATGGCTGACAAGATGCAGATTTATGGAACATGCTTACATTGATTAGTAAATGTGATTTTTAAGCTCAGGTGTTTTCTCACAGATGCAGTCAAGTCTGTCTTCAAGCAACCTAGATTCCACTGACACAGGGAGCAGAACTCTAAACTCCCAAGGACTTGCTGACAAAGGGTAAATTAAACCCTTCAAGTTACCTCTGAGAATTCACACCAAGACAGTGACACTGACATCCTTGTTCCTGCCTGAGTGGGAAAGGAATTTGTCTAACCTGAAAAAGAGGTACTAAAAAAACCCACAAAGACCAAAACCAACAATCAAACAAAAACCCACACCAAACTAAAATCAAGCCAAAACCCCCCAAACTTCTTTTACTGACACTGCTAAACTACTATAAGAAATAAAATATTTGTACCAGGAGGAATCAAATCCTTAAAACTAACTAGATGTCTGACTCATAATTCTCCATTTAGGGATTGTCTCTTTGATCCCTTTGGAAAATAAGCTTATATTTTAAAACATGCGATTTCCTCTTTTATTAAAAAAAAAGACCAACCCAAAACCAAACCTCCTCTGATGTTTCTACACCTTATTCTGAGTAAATAAAAGAGATACAGACTTAAAATCTTCAGCCTACAGAGCTTTTTGTGTTGCTTTTTTTGTTGCTTTTACCCACTTTTGGACTTAATTACCAAGACTTCATTGTTCGTCTGCAGAAGTTTTGGAAACAAGTCATTGTTCCTGCAGCTCTGCAGGCTGTGGGAAAACGTATTTCTGAAGCTGCATGGTCTCAACAAACCAGGATTTCAAAATCTTTATTAACCATAGGTAGCTGCTGCTCCAGTAACCCTATTGAGTTCTCCTTCTCTCTTGCTAAGCAACAAAACAATTAACTTGATCGATGTCTTTGTAAATTTAAGTCAAATTTTCAGCAGTTAGTTACAGAAAAATGATAACAACATTACACTTAAAGCTGTGCAGTTTTCATTTCAGGAGAAGTGATAATATTTCCTGCAAACCTGGATGCTCTGAATTACAGCATTAGTTTGAAATGGTTATTGTAATCCCCGAAATGATTAAAGTTTCTAAGGCAATTTGAAGTGCTGTTAAGGTGGAAAAAAATTATTAAATGAATAGTTGAGGTGACAGTCGCATAGTTAAGGCAAACAGACTGTGGACCTTATTCAGTGCTGATTCCCTTCCCTGGCAGTCAGGGGAAATTTTCTCACAGTGCTCTCATTTATAGCAACACCTTTTCAGATGCATTATAATCTAACACTTATTGTTCAAATCCTCCAGCACTTTAAAATTAAAAATCATGTGATTCCACAGTTTCTCCCTTTTGTGAATAAATCACAAAGCAGGATTTTATCTCTAGGATTTTCCTGTCGATGCACACCACACAATGGGGCATTTGCTGCTATTCTGATTTTGCAGCGAGTCTGATTGAAAAATCCTGCTTCATTTCTGAGCTGAAAGCAGGAATTAAGGTTATGTCTATCTTCTTTTTTGTTTAAATCAGGTCTCAGCTGAGAACTGGAGTATGTATTCTCACTCCTTTAAAAATGATACCAATGATTTGGACAGGTGGCATGTTATATAAATCACATATTGCATAGTTGGCTTGCTTTAAACAAATATTAACAAAAAAAAAAAATTCCTCTTGGCAAGTGCCTGTGAATTGATCTATGCAGCAATGTGCTGCTGTGCTTACAGACCATCATATCCTGAAAGAATTTCCTGCCTTTTTATTGAAATAATCTTGGGGTTGTCACTGCTAGGACTGCTACGGCTGCAGTTCGTCTTTTCACGTTTGAGTTTGAGTTGCTTTTGGTCCTTCAGAGATCAAAATTGGCTTTTCAAGAAATGCTGCTACTCCTGTGTGGCTGTTGCAGTAGAAGCCTCATTTCTTGGGGGCATCAAGACACTGGGATGGAACCACTTTGTCATTGCTGCAGCAAAGATCTATAAAGTGGGTTTATGCTTTATGCAGCACAGATGCAGGGAACAGAGTTACATCAGTGCAGCAACCTAATGCAGAGGAAAAGCTCTTTACCTCTGCAAGTCATTGTTCCTCAGAGAAAGGGATGTTGTAAAACACATGCCCTCTGTTAGAATCAGTGCTGGTTAGAGTTTAACTCTTCTTGAAGCATTCTAAAAAAAGGGGTATCAAAAACACAGCTGAGAAAATGGCTGTTTGCTTTCTCTCACACCAACAGGCTTCTCTGTGGTGGCCAGTGAGAGGAGCCCAGGGAACAGCTGAGCTGGGGTTTATGTTGGATATCAGGAAAAGGTTCTTCCCCCAGAGGGTGCTGGCACTGCCCAGTCTCCCCAGGGAATGGGCACAGCCCCGAGGCTGCCAGAGCTCCAGGAGAGTTTGGACAGCACTGCCAGGGATGCACAGGGTGGGATTGCTGGGATTGGCCTGTGCAGGACCAGGAGCTGGATCAATGATCCTGGTGAGTCCCTTCCAGTTTTGGAGTCTCTAATTTTCTGTGACCTTAATGGTGCACAATTGAGTGTATTGGATCACAGGGCAGCTCCTGACAATCCCAAATTTAGTGCCTCCATTTCAGATGAGAGACTGCCTCCAATTCACACCCCATTTCCCATGTAGGCATTGGGCAATGCTGTCAGACAACACCAAAATTCTCCTCTCTAAAAGGGGACTTTATGGAGATGTTAGAACTGGTTTTCTACCCTTCCATAAGGACTCACTTTTGTGTCTCCTTCCAACTTCCTCCCTACCTGTTCTGCAAGGCTTACCATGATTTTGACTTTGGTCTGCCAGTAAAATAGCTTTGTCTCTATCTGATTGCTTTCTGTAAATTATTTGATAATCACAGCTCTTTCTTCCATCTCAGTGAAGTGCAAGTGCTTCTGACAATGCTATTGCAGGGCTTGTGAAAACAGAATGTGGAAAGAAAAGGTGGTGTTTCACAGGGGAAGGCAAAACAGGAATGAATTCATAGCAAATATTGAACTCTTAAAGGAGGGCTCGTAAGAAGCACTGAAACTGTGGGGCGGCTGGTGCCAGTGTAGAGCTCTCAAAAATACATAAAACTATATACCTAAAGCTTAGAACTAGGACAATCAGAATTCCCAAATACTTACCTAGAAAGAAATGAAAAAATATTTTAAATATCTACCTGTGGGCTTTTTGATCTGTAGTTCCCTCTTTGTTTATTGTATTGAGACATAAATATAAATCTAATACAGGTAGTGCCAGGAACTGACCCTGGCTGAGGATCAGTCCCAAAGCCTTGTTGCTTGAGAATACAAATGAATATAATAGAGATGGGCTTTATTTCTTTGTGTGATTTTTTTCTCTCCTAGAGCTTAATGAATAAAGATAAAACATTCTCCCATTAACTGGGAGAATGGCAATGACTTCTTCAGTCATGTTTGCATTTATTATTAGCTTCACAAGAAGACACAGCTACATGATCTTATGTCTGACCCAGCTCTGCTCCTGCTCCTCCCTCCTTCTTCTCCTGACTTTTGCAACTCAGTCAATCCCAAAAGCAATTTGAAGGGGAGGAGGTAGGAGCTTCAGGGAGAATTCAATATCCACAGGGTGGTGAAGGGAATTAGCACTCTCTGAATTGAAAAGACAGGAAGAACTGACATTAGACAATTTATCTGGTGGCAGCTGGCCAGCCTCACAGGCACTGGCCCACTGGCTGGCAGGCACCTCTCTGAAACAGGGATAATACACCTTGTTTCTCACCCAGCAAGACAGTGAGAGTCTCAGAGGGAGAGCTGGAATTGATGCTGTGAAGACAGAAACCTGTAACAACGCTGGGTTTTTACCTCCTCTGCTCACAGAATGACTTCCTTCATCCTTGCTTCATTACACTCCCAGGAATCACATCCATTGCATTCAACAGAAGTTACTGAATTTACTCAGGAGAAACCAGGTGCAATTTGGAAAACTTAAATTAGATAACTCCAAAAAACCCTCTGGCTTTAAATTCTGTGAAGCTGTGAAAAATATACAGATCAAAAAGGATGAATAAATTGAATTCCTAAGTGACCTGTGGCAGTAGATGGTAGAAATTGACTGTTTGGCTGGCCATGTTCATCCAGATGTGAACAAAGGCCATGCAACTTTTAGAGCCAGTGATAAATACACAACTGAGATGACATTTTAATATTCCTGATCAGTGTATAACACCTGACACTGTCCAGAGAACCTGTGGCAAAGTTGGGCTGGATGGGGCTGAGAGCAACCTGGTCCAGTGGAAAGTGCCCCTGCTGGAACAAAATCAGGTTGAAGGTTTCTCCCAACCCTAATAATTCAATAATTCTATCATCAAATTTCAGAAAAGGTGGCTGTGAAGTACAGTGAATTCACTGGATAATGTCAGTCACCATGAAATTATTTGCTCAACTCTAATATTTCCTTTCCCTTTATGAGTGGGATTAACAACAATGGAACAACAATTAACAACAATTAGAGTGGAATGAATGAAACTGTTACAAGAGGGAGCACCTGGGAGAAGAAAATAAGACAAGTTGGCCAACACACTCTTGTGCTTTAGCTTTTCACCTCTGGAGACTTGTTTTCCAACATCTCTTAGAGCTCAGCAGAGAAGAGGAGGCAGAAGAAAAAAGGGAAAATGAGAGGCTGCTGGTCAAGTTTTTGCATAATATGCATCCCTTGAGTAGTATTTTCTCCTAAAGAGAAATCCCATCAGGGACCTCTGAGCCTGATTCCAAGGTGTCTTCCCAATTACAACGCTGTCCTGCTGGTCACTGGTGGGGGAGAGAGGAGGATCAGGCTCTCTGTACACAGCCCCCTGTGAGGTGCCAAGGCAGGACAGAGCGTATCAAAGAGGATTGTGTCTGACACAGCTCTTTTTGAAAGGGATGTTTAGTTTCCTGGAGAAGTGGGAATCTTGCCTAATCCATAATGACCCAAATCGTTTCGCAATACGTCCTTCTAAGCGAGTTTGGCCATGTAGTTTCTCACTGACAAAATCCCTTGATTTTCTAGGGGTGTAGAAAAAGATTAGTGCATAAAAGACCATCTGTTTCCATGCTGCTGACAGGCTAAAAGATGGACTTTTCCCTCTCTGTGGAGCAGGTTGCAACCCTCCCAATCTGGAGGCACTGAGCGTTTGTTATCTCTGTGAAACACCAGCCTGCAACAAGCGTTTCCTTCCCCTCGATTTGCTGTCCTGGAATAATCCCCTGGCTGCTCCATGGGCTGACCTGTGTGTGAGCTCCTGGAGCTGCCCACACCCGAGGGACACAGGCTCATCCATCAGGTATTGATGGTTTGGCTCCAGGATTGGATATAATCGTGTCTTTCTGCCAGGCACACAAGCCTTCCATCAGGAAAGCTTTCCATCCTGATTACTGATAAAGCCTTTTGGGAAAGAAGGAAGACTTTCCCACCTGTCAGAGGTAGCAAAAGGACATTATTTCCTGACTTGTGGCCAGTGCTGGGCAGTGAGAAGCAAAGAACTGTCTGAATCTCATTATTGCTCACACCAGTGTAGCATTTGGGGCCTGGGGCTTTTCCATACTGTCTGCTTTGCAAACTCAAAATAACAAGCACTTCCCTTCCTGGGGGATTGTAGCATGAATAGGTAAGACAGGCAAAGAAAATAAAGACTTATATTCCTGTTTCAGGGATGGAAAACAGCCATGGAGAGACTGAGCAATCTGCCCAGAATACCATGGGGTGTAAGGTCAGAGGTGGGAGACATTCAAGTCTTTTCCCAATTTCTTCACTATTTCTCTGCAACTTTCCACTTGGGTTTGTTCACATTCTGTCACCCCATCCCAGGTGCTGACACGCAGATATAACCACATTTGATAGGTTTTAGCATTTACAGTAGATAGGTACAGGAAACATAATCCACTGTCATGGATCACTCCATCCTTGCTTTTAGGTGTCTCATAAAAAATACAGTTACTTCCCCATTACACATCACACATGCAGTGGGCTAGTTTAAAATCAAGTTAATATTTAATAGTTTCCAAAATGTTATGCTATCCTCAGGGAAAGATGCTTTCTGAATGTAAAATGTAATCTCATATTTGGTGGATTTGAGTTTTGCACATGCCATTGGATCAGCTGCTGCTATTACCAGACAGGCTTATCTAGATCCTGACAGAGCTAAAAAATTGCATGTGTGTATCTTTGGGTTGTGGTCTGTGTATCCTACCAGCCACATTCAGTTGCTTCATTCTGGGGGTCTTTTCTTTTTCTTGGAAAGGAGACTCAGTTTCTTGCCTTCTCCCCTCCCTGCATGGTTTGTGGTTATCAGAGTTCTCATTTCCCCATCCATAAAGCATGGATAATAAAATAGGGCTGTCTGTAGTGTGAAATTGAAACTCCTGGCACCAAAACACAAACCACTGTAGCACTGACATTCCTGGTGGGCCATTGAAGGCAAGAGGGGGCTTACAATACCTTCTTATTGGTCCATGTGTTTTAAGGAAGGGGAAAGCTCCAGTCATAAAGTGTTCAATGTAATTTTTTTTTAACCAGCAAAAGGAAGGCAAGACCAGGAGAGAAGTGGAAAGCCAGGAGAAATGTTCATGTCCCTTCTAAGTGGAAAAAGGACAGAGACTCTAGTGCTGGGTTTTGGGTTTTTTGTTGTTTGTTTGTTTGTTTTGTTGTTGTTGTTGTTTTGTTGGCACAGTTTTTTTTTGTTTTTGTAGGGTTTTTAATGTTGTTGTCATTGTGGGATTTTTGTTTGTTTGATTGGGTCTTTTTTTTGCTTTTTGTTTTTTTATCTGGAGGTTCACATAGTTGACAAAGCCTGTAAGAAAATCTACCTCAAATCCTTTTTCCTGAAAGAAGGTAGTTTTAGCTCTCACCAGAAAACTTCCAGGCTCTCTAAGAGAGAGGTTTAATAATGTTTTCTGTTTCCACCATGCATGTAACAATCACAGAATGTGATTTTTGGGTTGAAAGGGATCTTACACATCATTTAATTCCAACCCCAGCCGTGGGCAGGGACACCTTCCAGGGACACCAATCTTCACACCAGCTGCCCCAGCTCAGGGCTGTGCCACGTCTGTGACGTGCTTGGCAAAGCAGCAGAGTCACAAGGTTGTGCTCTTGGTGCTTTTTCCTACAACTGCTCAAGCTCAAATTTGCCATCGAGGTTTTCCAGCTCTTTGGCCATTTCTGCCCAGTTTGCCAGTAACAGGAGGCTGTGAGAATGACTGTGCTGCATCAGATGGAAAGTCCTCCCTGCCCAGCACCCTTTTTCAGACAGCAATCAACTCTGGATGCCTGGAAGGAGCTTGGGAGCAGGCGTGCTTGTCATCCTGCTTCCTCAGAGGGCTTGTTCACTCTGTGAGCTGGTGGCTTAGAGCTGTGGTAATTGAGAGCTGGTGTTTTCACATTTAGCTCTCCTCAACGTTTTCCTGTGAGTCTCTTGAGAATCACCACCTTTGGAAAGGACCTCCATGACCATTGAGTCCAACTTTTGACAGAACACCACCCTGTCACCCAGACCACAGCACTGAGTGTCCAGCCATTCCTTGAGCACGTCCAGGGATGCACTCCGTCACCTCCCCGATCAGCCCACTCCCTGACCACCCTTTCAGTGAATAAATTCTATCTGTTGTTCAATCTGAACCTCTCCTGGTACAGACTGAGGCCTTTTCTTCTTGTCCTCTCACTGCCTATCTGGAGAAGAGGCTGATCCTCACCTGGCTACAGCCTTATTGCAGGGACTTGTAGAGAGTGGTGAAGTCTCCCCTGAGCTTCCTTTTCCCCAGGCTAAACAATCCCAGCTCCCTCAGCTGCTCCTGGTTCTTCAGACTCTTCTCCACCTCTGTTCGCTTCTTTGGACATGCTCCAGTCCCTCAATTTCTTTTTTGCCCTGAGGGGCCCAAAACTGGACAAAGCACTTGAAGTGTGACCTCAGCTGTGCCCAGCAGTGCCCTGGTCCTGGGGCTACACCACTGCTGGCACAGGCCAGGTGCCATTGGCCACCTGGGCACAGCTGGTGCATGTTGAGCCACTGTCAATCAGCACCCCCATGTCCTTTTCTTCCAGGCCATTTTCCAGCCACTCTGCCCCAGGGGTTTAATTTTTCTCTGCACTGATTAAAAATTAGGGTTGGCCCATTATGTCCTGTGCTCTCTCAGGCTCTCTCACCTTTTTTAAATGCTTATTTAAACATGTGGAGAGGCTTTCTGCTGTGCAGAGGATATGGATTTTTTAAAAAAAGGCTTTGTTTCACCCTGAGAAAGCCATGCTACTTTACAGAGAAGCTAACCCAGATTCCTGCAGCCAGGAAGCTGAGATGGTGAGTTTTAAATGCCAGCTGAAAAGAGTGTGAAATGAGTAGATTTCATTTATCATACTTGGATTGTTTGCCTACTTCATAACCTCTTTGCTAGGAACAGTTCAAGCCCACTCCAGACACTTTTGCTGCCCACTGTATATCTGCAAGTTTTTCTCACTGCCACACTCTCCAAGGGTTGTGCTTCCACCACTCTTTATTTCAAATGGTAAATTTTGTGATTGCTGTGGAGCTGGCAGAAGCAGAGTGAGGTACATGCAAACTTGTGTCTCTGCATCCATCCGAGATGGGCAGCTGGAGCTCTAACATGGTCCTGACTTCCTTGCCAGCAGATTAGGAAAGAATTATGAAAGAGAAGAACTGTGGCAAGCACATTTCTCTCTCTCTCAGGATTTTTCATAAAGGTGCACAGAGAGAAATGAAAGAGAAAACAATTTCTATTTCTGCTCCTTGTTTTTCTCTTGTGGAATGTGTTTGGAGAATTGTTTACCTGGAGTGATCCCTTGGTTGGATCATCGTGGATTGTTTGGGCCTGATGGCCAATCCAATCCACCTGTGTCTGGACTCTCAAGAGAGGGTCATGAGTTGTGTGTTAGTTAGAGATGGTTGTTAGAACAAGTAGGTTTTGTAGTTTTAGTATCTTCCTTTATATTGTATATTAATTTATTTTAACATAGTTATAATAAAGAAATCATTCAGCCTTCTGAATTGAGTTGGACATCATAATTTCTTCCCATTGGGTTCGCCAGCATCTACAACAAAGGACACCAAGGGGAAGCACCCTCATTTCATGTCTGTACTGCAGCAATCCTCCAGCTGGCATCAGCCTCCATTTGCTCTATGCTTTGCATGTGGGATCAACAAGGGAGATGCATGAGAGAAACCAGGAAATCCTGGATGTAGAAGGCAAATTTTCTGGCACTTTTCATTCTTTTATATTCAGTGTAGTGCGAGTCTGCAAGACAACTGCAGCACATATGGGAAGGATTGTGTTGTAGTGTACAGCTACGCGAACGGGGCAAAAAGGCTTTGTGAATTTGAAATGGGAGTTTCTGTTTCCTAAACCTAAAGCTGGAGTTTCTATTCTGTATTTTTACGTGTATTCATCCTTCCCCCTGAAGCTATTCCCATTGTATTTTACCTATAATGTATTCACACTGGGCATTGTTCTATTGGTTTCACCTTATCTCTTATTTTCCCCTATATAACCTGTAACTCAACCCCTGACCATTGTCGCTTGTACGTGCGGCATTCGAGCAAATACAACCTACTTTGGACTGCACACAAGTGTCCAATCTCTTGAGTCTCTTTCTCCCGGTCTTGATCGCGCTCTCTAAACAGCTCTGTCCATATCAAACGAACCCACAAAGGTGTTTGTTGCTTCTCTCCGGCTGCTCCCGGAAGCGCCTGGCCAGCGCCCTGGGAAAGAGGAGCTGGGCGAAAATAAGGAAGCCAGAGAGACAAGAAGCAACAGATTGGATTAAGGATTTGGGCACTGCCAAGCATTTGTGTTTCTGCTCCACCACAGACTCCCCATGGCCTTGGGCAAGGCATTAATGGCCAGTCTGGAGCAGAAAGGTGTGATGCCTTGAGAAGGCTGACCTAGAACAGAGACTTGACAGAGCTAAAGAATAAAGTAGGGATTTATTAGAAGGTCTCAATAGATCCACCTTGGGCAGCACAAGAGCCCAGCCAGTGCTACACCCAAGATGAACCAAAATGGTCACAAAATTCATGACCGCACATGGGGTCTCTTCACATTTATCAGTTCTGCTCCATTTGCATATTGGAGTTAATTGTCCAATTCCAACTTTAGGTTATGAAGTCCCATCCTTCTTGTTTTTCTCTCTTCAGGCCACATTGTTTGTGCTCTTGGGCCTGAGATTTGGATCATTTGTCCTTGGTCCCCAGCTAGTTAAGGAATTGTTTTGTCTCCCTGCTCAGTGAAGAGAGCTCGCCATCCCCTAATATGAAGCTCAGAAGTACACACTAAAGCAGCACAGAATCTGCACAGATCACAGAGTCACAGAAAAACATAAAAGCTAAAACCTGAGGCATCAGGTGTGAACACACCAAGCACAGAAACTCTGTGAGAGGGACCATCAGGTGAGTTTTGGTGTCTCCACAGACACTACAAACCAATATAGAAACACAACTTGTGACTGGGCAGGGTGAAAGCTGGTGTGGACTTCTCAAAGTTGGCTGCTCTAGGCTAACATGGCATAAATATGGATATTTCCACATCAGACTCCATTGCAAGGCACAAGACAGAGCAGATGATGGAAAACAGGTTCCTAGATCATAAGTTATGATCATGAAAATTAGTTCTGCAGCCCGGCCCTGTGCAGAACGGAGCACTCACACATTCCCTATCCCATGGCCCAGATCTGATGCCACCCAGTCTCCAGTGCCCTCACCACTAGGGTGTTCCAGCCCACCTCTGGAAACTGTGTCAGGATCCAGGCAGAATTTCAATATCCACAGGGATGGAGGGAAAGTATTTGTGACTAAACATGCTGCAAAATATAAAATCATTGGAATTGTGGAGTTATTGGCTTGAAGGTTAGCACAGATATGAGAAAATTCCCCCTAATATCCCTGAACTATCTTTTTTTTTTTTTTTTTTTTTTTTTTTTTTTTGGCTGAAGTCCCTTTCCAAAGAATTCAGGTCTTTGTGGAAGTAAAGCTGTTGTGCCACAGCAAGTGGCGTGTTTTAAACCCACTACACAGGACATGTTAAAGTCATGAAATTTGTCTGAGGGTTAGAATGAAAAGGTAGTTTCCCTGGCCATGTGCTTCCTGGGAAAAATCTTCAGGATGTAAGACAGTGAGTCACCTCCTAGAGCAGAGGAGAAATGCAAAGCATGCAACTCTTAAAGCTCATCAGAGAGCAGGGCACCTGCACCAGGCAAGGCATTACACCAATGGACATGAGATGAGCTAAAAGGTCATTTTTTCCCTCCATTTTAAATATGGATCCAGAAGGAAACATGCAAACAGCAAGGCCACCTCCTGCTACCAATTATTCAGAAAGGTAAGAGTCCAGATTGTGCCACAGAGAACCACTTAGACTTTCTCATCAAAATGTGACTCTGCAAAGTGAATACTCTGGGAGGTCAAATGCATTTCCACTCAGGGCAGTATCACTTCCAAGAGCCTGAATGAAGGATTAACAAAGATGACTTGACATTTACCTGGATTCATGTGCAGCTAATAGGGCTGATAAAAGTGCTCCATGAATAATGCATATTGGGTAATTCACAGATGGAAAGATTCATCTTCTTCCATAAGCAGAAGGGATGGGGGAGGGTGGAACATCAGACAGAAAAGATTGGGCTTTAAATCCATAATATCTTTACCAGTGGAAAGAGGGGTCAAGGTTTCCTGGTTTACTATCTTAAGTGCTTCCATTAAGGAAGTAATTTTAATTACATAGAAGGTCACAGCCCCTGTCTTTGTTTCGAGGGGTTTTTTTGGGGGGGAGGGGAAGGTGGGATTTAGAGTAATTAGCAAAATGCAGCTGATTTATTTGGGGGTAGTACATGGAGGGGCTGAATACAATGTCACAAAGGCACAGAACAGCTGAGCTCAGAAGGGACCTCAGGAGATGGTCTGCTCCAAAACCCATCACCACAGAAACACCAGCTACAGCAAGGTCTCCAGGCAAGTGTCCAGGAAAGTTGGGTTTGAAAAATCTCTAAGGATGAAAACTCCACAGTTCAATCACCCTGACAGAAAAAAATGGTTTTTTACCTTGTATTTCAATTTACGACCATTGTCTTCTGTCCTGTTACTGGACACTACCTGGTCCATCTCCTTTACTCAGCCATCAGGTATTTATACACCTTGAAAAGATCCCTCACAAAGATAAATCAATCAAATCAAATCAAAACAAATCAGTCTCAACTCTCTCAGCCTTTCTTCACTGAGAGAAACTCCAATCCTTATTCACCTTTCAGGCCCCTGAGGCAATGTTACTGTGACCCATTGGGGCAGTATTTTGACCATGGATCCAGTGATTCCTTGTGTTCCCAGGGAAAGGTGAATGTTTGGGGGAACATTTTCATATCCCAGACTGGAGCTGACAGGAACAACCATCCACTCTGTCCTGCAGTTTATGGAAGGGGAGACATGGTGACTCCCTGTCACCGTGCATCTGGGGTTCTTCAAAATCCAGCTTGTGAAATCTCTTGTAAGAGAGGCTCAGAGAAAAGATGTCTTGCCTGGAGCCAGGATTAATGAGGTTGAATCCTACTGGTGGCCACAGAACTGATTCAGCTTGGAAAGCGCTGCTGTGGGGTTTTGTTCATTACTGTGATGGGACCACAAATCAAGCACAACTTTCCCAAGGATGTGCCTGGATAATTCAGTAATATCCCCTTGAAGACCACAGTGCCCTTTAAATTCAAAAATCTGGGTTTTACACAGACTAGAACAATTACATTTTTAATTAGGACAACTCAAAGCAATTTGGTAAAGCAGAGGAAGAAAGAGAAGACACTGTGACATTGCTTCTCCTTTTGATTTCAATCAGCTCAGTGGTTTTCTGGGTTTCAGCAAATTCTAAATGGTTGCTTTGCTCTCTCCAGCAGTCTCCCAGTCTTGACCTGTGGTATTCCAGGTCCTTGCTAAGCTCTCTGCCTGTGTCTTCCTGTGCCTGCCCTACACTTTAGTCTTGAAGCCCCCTTGAGGAGACCAGTTAAACCTCCTTGGGGAGGCCAATTAAGCCTGGAACAGCTTCCCAGGGCAATGGTCACAGAATCAAGCCAGACACAGTTCAAAAAGTGTTTGGAAAATGCTTTCTGGCACAGGGTGGCATTCTTGGGGTGGCCAGGAGTTGGACTCGATGATCCTGATGGGTTCTTTGCAATTCAGAATATTTCTATGATTTTATGATTCTTAGTCCCAAAGGAATGACTCCCTGTCCCTCTGCAGATTTCCATCTGTCCCAGTCACTTTCCAAAGGCATGTGGCATATGACACGTGTTTAAAAAGCCAGATATCCTTTGCCATAATCAATCAGCTGAAAAGGCTCTATCCTGTTGATGCAAGAGGGCAGAAGGAAGTTCCCCTGGCCATCAAAATTCTCCTTTCTCCACAGTTAAAAGTTAATCTGTACTTCAGTGCAGTGTCCTTGAACCAAGGATGTCCACTTCTTCATTCCCCTCTAAATTAGAGCTGGATTTTAGTCTGAAGTTGCATTTAAATGAAAGGAAAAATTCCTCCTGCTTTGAACAGAAGGAAAATGTTTTCGCTTGAGTTGAATTTTACCCAGTCAAGAGTTCATACTTATCTTAAGTAAGTATGGTAAATAGGAAAAGACATCCCCAAGCTGGTGAGAGGGATTCTGACCAAACTCCCTGAGGCTGCACAGAAGGGTGAAGTCTTCAGGGACACAAAGCCAGGACATGTGCCTCCGACTCTGGAATCTGCAGGGATTGGACTTGGGTCCAAGCCTTGACTTCAGTGGCACAACATGCACACAGCTCCCATCATCACAGTTGCCACCACCTGTGAGTTTGTGAGCCCCAAGTTGGGCAACTCCCTGGGGGCTCCTCTGGCAGGGGAGACCCTCCTGGAGCAGTCCTGTGTCAGGAACCAGAGACACATTGGACTTTTTTGGTCTTCAGCTTCTGTTTATTGTTATCAAAACTTCAGCACTGTCTGCACCAGACTCTGAGTGAAGGAAAAACTGCACAAAGATGGCCAACAATCTCATGTCACAAGACCTTTTAAGTCTAATCAAAAACTAAATTACCCAATTAAAAAGTGACACCTAAATTATTTTCCTTTCTAACCCAATAACTGACCCCTAAAGACCCGCAATGCAGATTTTTCTACCCAATTACAAGACACCACCTAAACCCAAGAAGAAAGAAGAAAGAAACTTGAGACAACACCCTATACCCTCCATCTTGAACCCATCTATAACATACTAAAATTCCTAAAACCTAAATTTCTCACCCATGTGACATACTACACTACTCTCTACAACCTCTACAATCTATTTCACACGTTTGTGGTTTCTGGTTTACCTTGAGGCTTTGGAAGTTTTCTCCATGAATGAGGGTCAAAGTCAGTGCTCCCCTGGGGGTCAGGACACCCCAGAGCAGACAGAGAAATATTCCCTGTGCCCTGGGTTTCCACAACCACCATGGGACCTTGAAGAGCAGCGACACCACTGCCAAGAATGAAGCTTTTAGAGCTCCCTAAAGGAGCTCAGCCTGGGCTGTGCCCACAGACTGGTCCTGAGCAGGTGACACCAGTGTCACTGAGAAAGGGAGAAAGCCCCATGGAACAGGAAACACTGACAACCCACGTTCTGCACAAAATCCTCTGGATTGTGTGGCTTCTAAAGCAGGATGTTTAACAAGGGGCTGGGCTCCTTTATGTGATGATTTGTAGCATTTCAGTCAGCTGAAGTTTGGGCTCTTTGTATTTTCACAAACTCTGTGAGACTGGGTCTGTCTGCGTGTGTGACAGGCCCTGGCAGCCACATCTCCTCCGGGACATCTTTGTAGAATATCAGCTATTTAGTGCCATCTTGTTCACTCAGTGGGCAAGGCAAAACAAGCCTGTGGAACAAACCCAAAACAAGCCTTTCCTCTCCTGGAGGATCTGATGCCAATGCATCTCTTATCTTGCCAGGCACGAGCCAGGTGAAATCACAACCTGAGTGTCATGTGGAGACTGATCCTTGCACTCTGTTGGATGTGTAGTATCCCAAGTGACGTTTCCATGCTGCTCTGATACTGCATCCAAGGCAAGGATTATTGTTTTTCTGTAAATTGGGGCTGAACTTTCACAAGAGGTAACTTCTGGTTTGAGACTGAATTGCTTCTGAGTACATTGGGCTACATTCAGCTACCAGAGTGGAGAGAGGAATGGTAGTGATGTGGGAGAGAAAATAATCACTTTGGTGAAAACTGAAATAAGTGAGACTACAGGAACATGTTCATTTCATGCCAAGTGGAAAAAAAAATCTTGCTGAATAAAAAATTTACATATTTGCAATTCAGAGGAGCAGGGAGAAAAATAAATAACAAATAAGGGACCATACTGCCTAACTGGAGAAAAGGAGATGTTTTGTTGCCCCAGCTGCCAAAACACTGACCCTGGGTAGAGGAGGCACAGATTTCACCCCCGATTTTGCTCTGGTGTGTAGAAAAGGCACATCTCCACATCCTTTAATCCTTTTGTTATTGGCTATAAGGCCCATAATTATTTCTGCTATTGCTTTTCCAGCTTGCTTGTCCATTCTGGGTGTAGCTGTTTGGAGAAAGGAGTCCCACCCCACCATGTGCTTAGGTTCAGGGACTATTGAACACAGAATATGACCCCTCTGCTAAGAGGATTTGAGGTAGAAAATACCACTACAGAACTCACCTCAGGCTGCAATCTCTGAAACAAGCAGCTCATCCATGTAAAGCAAAGACTCCAGGCTCCAGGGAATACTGACATGGAGGTAGAGACAAGTCTGAGCTGGGCTCACTAAATCTCTGCTTCATTTCATTAAGGCAAGGAAGAAGAATGAGTTTTAGCAACCAGGATAATTAATAATCAAGCCTCATGTGAGGTGAAATTGTAATTAGCAGTGCCAGATGGAAATGCATCAACAGGAGGCATGGAGTGCTCCCTCTCCCTTGGAATATGTCACACTGCAGCCACACCAGGTCCTCCTCCAGGAAAGCAGGGGCTGAAATCTCCTCAAGCAGAAGATGGAATTGCATTTAGGTTTATATTCATGGGCTCACACCACAAGCCCTGGGCAATTGATTAACGTGACCCACTGTGATTATTTTGTAATTCTTATGCTCCTCTCTCCTTCTATTTATGCTTCAGCTACTTAGTGAGTTGTCTAAAATCCTGAGCAGTTTTGGGGAAAACCCATATGATGCTACCTGTTGGTAAATTAGCTTCTCACCCTTCCAGTTCTCTTATCCAGTTCTCAAATTTCTTCCATGGAGGAAGCATCCAAGTTATTGTAAAAGTAAATTTATTTTATTTTAAAGCAACCCTTTAGTAAACAGGCTGCCTCACTGCAGACTGCTCACTTCCATACTGAGGAGGAGGAGCTCCTCTAGTAATAATTATAGTACAATGCTTCCCTTGAAGCACCCCCAGGAGACTCCCTTTATCTGGGAAAGGTATTGGAATATTCACACCTAATCACCACGACACAGAAATACAGTTCTTTAAAGGGGGAAATCAATTTTCCCTTAGCATTTGAAATACTAACAAGGTACTTTGCTGGAGCTAAGTGGTTAGATAAGATCATTCATCCAGTGCTGATGATCAGACTGAAAGGGAGGGGGCAAAAGGCAACAGTGGGGTTTAGTGATAACAGTAACTAAAGAGAATTTTATTAATAAAAAGAAAAAAAGAAAATTGTCAGATGGTTCTCTCTCCTCAGTTCAGTTCCACACCAGTACAAAACCCCAACAGCATTGATCCCTCAGGTTAAAGGTCTGTTTGCCACCCTTTGTGACATTAACAGGGCTTTTTGCTGTTAGCAATATCCACTGGGATCTGTGGCACAGACAAACCCGTGACACTTATCTGGAATTCGGGTCTCTTTTCCCTCTACTGTACCCCCTCCATTACTTTCTTTTGTGAGTCACAGTGGCAGAACAAGCAGTTCTGTCCCCTGAGATCACATTAGGGACTTCCAGAGAAATTAATCTGATGGAAAATTGCACTGTCAACCAAACTTAATTTTTTTAATGGAAAGTATTTCCTTCCTGTAGGGAATTCACAATGTCTGCTTAAAAACTCCAAACAAACCCCCAAACTTAAATACTTTCATCTTGAATCTTACAGTTTATGGTATGAGAAAATCTATAGGGGTGGAGTTCTTCTGTTTGCATGTTTAAGAAAAAATCCATTACCCTACTCAATGAAACTCTATGAAGGTAAATATATCTGGATTAGATATTAGCAAGAAATTCTTCCCTGTGAGGGTGGGCAGGCCCTGGCACAGGGTGCCCAGAGAAGCTGTGGCTGCCCCTGGATCCCTGGAAGTGCCAAAGGCTGGGTTGGATGGGGCTTGGGGCAATCAGGGCTAGTGGAAGGTGTCCCTTTGGTGGAATAATCTTTAAGGTCTCTTCCAACCCAAACCATTCTGTGATTCAAAATACAGAGGGTAGCTGAACAAAACTGATTTTTTCTTCTCTACAACATCCTCGCCTCCTGAGAATTTCAGTTAAGTCCCATTTGTCCCTGCAATCAACCCACAGTGCTTCTTTCTTCCCTCTGTTCCTTTTTTTTGTCCTTCATCACATCTCTCCCCTGTTCCAAGGTCAGTGTAAAAAAATCCAGCTCTGGGAAAACATGGAAAAATCTGGCATTCACTGTTTTTGTAACCCCAAACAGAAATCATATTAAAACTCGAAGTTTAGTGAGTCTATGGATGTATGCATGGATAGTTATGATTTATTGGATGTGTCAGGGGTTCATTTCATCTTTAAATAGGAAAACCATGAGGTGTGACTTGATGACTTATTAAAAAAATGTCACACTACCTAGGAAGAGTGACACCATAAAATACTTACACATACAATTCCTGAGAGGGGCTTGTCAGAAGGATATCCCAGCATACCATTTAATGGGAAAAAATAATTATTCACGGATTGTTAGTTTTCCTTTTTGCAAACAATGAGTCCAGTTAATTTTGTCATATCACAGGCTTGTGTTTGCAAGCTTCAGTCACTCCTTTAAAACAGCCCAGCCTTCCCAGGGCACATGGAGTGAAAAGGCATCATTTTAATGGGCTTGTAGCTAATTAAAATGTGTGACATTCAGAATGCGGCTGGAACGTGGCATAAAAAAGTAATGACAGGACAATACATCATGTCACGGACAAGTGGCTGAATGTGAGCATGTGCTGGCAAATACCATGGAGGAAAATCCAGCTTGAACCAGGCTCCTCCAAGCATTCAGGACTCTGCATGTTTCATCCAGAAGTGGTGGATGTGTTTTCACTAGGGATAAATTTCATTACCGTTTTGCAATTTTCCAAGGTTCTGTCTTTGATTCCCTGATGTAGATTGACCTCTGTCCTCACAGGGAGGTGGCTGCTGTCAGGGACAGTGTGGCAAACAGTGCTTGATTCCCAGGGGCAGTGCTGCAGGGAACAAAAAAGATTTGTGGGTTTTGCCAATGTTGTGTATTCCAGGCTGCTTGGTCTCCTTCAGGGCACCTGCTAAGGAAATGAACACCTCCCACGAGCCCAGGCTGCTCCAAGCTCCATCCAGCCTGGCCTTGGACACTTCCAGGGATCCAGGGGCAGCCACAGCTTCGCTGGGCACCCTGTGTGAGGTTCTGTGTCCCTCACAGGGAAAAATGTCCAATATCCTTCTTCTTTCAGTTTAACAGTGCTCCCCTTTGTAATATAACTCCTCTCCAGGTCTCCTGTACCCTTTAGGCACTGGAAGTTCTGGAAGCTCTCCCTGGAGTCTTCTCCAGGCTGAACAATCCTAATTCTCACAGCCTTTCTTTGTAGGAGACATGCTCCATCCCTCTGATCCTTAGAAGAGCAGCTTCAAACAGCAGCCTGGGTTTCAGAAGGCAGCTCACCAAAAAAAACCTAGCCTGAATGAGAAAAAAATCTGGAAATGATGATTGGATGGGCCAGTTTGGATTGTGTTTGCACAACCTGTACTAGTGGAAGGTGTCCCTGCCCATGGCATGGGGCTGGAACTAGAAGGTTTTCGAGGTCCCTTCCAACTCAAACCATTCTGTTCTATAACTGAGCATCCCAAATAGATGATGAAAGGAAATATTGCTGTATGGGCTGACAAAGTTAAATATTTTTGTGTCCTAGCCTTCTTTCTTTCTGCTTTTCAAACTATTTCTATTTATTGCAGATAATTAATTCTTTTTCTTTCTTAGCTATGAGAGTTGCCTCACACTACTGTAAAGATTAATGGTTTTTTGCATTTAAAATCTTGTTAGAATTAACCCCAGATTCTTAACTGAGCAGTCAAAATGGACTCCATGATGAACTCAGCAATTCTTTTAAAAAAAGGGAATTAAGAATATCTATTTGTCTGCTTTTTAAGGAGACTAATGTTAGAAAATGGGAAAAAAGGGATAAAGAAAGAAAACAAAATGTACCAGTGCTGCTAGATTTATTGCTTTTATTAAAATTTCTTTGGCTTATGTAAATTTAACTGTAATTTTTCAGACCATTAATCCATAACACCAACTATAGCCCTCTTTGTTCTTAATTAAAAATGGATGGATTGATAGAAGAGGGATGAGATTTTCAGAAGTACTCAATGCTGGCCGAAGTCTACTTTGATGAAGTCAGTGCTGAAAACTCCCCCAGAATCTGTTAAGAACGGAGCAGAACTGAGCATTTCTGAAACCCCTTCCAGAGTGAATTGTGGTGAGGGATCATTTCTGAGAGCATTGCCAGGGGTTCAGCATTGTGGTTTCCATGAAGTTCAGGTTTGTGGTTTTTTTTTGTTTTTTTTTTTTTTGGTTTTTTTTTTTTTTTTGGTTTTTTTTTTTTTTTTGTCTTAAAACTTGTTTGGGCTGTTAAAAATTTACATCCCAAATAGGGTTTTTTTTTTTGACTCTAAAGGAATCTCCTGAGCTGTTGTGGTTGGGTTCAGAAATTTGGAGTGGCTCACAGAAAAGTGCATTAAAAACACACATAAGGGATTTGGGAGACACTACAAGTAGCAGTGTTTGAAAGCTGAAGTGAGACAAATAAATGTGGCAGGAATGGATTTAGAAAGTCTCAATATGTTGATTACTTTATTATTACTTTGGGACACGAGTCCCAAAGGTCAGTGGTAGTTTTAACACCTCTGTCCTCTGGTGAAAACCAGAAAGCACAGAAGAACCAAACACAACAGATGAGTCTTGGTGCAGAGCTGGGGGAGAGGAACTACCCTGCAGCATCAGGAAAGAAAATTCATGGAATCACACAATGGTTTCCTTTGGAAGAGACCTTAAAACCCATCCCATTCCTCCCCCTGCCATGGGCAGGGACACCTTCCACTAGCCCAGGTTGCTCCAAGTCCTGTCCAGCCTGGCCTTGGGCACTTCCAGGGATCCAGGGGCAGCCACAGCTTCTCTGGCCGCCTGTGCCAGGGCCTCACCACCCTCACAAGGAACAATTTCTTCCTAATACCTACTCTAAATCTAAACAGTTCAACTAAAGTCTTAAAACATCTTAAAATTCCAAAATTCCCCATGATTCAAAGCATCAGGGCTGGTGTGGCAAAATTTCACAGCTTTTTGCTGTCGAGGCCCGTTTTGTTTACCCTTGTAAGGAGGAAAGACAAAACATGTTACAGAGACTCATTTCTGAAGGGATCAGATGGAGAACAGGACATAAAGTGAAAGAACTGACCTGGGGCTGTACCTCCAGCTGGCCAAATGCCTGTGAAAACATACAGGACCTGTGGTCCCTTTGCCACCATGGAGGCTGGAGAAGAGGCAGTTTAATGGGGCTCTGCACACAAGTTTTAGAGCCTTTCATGGCACAGATATAAATGATACATTTCATCTTTACACCACCCTTCTAAATCACTAAAAAGTAAATTCAGTTAATGCTGAAAGGCAGAAGCCCTGAACTGCTGCTTTGCTTTGCTATTTATAGTGTCAGGACCAGCTCTGGTTTAATCTTCTGGGTGTCATTCAATATATTTCTGGCCCAACCAGGTAGAACAGAAGACTTGGCTGTATTTCCAAGCTCTCAGAGGTCTTAAGACAATCCCACAGCTTTTGCTGCAAGCAGTCTTTGCAGTGTACTGATTAATAATCTCAGGGAGAGCATAATTGTCCACAGGAAAACATGAACTGCAGACCGGAAAAGAAAATCCCCCCCAAAATTAAAAAAATCTCAAACAACAAAACAACAATAAGCACCCTCAAAAAAAAAAAAAAAAAAAAAAAAAAAAAGAACTTTTAGAAAAGGGACATAAGGGACATACTGATTTCATTTTCCCAGCAGATGTCTTTGCTGAAGCCCCTCCCTTCCCTGGCTCCATTTGTGCCATGTTAATTGTCATAACTACGCCCTGTAGCTCCTTGGTAGGAGAATTGTCACAATTAGCCTGTGACTTTGCACCAGCTGTCTTGGCATAGACAAGACAACGTGCTTTGGACTCTGAACACCTGCAAACCCAGTCCATGGTGGATGTTTGAATGCTAAACCAAACAGCTGTTGCATTTCAGGCTTGTTCTCTTGGGGAGGCTGGGGGGAGAGAGGTGGAAAAATGTCTCTATGCTGGAATGCCGTAATTTTCCCTTTTTGAGGTTTATTCTGTGCATTCTCTTCCAGTGTGCTGCCTGTCAGCTGCTGGAGGGATGGCCCCAGCAGTTATCTGGAGATTACACAATTTGTAGGGTTCCATATGTTGGTAGTTCTGAGTAGCTAAATAGAATGGGGGCAGGGGGCAAAAGAGAAAAAAAAAACCTCCACATTTATTTTGATTTATTTCTAAATACTCCCTTTCCAGGGCTCTGAAAGCACAGTTTGGTTTGGTTGGTGCACTTCTGGATGAGTGTGATCTGGGAGCTGGCAGGCAGCACTTTGGCAGTTTTACCCCAGTGAGTTTAATAACCCAATGAGAATTGCCCAGAACAGTAGGATCAGATTCATGGAACGAGCCATGAATGCGTTTCTGTTCCCCAGTAACTGTTCAGTGGGATTATTCAAGAGATTTAAATGTGGGTGGCATCAATTTGAAATGCAGATGGTGTATCTTATTAAACACCATTTTAGCTATTTGTAGTGCTCAGAACAGTATTAGCCCTGAATTTAAATAACGATGTACAGTATTTGTTAAAAAACATGCTTGGGCATGTTTTGTTTAATTAGTGGCTTGAAATTTCCTAGCATATGGCTTGTCATTTGCTAAAAAGATACGCAATTATGAAGTTCCTTGAAGTTTTACTATTTAAATGCAAAATTAACTTGGTATGTTCAGCAGTTAATGGCAGGCCATTAAATATAGTATTTACTAAACAAAAGACATATAGGAGCAGCTGAGTGTGCCTCTGCCATCTGTACCTCGAGCACTGTACATCTTTTGGTTCACAGGAGGCAGACTGGACCCACTCTGCTCCCACAGTTCATTACGAGAGTTTTCTGCACTTCAGTGCAAATGACATCGTGTCTGGTTATTATCTTTAAAGGCCTGGATGCCGCTTTAGAAACATCAATTTAATTTTTATACTTCAGGAAAGCAAGCAGACCATCTGCTTAGAAATCCCAGCACTTTCTGAAGAGCTGCAGATATTTCTTTTCCCTGTCAGGTTTTGAATGGCCTTTTAAAGTTTTTGAAACTTTCAGTTGCCTGCCTGTTCATTTTTGATTAGGAAATGGAAATGAGAGTCTGGAAGACTGAAGGATGATGCATGGGGTTTTTTTTCCCTCCCCATAACTTACCTGCTCAGCTTCTACTCCTCATCACGACAGATGACTAATTCAGCGTCTGCTTCCCTCCACCAGCTCAGCTCGAGCCAGTTCCTCCATCCAACACCTCCATCATTCCCCAGTCCCGCCAGAGCTGATGGAAAGACTTGCCTCAGGCATCTCCAGCACCCCTCATTTCAGGCAATATTATGCACTCAAATGAGTCACAGATTGGAGGATTCTCATTTTTACTCCTGAGAGTGACTTATCTGGGGAAGCGGAGAGGGAAGCAATGAAGCCTGATGAAGAAGCGAGAAAGGAATGACCCCCAGCCTGACACATTCCTTTCCTTCACAAGTCTGATTTCATGGCTTTATCACACGCTGCACTTCTTCAGGCACAGACAGCAGGATTCATCTCGGTGCGTTATAGACATCTACACAGGAGCCAAGCCCTCCTAGGCTGAGAATTTATGCAAGAAACAGGCTCTTTTATGATTTTACCTCTTCTATACATTTGCCTCTTGAAGAGGCAAATGACAGCCCTGAAAGCCCTGTTTCTGGTTATTACCTATGAAGGGAGTGTAGGTATCTACACTGAGATACAGACTCCTAGTGAAAAGCTCACAAAACTCATGGTTGAAATCTTCAGGTGTCACTGAAAAATTCCTGTGGATTTCAGGAAATTCAGTGTTTCACTTTGTTTCCTCTCTTTATCACCACTATATCTTTGTTCAGTAAGAACAAGATGCTCAGCTCATCATCAAAGCTGTGATCCTTTCCAGGGTGAGCTGTCAAGCAGATGAAAAGAGAAACAAAACAAACAAGAGGGGAAAAGGTGGGAAATCAGAAGCATTAATCCATATTTCTGTTTCTTTGTGGATGGTATTTATCTTACTTTAGCCAGGGTTGCCAATACTTTTGCTTATATTTTACCCATCTTTCATCCCACTAGCCTGACCACAGTATCCCACCATCCCACTGATCTGCTTCACTCTTTCCCACCGTGATTTTTTTCAGGATTCTCCAAAGAGAACTCCTTTACCACTGTGCTTCTTTCTGCTCACTCCTCACTCTGCCTGCTCCACTCCTTTCCCTGATCACTGCTGATTTCCTACCCCAGCTCTGTTATTTTTTACATAACTGTCTGATCTCTCTATCTAATGAACAACTCCCCTGATTCCCAGCTCCCTGCTAATGAAGATGGAGAGAGCTTCACCTCTTCAGCCATAGAACCCTGGGCAATATCACATAGCAAAAGGAATTATGATACAAAAATATGTCCATAATGTGCTCACTCTTTCTTCTTCTGTGACTGAGAGTGACTTCCTCAAGGGGAATGTTTCTTTTGTTATCCACCCTCAGCTGTTATTTCCCTGCCCAATGATCAATTGTTTTTTGTGGAGCAGGGGGCTCATGCTCTGCACAAATGGGAAAGGAAAGGGAAGGGGAAGGGGAAAGGAAAGGGGAAGGGAAGGGGAAAGGACACCTTCTGCTAGACCAGATTGTTCATCTAATTAATTGTCTTTGGATTAGTGCTTCTTTTTCTACTTATTAAGACCTCCAAAGTGCTTCATTTTTGGTCCAGACATGATGAGTTGAAATACTGTTTGATCCCCTGAGTGGATGTTCCTTGCTGGACAAAGGGACATTTTTTTTTTCTGCAAATAATTAAAGGGAAGAAATTTAAAAATGCACCAGGTCATTCATCCTTTTTTGGCATTAAATGGCAGCAAAATAAGCCCACACACATCAGAAGAAACCAATGAGACTTTATAGCAAAGCATTAGAGGAATGGTGGAGGGAGGGAATAATACGAACTTTTAAAAACACAAACACATTCTAAATAAACATGAAAATATGACTTTTCATCCCTACCCTCACACATTCAAATAGGATTCAGTGTGGGACAATTTTGACCTTTCCAGGTGCCCCAAAATCTAAACAGTGTTTATGACATCCAGTTAAGGGCAACTCCAAAAATACATTGTATATTCAGAAGAAATAATAATAAGGATTCACCACGAGGAGCTCATTCCTCCGAGTTGTTGAGAAGCAATGCTTGGGGTCTCTGTGTTTGGGGATGTCATTTCCCAAGAAGAAGACACAAAAGACACCTTGACAAGTTGGCATTAAAGATTTCATGGCAATAGCTGTGAGTGCAGGAATTCCTGCTCAGTTGCCCTGGCAAAATTCACATTCAGATGATTACATTTTGCCTGCTTACACTCAGGCTGCATTTTCAATTCCATGTGTCATTGTCCTTGTCTTCTCATCTTAAATTACTGTATAGTGCTGCTGTGCATTATTAAACAGTTGCCACATTTCATCCCAGTGGATCTTGCATTTAAATGATGGATTTACAAAGGTTCTGCTGCTTTGTTAAGTTTGCCTGTACAGCTGGTGGAGGGTTTACCTCAAGAAAAAAAAGATTTCCTTCAAAGAAGACTTGAAAAATCACTGGGTTGCATTAAAAGTTGTCAAAATCTTTTCCCTCTTTCATTTTCCCCCCAAAGTTTCTGGTTTTCTGAATTGAAAATAAAATTAAATAGAGGTATATAAAAGAAACGGTGTTACAAATCAATGTTGTTATTAATAAAAAAGAAAAATTTTCCAATTAAACACTGAAAATCGTTCCAACAGTATTTTAGCCACCTGCTTTCTGGATATTGCAATGAAAGGAAGGAAGGAAGGAAGGAAGGAAGGAAGGAAGGAAGGAAGGAAGGAAGGAAGGAAGGAAGGAAGGAAGGAAGGAAGGAAGGAAGGAAGGAAGGAAGGAAGGAAGGAAGGAAGGAAGGAAGGAAGGAAGGAAGGAAGGAAGGAAGGAAGGAAGGAAGGAAGGAAGGAAGGAAGGAAGGAAGGAAGGAAGGAAGGAAGGAAGGAAGGAAGGAAGGAAGGAAGGAAGGAAGGAAGGAAGGAAGGAAGGAAGGAAGGAAGGAAGGAAGGAAGGAAGGAAGGAAGGAAGGAAGGAAGGAAGGAAGGAAGGAAGGAAGGAAGGAAGGAAGGAAGGAAGGAAGGAAGGAAGGAAGGAAGGAAGGAAGGAAGGAAGGAAGGAAGGAAGGAAGGAAGGAAGGAAGGAAGGAAGGAAGGAAGGAAGGAAGGAAGGAAGGAAGGAAGGAAGAAAGAAAGAAAGAAAGAAAGAAAGAAAGAAAGAAAGAAAGAAAGAAAGAAAGAAAGAAAGAAAGAAAGAAAGAAAGAAAGAAAGAAAGAAAGAAAGAAAGAAAGAAAGAAAGAAAGAAAGAAAGAAAGAAAGAAAGAAAGAAGAAAGAAAGAAAGAAAGAAAGAAAGAAAGAAAGAAAGAAAGAAAGAAAGAAAGAAAGAAAGAAAAAGAAAGAAAGAAAGAAAGAAAGAATCTCTTTCAAGCAACTGAGAATGAAAACAATGGCTGAGCTGCAAATATCACAGCAGAAATCTTTCCATTGTTTCCAGCAAGTCCTTTTTGTGCATCATCTTTTGAAACTTGAAGATTTCAGAAAGAAAAACTGCCTTTAATTCTGTTTCTTAGTACTTGTATCCATAAAATGAAACCCAAGTGCAATTTGTTTCTTAGATTAGAAGCTCAATGAGACAGGGATCACTGCTCCATGAAATTAAGCACGTTGTGTGTAGGCTGAGGGAACATTCCTGAAAAGACAAAATATTAGGATGTGTCCCAAGGAGGATGCAGGGGCTTCAAGAAATAGGATGGGGGTTTCAAGAAATGGAGAACTTAGTTACAGGCAATGATATAAGAAATTAATATTAGGAGGTGGTTGAAATGAGATATTGAGGAGAGGGGTTGCCTGTCGATATTCAAGACCAGGTTGGATGGGCTTGGAGGAACCTGGGATAGTGGAAGGTGTCCCTGCCCATGGCAGGGGGTTGGAGCTCAAAGATCTTGAAGTTCCCTTCCAATCCAAACTGTCCTCTGAATCTGTGACACGATTCCATGGCACCTGTTATGCTTCAGCTGCTGTTCAGTGGCAAACGAAGAACGGAGATTGATGGGCCCAGTCAGGGAAACCATCACAAGTGTCTGTGTGTTGTGTTATCTTGGGGATAAAACAATCCCCAAATGCAAAATTAGAGCAGTCAACACCCTTGGAAGAGAACTCAAGCTATTTTAAGACCTGTGGAAAGATCTTTAAGGATAGAAGATTCCCTAGAAAACTTTAAAAGGCTTTAAAGCATCTCCATTTATTTATAGACAGTTTCACAAAGTCAGCTGCTAAAAGGCAGTGAAATCTGTGTTGTGGAGTCCTTTTAGAAACAATGCCTTTCTCAGGATCAGAGCTCTGACTGGGGCTGAACTCCACACTCAAATGTAAATATTTTCTATGGCTTAAAGCACTGGCTGCAGAAGCAGCCCTAGGCAAACACCAATGTGCAGGTTGAGTAGGTAATTTTGGAAAGCAAGAGCAAGCCAAGATGTGCCACACTTTGGAAAGACATTGCCAGGTCCTACTCTTAGGAAAAATTTCCCTTTGTGTTTTTTAAGACCACAGTCTCCTTGTTTGACCATAAATAATTTCCAGCTCTGAGAACAGACGGGATTCTGCCTCCTAGATTTCACTGAAGTTTGTTGTGGCTATTAGGAAGCTTTCAGGAGATGTGTATTACTGATATAAGAAAAAAAAAAAAAAAAAAGAGAGGCCTCCCATCACTGCCTGTGCTGGATCCAGCCTATGTTTTAAAGGAAAGCTGAGCTTACTGTCAAATAAACTGGTTTAATGGGCTGGGACTCCAAGGGAAACATTTTTTCTTTTTTTTTTTTTTTTTTTTTTTTTTTTTTTTTACATAAAACTGGATTAAGGGAAGTTGTAGTTTGAGTGATGGACAAACCAGCAGGTAGAAGCCTTCTGGATGACTTTGAAGGGACTGATCCTTTTTTCATCCAAGTTCAGTAAGCAAGGCAGCATCTACATAAGTGGAATCTTTAAGGGTTTTAAAGAAGTGTTGAAGGTGAGGTTGAGTGGGGTTGAGTGGGGCTTGGAGCAGATGGATGTAGTGGAATTTGTTGGATGGTTTTCCAACCCCAACCATCCCGTGATTCTGTGAATGGACAAGAGTTTTGTGATAGCTCAGTTTAGAGGTCACTAACATGTGGCTAAATGAGACAAAATTCTTAATGGACAGCAGGAATTGCACGGGTGAATTCCAACTGTGCAGCTCATTTTATTTTCAGATCATTCCATGAGCATCAAGTAATTAATCCTCAAAGAACCTTAAAGCAGACAGCTGAAAGGGACAGTTAGGCAGTCATGCCAGTAAATATTTAATTTCTTCTTCTTCTTCCTTTTGGTTTGGTTTTTTTTTTCATGGTCTGTTTTTATGGAGTAATTCCACAGGTGGACTCACTGGTATCAGCTCGTTAGAAGAGGAAACAACTGTGACATGGTAGATAAGACACATTTTGAAAAAATAATCCTAGAGGTGATGCAATACTGCAAGCAGAAACCACCTCTTTCAGTGGCACATTGCAGAGAACAAATGAAACAGCAAAATGTGCAGTGACACAGATGCTCAGGGGACCTGCTTTGAGACTCTTGCTTTATCTCTAACTACGAAGGCAAGATTGTCCCTTCTGTGCAGCAAGGATGTGCCACAGGAGGGGCTGCCATGGCAGAGAACAGCCACATTGAAGTCTCCCAGCCCTGAGTTTCTCTGCTCCTGTTTCCAGCCATTCACCCCTCCAGCCAGGCTGAGGTGCAGAGTGGACCTGGCACTCAGACCCACCAGGGAATCCTTGTCTGGGCAATATGAGGCTGGATTTTGGCTCTCCACATCCCCACCTGTGTCAAGGAGCTCAGGCACATGCGGTGAGTCCAGCCTGATAGATTTTCTACCCTCAATTATGCCCTGGCCAGCTTCCAGCCAGGCCATTTGGGACTATGATGTTGTTAAATCCAATTCCCTTGCAAGGTCAGGATTGATCAAGACAAGGCTTATTTTTGGCAGCACGAAGGAAATGTTTATTGGCCAATTCCTGTACCAGTAGGAGATGTGAGTAAATCTCCCTTTGCCTTCACAAAGGTCAGCTTTTCAAACTACTCTCATCCATGTGCTGCACCAGGCCATGAGGAAAGGTGTTGAGCACTTTTGTCACACTGAGGAGAAGGGAGGGCTATGGTCAACTCAGCACCTTCCAGGAGCAATTCTTCAGGGCCCTCTCATTCCACTTGATCCAGGACTCAACCCATACTCCAGCTCAAGAAGGAATCCTGCCTATTTCTGCTGGTTTTCCTTCAGCAGAAATGTGAAAACAATCCGTTGGCTGGATTTCAGCTTGAATAATTACATTTTGTTCACATAAATTACTTTATTAGTTTCAAAGAGGGGAAATTACTCTCTGCTAACTCTTCCAAAGCTATTTGGGAGTGTTAGTAGAAAAGATGAAACTGGCCAACCTGCCAGAGAGGTGGCTGTGTTTTGATGGGGGATGAAATTCCCCTTGTAGAGAACGTGTTTTGTGCAGGGAACTTCATTCCATGCCCAGCCTCCATGAAAGATGGAGAGCTATTAGCTCCTTTCTGAAGCCTCACAGCTCTCAGCCTGTGATGTATCTGCCTCAGCCTGACTCTCATGTATCAGACTGGCTCTCTGACAGCTCTTCTGGGATGGCTTAATAAAGCCCTATTAAATCCTCATTTTCCCATTGTAAGCTGGCTGGATTTTGCCTTTTTTCCTCTATCACCAGCCCCCTTCCTTAGTCTGTCAGCTGGGCATTGTTTCTGGTTATCACTCAGGTTGGCTGCGAGGCTGCTTGGCTCTGCATCCATCACATCTGGAGGAGCCAGGATTTTCCTGACAAGATAAAAATCTTGTTGGTGACCTAAACACCCAGGTCTGCATCCCAGTGTCACAACATCCATCCTTGCCTCTGCCTGGCACAAACTGCAGCTCCCAAATTATTCCCTACTGCTTTGAATGATCCTTCTAGAGCCTGCTGTGGGAAATATGCTTTAACTTATCTTCACCCTTCTATCTTTCTGAGGCAAGCTGTTTTTTCCCCTCTGTACCACATCCAGTATTCTTATATTATATCTTGGGCATTAGATCCATCACAAGTTTCATCTTTCTTATTCTTTCCCACCCTTCTTAAATTTCTTCAGTGTTCTCATCTATCACATCACTCATTCCAGCCTTGATATTTCCATTGTCATCACTTTCGGTGTCACTCTCATGCCTGAAATGTCCTAATTTTTCTCATCTGTTAAGTATGCAACCCAAAATGACATCCTGCCTGAGTCAGGGAATCAGCAGCATTATCTTTATGATTATTCATTAAACAGAAGTTTTAGGACAGCTAATGCATATGCATAAACTTATTGTTCACAATGTCTGATTGTTCAAACACTCCTTCTGTGAATTGTTACTGCAGGAGGAAATTTCCCCAGTGTTTGAGAAGCACAGCAAAAGACATGCAGGATGAGAAGGTTTTGAAGTGCAATGGGCAAGATTTTCTTGCAAAACTTTATTTAACTTTTTTTCTGCTTCTGTTAGGGTTGGGATTGAAAGTGCTTGAGATGGCATTTCGTGTTCAGGCTCAGATGTTTATTATTTCTTATCTATATTACAGTCTCACAAGGTGTGAGTTTTATAGTATTTTACTAACAAGTTACAAAATGGCCTCAAATCTATCTTTACAAAGTCTTTTAAGGAAAAATTATCTAATTAAGAAATGATACTTAAATTATTTTTACTTTGAACTTAATAACTAATTACTTGTGTCTTACAATGTAGACTTTTCTGTCTAATTACAAAATACTACTTAAACCTATGAAGAAGAAAGTGAAGAAGAAAAACTAACCATTACCTTAAAACTTTTATCTTAGCTTTATAGATATTGCTATACTCTAAAACTTGAAACTCTTAGTTTTCTACTATGTGATATTACACACTTCTAGTCAAACTACACACTTATAATCTCAGTTCTATTATTCAATTTTAGAAGCCTTCTCCACAGCCTCAAGTCAAATGTAATGCTCTCTTGAGAGTCTGTGCCTTTCAGCACAGAAAGCCCAAAACTCTCAACATCCAGAGTTCCAACACTGGGCTTACAGGGAAGCAAGAGAAATGTTGACTGCTTCCTTTTCACTGGGAAATTTCCCCTTTATACATCAATGAGATACACCCACAGAGCTGCAGAGAAATGTTTTCTTCTTCCAAAAAAAATTACATTAAAATCCCACAGCACGTTACTGAAGCAAATTTTGATATTGCCTCTGAAACACTGGGTTTCATATTTTAAGAAGTCTTGCTTTGTCACCAGTTCCAACCTGAGGAAATGCCAAATGGACATGAGCTCAGGTGTGCTGGAAAGGAGGGCTGGGGTATGATAGCAGTGCTGTGTGGAGTGTCAGATCTGAGGAAATGCAGCCAGACAATGTGACAACAGGGATTAGACTCCATAAGAATTTCAGTGTTGTCCTTGAGAGAGAAATCCTGGAACAACTGCATTGCATAACAGCGCCATCACTTATTAAGTGTATCTTGTAATTGGTTAGGAAGCCATTAATGATAATTTGCTTCAAACACAAACAGCTGGCTCTGTGACCCTCTAGGTAACAACAAATACAAGAACAGGAGGAACAGGAATAATTCAAACCTACAATATAGCCAGTTGCTGTTCTAAATCCTAAGGTATTAACTTTTAATGTGTATTTCAATGACAAACCAATCCTGACACTTTTTCTGTTTAAATATGTAACCACTGATTCTGGAAAACAAAAGTGGATTTAGTTATTTGCTTATTTATTTTATCTTATCAGTGCAGCACTAGTTTATTTTTGTGTAATCACTCTCATTCGTGTTTAAAAACCCCCTCAAGAATGCATTGTGTTTTTAAGAGCATCACTATCATATATCAGTGCAGCTACACTGACTTTAGAATTGCTGCCATGATTTATTTGATTTGTAGTAGCTGTGGATCCAACCCTCCATTCTTGGATGTTGGCACCAGCACAACCCACCATTGAACTTTATTAGAAGGTTTCTGATCAATAAAAAAAAAATTGACTTCTTTTTTTCTTTTTTTTTTTTCCATGACAAGGATTTCTACTTCTCTTTTAAGATTCTAAGCCTGCAAAGTACTCAAACCCAACTTTCCTGCAATTTGCAAGGGCCTCTCATGGAGTTCAGTGGGAAACTGAGGTTCTTGACCATCTGCAGGACAGGACCTTAGAGTTGGAAGGAAATTGCCTGGCATCTTGTATAACCTGCTAATGTGCTTGTGCATTCATGCACAGTAATTGATCTTACAAGCCCCTGAGTGTTCACTGGACTTGCCATTATACCATGAATATTTTATGGCTGCACCACTGTAATAACAGTAATTACATTTGCCCTTTTACAGAACCTTTTATATAAGGGTTTCAAGGTGGTTTATGGATGATAATTAAGCCCCTTGGTCTTCTTGTGGAGTAAGAATTATTATTACCCCTCTGCAAATGGGGAAGCTGAGGTACAGAAAATCTGAGCTTGACCTTGCCCAAGGTCATATCTCAAATCGCTGCCAGGATGAGGAGATGAATTCAAGGATTCCAGCTCCAGAGTCTCTGTAGTTATTTATTTATGGATTATGCCTCTGACTGAAGACAAGCTTTTAAAGTTGAAACTGTCAACATTTTCCTATTATTTGGAGTATTGCATGTTTTTCCTGTTCTGAAGAGTTGCTGTGCCTCCCATCACATCCTCACCAAAAAACTCACGTGTCAGAAGGTACTCACTGACATGATCCCGATGTGCTGCACCCACAGGCCCTCATCCTACACGGAAATGCCAGTGGGGACTTGTCACCAAAGATAACCCAGGCTTGCAGGTACCAACACAAAACCATTAATGCCATCCACAGCTGCAAACAAAGCCCGTGGTTGAAAGGCACTTTTCTCTCAATTGCTTTTCTAATAGTGAAACAATGTCCCAAGGTAGATTGTAAAGTCACTGCCTGTCGTTGAGATGAATGGGAATGACTGGCTGTGATTGCTGCTTTGATAAACTTATTTACTACCAGAGTGCCAGCCCTTGGCTGGGCTGTAAAAAGGGTGTAATTATTATATAATGATTATATAATGAAAAACACCAATTTACCGAGGGAAAATTAGCACATTTCCTGAGTGGTACCTTCGTGCACCTCAGTCTAAGTGGGGTGCAGGCTCTCAGTCAGAGCAGGGCAGGGCAGCATTTGGGGAGGCAAAATTCCAGCACGAAATTCCCGAGCAGCGAGCCCACAAGCACAGCAGAAGGAAGCGGTGGTATTTTTATCTCAGAGGGAACATGAAGTGTCTCCACTTTTCCAGCTTCAGATTTAATGTGACTGGAACCACGTGTGGGATTTCCCTGCAGCTGGGGAGCAGATGGTGCCAGGTTATGCAATGTGGGATATGGGGACAGCAAGCCAATGCCCTGACCTGCTGCTGCTCCCCATGTCACTGAGCTGGTCTGGGAGAGGACAACCCTCAGAAATAGATACATAAATATAAAATGTTCTCCAAAAATACAGAATCCTGGCTTCACAGAAGTAACTGGGAAAATATCACTTAATTCTGCCTGTTCAGAACGTCCTTCAGGGAGTTCAGAGATACCTTTGGCACTTAGGAAGACACTGTAATTACTGTAAATGATGTAAAATCCTTTAAGCTATGAGAGATTCAACCAGTCTGATCAATACCTTGCAATAACAAGTTTTAGCTTGGTAAGAACTGTCGTGCAGTAATAACATTGTTTATGATTGATTCTGCTTAGCTTCCAAGTTTTTAGTCCAACAAAGCTGTGTATTTGAACAAAACAGAGTCACAGAACAGTGCTAGTGGGCTGAGTCTTTTGGATTTTGCCACAAGGCAGCAATGTGCTCCGGGCCTGGCTGGAGGTTGAAAGGGAATGAGGAGGGTGACAGCACATCCAAGGTAAGCAGGGATAAAACAAGACCACCCTAACCACAGAGAAATGCCTGGTGCAGACAACACACCTTGAAAAAGGAGTTATTCCCTAAGCACAAGTTTCCCATCCTCTTTTTTTTTTGTTGTTGTTTCATCACTTTTCTTCCTCATGGGATCTATGCATGGATCCTACCCCAAACAACTGTGAGGTTTCCTGTTCCTAGCAGGGCTATATGAGCAGCTTTCCTTTTATTCTTTAAAAGAGGATCATTTTTGGGAAAAACATCCAAAGGAAACTACTTGCCCTGTCTTTGGCTTTAACTACTCATCTGAAATAAAACATTGAACATGGCAACATCCACTGAGCAATGATCCACAGATTGCAGACAGCACTTCTCTGCACTGTGTGTTCTGAGCAGAACTATATTTTTAAGTTCAAGCTCTGATTTGCTAACACCTTAAAATGCCTGGAAATTTCACTGCTGCCTTTTTCTTATTCATTTCAGCTCCTGTGCCTCGGCACCTCTCAGCTTTGATGCATTGAGAATCATTAGTAAGTAAAGCACTTTGGATCTATGCTTCTGAGTTTATGTTTCTGAACACAAGCAAAAACTCATACTCATTAATTATTTACTGAGCTGGAGACTGCTAAAATATATCTTGAGGAAGTTCAGAGATTTTTTTCATTTCAGTTCATCGTATTGGGAGTTTTGTTAATGGAAGTTTCAGCAGGTGAGGAGGTCTTTTATTTTTACATGCACTATATTGCAGTTTAAATGCCATTTTATTAAAAGCTGTTTATGAACAAAACACTTGAAAGCAAATGTGAATTGCCCAAAGCATTTTTCCCATTGTCTGTGCTTAGACTGTTCCCTGAAATCAAAGATTTGATGGACTTTTGTATTTTTTGCATCACAGGTTTTTATCCCATGCATGTAACAAATGAAAACCATGAATTGGAGTGGACGTGGTATTTTGAAAACCACAAAGCACTTGATTTATTCAAATTATGTTTACATAGGGATTATTTCACCCACCAGTGAAATGCAGCTGCCTCTGGCTTGGAAAACGTCAGTCTTTAAAAAGAAACATTGCTAAGTGAAAAGAACTTTATCTCATATAAAACTTGAGGAGAAATGTAGGCTTGCAGAATGTAATTACTCATTTGGATCTTAGCCCAGACACCAAAGCTATCATTGCCTCTTTAGCAAGAGGAACTTGGAATCTTAAGTGGTTGCACATAATGAAAGCTTTGATTCTGCAACCTTTTTGGAAAATAAAATTAGTATTAGTAGTACAATGCTTCCCAAATATTTAGATGTAATTGCACTTATGATTTACACCACACTTTGAATGAGACCTCCAGAGGTTCTATAAAAGTAAAGGTGGCTTTGATTTCCAGAAGAGCCCTGTTCACTGCTGCTGGATCTCCACGTTTCAGAGCCTGAAAAATGTTGTCACAAGGGAAATAAGTGACTCTGTTCTGGCCCCTGCATCCATGCAGAACTTCTCAGTGTTCCAAAAGGGAAGTTTCCTGCATGGATCGCTGGCAGCTGCAGCTGCAGGGATGTGGCCACTCAGTAATGACTGTGACAGCAGGAGCTGCTCTGAAGGATTGGTTCACCTCCCAGCCCATTGACTGTGGGGTTTGTAACAGCATTTTTAGCACTGGTGTCAAAATCATGAATGGGTTTGTGATAAAACTTCCATGATTTTTAAAAGCAGTGAGATTCCAGAGTGGGCACATCCGTTTTCTCTGTGATGTCCAACATCTGTGCAATCATTTCCACCCACAGCAAAATTGGTGAGCGTGTTCCAGCAATGAAGATGTTATCTTTTTCCTTCTGTATCCTTGGCATTTTCATCAATTTCCCCAAAGGATTCTCCGTCTTCCCTTCCCAGATTTTGAGATATTGCCAGACTGTCATCTGAAGATCTGTATTATTTTAACATTATCTTGGTAAGATATCTGTCCCAAAACTGGAGGAGAAGAGAAACTTAATCTAAATGGTACTGAAATCCATATTTTATATACTATGGTCATTTCATAAAACCTATTGGAAAGATAGGAAGGGAGATTTATGGAGAAAAGAATGGAAGTTTGTGAGGAATGACACATAAATGAAAAAAAAAAAAAACCAAAGGGTGTGGAGGTTTTTATTTTTTTCTTAAACAAGGAGTTTTGGTCTGTCTTAAACTGACAAGATTTTTGGTCAGTGTTACCTTACAAGATGTTAGAGAGTCTGTTATGTGAAATCTCTGTAATAATAATAATTAAAACAAAAATAGTTCCCCACAGTTTATGATCAGAGAATTGTAGAATTAAAGACAAATAGAATTAAAGAATCATAAAATTAAAGAGTCATGGAATGGTTTGTGTTGGAAGGGACCATAAAGACCATCTCATTCCAACCCAGTCATGGACACTGGCTCTAGGTGACCTTGCCTGGGCAGGGAAGTTGGACAAGACCTCCAGAGCTCCCTTTCAAAGTCAGCCTTTCTCTAATTCTCTGATGCAGTAATTCTATGACTCTAAATAACTTTTAGATTCTATGTCTCTAAATAACTTGCAGGCTTATGAAACTGAAGATCTTCAAAATAAGATCAGAGATGTAAAAACATCTGGCTTTACAGATTCCCCCCATCTGTCAGAAGTACAAGTTCTTCTAAGACCAGTTGGTCTGAAAATTCCCTTTTCAATGTTTCAAATGATTTTTCACCTGGTTTAAAATATCCTAAACCAAAAGGGTTCTAATTATACATTGCCCCAGGGAAGGAAAATTGCAGGTTTCCTGCATCCTACTGTTGGATTTTGTGCTGCCCATCAGAGAGGGGGCAAGAGGTAGAAACAGGTCAGTGTGTGGTGGAGCAGAGAGCAGCAGGTGAGAAATTATGATAGAGGAGTCTGAGAAATTGCTGGTAGTTGTGCTCCAGCCCTTCAAAAATTCCTGTCAAGAGGCAGAACTAGACACATGTTGTTTTTCAGTAGTCTGTGAGCCTCTCATGGTAATGAGAGAAACTTGGGGTTTTTTCCCCTCTGCTCTGTGTGCGCTTTTGGCCACATTGCAGAGGGAGGAAGGAGCTATTTGTTTCCTTACAAATTGATATCTGAAATCTTCTCCCCTTTTAACAAACTCATTCATCTTCACGGTACCTTTGCTACCAGGCAATTCCTACAAATTAAGCTGAACATTCGATCTGTGTTGTTTTTAATGATCTTTCTTGCCAATATTTATAATGTGCCTTGAAAGCTGAGACAGACCATGGGCTAGATATTTAATATTAATTAATTTGTCACTCCCCAGAACACGCACATGTTGAGGAAACAAGTAAACATGTTTAATTCTACCAGAGGGTTTGGAGGCACTTGTAAGTTGCTAATTAATTTTAAAGGTGTCCCTTCCTCCCTGTCTTTGGAGATTCATTTCTTTATGCTCTCCCCTCCTTTTTAATTGCTGCAATCTCACTTCTGCAACCTGAATTTCATCTCCCTTTTGCCCACACTCCCATTGCCTGTGACTCTTCCAAGCAAGATTAATAAAACTTTTTATAATTGCTATCAGCGCCTGTCGTGGTTTGACATGGAAGTGAATTTTTTTTCAGGAAGTTGGGTCAAGCCAATCAGTGGTCAGGTTTGGATATTGGCACCTGGAGTGACCACTGAAAGTATGGACACGCCTCTGAGAACACAGGGGGTTAAAAGCAAGAACTCCCAGGGGCACTGTCTCTTTGGTTCTGGTCTTCAGAGAGTGCAGACTCTCCCCTGCCCAGACATGGGCTGGGTGCAGGAGGGGCAGCCACGTGGCCTGAGAGAGGTGGGCCAGGGGCTGAAGGACTGGAACCGAGCCAGCTCCTGCAGACAGAAGGGTGGAGAGAAGCGGAGATGCCTTTGTCCCCCCCCACAGAGGGAAGGTGACAGAGAGCCTGGCGGCACCTGGAGATTTGCCGGCAGAGGAGAAGGAGAAAGGGGGTGGGGGGAGGGAGGTGATGATGCCCAGTGTGGGAGTTGAGAGTTCTGGGCAGAGATTTCAGCCATCCAGGGAGTCTGAACTTTTAACCCTTTCCTGGGAAATGAAGGCTTTGTAAAATATTACTCCTCCTTGATTTGTAGTGGAAGAGAGACAGTCCGGGACCTGAGATGTTAGAAGAAGAAATTTTTAGGTGGGAGGAGATGATGGAGTAGCTTTTGGCTGGACTTTTCTTGTTAGCCATGGACTGAACCAAAATCTCCTGCAATAGAGACTGCATTTTAGGGGGATGCAGTGGTGACCCAGGGAGACCTGTTTCAGCTTCTAACAGCACAGGAATGGCAAGAACAGAGAAAAGCTGAGGGAATGGTGATGCCCTCTGTCTTCAGGAAGAAGATGATCTCTGTTCTTGGACCCTCGGCCCCAGGGGAAAATGGGGGGGACGGTAGTCCCAAGATGAGAAGCTGAACTGTTGTCCCTTTAGGTCCATGGCAAAGCATCCTTAAAGGAGCCCTATGAGCAGTCTGTCCATGCACGGTGGTGAGAGCACTGTGACATGGAATGGAGAGTGTCACACTGGCAGATTTTCTCCAGGCAGTTGCCATGTGTGACAGGGAAACACAGGAGGTGGCAGCTGTGTTTCCTGGGGGGTCTGTGGTGCAAGAGAGACTCCTCTCTCCCTTGATAGACTGAGTATTGATTATCTGAAGGGTGGTAATTTGATCAGGAATCCTGGGTGATGTTTCATGGTGGGTGTTTTGGAAATTGGGAGGAGGGGTGTTTTAAAAGGTCTTCATCCTGGATTTAGTGTGTGTGTCTTTTATAGTAGTAGTAGTTTAAGAAGTTTTTTTGTCCTTTGTTATTAAGCTTGGGCCTGCTCTGCTCTGTTCCTGATAACATCTCACAGCATTCATTTGGGGAAGGTGCATTTTCATGGGGGTGCTGGCATTACGCCAGTGTCAAACCATGACAGTGCCTATTCAATAGCACCCAATGGGGCAGGGAGCTTTGGAAAGGAAAGAGAGGGTTTTGGAGAAAAGGATCCCAAAAAAGCAGAGGACACAGAGGTGGCTATAATTTCAAAAAATTCATGTTATTTCTACGCTGTGCTAAATGTCATTCAAGAAATGCCAAGAAATGTTCTGCCATTGATATATTGTGAGTCAAGGCTAAGATAACTGATAGAATATATCGATATTAACAACAGATAAGGCAAAAGAAACCCTATGAGACAGCTTTGGCCCGTGTGATAAGGAAACTATAAAAGTATTATGGAGTCAAAGATGATTGGAAAATCAACATTTCCTTCCCTTTTCTGTAACAGAACTTAAATCTTGCCTTCAGGACATCAGTCGCTTTGGGTCTGCTCTCTGTCCATGCCAGATTTACTTTGCTCTCAGGGCATGTAGGGTTGAGTTGAAACACGGTGGCTTTTATGCAGTGATTATGCCAGGTGTTAAATTAAATGTCCAGTGCAGCAGTGATTTTGCACAGATTTTGCTTGCCTCCTATGTTTATGTTTCCCTTTTCCAAAGCAAAATGTCACACTGCTGGGGTTGTGTCTCGGTGGAAATCAAAAAATTCAAATAGAGGGTGAGGGACATTTTGTCCCCTCTCAGCAGCTTTTTGGAGGTGGTGTTGGTTGGATTTGCTGCACCCTTGAATCGTCTCAAGCTCAGTTCTGGTGATTTTCCTATAAGAATGCAAAAAAAAAAAAAAATTATATGGGAATTGTTAGTTTTTCTGTCAAATGTCATGTAAAAGCCATTTAGTCTGAGTTAAATTCCTAATTTAGATTGGCTTTTTTCTGCCTTTATCCTTTTCCATTTGATCGCTATTCCCATGTAGTCTTAAACTTCCTAAAGCTCTCCCTTAGGCTAAAATATCCCTTCCTATATTTTTCCCCTCTCCAGATGCCTTATTCCTTATGTAATTCCTTCCTTATCATCTCCAGAGAAAGTCAGAACATTTTAAATGTCTAGTTCCCCCTTTCTGGATTAATGTGGGATAAACCTAATCATAGCTGCTGTTGAGAATAGTACAATGCCACTGATGGAGTTAATAAGGAAGGAATGAAAATATGTTTTCAAAATCTGCCCAGCTCTGTCCTAGAAAGTCCTTCAGATGGGCGTGAACGGAATGCTCTGGGTTTAAGAGTTTATTAACAAATCCCAATAAACCCAGGGAGATTTCACTGAGCTCTGCATTTCCTGAACTCCCTGTTACCTCACCTCCAGCCTATTGGTGACACGCCAGCAGATTGATTTGCAAAATTTCTGTCTTTATGACATTCTATAAACTACTTTATGGGACAAAAGACAGATATATCCCTGTCTTACAGAGCTTCCAAATTGCAGCTTAATTAAAGTGCTGAGAGACACAAAGGGAAGACAAGGGCACAAGATAAAAATCAGAGGGTTGTATGCTTCCACAATGGATTCTCATTACCCTAAACAGAATCCTACCAGAGAATGGATGTCCCTCAGCAAGATATCTTTTTATGACACTGTAAATACAGCAAGGAAATGCTCGAGTTTTCATTCTGTTGGACAGGGAGAAGGGAAGGTCAGTCAGAAAAGGAGAAGGGAGAGCCTTTAGGGAATAAAAGGATCCTTGGTACAGGGTGACAAAGAAGGTCCTTGGTACATACAGGGTGACCCTCATTGGGCAGATTCCTGGCAAAAAGGCAGCAAAGCTGTGTGGTGGGAGGCAGACCAAGGCAGTGAAAAGGCAAGGGAAGAAATCTCTGGGTGCACCAGCAGAAGGACCAAGTGACCTCCCCAGAGCCGCAGGTTCTGCATCCCCCTGGAGCTCGCTGTCATGGGAAGCTGCTCTTTCTGTTGGTTGGGTCCTGCTCTTTTTATCTTTCTTTAGGTTTGGGAAGTGGTGCAGAACCTGTTAAACAACAAGCACAGAGAGGAGAGAGAAGGCTGATAAGCCCTGTGCTAAAGGCATGTGTATGCCATTACATTTTGAAAATGTGATGTAGTGACAGCCAAACTGAAGGCTCTCGGACTCAGCAGCACAGCACACATTTATTTCAACCTGGCCTTAAACAGTTAAGAGAGAAACACATCTGGGGACATGAAAAAGCGGCATTTGGCTACTTTTTAGAGATTTTATTGTGTTTAGGCAATTTTAAACTGCCAATAGCTATTAAAGCTGTTAAGTTTGTTTTTTTCAGAATGACAATGAAGGAAGATAAATAATCCTGTCTTAGGAAGAGGTAGAAATAAGCCTGAGTAATGATTTTAATCATAGAACCACAGAATACTGAGTTGAAAGCCTTTCACAAAGATCATTGAGTCTGACTCCTGGTCCTGCAAAGGACAACCCCAGCAATCCCACCCTGTGCCTGAGAGCGTTGTCCAAATGAACTCCTTGAACTCTGTCAGGCTTGGAGCTGTGACCACTGCCATGGGGAGCCTGTTCAGTGCCCAGCCACCCTCTGGGAAAGGAAGGACCTGATTAAAGTGAAGGGATTGATTTAAAAAGAAAGATGAACCTTGACTCATGTATGGCAGGTTGCTTCAGAGCAATTAATTAAATGCAGGTAGCTCTTCCCTGTGAGGGTGGGGAGGCCCTGGCACAGGGTGCCCAGAGAAGCTGTGGCTGCCCCATCCCTGGAAATGTCCAAGGCCAGGACATGGATGGGGCTTGGAGCAACCTGGGATAGTGGAACTTATAAATTGGAACTTTGGGTGGAAAGTTTGAGGCACTGACTGTTTTGGATTCACCAGCAAGGATTTTATACCGTGAAATATTAGAGAAATGAAGCAATCCAGTCCTTTCAGAGGGATGTATCCTACAAGGACATCCTGAACAAGCATAACATTCTGGTTTAATTCCCAGCCTCTTATGAATAGCTGGAATATTCTTAGCCAAACAGAATTATGCAGCAAAGCCACCCCAAAAGCTGTTCAAACCAGTGTGTTTTATTGTGCAACTGAGATGGACTGAGAACCCAACTGGTGGCTGTCAGGGAGCTGCCAGTGAGTGATAATTCAGTGCTTTTAGTCACATCCACATTCACATTACTTGGAAACTAACAGAGGGAAAAACAATACGAATAATGCCAGAGGGGTTTTTGCTGAATTTTATTAAACTAAAAAATGGAACTATGAAAAGAAGTTGGTCAGGCAATAAGATGTATGCACAGGAAATTTTCAGCTTCAATATGAGGATAATTGAAAACTGCCAAAGTCTAACATTAGCCCATTAGTAGTGGTTGAGCCTTAATATTAGAGCTGCAGATGGGGAAAAATGAAAGACTTTCCTTCTCCTTGTGGTATGTGTAGCACTGCAAGGAAAGAGAGAAAGTACCTAGAGCAACACATAATTAGTTAATACCAGAAAATGGTCCTTCTTTGTTAAAACCAGCAGCTTGTGTTGAGAGCCCTAAGTGGCTGCCTCCTGGGCATTGTTCTTTAAGCACTATTAATTGCAGCTAATGGTATTAATTGCCTTTTGCATTTGTCTGTCAAATGTGCAAAGAGCTATATATTGCAAATTCTGTCTCTTCCTGATCTTCTTTTTCAGAAATAAGGTTGGGGAAGACTGAGGAGAAGAGGCTCAGAGACATCCCAGCCCTGTGTGAGGAAAAATCTCACAAATCTCCCCAAGGAGAATTGTAGCATTTGTGTTCAGACCTTGTAATAATAACGGGGTTTGGTTTAATATTTTATGGAGGGATCTTTTAAATTGGATCAGAATTCTGCCTAAAGTCTTCATTAAAAAGACATCTACCCCCCACCATGCCTAATTCTTCCCATGGAGCTGCAGATTCTGCTGATTTTGTCTTAGGGATAATAAAGCATCAGATCTGCTCATGGACAGCACTCATTTCCCAGGGATGAAAACCCTGGCATGTGCTGCAGTGTGAGTGATGTTGAGCCTGTCCCACAGAGCAGCTGGGAGGGGAGCACAAGTTGCCCTGCTCAGCCCCAGATGTATCTGCATGTGACCATCTACAGCCTCGTGCCGTGAGCCTTGCCTGTAGAACAAAGTCTGTCACAGGACTGAGTCTCAAAAATATGTGTTATTATAGCTCAGGAATCTGTAAATGCCCAAGCCACAAATCATTTCATCTTTTTGCAAGTGGGGCAAGAAAACCACCATGATTTATCTGGGATCTATAAACACTGAGCCTGACAAAGACCTCCTGGAGAGGTTCTGCTTCCAGGTGCTCTGTCCTGGACTGCACAGGGCACAGGGGGAGCATTGTACAACCACATGAACCAAATTCCACAGGTTGCTCCTCACTGCCCAACAACTTGTGCTGTCATTTATAAATACAAAGATTAATGGGTTTCATATGGGACTGAATAGGACACCCTACAAAAACCTCAATGCTCTCAGGCACAGGGTGGGGTTGTTGTGGTGTCCTTTGCAGGGCCAGGAGTTGGACTCAATGAACATAAAGGATCCCTTCCATCTCCACATATTCTGTGATTCCATGGTGATAATCAAGCTGCACTGGACCACACAAGGGGGAGAGGCAGAGCCTGCTCTTCTAAACCATCTTTTACTCCCATTTGTCAACGTGGGAGTTCATCCATGCAGACAGAAAGACACCAAGAGAGCAGACAGCAGATCTTGGGTGTATCAAGATTATTGTCTCCCTTCACTCATATTTGCACTGGTCTTTTAAGCTAAAATTTCAAAATGTAGATGTTTAAATATTTTAAAATGTCAAAATGTTACAAATTTAACAAGTTTAGATCCAACTGTATATTTCCTTAAGTCATGCTACTTTATCAGGTTGTTTGATGCCAAATTTGGAGCAGCAATCAGTGATTTCCAAGACATAATTGGAACAGCTCAATTGGCAAAAATAGGCATTTGAGCACCTACCTTACAAAACTGATGTCAGCTTAGAAATGAAGAATATAGAAATCCTTAGTGACTGCTAAAAAATTTGGTCAAACATAACTCTATAGTCAGGGGCTTTACTTTCTGAAAAGTTAAGACCTTACTACAATGTAATGCAACATTTAAAAAGCCACTGTGTTCTCTTGAATTCATGTTTTCACTTGCTTTTAGGATTGTTGGTAACATCCCCGTGGGACTGAAAAGCCACAGGGAGAAACTGTTTTCTGTGTGACCATTTCAGTTCAAGGTTTCAGCTGAACTTGCCACAATGGGAGCACAGAAAGTCAGAGCAGCTTGTTCTCAGATGAGAGAGAAACAGAGATAGTGGAAACTCGAGCTGTGGTGGTACAGATCTTTATCCAACAGGCAGCACAACCTGGAAATTAAAAACCTGCTCTCATTTGTAGCAGTACTGATCCAGCGAGTGTTTCCTGCAGAAGGCCTGACATGAAAAATAATTTTAATAAGTACTAGAGATTTGTTTCAAGATTTTCTAAGGGAAGGTGTAAGCCATGATAAGTCTGGTACAGAGAAATAAAGAAAGAGAGAGAGAAAAATATGGAGAGAGAGAAAAAGAGAAAAGGAAAGAGAGGAGGGAGAAAAGGAGGAAGGGAGGGAGGAAGGAAGTAGGGGAGAAAGGAAGAGAAAGAGAAAGAGAGAGAAGGAGAGAAAAAGAGAGGAAAGGAAAGGAAAGGAAAGGAAAGGAAAGGAAAGGAAAGGAAAGGAAAGGAAAGGAAAGGAAAGGAAAGGAAAGGAAAGGAAAGGAAAGGAAAGGAAAGGAAAGGAAAGGAAAGGAAAGGAAAGGAAAGGAAAGGAAAGGAAAGGAAAGGAAAGGAAAGGAAAGGAAAGGAAAGGAAAGGAAAGGAAAGGAAAGGAAAGGAAAGGAAAGGAAAGGAAAGGAAAGGAAAGGAAGGAAAGGAAGGGAGGGAGGAAGGGAGGGAGGAAGGGAGGGAGGAAGGGAGGGAGGAAGGGAGGGAGGAAGGGAGGGAGGAAGGGAGGGAGGAAGGGAGGGAGGAAGGGAGGGAGGAAGGGAGGGAAGGAAGGGAAGGAAGGAAGGAAGGAAGGAAGGAAGGAAGGAAGGAAGGAAGGAAGGAAGGAAGGAAGGAAGGAAGGAAGGAAGGAAGGAAGGAAGGAAGGAAGGAAGGAAGGAAGGAAGGAAGGAAGGAAGGAAGGAAGGAAGGAAGGAAGGAAGGAAGGAAGGAAGGAAGGAAGGAAGGAAGGAAGGAAGGAAGGAAGGAAGGAAGGAAGGAAGGAAGGAAGGAAGGAAGGAAGGAAGGAAGGAAGGAAGGAAGGAAGGAAGGAAGGAAGGAAGGAAGGAAGGAAGGAAGGAAGGAAGGAAGGAAGGAAGGAAGGAAGGAAGGAAGGAAGGAAGGAAGGAAGGAAGGAAGGAAGGAAGGAAGGAAGGAAGGAAGGAAGGAAGGAAGGAAGGAAGGAAGGAAGGAAGGAAGGAAGGAAGGAAGGAAGGAAGGAAGGAAGGAAGGAAGGAAGGAAGGAAGGAAGGAAGGAAGGAAGGAAGGAAGGAAGGAAGGAAGGAGAAACTCAGAGGTAGATTGTTAAACTCATTTAGCAGCCAAGCAATCCTAAGCCAGCAGTTCTGTGTTATCAATGCGAGCTGTGCTCCAGGCAGAATTTCCTTGGCGCATTATTGACCTTTAAAATTACATCCTACTCCCAAATATTGCTCCATGCTGCTATCTTTTATTATACTTGGCTTTCTTACAGCATTTGTTTATCAGTCTGCTCTTCTGTGTTTACCTTCAGCCTTTCACAAGCAATTACAGAGGATGGACATAACTCAAAATAACAGGTATAGCACAGAGACAAGAGAGGCTAACAAAGCTCAGGAAAAAAAGGGGATGGGAGCAGGGCTGGAAGAAGGAAACAGTAGTAGAAATGATGCAGAGGAATCCTGTCACTTCTCATTAGGATTTGACAGCACTGCAGCATAAAATATGCACAAACTGGCCACCCTTGATCAGAGCAGATGTCAGGTGCACAATCTGTAAAATAACACTGAGATATGCTGGTTCCACAAGGCCAGAAATGACCCTTTGATAGACTCAGACCTTAGAGTTAACGTCAACCCCTCTTTTAGCAGGTGAAGTTGCTGAAAGGCTCTGTTTAAGTGCAAAGTGGAAGGGCCCAGAGGTGGTACACGGGATCACCCTGCCGCAGCCCAGCAGGGATTCTGTGTGATTTCAGGCACCACTGATAAATTGGTAAATCAGTCTTCCATGCCTTCTGAGCCTTGAATAGCACAGTAAATACAAATAGAATCTAATTTCCTCCTGATGTGACTTTCTTCAAAAGATTTTCTTTCTGGAAGGGTTCCCAGGACATGGCTGTCCCAATAAAAGCATCATTGTTCCTGCTCCTGTTAACATTAGACAACAGATTTCTCCTGATCTTCATTCAGAGTAAAAAATAATTAATCTCTCTGTATGAACAGTTCAAGCAATAGATCCATAATCAACAAGAAGTGGGAGAGAGAGCTATGCTGCTGTCCAGGGACTTTTGCACTGTCTCATGAACTAGAAAAATACTGTAAAAAATAAAATAAGATGAAGAAAAATTGAAGCGTTACAAAAAATGTGTAATCATAGAATGGTTTGGGTAGAAAAGGACCTAAAAGTTCTTCTGGTTCCACCCCCCTGCCATGGGAAGTGATATATTCCACTAAACTTCATTCCTCCAAGCCCCATCCAGCCTGACCTTGAACATTCCAAGGTGGTAAACTTGTCCTTGAGTCTTCTTTGCCTTGATATGTCAACTTGCTGATTTGTCAGGTGTGATCTTGCTGTCTCGGTGCACAGGGCTGACAGAGACACTCTGAATTTCTCCAGGCTCCTGTCAGGCATTGGGGTGATGCTGGGAGCACGGCAGGGGGATCCTCCCTTATTCCTTTATTCATAATTAAAATTATGAGCAGCTTCAGATTGACAGCTGAGCAAGCACCGAGCAAAGTCACCCAGGCTAAAGGACATGTGGTTGTCACGATGTCTTTAAGTGAAAAATCAGCTTTTACTCCAGGAAACTCCCTGGGAATTTCTTGGAAGAAGCTGGATTATGTCCTTGGATTATGTCCTTCTTCGCAGAAGATGGATTATGTCCTTTTTGAGCACTGGTGAGCTCCATGTTGCTCTAATGAAGACAAAACCCAAGGAAAAAGTTGCAATTGAACATATGAGGCATCTAAACCCACAAATCTCCTACACATCTTCTACTTTGTGTTGTCGCTATCTCATGGTTTATTCTGCTGGACTTCCTCTGTCACGTACAGGAAAAACTAGGCACAAGTTACACAAGGATCAGATGCTGCTTGGCTGAATCCCAGAGCCTTTTCCAGAGGCATCCCTTGATTTGTGGAGACCTATTAGCATAAGCCATCCTCTCCACCTGTGAAGATGAATGAAATAGCCCCTCTCTGTCTCACAAAAGTATTAGAAACCCATTATAAAGATTACAAGGTGCTTGGAGACCAGGAAGGTGTAAGAATTATTAGCAGATTATTGTGTAGGAGTTGCACTGAGACTCCTGAGCTCATTTTCATGCAGACCTACAGTTATTTGTCAACAGCTAATGATTTTTTTTTACCTTCATCTGCACAGATTAAATTCAAAGTTGTGGTGTAGAGCACATTTGCCAACATATCTCAATCAGATCCACTCAAATCCTGGGTTATCCCAGCCCCGGAATCATGTTTTCCAATGCATGTGCTCAAACAGGGCAGATTCAGATGGAAGAGGTTGCCCAAGGAAGTTGTGGAATCACTGTTGCTGGAAATGTTCAAAAGTCTAAATGTGGCACTTGGGCACATGGCTTAGGGGTGGCCTTGGCAGTGCTGAGGGAATGGTTGGACTCAATGACCCTTGAGGGCTTTTCCAGCATTAATAATTCTATGATTCTATGGACAAGCTACTTTTGGGAAAGGGAATATTTATTTTGCCTGAACTTGTAATCAATTTTTTCCCATGGATCAGCAGGGAGGCCACAGAGTAGAATGGAAACATTTGCATAGACTTTAACAGGATTTGTGCTGGATCCATAGCATTGTGGGATAACAGAGAGTGCTATTACTTCTTCATCTCATAATCCTACACAGCAATGGCCTTACACATATCCCGTTGCTTTCCAAGGATAAAAACACCTCCTTGATCAATTCTGCCTCCCTGTTAAATTATTCTGTCAATTATTCAGCAATTTTGTTTTTCTCACGATGACTGACATCACAAACACCATTTCTATTTATTTTCATATATCTATGTAGAATTTCAGAAGAATTCAAATCTTCTTTATCACAACAAACCACCATGGAAAATATATCTGTGTGGGTGTTTATGTCTTTGTGTGTCCTATCAGGAATTTGGCTCACTTCCCTCTGATCCCATCAATGTGTCTTTGTGTGGTTTAGGACTCAGAGAACCGCATTTTTCCATGGCTTCATTAACCATGTCAGACCTTCAGTTGAATGTAATTGCAAGTGCCAGCCAGAAGAAATTAATTTGGTGGCTATCACCATTAGGCAGAGCTGCTGGGGGTTTAATTCTGCCCTGTAGAGGAAACCCACAGAGCAAAACACGAGAGTGGTAACAGCTATTGCTTTCTCATTTTGTAGCAGGAATTACTCATCAGATCATATTTTTTTTCTGCTTCAAGCACATTTTCACTTAGTTTTCCATGCGAGGGAATTAAAAATTTGGGGAAAGTGTATCTGAGTAATCCTTCACCCTGCAAAAATTTAAGCACAGCACTTTACTCTGATGCAAACAGTGAGGAGAGCAGCACGCTGGCAATTCACTTTAGACCTGTGGACAGTCTTTTGGCTCATCCCCTGTCCTAAATGGTTCTTGAACAGCCAGGTGCATGGCAGCTGCTTTGGTTGGGGTCCAGGACAGAAGGAGCCTCACTGTGTTACGGATCTTCTCCAGAAAACTCTTCTTTTTTCCCACATGGCCCAACTCTCAAGCATAGCTAAGCTCATATTTGCTGGTTTGGCTGTGGAAAAGGATTTTAAGTTAATGTAGGTAAGTAAAATGTCCCTCAGGCCAGATGTCCACCCCAAAATAATAAGATCAGGGCAACCTCATCCAATCTGGCCTTGAACACTTCCTGGGATGGGAAATCCACAACTTCTCTGGGCAACCTGTGCCAGGGCCTCACCACCCTCCCAGAGAGGAATATCTTCCTATTAGCTAATTTGAATCTACCCTCTTCCAGATTAAAACCACTACATCTTGTCCTACAAGTAGCAGATCTGGGTACTGGACAGAGTCATTGGAGCTTTCACAGAATCTTTGTGATATCACAGAATTCTGGTGTATTTTCTGTGCTGGAAACCTCAGAAAAAGCAGCCACTCATTCTTCAAGGCCACGTTGGATGGGGCTTGGAGCAACCTGGGATAGTGGAAAGTGTCCCTGCCCATGGCAGGGGGTGGAATGAGATGATCTTGAAGGTCCCTCCCAACTCAAACCATTCTGATATTCTATGACTCCTTCCAGATCTTAAATTGTTTTGTGAAATTAGAGTTTTCTTTGGTTCACACTGAACAAAACATTTCAACCCCTCAGGAAAGTACACCCTGATAATTTTGGGCTCTTTACTCAATGAAGGCAAGGCTGAGTGAGAAGAATTAGTAACGTCCTTTCTTACTCCACTGTGCTTCTCCAATTATACCCTGGTGGTTTTAGAGTGTTTTCAGAGATGAAAGTTTGAGTCCCTTCGAGCAGAGAATGAAATTGGACCTGGAGAAGTGCTGCAGCAATTTTATTTTGGGTTCAAGGGGATTGTTTGTAGGGTTCTTTTCTCTGCTCAAGTGCTTTGATCTCCTATTCACACTGCAAACCTGTGGGATTGCTCTCTGCTTTCCTGCTCCAGGAGAGCAACTCCCAGACCTGGATTCAGCACACACTCCTGGGTGTTTTGTGTAAACGACTCAGGCCCTCAGGCACAGTCATAAGAAGAATGTTTACAAGTAATTTGGAGATTCAGATGAGAATTAAATGTGAAACAGGTACTGGCAACCATGCTCATCCCCTCCAGATAAGTAATTTGCTCACAAACATGAACAGACAATTGGGATATTTAGAAAATTTTCAGATTAAAAAAAATTCTAAATGTCTGTGGGTTTGGGGTGTTTGTGACAGCTGAGGAATAGGGCTTTTTTCTACCCCTCACAATCATCCAGCACTCAATTTAATTTGTCTCCTTGTTTTGTCCTACACATGGCTGTGTTACAGACTCCAGAATTTTGTAAAAGTCCCAAAGATGCACTGAAAGTGGTGCCTGAATCACAGAACTCGTTATTTCTCTATCTTTGCCTTAACAAAGAACCACTTTCCACCAGAAGGAATTTACAGGCCGACTTTCAGACTTTGACTGTGACCTTTAATATAAAAAAAGGTGCAGACAGAGTTTGTCTTTGAAATGGGAACATAAAAAGTGGAGCAAGGGGCAAAAGGGCCTCAGATATTACAAGTGAGCTGCAGCTGAAGATGGAAATGAAAGGGAATGACTTAAAGAAGGTATGAGCTGTCTGAAGAGAGCAGAGTCCAATATAAACAGTTTTCCAAGTGCACTCAATCCTCATTAACATGCTCCGGGGCTTTGTTCCTCCCCTGTGATGGGTTTGAAGAAGGATTTGAAAATTTACTATTGCTTCTAGCAGGTAAGTTTAATTCCCCATCTAAAGCTCACTGAAGTAAAGGGGAAAAAAAAGGCTCTTGTTGAGGTTGGTGGACCTTGGCTCAGTCTCTCTGACATTTAGCTGAGGTAGCTGAAACTTGTTCCCCTCGAGCCACGCAGAGGTTCTGTGGAACTGAGCTTTCCCTCTCTGTGTGAGGTATAATAGGCCATAGTTGAACACATTAATGAAAAGGGAGGTCAGAAATTTGGCTTGCTTGTTAGCTCTGTGTCCTGCTGCTCACACACTCCCTCCTGGCAGTGGGGTGGAGGAGAGAGCTGGGAAGAAAAAGAAATTTGTGGGTTGAGATAAAGATGGTATAACAAGACGAAAAACGAAGGGAAAAAAATTAAAATAATAAAAATAAAAATAAAAATAAAAATAAAAATAAATAAATCTAAACTAGTGATGCACAATGCAGTTCCTCACCACCCACAGACTGATGCTCAGCCGATTCCCAACCAGAGGTCCCAGGCCAGCTTTCCTCAGTTTACAAAAACACCCCGTGGTGCCATATGGTCTGGAATATTCCTTTGGATCAGCCTGTCCTGGCTGGGTCCCCTCCCAGCTTCTAGTGCCTCCAGCCAGCTCTGGCAGGGCAGAGGGAGAAGCTGAAAAGTGTTTGACTCAGTGCAAACAGTGCCCAGCAGCAGCTAAAAATCCGTGTGTTATCAACATCATTCTCACACTGAATCCAAAACACAGCACTGTGCCAGCTCCTGTGAGGACAATTAACTCTATCCCAGCCAGGGCGCAATGCAAAGGCTCAAAATTTTGTTAAACACTCTAGAAGACTTGAGGCAAAATCACAAAATATTGGGGAATATGTATATGTATATGTATAAAGAATATGTATATGTGAAAGCCAAACAACTGGAAACTATTTATGTTTTTTCTTTGTGGTAAAAAAAAAAAAAATTGGAAAGAAAGGGGGAAAAGCAAATATTTGGTTCTGTGTTGCTGTAAGCATCTGTTGTAGCAAAATAATGTGGATGCAGAGCAAGATGCACTGCAGGAGATCAGCACCTGGCCTGGCAGAGCAGCATCCAAGGCTCTGGAAATGGATTCTCAAAAGCAGCATCCTGAGCTAAAACCCCTCAGATTCTGCATGGAGGAAAAGGCAGAAGGCAACAGTGTAATTTCCCCCCATTCCTCAGGGTATATTTCTTGTGAGGAAATCATTCCTATTTAGGACTGACAAATATTATCTGTTCTCTCAAAAGTAGGAACTTTCTTTGCAGAGCTTGGCAGAGTTATTCCAGGTTTCCAGTGCACAGTAGGTTGTTTCCACTTTGTATTTACAAGCCAGCTCTGTTATCAGAGCACCTGCAGGAAACAGAGCAGATCAAGTGCTTGTCTTCTCCCATCACCTGGATTCCAAACCCTGTGCTCAAGGACAGAGTTGTATCCTGCAAGGTAAAGGAACAGCTCCTCATTCATTTTGCTGTAAGTTTCCACTCTTCACACACAAACTGAGTGCAAATTACCCAGAAAAGGTGAAAAGGGGAGATAATTGTGGTGTGAAGCCATTAGGACACTCCTCAAAAAGAGGGTTAGGGTTTGAATTCAGGCTGGGGACAAAGATACTGACCCCCTCTTCAAGGACTAGATCATGGAATTAAAGAATGGATCAGGATTTTTAGCAACCTTAAAGCTCATCCAGTTCTATCCCCTGCCTTGGGCAGGGACACCTTCCACTGTCTCAGGTTGCCCCAAGCCCCATCCAACCTGGCCTTGGACACTTCCAGGGATCCAGGGGCAGCCACAGCTGCTCTGGGCACCCTGTGCCAGGGCCTCACCACCCTCACAGTAAATGTATTGTGGTAAATGCAAAATGTATAAAGTAAATGTTAAATTAAATGTAGATATGTATTATAAATAAATTTGCAATTGTATAACCTGAAAAACAACTGCCAGAGCAAGGTCACCCACTTTTCACATGATTACATGGACTGTGGCTACAGGTGGTGTTGTCTTTCTCTGTCTCTCTGATCCCCCCACATCTCTGAAGTCAAAAGTCAAAGTTCCCAATGTTTCTTCCTCTTTTCTCCTTTTCACCCAGGCTCTGTGATTTGGGTTTGAGATCATGCAAGGTGGGACAGGACACTCGACCTCATTCTCCCAGGCCCTTGCTGAGAGCTCCAGACCAGGTGAAGGCAGGGAAGGGTTCAGAGCACCCCCAGGCATGGCAGAAAGGAAAGTTTCCCTCCCTGTGAGCTGATGGGACCCTTTCCAGCCAGCCATGCTCTGTGTGTCCCTCCCACTCCAATTCCCTGGGGCACCTGGGCAGAACATGGGTAATCCACAGGGCTGGCAGGATTTGGGGCTGTGAGGCTCCAGAGCTGAGCTATCCTGGGGCTGGAAGATGGATCCAGGGTTCACCTGCCAGCCTGGAGAGCCTCTGTGTGTTTGCAGGCAGCATTTCCTCACTAATGCTGCAACAGCACTGCTCAGGAGTGCCTGTGTTTTCACAGGGGAATGATTTCAAAACCCCATAAAATAAATAAATGATAAAATAAATCAACAGCACTGATGCAGAGATAAACTCTGCCTGCAGTCTGACCTCTGCCTGCACCCCAGCACACCCCACAATATTTGCTGTGCTCAGACCTCTGTTTCAGACATTTTCCACTGAAGGTTTCTGTAGGCTGTCTTTCTTAAGAGAGCTAAATATCCATATCCTCAATTGCTTCCAAAGAACTCTTTCCAGATCATTATGCTGAAGATTGTTTTCCTGTGTGGAGTTAAAGGAAGGCTGTTACTACTACCTACAGAGCTTGCTCTACCTTGACAGCAATTGTGCTGGTGATTTTTAACTCAAAGGATTCACCTTTTCAACTTTTTATTGGTTTTTTTTAGTACTTCTTCAGTGCAATCTTGAGGATAAAATTGTTTTTATTGGGATAGAAGAAATGGTGTTAAGTTTGAAAGCCCGATTTTCATTCCATCACCTCAGTTTAAGCCATGTACTATCACCTTCACTGATGTAAAATGCCAAGCTCCAAACAGAGGAGCAGGAGGAGCAGCAGAGCTGCTGAGATGTTTTACACAAACCTGGCCAACCCTCACTACCAGCTGAAAAACAGATGTTATTTGCCCACATCCAGACAACTTGAATTTCTCCCCTCTGCACAAGAAAAGCAAATCTAAAGGTGTCTTTCCCAGAGCTGGACTAAGCCTTGTAAAGAAAATCATCATCTCAACATTGTGCCATAACCAATTGAGCTCATTCTGTGTTCTGACCTTTTCCTGGAGGTCTGGGCCATGGAAATCAGATATTATACCCTGCAAGAAGCAGCTGGATCCCTTCCTGGCTGACTTTTGATTGTCCTGACAAAACAGAGACTTCATATAGTTGGTTTTGTCAATCTTCTATCCCCTTGGCACACATAAAAATATAAAAATAAGGGAACCAAAGAAGAAATATTTTAGTTCTAAAGCTCACAGGTGACAAGACAAAGGATTTCTGGACAGCACGAACATTTCCAAGGGTTTAGAAGGTGGGGAAGGGAGCAACAGGCTGCAGGATCAAGTGGTTTGTTACTTTATACAAAGGGGAATTGGTGTTGTAGGTGCTGGAGACACAGGTAAGGAGGCACTGGAACAAAGTGCAAGACTGAAAATAAAGGTCCACCTTCTCTGTCAAGGCATAAAGGCCACAGGCATCCAAAGAGATCACCTTCACCAACATGTGGAGTCCAGCTCTGTCCCAGATTTGTCCCTGCAATACATCCCACGCTGTGAACCCATGGAACATGTTTGGAATATACCAGTAGCCTTCAAAGCTGTTTTTGAGCTAAACACTGTTATTTATGTCCCCAGCTGTGCCAGGGTGATTTCTTCCTGTTTTTTTTTTTTTTTTTTTTTTTTTTGTTGCAGTGCTAGAGAGACAGAACAGCTGCTGTACCCAGCCTAATTTTAAGTACGTTGAGCAATGGGATTTCTCTCAGTTTCCTTGTGAGGATCTTCTGCAGCCTCACAGGTCAATCTGGGTGGGAACATCTTTCCTGAGCCCTGTTTGCCTGGGTTCATCCCATCACTTGTGAAATTCTGCACAGACCTTTTCATCAGGAGAATGACTGTTCCCAGGATAAATTTTCATGTTCTACTCTTCACTCAGGCTAATGAGTTTTATCTGTGCAACAGGGAATTTCACAGTTATGGAGTCAACATATTTCAAACCACCATGATATATTTATAGGCCTCCTTGCTATACATTGGCACTTTTCCTTAAAGGTTTCTTAAATTCTCCCTAGCCTGGTAGAGATTTACAACAAGCTCACAGATCTCATAACCTTATTTTATTTATAAATTCAGACACCAAAACCCCACTGCCATAAGGGGAAGTGGTTTGAGGAATTCATCACAAGATTCTTATTTTGTGCGTAATTCTGTTTTGTTCTGGTTTGTCTATCTCCCCTTTGAGGTATCCTTAGCAGAAGTTTTCTGTGTGTAATTTGGTGATGAAGGTAGTCAATTAAGAATCCCTGAAAAGTGTTTCTTTATTGACTAGCAGCCTGAAGAATTGCATGTTCTTCCTTCCTGAGAAGCAAGGCTCTTCATCATGATTAATTACTGTCAAATCTCCATAGGTTTGTAACAGCAAGATAGAAGATATCTACCATAAATCACCAAATAAAGTATTTATTAGAGAAAATAACAAGAGGAATATTTCAACTGTCCTGATGAATCACATGCAGCTCTATCTGGCTTAAGTGCCTTCTCTGAGCCTTTTTTTTTTTTTTTTTTCCTTTTTGTCCTTTTTTCTTTCCTCCCTGGAATATTTCATAGCAGATCTGTTGAAAAAGGGTTCTTACCTCGTACCATTCTTCTACATCTTCCTGTTGTGTCTGGAGCAATGCTTGAAATAATGTGTCAGATTTAGATGTCTGCTATCCACCAAGCATGAAGGCAAGATTGGAAAGGATTTGGAAAGGAGCTACAGGAGGAAAACCTGAGAGAAATATAAAAAAAAAAAAATCTGATTTATTGTCAAAACTCATGTAGACAATCTGAGCTAAGAAAAAAGCAAGTTCATTCCTTGAATTTTACTGGCAGCTAAGGGGTCTTTAGTGTGGAAACAAAGTCATTCACAGGTGAAGTTTGAGAAATCATGTCTATTTTTTCTACATAATTATTAAACACACAACACTCAGCTTTAAATTGAAGCCTTTCAGCCTTGTAGGTACTTCTGTAGAGCACAGGGAACAGCTTGACCTAACTAGAAATTTACTACTGTATTTTCTATGTCTCTCAAAACCACACAATGGAAAATCCTCTTTCCACCTTTTAACTGAGTGACATCTTTACTCATCTATAAGCAAGGAGGCCAATTAAAGGCAGACAATTTGAGGGAAGAGCAAGGTCGTGATTGAAGCAGTGCCACAACAATTCATTTAATGGAAGGGTCTGTGCAAGTTTCGAGGAAATTATTTTAGGAGGGAGGCGTCCTGCGTTGCAAGATATGCCTGGCGGTGTGTGTTCTATTCCCATCTGTCAGAGCTGGGGCAGTTCTCTTCTGTTCATTGGGCAGTTTTATCTCTCCTACAACCAATCCTCCCTCAGGAGATCTCTTCTGTTCATGGGCCATTAATTATTAATTATCTTCTGCTCATGGCCAGTGAGTGTCCCTGCATGGCTGAGAAAATTCCATCATCCCACTGAGAGAGGCTCTGCCCAGGGGAGGAGCCAAGCATTCCTACCTGGATACAATCTGACCTTGGAACGCCACAGCAGCCTTTGCCCACTGCATTCCCAGAGGAGCAGCTTTCTTCTCCACTGCATTCCCAGAGGAGCAGCTTTCTTCCCCACTGCATTCCCAGAGGAGCAGCTTTCTGCCCCACTGCATTCCCAGAGGGAGCCCAGGCCCATCTCCAGCAGCCCTGGAGCTTCAGAGGAAAACCCCAGCCTTGTCCAGGATCCTGCTCCAGCAGAAGCACAGCTGGCACTGCAGGAGGGCTGAGCCACCATGGAATGGCACTGCTGCCACCACCCTGACACACAGGCTGCCAGGGCCTGCTCTGACTCTGGAAGTGGTTTGTTTTATTTTTTTTGTATTATTGCATTTATATTTTTAGTTTTCCTTGTAAAGAGCTGTTATTCCTATTCCCATATCTTTGCCAGAGAGCCCCTTAATTTCAAATTTATAATAATTTGGAGGGAGTTTCCATTTCAAGGAAGGCTCCTGCCTTCCTTAGCGGACACCTGTCTTTTCAAACCAAGACAGGAGGCAGCTGAGTATCTGTCCTTAATCCCTTTCTCTTCAGCCCTGAATGGCTTTGAAGCAGGAAACACTGTTAATGTTGATGAGGCAAATCTGCTTGACAAGGCTACCAGAAAGGCACAGCTTCACAAAACCCTTTTTGCCAAGACAATACAGACTCAGAAACCCAAAAGATTGATTATTTAAGTACCAAAAACAGCAGCAGAGGAGATCACCAACTGATTTCCCAATAGAATAAAACACTTGGATGTTTGTAGAAGGTAAAGTATCACCTTTTCTGTGCTGTGCCACCAAGGATACCCACATGGAGAGAAACATCTTTAAATCCAGACTTCACAAAGCAGATCAGCAGGTTCCATGTGAGAAACCAGCCAGTGCTTGTGCTTATTCCCTGCTGAACAACCTATCCAGCTGTTGAAAATTTAAAAATCACCAGGGTTTTGATTGCACACCCTGGTGCCAGGTTCAAGCTCCAATTCCCAGGCTATAATCCTGGTGCTCCAGATCCATTGCAAGGGGTCTGCAACACTGGAAAAAAGGGGTTTGACAGCATTTTGGACTGCCAGATTTGCACTCTCATAGCCAGCAGAGGGACCTTCACTCTCATCTGAAACAAATGGAAATTTGCATTTCTTGCTTTTCTTTGTGCCCACTGTTTAGCTGGAACAAGGACAATCCTGAGGAAAGGAGGCGAGAATTAGAAATGGTAAATTATTATAGGACAAGGGAGAATACCATAACATGGGAGGAATGGGAGAGGTGAAATGACAGAGAGAGGTGTTAAAGTGAAGACCAGAAACATAACATCGAACAAATCTTGACATTTTATTCTTAGTTTTAATTGAATCTTGTTAATTTACTCTTTATCTAATATTACATAACCGTTGCAAACATTTGGAGCATCAATTTTTCACAGTCAATGCACTACTTCATTTTCTTTCCTAAACAAGAGAATATTTTCTGATGCCTTTATCTGCTTTTATACAGCACCATAGTTCATTCCTATTAAATGCAGGGTGTCTTCTTTCTTGGGAGGTGTTGACCAGCTCTAGAAACAATGAGAAACATTTGCTTCTGTATGAATGAGAAGTTATTATGAATTTTCTAGGCTGGTGGGTTTGCAAAATATGAAATACACATTATGTCAAAGCAGAGGAGATGGAGTTGTAATCACTCTGATGTGTGACACACAATTAACAACGTTTGCAAATTTGCATTTATGAATAAAATTCCAATTGAAACAGATATTCTGCAGGCAGTAATAAGCTTTTGAGGACACAGCCAAGGTATGTTCATACAACAGAAATCAGTGGAGCATATGTGCTGAACAAACACGTGAGCAGGGATAAACACATTTCTTAATGAAAAAGTCAGGAAAATTCTGCCACGTCGAGCACTTTCATCATCAGCCTCTGTGTGCTTCTGAAAGGACTGAACCCTGGCAGCAGGACTGGGTGTTGGATCACCTTGAGGGGCAGCAAACATTGCTCTGCTCGGGTGAGTTATGAAAACGTGCACAGGTTTCTCATAGCCCTCCCCATGCCTGCTCCTCCCCAGCGAGCAATCCGCAGCCAAACCATCCTGCTTGGAGATGGGCATGAAGGAGGTGATCAGAGCCCAGCTGACATTTGAATGTGCTGGAAAATAGTGGTGGCTTTTTTCTTCCTCTTCCCTTTTTCTAATTTGGTGACCCTCCAATGTTTTTCCCTGCAATATTTCATCCAGACAGGTTTGGCTTTATTACATCCTCAGGCATCCTTGCATGCAGGTGTTCCTAAGTAATCCTTGGAAGTACCAAGCATGAGCATTAAGGTTTTGCCTCAGGCAGATTCGAGGAATATTTGAATTGGGCAAGAAACAGGTATTTTTGTGAACACAGTAATGTAAAATATCCATAAACTATAAAAATGTGCTGGAGCACTCAGGGTGCAGGTTTTTCCAACCCAAGCCTACAAATGAGGTACCTACAATTTTTTGGGGTAAATAAAAAAAAAAAAAGAAGGCTAAACAGACCTATGCCAGCTTGAAATGTGTTTCAAGGGGATTGGTAAAGCAAAAGCAAAAAAAAAAAAAAAAAAGTGAGCCAAAAATGGTAATTGCAGGAAAAATACCAAAACCCATCTATCTACGAAAAGTAGCCTTGCAGGTTAGCACAGGAATCAATTGTTAGCACCTCCTGCCCAGGCACATATTCACATATTGATAAATTGGAGATAAAGACAAAGAGAAAAATTATTAGTAGGAAGAAGGGACTGACAGCTGAAAGAAGAGCAGAACTAATGAGGTAGAGCTTGGCTAAAGGAGAGCTCAGGAAAGAGGCATAAATCTACCTGTCCGTAAGCTGAATACTAAACCAATACCAAAGGCAGGGTTCTTTGAGTCGGATCATAGCAAAATTGAGTGATCTGGGAAGGAAAATGGGGAAAAGAGTTCACTGGAAAATGTGTGTGGAGGGTGGAAATGAAGATTCTCATCCATTTTGATTGACTCTGATCTGTATCAGACCCCTTGCTCCAAAGTGCTGCATTTGAAACCTCTCAGTTCACTGTTTTTAAATGCCATGTTTTGACTTTATCACATTTCAAATGATGCTTTAAGATTTCATGTTGTTACACTTTACTGTTTACAAAACACTTTTGTGTTTTTGAGCTGTCCTGTTTGACCTGAAACACATCATGGAGAAGAGTTTTTTATATGGTAAGAAAAACCAAATGTGTTTCCTTTCCAATCAACCTTGAATAATTCCCCTCCCCTCAGTTTGGCAACAAAACAAAACAGAACAAAAAAATCAATTATTCACAGAACTCTACTCCTGAGGGCACAATTAAGAATAATTGGAAGAAATTAAGCAAGAGAGAATGTAGTCTTCAATAGTAGGGCCAGCTTTTCCCCTGGTGAGAAGCACAGGCTTGATCCTGAAAGTCACCGAGTGTTGCTTGTGAGATGCTCGGTCTGGTTCCAGCATCCCATGGGAGATGCCAGCAGTGTTGGGGCACTATTAAACATTCTGAGTGTGGATATTCTCAGTTCAGTCAGAGAGAAAAAGAGGAAGATTTCTGCCAGGCTAAGCCTGGGAAAAAGTCTGAGAGGAATGTAAACAATCTATTATCTTGCTTTCCGTTCACATTGTTTATAGATATGTTCTACCACACTGACCTCAGTCCAATGCACCAATCAGGTGAAATGTTTTTACTTTAAGACCAATGGAATTAATGTTCACAATGTTCTCTATAAAAGAGAGAGGTACTTTCGAATAAACATCATTCTTTGCCTTCTGAAGATGGAGTCTCTTCATTCCCATCCCTGCCTCAACAGCAACACGTGAGAGCACAGTTTAAAATCACAGTGGTCATAACTATTTGGAAACTCTCTTTGGACCATCAGGCATCCAGGTTGTGTTGTCCAAAAAGGAAGGTGACAACCCAAAACCGTCTCACTTCTTGTCTTTATCTTGTACCACTGCTCTGGGCAGCAGCTTGTTTGACACCACCTACGCAGGGCTCTAAATTCTTTTTTTTTTTTTTTTTTTTACAGAACCATTGCTGTAACAATTCAGGCAGAATTTTTGGAGTTCCTGAATAGGTGTAAAAGAATATTTGTATTTGAGGAGCTTCAGCCTGGGAGGGGTGCAGAGGGACTGGGGGGGTCAGACTGCAATTAAAGCATAGAACTATGGTATAGCATATATATGTCTAACAGTAGCAGTATGTATAGCATATAACTGTAAGGAATCCATCTAATTCCAGCCACTGGGGATTGGAACTATAGCAACTGTTGGAACCCTCCTTTGGGGCTGGAACTAGGTGAACTTTGAGGAGCTTTCCAACCCAAAGCATTCCATGACACCATGACACACTCTGACCTCCACATGTCATGGTTACCTGAGTTTTACTTCTGTAATCCCTTCCCTTCCCTTCCCTTCCCTTCCCTTCCCTTCCCTTCCCTTCCCTTCCCTTCCCTTCCCTTCCCTTCCCTTCCCTTCCCTTCCCTTCCCTTCCCTTCCCTTCCCTTCCCTTCCCTTCCCTTCCCTTCCCTTCCCTTCCCTTCCCTTCCCTTCCCTTCCCTTCCCTTCCCTTCCCTTCCCTTCCCTTCCCTTCCCTTCCCTTCCCTTCCCTTCCCTTCCCTTCCCTTCCCTCCCTTCCCTTCCCTTCCCTTCCCTTCCCCTCCCCTCCCTCTTTTACTCTTCCCCTTATCCAAAATGCACCCCTGTGTGTTTATACAAGGGACAAGGGACTACCTTATAAAAATTTCCATGCCAAGTGTGTGATTTACTAATAAAACTTTTAATTTTTTCCGACCCTCTGACTCCTGTTGTTCCTTCTCAGCTGTGGGCACAGGCAAATCTTGGCTGCTCCCTTCCCCTTAGGGGTGGGATGCCACAGGAGGGTGTGTTGATATTTTGTAGTGTTTTGTTTTTAGCTGGGAAGTTGTGCAATATAAAGGTGAGCATTTTAGGAAAGACTGCTACATTTAGCACTGGGTTTTCCAGGCAAAACAGTAATATAAAGCACAAAATTGAGGTTCTGTGCCAAGGCCCGTCTTCCAAACACAGTTTTGATTGGCATTAATTACATTTACAGCCTTTACCAAGGGAATCTCATATAAGGTTTTCCATTATTTTGCGTGGGAGTGACAGATGCAGGGTGTCCAGCCTTAGTCAATATTATCTCCCATCTTGTCCCTCCATCTCCTGGAGTTTCAGAGCAGTGAAATGATTCATTAACATTCACAGCATCTTATCAGCTGCTCCTCGGCCAGATCCATCAAAGTCTCCTGGAAGTTGTCTGAACTGGCTGATCAGGAGAAGGGGGAACTTTGGTAGGTTTGGTTCTTTATTCCTTGATTTACTAAACCACTTATAAACAGTGCTGTCATCACTAAAAATACAGAATTGTCTCTTGGAATTTTCCAGGGTGGAAGTGTTTGGGGAGCACTCTTGATGTTCTGTGGTATTGTTCATAATGGTTACCCCTGTCTCCTGCAAACATTTCTACTCCTAATAAGAATTCTTTTGCTCTGAATATATTTCAAATTTTCTGTGGCACTGCTTACACTGCCTTTTACCCTCATGTCATCAGCTTCTTTTGTCAGTTAATATCAAAATTGCTTAGTCATAGAAGTTGCCCTTTATTTTAATTTCTTAAAGTTTTAAGTTTTCCTCATTTCTATTTTGGCTTGGTTTTTTTTTTTTTTTCAGTTTCTTCTTTTCTTTCTCTCACAGTTTATTCTTATTTGATCTTGACTTGGTGGGTGTTTTGGACTTTGAATCTATATGCTAAAAGAAAATCTGATTTTTCCATCCCTATTTTTTATTCCTGCCTCTGTTGTCTCATCATTTTCTTCAACACTGGGGAATCACCCTGTTGAATGACTAAGTGAAAATATTGCTGCTTAGGCCTGTCCTCTATTTATCCTGCACATAATCAGCTTGTGACCACTGGTGCCTTAGCAACCATCATTTTCTAGTCCAGTGATTAAATCAGTTTTAGTTATCATATCCAGATCTCCAAAATAGTTATCTTGCATTCTGTGTGGCACATTTTCTTTGAAAATTCAGGGTATTCTGGTGGAAGCAGGCTGGATGATATTAAATTAACAGCAGAGGAGCAGACACCAAGAAAGAAGCTCACAATATGTTTAATTCAGCACTTCACAGAGAAAAATAAAAATGGGGAGAAAAATAAAAATGGGGAGAAAAATAAAAATGGGGAGAAAAATAAAAATGGGGAGGTTTGAAGCTCTCACAAAAGGTGCTTAGAATGGAGGCCAAGCAGCCCAGCAGAAATACAGCAAAAATAAATCAAATCTTCTTCTCAACTGGCCCACACATCAGTTCAGGGAGGTGCACAAAAATACTTTAGCAAGTGAGATGTATTTAATAAAGATGGTCCCAAAACATCTGGAAAGCCTTTTCAGTTCAGCAAGCTATTGGGACATGAATGTGTATTCATTTGGTCTGCTTCTAAGTATTCCCAAAGAGCAAACATTTAAGAGTCCATTCTAAGACAAAATCCATCTGTTTCTCCAACAGTTTTAAAAAACAGTTTACTTTCTCTAAAATTAACTTGTCTGACACATTGTCATGCTTGGTTACCACGGCAACAGCAGCAACAGCCATGACACGGGATATCAATTTCATCTGAATTTTTACCACCTAACTTTTTACTTGTATGTGTGTAGATGTGTGTGTATGCAATTCAGAGTTCTGCACCAAGCTCCCAGCCAGCTGAAAATACCCTTTTTTCGCTGACAGGCCTCAGTAAAAACACCCATACCAATATTTCAGTCCTGAGATTTACTTTTTTTTTTTTTTATCTAGATGCAGCATCTAGAACACCCAGCAGCGTTCTCAGTTCTCTATCAACAAAACATGCAAGGCTCTTTGCTGCCGAATCCCCAGATTCACTGGGTTTCACACCCCAGTCCTGACACCCCCACAGCACTTTGAGCAGGAGCACGGGGCTGAGGAGTGGGAAAATATTTTTGTGACACCACAGCAGCACAGATTGGAGCTAAGGGCGTTTTTACCAGTGTTTTCCCATTCCCTGCTCTCCCCATTGGAAAATTTCAGAATGGAATTAGTTCTAATGGGGTCTGATTTATAACAGGAACTCAGAGGCTTTAGCATTGTGACATCACTGTTGTAACAGTGCAGGGAAACTGTGGATTTCAGCAATCTGCCTTAAAAATATGTGTGAGATCTTTCCTTGTCCTCCCTTCCCCCTGTAATTTCACCATCTGCCATCCACAGCAAAGCCAACCCAGACTGATCTTCTCCTGGTCATTTAACAGAGCTGGGGATTGCAATGCAGGCAAAGCAGGGGAAGAAATCTGCCATCATTTGTAAAGCCCTGTAAAGGTGAGCTTAAAATTTCATTTAAGATGACAGAGAAGTAAAGGGTATATTCAGCTTTGATCTTTCAAAGCTGTCAATCTGTTGAGTGGCCCTAGAAAGCCTCAATCTGGTAGAACTGGAGTAAAAAAAAAAAAAATCAATAAGAAGAAATTATGCTGGCGCTATCAGAATAGATAATTATTTGAAAGATCACTTCCTTGCCCAGGAAAAGTGCAAACCAAAGGAAAAGAATTACTTGGGCAACCTGCCCACCACAGGAGATGTGAGGAGAACTGGAAAAGCTCCTTAGATCCCATGAAACACTATCCATCAAACCTTGGAGAGCCTGTCAGGAGAAGGGGTTGTGAATTAATACCTTGTACATAATTTACAAAGTGATGTAAAATAAATGCTTTTATAGCTTGTATATTCTAATGGATGTTTCTTCCTAGGTCATGTGCATTTTTTGTGAGTTGAATCAATTTTATCGTAACATTAATGCAGGCTACTGAAATGAAAAAGTAAAAGAAAAAAAAAAGTTGTTTTGCTCCACTTACTGATCAAACCTCTGCCCGCAAAAAAATTACCGAGAAACCCCACCCTCCTAGAGGGTTTGTATCCTCTTTTCCAGTCCTCTGTGCTCTGTGAATGATGTCCAGGAGGAAGATTGGCGTTAGACATCAACTGGGACACCACCGAAATGCAGAACAAGTGTAAAACTGAATAAATCCTGTTCTTATAGGGAGCCGACACAAGAGGGTGGTAGAAGCATGTCCGGAAACCTTTCGGCTGTCATGGAAACATCTGAGGCTGGGGAGCTGCCGCTGCGACGCGCACCCATTGATTTGTACCTGCTCTTAGGGCTCAGAGGCACCGCTGAGCTCTTCATCAGCATTCCAGGCGGGAGACGGGAGTCGGGGTGCACGAAGCACATGCCAAGCAGTCTCCTTCAGGGGGAAAAGGATGATGCTCTGTCTGAGTGGGGACCAGGCAGAGCAGACCAAACCGCCAGGTAATGAATGAAAAGGAAAATAAGCACCGGCAAGGTGTTACAGATGGGATGCATCACTTGGAGGAGGTGGAGCACTTCCTTAAAATGAGGGATGCGCACTTCCAGCTGCAGGCGGGTTAGGAAGGATCTCCTTGGCATGCTCACCCAGCACTAAGTGACAATTTGGGTGCTCTCTGCCACTGGAGCTGGCAAGACCCACAGTTCTTGCTCCAGAATATCCAGTTGGTCCTTTCTGAAACCAGACTGGAGCAAGACCAGGAATTCAAATGCCTTGGTCACCCAGCCAGCTGCTGGATGCCCTGAGTGCCTTTCCCTGCTCCAGAAACCAGGGAGATCTTGCCTGTTAACATCTCCTACATCCCAGCTGTGCTGAGAGCCTTCTTTTGAAATGTTGTCTGGTTCCACTTGAAATTAAATATTGTCCTTTCAAATCCCAGTTGTGGGCACAAGACTTTTCCTGTAACGTAAATGGTGGGTGCTTTATGCCAGTGAGATAATTCTTGGATGTCCCAAGGGATGTCACATTGCAACTGGAGACAGAAGCAATGTTGAGTCACCACAAATTGTGTTGAATTTTAATATAGAAGACAAGGGGTAGGTTGGGTGCTGGGATTAAAGTCTGTAGCCAGTGCTGTTTTCCTGTAAGAACAAACTCTGCTTGACCTGTGTGAGGAAAGGGGACCTCAGCTGGCAGAAGGGAACACAATTCCACTGCTGAGAGCAGAACTCCCCTGTCCTGCACAGTCTGGGATCAGCCCATCACCCTTTCCCACATCCCAAATCAGAAGAACATTTAAAAATGCAGTTGTAATTTTATACTTGAGAACTTTTTTCCAGTTGGGCGCCTGTCTCTGTAGTTTTCTCATCTCAACTTAAGCAGTAGAAGAGCTGCAAATCGATTTTATCAGGATTTAATTAAATTTGTGCTGTGACCTGCAGTGCAGTGTAATCCACACGAGTGAAATCTCTGATTGCTGAGCATGGACATGAGGGTTTGTTATTGGGACCTTCTTGCAATCAACAGGGCCCAGCCTGTATTTCTAATTTATTCAGGATAGTCCTGGGCAAATGAAATTACTTCTCTACCTGCAGCCTGTCCACTTCAACCTGAGCACGTGAGGCAGATTAAATAACGTATTCAGAACCCCAAATAATCTGCACCAACCTTAGAGCTCAGACTGGGATTCCCAAGGGAAGTTCTTCAGTGTCAGGATAAATACCAACACTACTCTCCATGGCAGCATCTCCTTCCCCTCTGAAAACTCAGGGACAAATCAATGGATGTTGTGAATTCTCTGGAGTGGAGATTTTGATTTTGCAGTGCAAGCCATTGACTCCTGACTGTTTGCAACAGTAATTAGCTTGATTACCATCACTGTAGCATTAAGCTGACACTCTAAATGTCAAAATAGGGAATTTTTTTTTTTTTGTATTATAACTGTATTCAAACATGACAGGCATTCAGTACAGTTCACCTTGATGTGAAAGCTGCAGTCAGTCTGATTTCAATGCCAAACTTACTGAATTCATGTCCTTATGCTTCTTTTTCACTTACTTTTCAGAACTCAGTCCACTTCACAATTGTCTGCACTTCCTTTGGGAGGAATCTTCATTTCCAGAGGGGGAAAAGAAGATTCTAATCACTGTGCTCACCCTGGAGTGCTGAGGATACTTGCAAGCACCTGAGCCACTGGAGACATTTGACAACTTGAAAAACAAGGCTGGTGCCCTGGGGTGGATTCCATAGTCTGTGGAAAGATTTGTAGGGTCCAGGAAAAGGCTTTTCCAGCCTGGCCAGTTCTGGGATTCTATAAATCCATGTGGGACTCAGCTGCCCGTGGCTAACCACAGCTCACTAAAACTTTAATCAAGGGGTGCTGTTACTGCAAAATTCAGGATTTGTGGGGTCACTGGACATGGATGGACACCAACTGACAGGGAAGGGTTGTTTAATCCTAAAGCTTTTCCCATGGAACACCTTTGGATATGTGACAGCTACAGGGGGAACCTATATTACATTCCAGTAGTGTCGTTTATATTGCTGATATTCAACCAAAAAGAGAGATATAAGAATAAGAAACTCTGCAAATGAACATTAATACATTGTGTGATTCAGTTCAATGATTTATTAATATTCATAAATACCTTTAAAAATTAGTCATGTCTCATGTAGATCATTGATTTCACCCTAATCCCTACAAAGCGTTTGGAATTTCCACAGCATTCCAAGGGGAAAATATCATATTGGAAAGCTGAAAGATGCCTTCCAGCAGAGAGCTTCTACTCTTAGTCCCTGCTAACCAAAGAGAATCTGATTTAGACAGGTGTCTATAAATTGGAAACCAGCAAGGAGGTTTATATGGTACCTAAAGCAAACATTTTCAAATTGTAATGCTGTATTATCTGCTTCAATATGGATTTCACTGCCCATTTTCAGGCATTTCACTTTGAAAGCATTAACTGAAATGTAGAAAGTCCAGTCCCAAGCATGGTAAATGAAGAATAAAAATAATTCACAAACATTTTTATGTACTGAATAAGGAAAAGTAATTTGAGCAGTCAAAGTGAAATAAAAATGTTGTAAAAGTAGTACGTGAGAAGTCAATAAAAATACCCAGTATTTATCCACAACAATTTAATTTAATAGAATTTTTAACCAAAATAAGCCCTTATATCATTCTGTACATAAAAGCATTGAAAATTATAATTATGCTGGGACATAAAACCTTACCTTGATGTTTGGACATTTTTAATCTATTTCCAACTGGTCCCTCGAAATAGACATTGGCTAATATTTAATGCCTTTGTGCTTTAGCATCTGTAGCTCTGAAATCGAAATAATGTTGTTTCAGACTTACTAATTTGAAATTTTGTTTATCAATATGTCTAAAGGATTTCAAGATCTTCATAGAGAAAAGCAAAATATTTTCACCGTCACTGTGAAAACCCCATCCTGCACATTCCTACCTGCCTATATGAAGTACAGCTGTAGTTTTCTTGGAAAAAAAAAATTATCAATGTGTTGTCTTGGTCTTAATGGCTTTGCATGAGCAGCTGAGCACAAATTCCTGACGTTGCTTGGTTTGGCGCTGTTGTGAATACTTAAAGAGTCATCCAGGGTTGATGATCATGGAATCATGGAATGGTTTGGGTTGGAATGGACATCAAAAATCACGCAGGTCCCCCCCTGCCATGGGCAGGGACATCTTCCACCATCCCAGGTTGCTCCAAGCCCTGTCCAACCTCACCTTGGGCACTTCCAGGGATCCAGGGGCAGCCACGGCTTCTCTGGGCACCCTGTGCCAGGGCCTGCCCACCCTCACAGCCAGGAATTTGTTCCCAAAATCCCATCTAATCATGACCTCTTCCCAAAGCAGAAGAAAAGACAAAGGGGTGATGCCTTAAAGACAGCTCCATATAAATCCACACCCCATGAGTATCCACTTGTGCTCTGCAGAAATTATTGCTGTAATCCATTTATTTCCTGACCATGGACATTTCCCACTTGTTGAGAATTACTGGCGTCACTGGTGTGGGCTTGAGAAAGGCTGTCAAGCTTTTTGTCAACTCTTTGTGATGAGTTTGGATCCAAAATCTGCTGAGACTCTGTATCTATTACCTGTGAGTGATTTAATACCATTCAGTCCCTTGCTTATCAAGATCATTTCACTTCCAGGAGTTCCTGCTTTCCACGTTGTACACACTTAGGGCTGGAGCATTTCTTTATTTCAGAGACGAGCTTGGGTTAATGCTGCTCTTCATTTCCCTGCCAACTTTGAGTGTTGGAGCTGCTGCTTCTCTTTTTTTTTTTTTTTTTTTTTTGGTTTTTTTTTTTTTTTTTTTTTTTTGGTTTTTTTTTTTTTTGTTAAAAAGAGCTGAGCAGGGCCTATCAGTTTTAAATGTATTAATACTCTTGAAGTATTAGTGCTCTTGATGTATTAATCTTCTGGGAAAGTGCTTTAGACAGAGGACAGAATTAATTCTTGTCTTGTTCCCGTATAATTTAAGCAGTGTTTTCTATGATGATGCCTTGTATTTGGCATTTGTGAGTGCTGTGCCCAGTTTGGGACTCTCCAGTGCAAGGAAGGGTGGTGAACATGGTGGAGAATGGAAAAATACAAGGAAAGGTGCAAGGAATATGGTGTGCTTAGATTTGAAACAAAAGCAAGGGTGGATCACTCAACACACAGAGGTCTTGCTCAATCCAACCTGTTCTGTGATGCTGTGATTTTACACAATATGAAAAAAAAAAAAAAAATAAAGGCAAAGGTTTAACATCAAATAAAATCACAAAATCATAGAATTGTTCAGGTTGAAAAAGATCTGCAAGGTCAAGTTCCTGACCTCCAGCCCCTGCACACCTCCACCAACATCCCCTGGGAACTGCTTTCCTGTCCTGCCATTCAAAAGCTGCCTGAGACCGAGACCTCTTTTCTCCTGGAAGTGGGAAGGAAATCCCTGCAGACACCACAGCTCATCAAGTCCTCCTCATTCTCCACTCACCAAAGTATTGCACCAATTAGGGAAAGGGGGATCAGGAAATAAAAGCAATCCTGCCCCATCAAACCATTTCACATCCCTCTTTGGAAAGGGCGTGGCAGCATCAGCCTCCCTGGCTGCAGGATCGCTGGTGGAAGAACGAGATGAGAACTGGAAAGGTGAGAATAGGGAATTTCTCTGCCAGGATTCAGCACGTTCCTACCTCTTAGCCTGAGAACAGAGGATACAGAGATACCTAAGGCAACTTCCTATAAACAACATAAGTCCATCACACCGCAGTCAGTGTGAAAATCTCTCCAAGAGTCACCAGGTGAATGAGCTGAGGCAGACTGGCTCAGCAGCAAGGCTGTGCTCTCACCATCCTCATATTCCTCTCTTGGATATTGCACAGCAGGGATACACCCAGCTGCTCTCCATGATAATGGCTTCAATTCAATCCAAAGATCCCAAACTGCCACCCGGTTTCAAGGCAGTTTTTTCCCTCCACATATGTTGTTTTTATCACTACAGCAGGTTAGCACAAGAAAGGACTTTCCTTGAAAACAGCTTCTGAACAAGACATGTGAAATAAGTGGACTGGCACTGGGAATTCAGATCAATAAGGAGCCCTTGGACAGGGAAAAGAAATTTGTCTCTGTTCTTCTGTAGATTAAGAGAGTAAGATATTGATTTTTGCTCTCAGCACAGTATTGACCTAAGAGGGAAATTGCACTTGATGACAGAGTGCAGTGGGGCTCGGGCCTCTCTTTGTATGACATGCAATCTGCAGTGGGCTATGGAATATGAATGGGAAAGTGGGCAGTGATTACTAAAAAAAATAATAAAATAAAATAAAATAAAATAAAATAAAATAAAATAAAATAAAATAAAATAAAATAAAAAAAAATAAAACATCAGCAATAGAAATGTGTCTGGTAACAAACGCCATTTCTCCAGAACATCATTCATCCTCATCCATCTGAGCAACATTCCCCTCCAGAACTAATCCTGCAATTACAGGAATGTTTGCTTAACTAAACACAAAGTGACTCTCGAGTGGAGCAGAGGATTCCTGGGCTTATACTTGCAGCAAAGAGAAAGTGAAGCAACTTGGCCGAGCACAATAATCTTCTGATGGATACATTGAGCAAACAATAGGCTTCTGCTTGGTGTTTGCTGTCAGCCTCAGGGCACCAGCTCCTCAGGGCTGAGGCTTCAGGCTCAGAAGATTAAGATTAAATAAACTCAGCTGTGGCTTCTTACATCCCTTTTCTTCCTCAGTCTTGGACTAACTGAGGGGAGCAGATAAATTGCTAAGGAGCTGCCTCTTTGAAGGCTTTCTACTGCCAGGAGGCCCCAAAAGACTGTGGGAGAAAAGAGTTGTAGGTGGGAGGAAAAAACTCATGAAGAGAGAGATCACAGGGAAGCAGCTAACATGGGATGGCAGAAATAAGCCATCTCGTGTTTTTCGTGGCAATAGCTGTTGCATTTTTAACACTTTCTATATAAATATGCTTTCATTTGTTTGTTTGCTTGTTTGTCATGAAGAAATAATCCTTTTCATTTCTTTTGCCTTTTTCCTGCAAACGCAAGTTTTGGCACAATTTTGAAATGCTGCTCTCGTCTCTCCCCTAGGTTTGTGGTGTGTTATGTTCTAATTCAACTGAAAAACATGGGGAAAATCTACCCAAAAATTGATAGATTTTCAATTCTAAAATGCCACCAATAAAACAGTGGCAAACACCTGTTGTATGAAACAGGGGGACAAAAATTAAAAGGTCATCAGTTCCTTTTGTTTTTTGGAAGTCTTGTGGGAAAATTAAGCAGTTCAAGGATGAAATATATGCACAGCCATCTCCAAAAAAAGGTACAAATCTCTTCTCTCTGGTAGGACTCCCTGGACAGAATTTTACCACATGGAGTCATAGAATCATGGAATCATTAAGGTTGGAAAAGATGCTTGGGATCAAGTCCAAGTGTCAGTTTAGTGCAACCACCAAATATCTCCTGCGTTTGTTTCTAGGTGTAAATGTTGTGTTCAGGCTCAGGCAGGAAGGTTTTCCTTTGTCCACCTTTTATCTGCTCTTCAGGGCATCTCCTGAGTACATCAGATCTCAGAGTTGATTTCCTGTGTCTGAGGAAACACCATTTAGGGTCTCCCCCCCTTGAACATGGTGCATTTGCCCTCCATCAGAGACCATGTCAGAGCTTGCTGAGAGATCTTTTCCTGGGCTTTTGCTTTTTGGTTTTTTTTTTAGATTATACTGCCAATATCTCCTATCTTGGGCAGAGGGGGAAAGCGTGGTTTGAGAGGCCTCAACCAACTTAAATGTTTATAATCTGTCACTACTCTTTAGCAGAGTTGATCTTTAACCCCCCCTCAAATAATTGTTAGAGCCAGACAGGGTTGATCATTTCTAATCAAGCATGGTTAGCATATAAAATGGGATATTGAGATTTTATAAGACACTCACTGTGTATTAGCAGATGAGAAATATTCAACATTGAATCCATGCAGAAACAAATTGAAGAATTTTTTTTAGAGTTAGCTGAAAAAATGAGGAAGATCCATATGTGGTCTTTGCTCAAGGTCAGCGTCTATAAAATTCTAATTAACTGAAAATTGGGAACTTTTAGTTCTAAAGGTCCTAATTCCAACCACCTTTGGTTAGAACTACCAATAAGGGAAGAAGAGTTTCCTCTTTCCTTAACAGTTTCTGAATCAATAAATACAGTGAAAAAGTGCATTACCTGACCTAAAGCAGATTTAGAAAGTCAATTGTCCTACACAGCACACCTCAGTCTAGTACATATTATAAATATCAGGGTCAAGTCCCATCCATCATGTGAAGTTCTGGTATACCTATTATAACAGGACTCTACTTTTTTTCCCTTTCTAGTTGCCATCTATAATCAATGTAAAGGTTTATAGACTTATTTCTTCCAATATATGGAGGAGAGTTCACAAATCTGAGTTACAAACATGAAATTCTGTATCCATTAATAAGGAACACAGACTGGTGGATTTTCCCATGAGTGATAGAGTAAAAATCCATCTTTCTTTGTGACCCTTATTTATCACTGTCTGAATATATTTGACATATTGTATGAAAAAATCATGCTTGGAGAGTCTAAAAGACTTTGAGAAAATGGGCAAAAATTGACAGTTTTTTGGTTGTGTTTGTGAGTGAGGGCCCAGCATTCATTCAGCACTGAGCTGAAATCACAGCACTTCACTCGCTGCTGAGATTGCTGAGAGAACTAAATCCAGGAATCTCCAACACCTCGACTGCTTCTTCACTTAGGTCTACAAAACTTTTTTTTTTTTTTCTTTTTAATTTTTTTTAAATTTTTTTGACCAATAAACAGAAAATGCAATAAGTTTTCAGACACAGGGAGGCTGCTAGAAAAGACAGTTAAAATGCCACTTGTCTCTAAACAGGCCTGATGAGAAAGGAAAAAGGAGCATTTTAAGATGGTGTGTGCATATGGAAGGCTCCCATCAGTGTGGATGTTTCCCAGAATTGTTCCTGCAGCATTTTAAACGTAAGATGAAGGAGCAATAAGTTGGTGTAAGAACATTGCTGATCCAAAAAATGACAACTTCTCATCATCTATGGCCTGAGCATAGAAACTTTAGTCTTTCATTAGTCAAAACTCTGGAGTTTTAAACTCAGTTTTTTATACAGATGCAGGCACAAGAGCTTGCATTTTTTTTTTTTTTTAGTGGATTAGACTCTAGTGATTCTCAATTTTTTTTTTTTTTAATGTTAAATTGGGCAGGTGCATGTTAAAGCACTAAGTCCATGCTGCAGCTGGGCTTTTATGTGCTGGTTTTTCTTTTTCATTTCCCACCTGCAAAAGTCCATCAGGTGAGCTTGACCTCAAGTTTGATTGCCAGCCGTAGACACAAAATGCACGTTGCTTTTTATTGCAGTTCAGCTTAAAGTATCTGGGTATTAAATTCCAATGGAAATCTGAGACACGGCTCATAAAATGTCATGAAACACCTTCTATACCCAGAGCCAGTTACTATCCTTCTCACGTGACAGCCTCTTCCCAAAGGGGTTCTGCAAGGAAAAGATAACCATGCAGCCAGGAGCTTCTTTAATACACAAGCATTTATTTAAATGTGACTGGTTTTATTGACCCAGTTATTAATTGATCTTGTCACCTTGTGGGTGACGTCCTGTCCCATGACATGGGGTAGAATCCAGATGATGTTTAAGGTCCCTTCCAACCCAAACCATTCTGTGATTCAATGGTTAATGTGGGAGCTTCCCAAATTTTCCTACAAGAAGAGCTTTCCTACAATTTTTATGTAATCTTGGTAATTGTGGAGTTCTATTTGCCAAAATATTAATAGTTTTGTTAACAAAGATCTTTTTTTAAAAAATTTTATTGGTACTTGGTAATATTTTCCTTGTTAAATTCTTACAACTCAGTGACTCATTCTTATAAATTATATTACTCAGTTTTCATTAAATCCTTGTGTTTTACAAGAAAATTATTCTGATTTTTAGTGCACTGTTCTGACCTCATCTGTCTAAGCAACATCAGAAAGCTGAAACACTATTTGATATAGGAACCAGGACATTATCTTAACCTATCTCACATATTCTCTCAGTTTTAAAGAAGTCTTCATATTTCTCTTCTCACCCTTGTGTTACCCAAACAATCCTCAAGATGGAGGCTCCCAGCAATTCCAAGCTGATAGCTGGGACATCTAAGGAAAACATATGGAAGAAGGAATGAGGTCTGGTAGTTGTACACATTTTACCACATTTAACTTCACCCCTAGGACTGAAATAGGGTACTTCAGGGATTCATCCGGGTCCTATTTCACGTTCCAGAATTAGGCCAATACAGTTTTTCAGTGCATCCTTCAGATCAGCTCTCTCAGAAACCCTACTCTCTCTTTGGTCCAGCTCAGCTAGAGTAAGATACAGCTCTAAAGAGGAGAGAAACACTTCAAAATTACGTTTTGAGCTGGTTCATCTGTCATTTCTCAGTGACAATCTGCCTCGCGAATTTGGGCGCTTCTCCGCCGAGTTCCGCATGAGCTCCGTGTGCTGCCAATTTCCTGCAATTGTCTCTGCTCTCAAGGGCTGCTGCAGCTGCCTGTGTTCATCCAAATGATGAAGAGGAAGATCCTGAAGTCCTGTTTTCTTCATTCATTTCAACAGACCTTGGATCAGGTCTTGATGGCTCCTGAGCAAAGGGGAACATAAGGAAAGCAGCCTTGTGCAAAGATATTTGGGTAGGGGAAGGAGGGGAGGGAAGAGAGAGAAAGAGGGAAGAGGAAAACAACCTCTTCTTTAGTAGGGATAAAAGATGAACTTTTGAAACTTTCCTGACTTCTCTAAGTTGTCAAAATCATTTCAGGTATGTGCTTGAATATGTTGCAGCTGAAAAACTGCTATTGCTTGACCCCATCAAGACCTCTGCTGAGTTCCTGTCATGTTTGAGAAACTCTTCTTCGAAATGTCCTCAGTAACAAGCCTGATAGTATTTGGAAATAATTGGGCTCCATGTCACCTTTTACTTTTTCCTAAAAGCCATGTAGTTTTCTCCTTATTTCACTTCCTATCCGTGGGCATTTTTTGCTGTCCTGAATGACAGGAGAAACTATTTTTTGATTTTTTTATTCCTACCTACATATAAATTCTGCTATTGCAGGAAAATATTCAATGAAAGAGACATTCGAAAAAATCATCTGAGAGACACCACAAATGTTATCCCACTCATAGAATCACAGAATGGTTTGAGTTGGAAAAGACATTAAAGACCATCCAGTTCCAACGTTGACCATGGGCAGGGACACCTTCCACTATCCCAGGCTGCTCCAAGCCCTGTCCAGCACTGGGCACTTCCAGAGATCCAGGGGCAGCCACAGCTTCTCTGGGCAACCTGTGCCAGGGCCTCACCACCCTTTGTGTAAAGAATTTCTTATTTAAGTTCTAACTCATTTCTTGACTAAATTCATGACATCGTGAGTATTTTTTTTTTCTGTGTATAAAATATTACTTCCCATTTGGAAAAGGAGAAAAGTTTGGGAAACAAAGTCTGAAGAAAAGTGCTTGTTGCAAAAGTGCCGAAGCTCGCGCCCAGATTGGGGTGATCCCGGGAGATGGTAAAGTCTCTCCTCCAACCTGGGCCTTCAAAGAAAGACTCAGTAGTCTTCAGTTGTCTGGTCTCAAGGCAGTTTATTGCACGTTATCTCAAGGCACACACACTCCCTGACATTTTCTCTGACTCCTTTTCCCTCTGTGTCTCTCTCTGTCTCCCCCGCCCAAGGGGCTGGTGCCATCTTTTATATCACACATTACCTATTAAATGTTTATAGTTTTTCCCCAATGCCTATCACCTATATTGAACAGTGGCTTTCTACTCTAAACCAATCTGTGAGTGCCAACATCACCATGAACATGGGGGTTAGGAAGGAGAAAGAAGGAGGACAGGGCACGCCCAAATCCCTCCATCTTAGAACCTCTGACCCCCATGTACAAAACTCAGACCCCTCTGTGCAAGGCCTAAAACCCCCCTGTCCAGCACTCAAAAAATTCTTCCTTTCACTTTGTGACTACTTCTACTATAATATCTAAACTTTTGTGATTTCTTGTTCTTCCTGCAAGGTTGGTAAATTGTTCCATGGGTCAAATTCAAAACCACAGGGGTTTCTGGCTGCCTGCCAGGGTCTCAGAGGCTCCTGACCTGGGCCCGGAACATCCAAGAGTGTCTGAGGCACACCTTGGGTTCTGACACAAAGGTCCTTAGCCCAGTATAGGGCTGAATATTGCTGTTGCCAGGAGCATTCTCCCTAAAAGTCAAGACAAAGGTGTATAAAGTAACTGATGGGAGAGCTCTAAATTAATGTGGAGGGTAATTTCTGCAGGGTCTTCCACCCACTGTAATTCATTCCCCACACACCTGCTCCCCATCAGTGAGCATCACACTATTTTAGTTATCATATTAATAAAATAGCATCCAATAGCTTTTCCAAGGCACTGGAGTATCCAAAGCTGATAGATCCATGCTCCCTGTTATGCAGCTGTTTACTTTACTTACAACCAGAACCAGCCCTCTGAAATAACAACTTGTAGTGAATCCAATGTCTTAAGAGCAAAAACCTTCACAGAGCTGAATGAGATTGGAGTTGACTTTATTTCTTCTCACATAACAATGGTCTCCTGTTGTAAATTATCAGTCCCAGCAGTAGGGAATGCCAGCCTGACAAACCAGACTTTTATCTTGATTTCCCTCCAGTCGCCCCAGCACTGTTTTTGCAACTTTTACAGGGAGTTGTTTTCTTATCATCTTCAGCAGAAATGACAGGCTGGTCCTTTTCCACATCATCAATATCATTCCTGCCCCTGGCAATGTGTGCTGTGCAGAATGAACCTTCCCTTCGCCTGCAGTTGGAGGACGTAATTTTTCTCACATTTTACCCAACACAAGAGAGGGTGGGGTTTATCCAAACCCATTCCATAATGCCCTAAATTCTTTCTCACCATGTGCCTTGGCTCCAGGGTTCTATTTCCAACTGCAACTCTCCATCCCCAGCACACCCTGCGTGACTGTACCCACAGACAGTGGGATTTCACTGGGAGACAGGAGGAGGACACAGGAGCTAAAACAGGCCTTGCATCCCTAGTCCAGATTTTCCACTTTGTATATGTCATCTACAACTGGGAAGGGATTTTATGTGGCAGTTGGATCTACAATGTGTAGGTGAGCTGGGGATTCCCTAGGCTTGCTAGCAATGCTGAAAGGAATTCAGTGCTATTAGAGCCTTCATTCTGAAAATCAAATACCTAACTCTCATTTTTGAATGATATAACAATATTTAAAATAGACAGAATTTTGTAAAGAAATGCCTAATTTTGGGGTGCTTGGAAACTAGTAGAAGTTCACTGAGAGACTAAAATCCTTTAAATGACACAGGTTTGTTTCCTTTTCCCTCTTTCTTTATTTTGTGTTTTCTTCCTGCCTTTATTTCTTTTTCTTCTGGTTCAGGACCTTCACAATGTATGCAACCTTTATGTAATTAACTTTAGAAATTTATTTCAGATGACTTTTTCTATGTGGCTGGTGGGGTTTGCCAAGGATTTCTGGTGAGCAGATTTGTGGGTATCTGTGTGTGTGTGAGGAAAAGGAAAGGGAGAGTTTTGCATTGCAGACAGTGCAAGCAGGACCAAGCCGGACTTCTGATTTGCATAGAGTAAAAAGAAAAAAAACTGCATAAAGGAAATATCTGCTCTTCTGAGTGCAAAAATTTAGGGAAGAAAATGAAGGAAGTTTTCTTTGTTGGGACTGCAGAAGAGGCTGGAAACTTAGCCTAGGCTCTAACTCATGCTCAATAAATTATCCTAGATTTTCTTTGAAAAACTGCTCTGAATTACACAAACTTACAGCACCATGCCCGTTAGAATTACCAAACCTGTGCAATATTTCCCCAAGAGTTAAGTTTCATCCCCATTTCCCTAAAGAATAAACTGAAGCCTAATGATGCTGTATGATTTAAGGGCTGGAAAAAGATTATCTTTAAGGTTTCTTTCAGCCCAAACTTTCTGTGATTCTATGATTTTATGACTTGGGTAGAAAAACATGCAGTTAGGAATAAAACCCAATGAATGCCATGACCCGTGCAATAACCAATAATTAATATTTAAGATGAGGAAGGAGGAAAAAATAACCACTTTATGCCAATGTATGAGCCTGTCTGTATGTGCACTGTAAAGACTTATCCCAATATGACTGATTTTATTTACAGAAGGAAGAGAATAGGATTAATGTTGATTCGTTGAAGGAGCCTCCACCATCTGTGAAATTAATGTGACAAAACAACATTTTCACACATCACACGTCATTTATTTTTAATTTTTTTAATAGTCTAATTAAAGAAAAGCTTGTGAGGGAGAAGAACGAGAGGGGAAGAAATCTCAATTCAGAACTTGAAAGCACCATATTGCAATTTGGGATGAGAACAGGGAAAGATGAATTTGCATGTTGATGCCTTTCGTATTTATTCAGTTAGAAAACTGTTTATGGAATGCTTTAGGCACAGAATGTTACAACCATGATCAGAATTTCAGCCACTCAAAATAACCAATGAAATCATGTTCTGTCCTTAAATGGAGGAAGTTCAGAAGCCAGAGTCCCCCCAGGTCAAATGCTACAGCTTTGGTCCAAAAAGCAGCAAAATCTCTTTTGTAATCCTTCTCCCTGTGACAGTGCCAGGACCCAGGGAACGGCTGGAGCTGGTCAGGGGGATTTATGTTGGATATCAGGGAAAGGTTCTTCCCCCAGAGGGTGCTGGGCACTGCCCAGGCTCCCCAGGGAATGATCATGGACCCAGATCTGCCAGAGCTCCAGGAGAGTTTGGACAGCACTCCCAGGGATGCCTAGGGTGGGGTTGTTGGGGGGTCTGTGCAGGGCCAGGACTCAATGATCTTTGTGGGTCCCTTCCAACTTGGGATATTTTATGATTCTATTAAATGCTTCTTTTCCAAAATTATTTTAACAGATACCCTTAGCTGAATGTACTGAAGCTAAAAATTAATTAATATATGTTGCTAGCACAGACTGGTTTCTCCAATTGGACAACTGAATCATAACAGGAAAATCAGAAAAGCTGATACAAAATAGAAGGGAAGACTAACCAGAGCCACAAAAAATCTCTTCTTGGCAGCTCTAACATTCATTAGTAGCAAATGATAAACAAGAAAACTTTCCATTATGCTTCAACATAAAGTGGGAGTTGTTGTCAACAGTTAATGCCAAGAGGTCACAATGTTTAATGTCTTTTTTGCTTCAGCCTTCACTAAAATAATTATCCTTGCTCGGATACACTGATAAAACTTGCCCAGGGCAAAAAGGCCAAGCTGGATAAGGCAAGAGGTAACAAAACCAGGTATAAAACACAGGTGGGTGTGGTGGGAGGTATTAAAAGCTCCCATGTAACTTCATATTGTTTAATTACCTTTATGGAAACAACTGGTTTCAGTAACTCCCAAACAGGTTGTGATTCTTCTATAGAATGGAAACCTGAATGAATAAAACTACCAAATAAAAAACAAACAAACAAACAAACAAACAAAAAAACCAAAAAATAACAAAACAAAACAAAAACAAAACAAAACAAAACAAAACCCAAAATACCCACAAACAAACAAAACACCACACAAACAAAAAAAAAATCCCACCCAAACCCCAAAACATATTGACTCTCTTCTTAAAACTCTTGAAGTTCAGCACTAAGGAATTCTCATCATCCCCAGGATAAACACAGACACTGAGGAAATCAGGAGTTGAGGAGCTAACATGAACCTATCCAGTAAGAAGAAATGTTTCAGGCCAATCTATCTTCCTTTCAAGACACAATAATAATTTTAAGGGGAAAAGCTGTTGATGTCAACTCTTTACTTTTATGAACACTTTACTTTCATGCTAACACTTTTTCTGTTATCGTCTAGAACACCCTCGTGGTGAGATGTGAAAGCATTAGCAGAGTGTCCAGAGGGTGTAAGTGCCCTACAGAGAGCTCAGAAAGAGCTGAAAAACTGTCCTCAGGTTGTTAAGGTTCAGTTCACACAGAGCCACACGGCGCTGAAATTCTCTTGAGTTTGGTGCTATTACACATGCTCTAACCCTGATTAATAAAATATTGTGATTTTAGGGTTATAGACAAACTAAAATTTTGCAGTACTGGAGAGGATAAGTAGAATTCTGAGTATTATTAATAAAGATGGGAACCATGGTGCTATTTGTTACAAACAAGTGCAGCTTTCTATATTTAGGCAGTGGTAATCTGCTTTATAAATGCAGAATAAGGAAAACTGGTTCACCAGCAAATCCACCGAAAAGAGATTTATTGAACTTCAAAGTGAAAACTATTAACAAAAACTCAGTGTAAAACAAAAGAATCACATTTCTGGAGAAGCACAAACCTTATCCTGGGCTGCAAAATGCTAATATTTTATATATATATACTAACAGTGGTATATTAATATACTTGGATTTTGTTACCCAGAGAACCTGCAGCTGCCCCAACCCTGGAAGTGTCCAAGGCCAGGCTGGATGGGACTTGGAGCAACCTGGGGTAGTGGAAGCTGTCCCTGCCCATGGACAGGTTTTGAATGGGCTTTAATGTCCCTTCCAACCCCAACTGTTCTTTGATTCCATGATTTGAACACCACACCTGAAACCAGGACAACACCAAATGAAGGAACTGCAGTGATTGCAGAGAAAACAACAGCAGGTGAGGCCGTGGCCAGGCTCTTCACACACGCCAGAGGAAACTACAAAGGCAAAAAATTGTTTTCAATATAAACAGAGATAAGACAAGTTATTAAGAATAATTTCCAGCCAGCAGATCCCTGAGGATAAGAGATAAACTAAAGAACTAAAGAGATAACTAAACTAAAGAGATAAACTAAACTATCATTTAAAATCCCTTTGCATTTTTATTTTTTTATTTCTACTACAAGATTTCTTTAAATTTTATTTTCTATTTCTACCTCATAAAAGAGGGCAGAATTTTGTGGTTTGGTTTTGTTTTGTTTTGTGGAGTTTTTAAATTTATTTCTTTGGTTTTGGGTTTTGGTTGGCTTTTTTTTTTTGGGTAGGGTTTTCAACATATACTTTTTTTTTCCCCCATGATTCTGGGGATCACTTTAGATAGAAAATTGTCATATATATATATATATATATATATGTAATTTATTTTATTTAAAATAAAAATGACCACTGCACCACTCAGCTGCTCTTTTACGAGCCCACATTGCTTCTTCCAATTATGAGGGAAATTATTGTTGTAACTCCTTTTGGAACTAATCATTAGCCCATTACTTTGGACATTCTTTCACTTTCCTACTTGTTAGGTTGTGGTGTATTTCCCCAGGGCTTGCAATAAATCCATAAATGGCAGCAATTTGACACGGGGATGCGTTGTTAGAGCAGCAGGAGAGCCAGGGCAGTTACACAACCAGCACATTTCATCCCACAGGCATTGTGGGGCACAAATAATGGCGATTTTATTCCTAGCCTTGTAGAAAAAAAACAGATTGCAGATGCTTTACTTGCAGTTTGGAATGTTTCTCCCCATGGGCCAAGGCATTTAGAAATCTGGCACTTTCATATTGGTGTGATATTTCTCCCAGGCTCCTCAGGAAATCTGACATCATGTTTTGTGACATATCTTGCAGATAGCATTTTCTTTTCAATTGCTCACCCAAATGTTCCCTGCCTGTTGTACACAATACAAATTAATATCACAAGCTGCTGCTACACCCTGCTGCTAAAATGTAATTTGTTCATTGTATTTCTCCTGTGAAAAGCTGCTGATGTTCATTTCTAATGCTCAAATTAGAGAAGAAACTCAGAAATGAGGTTTGCAATTAGGCAAGGAATTCGATAAACATCAAAGAATTCATGACTGATGCTTTTTAAAACCAAAGATCAAAATAAATTCCAGAATGTGTATGGGTTTGAATAGACATTTATGCAGTGAATAAAGAACAAGAGAAATGTCTGTCTTCAGAAGACTTCCAATTACAAAAAAAAAATTTATAATAAATGTGTAAAGTTTTAATTATGTGACAAATATTGCCTAATGTCATCACCACGAAAAGAATGGATAGAAGTGAAGATACACCCACTTCAACTAAAAAAAAAAGAAAAAACATACAAAATAATTTTCATCACTTGAAGGCAAGTAAGTGACTGAAATTTTGAGAGAAATGTAGATTTTAAAAAAACTGTTATAGCTTACAAGATTATTGTGAGTCAAGAGGAGCACTTTGTTTAGCTGAAACCAAAGAAGCCTTAACCTGATTTGCATATTTGGAATTTTTCTGCTACTTTTTACTTTAGGCACAGCAAGGGGATATTTTTGAGAATTCCCCACACGTCATCACTAGACACAAAACGAGAAAGCAAATGCACAAAACAAAGATTTCCTCACCGGGTGACAAAACTATGTCTGTAGATCCCATGTCAACAAGAACCTTGGGCTTGCAAAACACACCAAGAGAACTGAGCACAATTCATAATTATCTAATTTATTCCTTGTCCTGACTTTTGCTGGCGAAGGAGTTCTAGCAGGCCATTTGAAGCCTGGGAGGTTTTGAGGGATAATTACTGGAAGCTCTGCTTCCCTATTTTGTAGTCGTGCACTTTCTCCATGGGGAGGCTTGCAGGGATACGCAGCTCCAGTTCCAAATTTCCCAGGGGGAGATGTGAGCTGTGGTGCCATTGAACACCTTTTTGCTCAGGTAGGAGGGTGGGCAAGTCCTGTGTGTATTTTAAGATGAGAAAGGGCTGTGTCCCAGTGACCATCTGGTCTCTCCAGGCATTCCCAAACCACTGGAGCTGTGATGGAGAGCTTCGGGCTCAAGATTCCACGTGGCATCATTCAGGGATTTGCAGAGGAATATATTTTGGTCCTGGAGTGCCACATATCCCATCCAATTAACTTTGCATGGATCTGGGAGTGCATCACATAAAGCTCTGTGCTGCCTCCAGCCTCCATCCCCTGCAGGCTCCTGTGCAGCCTCACAGCTCAGCAGTCAGAGGGAGCTGTGCATTTTCCCCTTCAACTGAATTAAGCAATGAATTTATCCTCTACCCAGGGATCTCAGTTTGGCTTCGAGCAGGAACATGCTCCCAGGTCTCTGATATATCCCTTATAACATTAAGTATTTACTAAGCTAAACCAAGGACTAGATTTTTCTCTGCAACTCAGCTTCAGATGTTTCTCCCAGGCAGCAGGAGATTCCAATACAAGTCCCTTTTCCAACTAATATTTAGTTAGTTCTAGGTGGAAGGGGAAAGACCAAGAGATCCCCATTTCACAGCAATGTGCATCTCATGGGCCAAGGTGCAGATCCAGCAGGTAGAAGCCATTAGCACAAGTTTTCCCCCCTTTTTCTCAGCTACAGGAGGTAAAAACAAACCAAACTTTGCACCAGCTTCAGGATGTGAGCTGCTGCCTCTGTAACAAAATCTTCAAAGATAGCAGTGCAGGAAATTTTAGGGATTTTTTAGTACAAGCTCTGTGCAGCAGTTTGACACCTGCCACCTTCTCCCCCAGCAGTGCCAACAGCAGCAGCTCAGGCACTTAACTCAGGTTTGTGGAATCTATCAGACAACTGGAGGCCTAATGGGCAGTGCTGAGTTTAAGTCTGCTTTGTCAATCTCACAGAAAAACACTTGTCCTCAGACACTTTTCCCTTGGGAGAGCTCTGCAGTTCTCGTTACCAGCACATGGCAGCAAAGAGAAGTCTGCAAGTTTCCTTAAACAAAGAAATAATGGCCAAAAGCTTCATTTTCCCCACTTGTTTCCTGAGACACACTAACCTGGGCATTGTGCTGAACACATCAGCCTTACAACCCCTCATGAGCTCCCAGTCCCACTGCACAGAGACATGGAATAAGCATTCTGCTTCCAAGAATTTATATTCCCAGTAGGAAAGAGAAAAAGATGGTTTTGTTTTGACATGTAACAGTGCCCACAGAAGCCATACACAGCACCACTAGATAAAGCAGGAGTGATTTTTTTCCAGCAAAAATATGTGTGTGACCAGAATATTCTGAATATCCATAGCAGGGGATGGAAGTGCCAGAGCAAGGAGAAAGATGGAGAAAGATTATTTACAAAAGCACATAGTGACAGGACAAGGGGGAGTGCATTCACACTGCCAGAGGGCAGGGATAGATGGGATATTGGGAAGGAATTATTCCCTGTGAGGGTGGTGAGGCCCTGGCACAGAGTGCCCAGTGAAGCTGTGGCTGCCCCTGAATCCCTGGGAGTGTCCAAGGCCAGGATGGACAGGGCTTGGAGCAACCAGGAAGGTGTCCCTGCCCACAGCAGGGGTGTGGATTGGACGGGTTTTCAGTTCCCTCCCAATCCAGTCCCTTCTGTGATTCTATGACTGTGTAGTTTTACTGAAATGCAACAGTCACTTTTCCAAGATCCTGAATGTCCAGCAACCTGGATGAATCACTTCTTCCACTGCAGGCCAAGATGTGACACAGAGAAGTGACAATCTGTGATTAGAAATGGGCAGAGTGGGAGACAAGAGGGGTGGAAGGTGGGAAGTACAAACTTGTAAACGAGGCATTGGCCAGAATCTGGTGAATGGTCCCAACTGCACAGACAATAAGGCAAATTAGTAAGATTGATGCTTAAGTTCTCTTCCTGCTCAAACACCATGGCAGAACTCACTACTCATAGAATCACAGAATCGTTAAAGTGGGAAAATACTTCTAAGATCACCCAGTTCAACCCTTAACCCAGCACTGCCAAGGCCACCCCTGATCCCTGTCCTCAGGTGCCACACCCACACGGCTTTAAATCCTTTCAGGGATGGGGACTCCAACACTGCCCTGGAGTGTCCCCATCCTGGGGACTCTTCCATAAAGAAAATGGAAAAGTCCATTTCCATAAAGAAATTTTTCCCAACATCCAATCTAAGTATGCGCTGGTGCAACTTGGAAACACAGAGACTGAACTTCTGCTGATTTATTCTGTTTGGGAGGGCAAGGATACAAAGAAAAAAAATTTACAAAGAAGCAGCTGGCTTTTAATTTTTTTTTTAAGTTGTTCAGAACAATTTCACAGCTGGTAGCTACAAGTGGTGACTTTGTAACTATTAAAATGACTCACGAGCACAGGAAAAGCACAGTTTTTTAGAAGGGAGATTGCAACCTGGCCAGCAGTACTTGTGAAGAAACTCTGCAATAAAAAAACCAGATTAGCTGGTCAGTTTATCAGTAAATAAATTCTTTTTCCACAAAACAGTCCTTGTCAAGCTGTATGACCAGCATATTCAGTTACTTTCCAGAGTAAGTATAAACCACTTTACAAGATTCTTTCCCAGAAATAAAAGAAAAAGGAAGATAGAACTGAATAGAAAATGTTGCCCTAGTCATTTCAGCCTCAGTCTCTCAGACTCCTTTATAGTGCTTTTCTGAGCTCATTTCACTGGAATTCTAATCTTCTATTTTATTAAATATAAATGGGCTTCCAATAATGAGAGCAACATGAAAATTGCAGACGTTCAGAACCTGTGTATGATTCATCCACTTCGGAATATCAAGGCTGGTTTCACTCCCACTCACAAACCGAATTTCTTTTCCAGAACCCAAGTGAACCAAGGTGCCCCAGAGTGGCCAAGGCCCCCATACCCTTCCTAGCAGACATGACTTTGAGTCAGAAAATATCATCAGAGATGGAATATTGTTGATTTTTCCAGTGTTTCCAGGAGAGATGCAAGCGTGTTTTGTGAGCTGCAAAGTGCATTTTGGGGCAAAAGGTTCTGGGGATTTAGGAAGAGTTCTTTGGTTGGTTAGGAGTAAAATTTTGGGATAACATTGATGGGAAAGTCTGCATTTCAAATAACTCCCAGGAAAGAATTAATCATAGAATCATGGAATGGTTTGGGTTAAAAGGGACATCAAAGATCATCCAGTTCCACCCCCTGCCATGGGCAGAGACACCTTCACTGTCCCATGTTGCTCCAGACCCCATCCAACCTGGCTGTCTCCCTGTTCTTTTAAAAGTTTTAAAGTTCCTTTAAAAGTTTTCTCTACCTTCTAATGTTTACATATTTCTACTAGAGTTTCTCACACTGTTCATGTAAATAATAATTGTTTTACATTCTTCCTTGTGAGAAGAGAAAATTAATAGTCTGTTAATTTGACCAGTGTAGTTAGAGAGGTGGCAATTTCATCCTCCAATCCACTGCCACTTTTAGAATACTATATATTAAGAGGTCAGAAATAAAGTTCCCTCCTTTTACTTCCTTTTACTCTTTTGATCTTAGTGTGCATGCATGAATTATTTAGTGTTGTAGTGCAACACCTGGCCGTGGGCACTTCCAGGGATCCAGGGGCAGCCACAGCTTCTCTGGGCAACCTGAGGGCCTGCCCACCCTCACAGCCAGGAATTTGTTCCCATATCCCATCCAAACCTGCCCTCTTTCAGCTGAAGGTTGATCAGTGGCTTTGCCTCACCACTCTTTGCTGAAGTTCATTTTCTGACCATCCTTGCTTGACCACATCCAAGTACTTAAAAAATGACTGCTTGCCTCTTGGAAAGTATTTTGCAGGTTTAGGATTCTTTCCTGATCCTACTGCTTGGGTTTGTCATTGAAACCATGTTCACACCATAGAAAAGCCACTTGGAAGTCTTAAATGAAACACTGATGGTAGCCAGAAGTGTGTGAATATATTAGTACCTTTATATAAACCCAAAAATCCCACAAAAAAATCCCAAAAAAGACAGAATCACTTTCCAAAGCCACTTGTTTAAAAAAGAAAGAGGAGTAGTACTTGAAATTTAGTACCTCAATAGAAGATTTTTGACATTTCTCACCTTTAAGTCCTTTAGGTTAAAAAAAACAATCTTTATTGTCTGGATCATATCTGAATCTTGGTCTCCCAAAAGCCACAACTGTGAGTAAACCAATGAGAAAAGATTTTCTGAGAGATTAATTTTTTCAGAGATTTCCTGAAGGCTTGCAAAGATGGCAATTCACCCCTAATTTTGACTTTATGGGTTTATTCTCAGTGGAGAGAGGGGAAAATAAAGACGGAAGGAAGGGAATGATTGAACTTGCGAAATACATATGTACATTTTGTCTACTCGAGTGTTTGTCAGGGATCTGGTTTTGATTGGGTTCCTCTGAGTTTCCCTGAGAGATATCCAGGTTTAGACTTTAAAAAATAAACATACAAGACTGAAACTGATTGTGCCAGAATCCAGTTCTTGGCTGGCATTACCATACAGCAATTTCTTCCTGTAGACACATCAGAATTTCCCCAGAAATATTAAATTTTCAGTCATAGAAATGAAGAAATATTCTGGAAACTGATTTGTTGTAATTGTTTGGCTCATCCCCAGCAGCAGCAATGAAATATTGACAATGTGTCCTCCCCCTATCATGGACGCAACTGGTGCTATGTTCCAGCCAAGAGGAGAAATATGAGCATATTCTATGCTATTTTGGCAAAATTAAAAGCCTTGAAATGACTGTGGGGGAAAGCCTTGTGGTAGAGATATTAGAATTTCACAAGCAGAACAGAAAGCCTGCATGAATTTGGGCTGGGTTGACTTTCTTCTGTGACCAAGCTACAAGAAAATATTTTAGGTTGGCAGCACTCTGAGCTGAAAGATTTGCCTCAGGCTACAGGTTCCAATTTCTTTCCACGGAATCTTACTCTGGGAATGACAATGATGTATCAAAGGTGGGCAAGTAAATCTCCTTGGAGGGCTTTTCCCTCAGCTGATATTTAAGAAATCTTGTCCCGTTTAGACTGAACATAGAGGACAGTGCTTAACCTGTTCTGAGCACAGGGGACAGCTGCAGAATTCTTGACCCATGCTTAGTAGAAATCAACATGTTGGATGAAAATTTTTTGTCAAAACTAGCTGGATTGAGAATAAAAACAAACCCAGTCTGGCACAACTTGGCAGATCTAAGGACCCGTGCAAGAGTAAGGACTTTCCTTTCTGTGAGCTGATGGCCTGGCTGTGGGGCAGTTTTAGGGATATGTGAAGGTGTGGTGGCTTCAGCCCACCCTTAAAGTGCTCCAGTTCAGGGTACCACATGGAGGTTCCTCACTACTCAGCACTGTGAGACCTCCCTGCTTGGCTGGTTTGAGATCCCAAGCACAAGAGCAACAAGAACAGGAGAGAGGATCCCGTGAAGGGCCCTGAAGGTGATTAAAGGCTTGGAGCATCTGTCACATGAGGAGATGCAGAGTCAATTGGGGCTGTTTATCCTCCAGGAGAGATCTTACCAACAGGAGTTGGTAGCTGATGAGTACCTGATGCGGGGACCTAGATTTTTCTCAGTGGTGCTCATTGAATGGACAAGAAGCAATGGGCAGAAATTGAAATACAATAAATTCCATCTAAATACAATAAATACACTTCATCAGGAACTGTAGTGACAGGACAAGGGGAAATGGCTTCAAACTGAAAGACAATAGATTTAGATTAGATATTAGGAAAAAAATCTTCCTTGTGAGGATTGGGAGGCCCTGGCACACGGTGCCCAGAGCAGCTGTGGCTGCCCTTGGATCCCTGGAAGTGCTAAAGGCCAGGTTGGAAGAGGCTTGGAGACCCCGGGATAGTGGAATGTGTCCCTGCCCATGGAAGGGAGGGTTAAAACTGGGTGGTATTCAAAGTCCCTTCCAACCCAAACCATCCCATGAGTCTACGAATAATAACAGAAACCACACAGAAGCATATTCCAGCTTTTTGTACAACGATCCAGCTCCACTGAAGTCCACAAGAGTGTGGCCAAAACATTGCCACAGCTGTCCTTGCAGCAAGGAGGGAACACACACCACACCACAGAGGGTGGAGTAGGGGACCTTGGGAGCAAACTTTCAACATGCAGACACTGACAACGAAGCTACAAGGTTTTAATCACTGTTTTACGTGTGCCACGCACACCACTCTCTTATTTTGGGAACAGCTTATTACTTTGTCTGGTCTGCTGCAAATGCTAATGCATGTAGATGCTAATCAAGATTCCTGCTCTGCTTTCCTGCCTCTCCTAATTGGATTGCATTAGAGCTCGTTTGGGAGTTTGCACTCGGAATCACAAGTGGAATTGGATCACATCTCCCAGAATCACAAGTGGAATTGGATCACATCTCCCAGAATCACAAGTGGAATTGGATCACGTCTGCCCGGTCCTAGCCTGGTGGCAACTGTGCTGCAGAGGAGCAGGGGGAACAGCCAGCAATGCCAAAATCTCAGTGCAGCCAAATAAATCCCTTTGTCGTGCAAAATAAATGTTCTGCAATCACTTGGAAAGGGCTGCACACCTCACTCCAGAGCAGAAGTACAGAACTCCATTATTTTGCAATAAGCAGCAGAGGATTTGGAGTGGCTACAGGAATGAGGTGGACGTGGGACATGCAGGAGCCTGGTTATTGAAATGTGGCACGTTAAAAACACTGTGACCTGACTTAGGGAGGGAGGGAGTAAGGAAGGGGTTATGAGCTCCTTCCTCCTGCTATGGGTTTGGCTTGGCTGGTTTTGAAGCCTGAGGAGAAGCCCCATTAGCTGCCCTTTGGTTCTCAGTGCAATATTTGGACTTAATGGAATTAATTACTCCTAAATCACAAGAAAACAAAAATGAAATTCATTAAATTCACCCAGTTTTAGTGTGCACTCTCTCCTTCCAATGGGCCAGTTCTGCAGTTATTCATATTTTTATTCATAGTCTAAAGTTTGTATTCTCAGAAGCTTTACTTGGATGATGGATTCAAAATTTTCTGAAAAGAAAAGCAAAGTGACAACATCCATCCTAGGAAAAAAAAAATAAAAGATGTTTATTTCATCTTTTAGTTTTTTTCAAGTTTTCAATATGATGTGATTGGAAAAAAAAAAAAAACCCATGAAAAGTACTTGGCTGCTCCCTGGCAACTTTTACCTAACAAGCACAACCCTTTACATATGATATATATCATATTTATCTAACAAAAAATGCCACAAATATTTGTGGTCAGAAATTCTTTGAGACAAGAAATCTGAATGAAAATGATTTAGCAAGAGCTGGAACCAACTTCCCTGTAAACTACACTGATTCCAAGCCCCCATTTATTTTTGTTAAACCTTGTCTACTTTTTTCTTTTTTCCACTGAGAGTTTGAAAACATAAATTTTTCCATCTCTAAACAGAATCTCTGAGTGGTAAGAATGGTTTGTTCTCTCCTTTTTGAGAGAAATGGACACAAGAGCTCAGATGTATTTAAAAATAGAGCCTGGAAAGCATTGAAGTGCTGCTAAAATTCATGGCACTGAGCCTAGATCACTTTAGATTTGGCCCTCGTAGATGATAATGGCATCTTCACTGTTTCCCCCCAAATACTTACTTAGCTAGCAAGAGGAAAACCTGGCATTTTATTTATTCACTGAGATTCATCATAAAACTGTCTAATCCAAAATATTTTGGATTATTTGTAATTTTATTACTGATGAAATCCAGGAATGAGGAAGAGCCAGGAGTCCCAGGCACAAGGTTTACACACTTTTCCTTCTAACACCCCAACTCAAACTATCTCTCAACGTGCTACAACATATTGCTGTTATTTTACAATTTTCTTTACATCCTGGCAGAAAAGAAGCCTCAAGAGAAGGACAGCAGCCTCTACTCATTTTGGCTTTTTGTGGAGAGAAAGACTGAATAGGTCCCTCCTAGTGGGAAATAAACCTCAGGAGCTCTCCAAAAAGCCAATTTGAACCCATCCATGGGATGTGCAGAAGTTGTGAGCAGACCAAGAGGATAAAGAAGCTTGGGAACAAATTAACTTTTAAGGTGAAAAAACAATCTTTATGTGGCATCTACTAGATTCAAAGAAAAGGGTGAGTATTAAAGATGGAAAAGAGGTACTGAAAGGGAGATTCTTTGCAAGAAATGAAGGTGTAATAACCCCAATATGATAATTGCCACTCCCCTGGGGGTTATAGTTATATTTTACATATTCAAACTCAGAGACTGCACAGCTAAAACCCCTTTGGATTTCTTATAAATCAACCCCCCTGCTTATTATAAACACAGCCCAGACTGGGAATCAGCAAGAGCAGTGATGAAAGAATTACTTCTGCTCCTCTGAGAAGCCTGGCAGCTTTTCCTTTGCTAATGCTTCTTCTTTGTGTCTCTTTAGAGTTCAGCCCTATTTGCTGCAATCTTCATTGTGGGTGCTCAGTGCTCAGTGTCTGAAACATCCCTGCCAGCCTGACATTGAGTAATAGCTTTCTAAAAATGCCTCGAAGGCCATTTTAAATGTGACAAAATGGTCTGTAACAAAATAGGTAAATGCAAAAACCTGATGGGATTTATATAAAAAGCTCCTCAAGAAGGGAAGGAAACTATTTGCTGTCTGTGTCCAGCTGTTCTGTTAAAACATCTTTTGCTTCAACGCTTTTCATGGATACAATGCTAATACACTTTCTTCTGGGGAGATGTAGCTTTTCTCACATGACTGTCTGTCACCTCAGGGATAAGACATTATTCAGGTCAAGAAACATTCCAGGAAAAAGAGTCACATATGGAAGCAGTTTCAGACACTTTATTCTTTTCCAAGGCCTTGTGAAAGAGCCTTCCACATGTCAATCATCTCCACAATCCCAGCTTCGGATTGAGAGGTCTAATAAAATCTCTGGTAATGGTGGGAAATGGTAAAACAGATCAAAGGAAAAATCTTCTGTGGTTGAAAGTACTTATGTCTACATAAACTGAACTATAATTTATATGTGCTAACTTATATATGAAATTTTATTCCATATTTATATGTATTGAGGGTTGACAACCATCTACATGAGATGACAGAAGAATGTCTTAAATCACTGTTTTCTTAGCAAGCAGCTTCTTGGGACTGGAAAGAAACAATGAAGAAATAATGCTTTAAGATTAAAAAAAAAAAAAAAAAAACCCTGTTGGATAGATTGCCAAAGACTTCATCTTCTGATAACTAGCTTTTTCTCTCTCTACTGGAACAGAAGCAGAGTTGTTGAGCTTTATTGAGGCACATTTTATGGCTGGGGATTTTTTTTTTTTTTTGTGACCATCACATACAATCTCTGTGTGCTGTCTGAACTCCCTGCCAAGGCTGAGAGGGGATAAGGCTGCCCTGGGTGGGAGTCTTACCTCGGTGTCATTGGAATTTCTTACCAGGGGCAGAGAAGAGTGTGTTATCAACGTGTGAGGATGTGCCACTCTCCCTACCACAGCGAGGAGCACCTTAGAGACACTTTTAGCACAGAAAACTTCACAGGAAGAGAAATTGGCAATCAACCTGGCAGCTTTCACGCCAGTGAAATCATTATTTCAATCAGCCACATAATGTCTTTTTTTTTTCCAAAGTAGACACTGCAGGGTGCAGCCTGAAATGTCCAGATTTTATTTCATAGCTGTTGTGCTTTGCATTTCATTTGTTAGCTTTTCCATTTCTCTTAGCTCTGCCAGTTATTGGGAAGCTTTATTATTATTTTTACAGCTTTCCAAATGCATTGCAGGGTTATAACAAGCATTTTCAATGTCTTGAGGCAGCTCCCTCCTGCCTGTTGCTAAACTGCTTTGAGTAATGTGGTTATGCAAAAAATAAATACATCTCTGTGTAATGCATCTAAATGTCATCCTCTCTGAAAATGAGTTTAAATTCTATACCACATCTTTGGCTCAGAGGTTTTGGGGGATTTTTTTTAATCCCTCTCTCTCAAGTCTTTCAGTCACAGCTGAACTTTCCAGGAATAAAACTTCCAAGAGTCTTATACATGATACAACGAAATTCTGCAACAGAAATGACACAAACTTTTATCCACTTGTTGGAGTCAGATTATTTCAAGAAATAGGTTCTGCTCAAAGCACCATCATGTTCCTCTGCTCTGTGCATTTCTGAAGCAGTCATGGCTTTCATCACTTTACTTTTAAGGAGCCTCATGCTATTTCCCTGCATGCTGAACTACAGGCAGTGAGGACTTGTCAGTCTGAATTACTTTCATTCTCAGAGTCATTATCAGGAGGGGAGTAGAAGAAAATCTTGTTAAGAAATAACATCCTCTGCTTTTTCTGTGTTACCACATTTTTGATGAAAAAAAAAAAAAAATCTTTAAAGACACCTGCTGGCAAGACCTTCTGAAATTAGTAAAAAAGGACAGAGAAAGCAAAATATCTTTAGAGGTTTTCTGCTGCACCCAACTGAATTTTGTGACTGAAAGCCCTTCTTTCAATCACAAACACCTTAAAAAAGAAAATGAAATAGATGCAGAACACATTCAATGTAAAGAAAGGTGTCCTAAGGAAGATTCCAGATAGCTGACTGTCCTCTTTTAATTCTCGTGTCACTGTGACCCAGCTGCTGCACACCACAGACCAAGCACCCTTCTCTGGGGCACTTTCAGGAAGTTTGGCTGCAGCAGAGCCCTGCCAGCCATAAGAGATTGTGGTGTTGATAGGGAACAGCACCTTGTGCTCACCCTCCAGTGCAGGAACAATCCAAATGGGCATCTCAAGGACTCACAGAATCATTAAGGTTGGGAAAGATTTCTGAGACCACCAAGTCCAACTGTCAACCCAGTACCACCGCCATGTTCATCACTAAATCACGTCCTCACGTGCCATATTCTCATATTTGGGATTATTTTTCAACACTTTTGGGGGTGGTGACTCCAGCATTGCCCTGGGAATCTTGTTCCAGTGCTTAACAACCCTTTCCATGAAGAAATTTTTTTCTGTTATCAATCTAAACTCCCCCTGATGCAACTTGAGGCTGTGTCCTCTTGTCCTGTCCCGAGGAGACTCTGGGCTTGAAGAAAGTGTCTGTGGATCAGCATTATCCTGGAAGAGCAGTGGTGGCCTTGGTTTGGGTAGAAAGAAGGTGATGGGCAGCAATAAAAGGATGGAAAGTTGTGCAGGGGAAGTGAATGGGGTTTGGATGGCTTGACTCAGCAGCTCCTCTGTTTTACAGCTCTGCCTAGACAGCAGCTAAAACCATTTTTTCAGTGAAGGGCCAGTGAATTAATTTCCAACATCTTTTTCAAAAAAGATAACCAAGCTGGCTTGGGGAAAGCAGGCACAGGTAACAGGAGACATTTCACAGAGCTTTGGGATAGACTTGTAGCTGCTGAGGAAGTTGATTTTACCTGCTAGAGGAGGGAAGATGCTGACAGAAGATTGTGCACGTGGGCATTTTGCATTTCTTAAGCAAACTTCATCTTCCAGCAAGAGTTGCTCAGGAAATCTTCTCCACAGGGTGATGATATCTGACAGAAAATTGTAGCTGCTGATGGAGAAAATGGTATGTGCTTAATCAGAAAGGATTTATCCATCTGCTCCTCACTACTAAAAAATATCTGATTATAATGGGAAAGGTCTAAAAATTGTCTTTAATTTTCAATTAAACAGTTCACTGCACAAAGCGCTACACAAGATTTTATTTGGGCTCCTGCTCAACATGTTGGAACAAGATGATCTTTAAGGTTCCTTCCAATCCAAACCAGCCTGTGATTTTATGAACTCTTTTTTTCTGTTTACCAGTATACAGACACTTGTTTTAAAAGTCACTAATTGTCAAAATAGAAATAAAAAAGACAATCTGACTCTTGAAGACAAAGTTCATCCATAACTCAATTGAAAACAACTTTTAATAACCCTTAATGACAAGAAAGGAATTGAAAAATAAAAACCATGAGGGTAATATGAAGGTCAACATGAAACTTCACACTGAAATGCTGCTCCAGTGTTTAGAGAAGAGTGAGCTGTGAAAATATATTGCTTTTGGCCCACAGAGTCAGACTAATCATGGGACAAGAATGATCCAGCAGAGGTTTTTAATGGAGCTCTGTGCATTGCTGGGATGGGGCTCTGGGAATTCATCAGTCTCTTCTGTGTGATTAATAAACACCGAGTTAATGGGCAGAAGGGACCAGCAGATCAATCACGGTGACATCTTGCAGAACAAAGCTCATGAGAGCTCACCCACTTGTCCTGCACTGCTTCCAGAAAAACATCCAGTCTTGATCCATGGAGAGCCAAAGATGGAAAATCTGCTGGCTCCTTTGGGACCTTGTTTCACTCTTAAAAATCTCTGTCCCTCCAGCCACTGGAATACCTCTAGTTTAACTTTTCCAGCTGTTGTTTCTCACTAATATTTTCCTTTTCGACCTAAAAAACTGTTCTGCATTTGTTGTTATCTCCCCACAGAAAAAAAAAAAATAACATCATTGTAATTAGTATCTAATAATAATTATAATTTAATATTGTTCTAAGTAATGCTGATAATCAAGTTTTCTTCCTCATGTTTCTTTTCGATAAGAGTTTATCAGTGCATGGCACTTCTCACAGCCCCCAAAAACTTATTGCAGCTCATTTCTTTATTTCTTCAGGATTGCCCTTGGAGATTTTGCATAATGTGGACACCAGCCCAGTAATGCTCCAAATGTATATATTAGATAGATGTTGACAAATTTCAGCTTCTTGTTTGAAGGGTTTCTTCATCCTTCCAAGACAAAATGCTAAATTTTTCACATGCTCACTGTTGCAATGAGTGTTACATTGCACATTTTACTATTTCCTTATTTTCTGATTTCATATGGCCAAATGTTGTGGCTGACGTGCAAAAACATAATAAAATTAAATAAACTACTGCATTATTTCAATTCAACTGGTAATTTGAAGAAGTAATGGGATGCATTGCATCGCATCCGTGCAGGAAATTTTTCTAAAGGAAGGCAGTTCTGGTTCAGTCCTCTGCCTTCTGCCTCAGCTGTTCAACCTGAATTTACTGATCACATCATCTTCCTCGAGGAGAGGAGGCTGCTGTACTCTCTGATTTAGAGCTCACTCCTCACCCTGCAATCACAGTTCTCACTCTAAGAGTCTGTCACACTGCTGATGGCCTGAACCGTGAAACCTTTTGTGCAAATTCACACCAGAGTTTAAATGCTCCCTGCCTGTGGATGTGACTGATAACCCAGCCATAGATGTCTGTCCTGGCTGAACTCCAGCCAGCAACCAAGGACCACACAGGCCCTTGGTCACCCCACCCCTGCTCCCCTCCCTGGTGGGATGGGGAGGAGAATCAGAAAAACAACCCAAACCCCATAGGTTGAGATAGGAACAGTTTAATAACTGAAATAATAATTATAATGATAAAGGAAGGATGAGAAGGAGAGGAGAAGGAGAAGGAGAAGGAGAAGGAGAAGAGAAGGAGAAGGAGAAGGAGAAGGAGAAGGAGAAGGAGAAGGAGAAGGAGAAGGAGAAGGAGAAGGAGAAGGAGAAGGAGAAGGAGAAGGAGAAGGAGAAGGAGAAGGAGAAGGAGAAGGAAGAGAAGAAGGAGAAAGGAACAAAACCCAAGAGAAGTGATGCCCAACACAATTGTTCACCACCAGCACTTCCCCCAGCAGTGATTGTCCCCTCCTGATCGTTCTCCAGGTTAAATATTGGAAAATATGTTCTATGGACTGGAATATTCCCTTGGCCAATTTATCCAGCTGTCCTGAGCATGCTCCCTCCCAGAACATGAAAAAGCAAAAAGGCCTTGATGTAATTAAGCATGACTTCATAATAACTAAAACATCAGTGTTTTATCAGCATTATTCCTGTACTGAATTCACAACACAGCACTGTGCCAGCTACTGGGAAGAAAATTATCTCTGTCCCAGCCAAAATCAGGACAATGTCCCACGGAGCCTCTTTCTTGGCCTGCTCTTTCTGCCAGAAATGGTCTCACTTGTTGTAAGAAATGCGCTGTTCTCACTTTTGCTTTGTCATCATCTGGCTAAAAAATTATGAGTAATATTTTATACAGATGCATTCTCTTTGTCTGCATTTTGTGAAAATGAGGCAATTTGAATCTGATTCCTTCCCTTCTGCAATTTTCTCATGGGATTCATCACATCCCATTGTGTTCTCTCTGAAGACACTTCTCTCTTAAGCACTGAGAGTCAATGCCAAAAAGGTGACAGTCAGGGGAAGATCAGAGAGAGCAACACCAACAGGTTTGGTAACTGCCTGTAGAGAGGAAAAAATGAACTAAAGAAGTTTCAAAATATGAGATAAACATTTTATTTATTAAAAAAATATTATAAAGCGTGTATTTGTGATACACACACAGAGTAATCAGAGAGGAGATGTTGCTACTTGCATCAAAACCCTCCCAGTGATTTATAGAGAATCCCAGAGTTACAGAATGGTTTGGGTGGGAAGGGACATAGAGATCACCTCATTCCACTCCCTGCCATGGCAGGGACACCTTCCACTATCCCAGGGTGCTCCAAGACCTGTCCAATCTGGCCTTGGACAATTCCAGGGATCCAAGAGCAGCCACAGCTTCCCTGGGCCACAGCTTTGCTGTGCCAGTGCCTCCCCACCCTCAGAGGGAAGAATTTATTCCATATATGTAACCTAAATTTCCACTCTTTCAGTTTGCAAGTAGCATTTTATCATTTTATTCCTACTTGGAAGTAGGATTTTATTTCCTTAATAAAATTACTCCTATTATATGGTAACAATGAAGAAAAACCTACAACATTTTCCTTTTTGTATTTGTGATTGGATTTTGTTGTTGAGAGGTTTTCATGGCAGGGATTTCCAAAGCCATTTAACCACCTAAATCTGTTGTACTCTGAAGTTGCACCATCTGGTTTTTTTCCAGTGTGATCTTGATGTGCTCAATGCAAGCAGTTCAGATACTGAGCTCTATGTATTTACTTTGGTCACATCTCTGAGAGTTATTTACCCTCTTGTTTTCTCACCCTTTTTACCTTAAAGCCCTTCAAAAGGCCGCCCCATTACTCAAATAATTACTTTCACTAAACCATTCATGCACATGACACTGGATCATGTGCCTGTATTAGACTAAATTAAGGCTTTTGGCATCAAGCTCCTGCCCAAAAGAATTCCCTGTATCTGCATCTTGTTACAGGCTGCATCCCATCCAAATGCCAGGCTCAGCTCACAATTTTACAATCCTTCTGAGCAAACACAATGGAATACGGTTATTTTGCAGAATTTAGCTATAAATCTGGAGAGAAAAATCATCCTTTGGAGGTTTACTGGTCATGGAAACTTACAGGGTTGCTCACCCACATGAACAAATTGAAAATTGTTTACCCAGAACTGTTGAATCCATCATATTTTTTTGCACATTGTTTGGTTTCACCATAAAAAAAAACTATTTTTTTGAATCACAGTACTGTAAAAGCAATTGAAAAACATGGAACTAAAGATAAAGGTGATTTAAACCAAAATAGAAATCCCAATTTATACTTAATGGTTATTTAAAACAGGTTAATTTAAAACCTGAATAGATTAAAATGTCCTTCTGCAAAGGGTTTAAATCCCTGGTGGGACAAAGATAACCCAGCTGGACTTGGTATTTTTTTGTGTTCGAGGGGTCTTTGCTCAGTATCTTGCAGGAAACTGGATGGTTAATGAGGTCAGACCAATACATTTGTTGGTCAGAAGCAGTCACGTCATCAAAGCATTATTTGGGAACTCAGAAATATTCAGCCTTAGGTCTTATTCTGTCCTAAAAAGAATAATATTTAGAGGAGATTTGTTGAAGTGTTTAGGTGTCCCACAGGTGCAGATTTTTATTAGTTGGGCCATGGCTGGCTTTTACTGCAAAGCTCAGCTTTGGGCTTCCAGGTTCAAATGGGATTTCAGAGCCAGGTTTGATCCAGAGGCTCTTGGACTAGAAATGAGTTGTGAAGGACAACAATGGCAATGGCAGCCTGCCTCACAAAGAACCATGGAATATCCTGAGTTCCACAAGGATAGTCAAGTCCAACTCCTGCATTGGGCAGCTCCAAGAGTCTAGGAGGATAGAGAGATGCTTTCTCTCAGAAAGGAGACAAAGATATTCATTTTTCAGGAGGACGCTGTTTAGTCTCAGGATACTTCACATTATGGGCAAATCTTATCCATTTATCAGTTTAAAGTCTTGCATTTAATCATCCAGAACAATGAAATAGTTTAACTGGGGTTTAGGATGGTCACAGAAAGAAAGAAGGACTGAAAGAGATTAGCTGAGACAGCAGGAGCATCTTCAGCCTCAGAGGTTTCTCAGAGCAGACAGAATGGATTTACACAAAGTTCTGCTTGTCCTGAAGCAGGAGGATGGACAAATTGACCTTACAAGGTCCCCTCAAGCCCTTTCAACTCCAGTTTAATATTTCCTGTACATAAAATAGGAATGGATTAATCCAAATGCACTAATGACAGGATCTGAGGTGGGAGCTGAGAACCACACGTCTGCCAGGATTGTTGTAAGGCTGCTTTCTTTTCCTGCCCACCATTGTGGGGTGAAAGCTATTGAACAAGAAGCTCTTTTCATGTTCCATAGCTTGGTGGCAAATTTAATTTCCTGAAGTTTGTAGAAACATGCACAGAAATTAAGGACCAACCAGAAGCACATCTTCTTCCTCTACCCTAAAGGTAATGGGGCAACGTGAGAAAAAGGCAGATGAACCAAAAAGTGCCTGGTCACAGTGAGAATAAATAATGTAGCCACCTTCCAGCATTTGATTCTCTCTGTGCTTGAAGAAAAAGTTAGTTAATTCTGATATAATGTAATTCTCCTTTCAGGGTCACATTTACAAACCCCTAAGAGCTGGTTTCAGCTGCAGCACACATTTGTTCTATCCGGGTCAATCTCTTTTCCAATTATCACCCTCTAGATCCCTTTGCAAACAAAATCAGTGCATGCAGCTGCCTGTGAGACTTTTGGGAACAACAAACAGAATGAGGTCTTGATGAAAAGGTCAGTCCTGATCCATACCTGACATCTCTCTCACTCTGTTCTGAAGCTGCTGTGAAGGGTTTCAAACTAAGACAGACCTGTGTGTGAAGTCTGACCCTTTATTTTGAGTGATATGGGATGACAGGTAAAGAAAGGGGAAGAAATTAAAATCTTAGCTATTTTTAAGGTTATTTGCAAACAGAAAGACTGAATTTGTATTATTTTTTTTAAATGAATCTCAGCAGATTGATAGAAATAAATTTAAATCTTTTTAATTTCACATAGAAGTAGGCTTTTTTTCCCTATTGCTGGTATCCAGGCATACTTCCTGGGAGCCTGAGAGCTTTTAGTAGGATAACCCCTCATCCTTGGAAGGGCTCAAGGCCAGGTTGGACAGACCAGGAGCAACCTGGTCGAGTGGAAGTTGTCCCTGCCCATGGCAGGGAGTTGCAGCAAAATGGTCTTTAAGGTCCCTTCCAACCCAAACCATTGTGTGAGTCTATATTTGGAAGGAAAAAAAAAAAAAAAAAAAAAACCAAAAACCCAAAAAACCCACAAAAAAAAAAAAAAACCTACCAAAAAAAAAAAAAAAAAAAAAAACCAGCCCAGAGATTAAATGAATTAAGGATGCCTGAGGAACTTTCCTGAGAAAGCATCTCTGACAATTTTACTTCAAGTGCAACAAATATCTTAAGCCGGTGAAGAACTGTTGTTTTCAGGACTCTCTTGGGTCTTCCTTATGATAACTCATATTTTTCTGCCTGAAAGACAACACAAGGCAATAAAATACATATGAACCTTGCTCACCAGAATAAGACAGTGAAAATTTTGGGGGTGATCTATGTTGTTTTTCAATAATGGGATGTCTATACAGGAAATATGAAATGAGGCATGAAGATAAGCAATAATTTTTAATCACAGACACTGCTTAATGGAATATACCATTGAAAACAAACAGCATGATAGGGTAGAAAGTTTGTAGTTGTGCATCCAAGCCCAGTGATTTGAGTTTTGATTATTCTGGATTTTTTTTTTCTTTCAACATAGAAGGATTGAGCACTGATAAAATGTTTCATGGACACATCTGAACATAACCAAACGGAGGGTTTTGATGAGATTTATCTCTGTTCCCTTTAGCCATCTCTTTTTATTGAAATCTTAGGAGCTGTGGACCTGAGCAACTCTACTCCAAGTGTGTAATGATCTTACACAACACAGGCAAAATCACAGAATCCCAGAAAGGTTTCTCAAAGATTTTTCCAAAGAAAGGGACCTCAAAGATCATCCAGTTCCAGCCCTGCTATAGGCAGGGACACCTTCCATTGTCCCAGGCTGCTCCAAGCCCTGTCCAACCTGGCCTTGGGCACTTCCAGGGATCCAGGGGCAGCCACAGCTTCTCTGGGCACCCTGTGCCAGGGCCTTACCACCTTCATGGGGAAAAATTCCTTCCCAATATCCCATCTAACCATGCCACCTGCAAGTCTTAAGCCATTCCCTTTTTCATATCCATTGTCCCCAGTCCCTCTCCAGCTCTCCTGGAGCCCCTTTAAGCCCTGGAAAGGGCTCTGAAGTGTCTCTGGAACCCTCTCCAGGTGAACATTCCCAGCTCTCCCAGCCTGGCTCCAGAGCAGAGGGGCTCCAGCCCTTGGAGCATCTCCATGGCCTCCTCTGGACTGGCTCCAGCAGCTCCACACCCTCCTGCTGTTGGGGATCTGCAGCTCTGCAGGTATCACAGCCCATCATTCCCACTGACTGAACCATTGCAGCTCTTTCCACACCAGTCTTGGATGCTCACCATGTACTGGAGTGTGGCTCCACACACTTTTGGGACCTGATTAACTGTCCTTTCCCCTAGAGGTCTATTCTGAAGCTCTTGGAAATGAGGAAAGCACTGCCAGTTCTCACTCTCTGTTTTTGTACCGGGGTGCTGACTCCACTCCCCAGTGACCCTAGAAGGGCCAAAGGCCAGAAGTCACCAGTTTCCCTGCTGAGCTCAGATCTTGAGGCATCTAAAGAGAAAGATCCAGAGAGCTTATCACATCTCTTACTGAAGATTTATTAATTGCAGAGATGTATGCCCCGTTCAAGAATTCTGACTTGGCTTTCCCCACCGCAGAGACTCGTGAGCTGTGCTGGTGGAAGGGGGAGGCACTGTTAACCTAGGAAAGGCTGCAGCTGTGAGCACCAGCGGGAAGATACCAGCCAAAATTTCTACAAATATTATATGGAAAATCTCTTGACTTGTGTTTACTGAAAGGCTTTAGCTGGGATTATCACTGAGCTCAGTCCATTCCTGCATGAGCTGAAGGACAGGATCTCATGAGCACTGGCCATAAAAGATGCACATTCTTAATCCCTGGACTCAGAGATGGATATGAACTGCTCACTAAGCAACGATTCACTCCTCTGAGGGTTCTTAAATGTTAAAATGTCCACATTTGAATCCACTTCCTGCAAGAACAGCTTCAGTTACTGGTATTTGAGGTAAGAAAAAGTAAACAGCTTAAGGTCCCTCAAAAATCTATTGCTTTTCTTTCCCTGCATTGCAAAAACAAGTGTTAAAGCACAGGGTGAAGACACCAAGATGTTTTCAGTAACACCAGTGAGGGTAGAGCCAGGCAGGGACAAGGTCTCTTTGGGATGTTAATGAGCTGCTGGCTTGACCCTGTCTGCGACCCAGAGTTTGTGTATTTCATTTATTTAATTTATTTCACCCCTTACTTGCTCACACAGTTCCACAATGCCAACCAGCCTCTATGGAAATATTGAGCTCTCTCCTGATATTAATTGCTGTGCAGTGTGCAAGATTCAATACGTGTTTCCATACACATGCACAGCAGGTGGGATTGGGAGCATCCTCTGTTTTCCCAGAATCATGGAATGGTTTGGGTGGGAAGGGACCTTAAAGACCATCCTGTCCCAGCCCCTGCCATGGGGCACCTTTCACTGGACCTGGCTGCTCCAAGCCCTATCATGATTTAGTGAGACAGTTCATATTTCTGAGGCAAATTATGTCTGATTGATGGATTAAGAGGCAGGAACTTGCCTTCTTCTGGGTCTGTCCATGTACAAAGGAGCCATAACCACCATCCTCTCTGTCGCCTTCAATTTTTTGCCTAAAAAACTGGAGTCAGTACCACAAGCAGTGTTAAAGCTGTGCATATCTCCTTTAGATATCCAGGAGTCATGGGAAGCTACACTTAATGAGGACCTTATTGTACAACTGGCTTCTGTCTGGACAGGGAGAAAAGAAGAGTGAGTCTGGGGACACACAGCAGCCTGGCAAGTGGCAGTGCACAGTGAGGGACAGGAGTGGGCATTTTCCCTGCTGGGATGGAGAGAGGAGCTGTATTCCTCTAATCCTCGCAGGAAAACCCACAAGTCTCAAATCTTATGACACTGCCCAAACTTGGAGAGTGATGGACATTAAATGCCTTTCACAATTTGCATGAAAACTGGGGTGAAATGCTGCCATATCCATGCTGCTGGCTTGCATTATTTTACAGCTTTGCAGCCTCTGGCTCGGGGCATAGTCCCACTGTGCTGAGCTGTAAAAAATACAAAATGAAAGGATTATCTTCTTTCCCAGTCTAACCACATGACAATAAACAGCAGGCAAGTCGAGAAGGAGAGAACACCACGAGGGGATTGCTCAGCATGTAAGGGAGACAAACGGCTCATTTCATGTAACAGTAAAGGGGAAAAGGCACAAACAAGAAGTGACACGCTCAGATGAACTTCCCCAAATCCAGCAAAGTGTGGGAGGGGAAAATTCTACAGATGTGACAATCTGCAACCTTCACACTTCGTAATAGCCAAGACATGAAATCAGGAGAGCTGTAGGTCTCTAGGAGAGATGACAAAATAATTCAGAAAGATTACCTGAAAGCACCACAAGTTTCAGATCTTACCTGGATTGACACTGAAGTCCAGATAAAAGCCCACAGGTTTTGTCACCTGTAACTGTTTACAGCATTTCCAGGCAATGGAAACAGCTGTAAAAGAGTTAACAGGGCACAAGGCTCATCAGAGACTCACCCCCAGGTGTTTTGCCTTCCTTTATCCAGTCTGATGGGTCTGACAGCTGAGCCATCGAATTTAAAGGTACTTGAGGGGTGGTTTAAAGCCTCTGCTGTCAGCTTCCTATGTGCTGCTCCCAGGGACTGCTGGGCTGAGGTGCCTCAGGTAGCAAATAGAAATTTCCAAGGGATTAAGGGTGAAAAAATTTACTGAAGGGTTCCAAAGGGAAGATTAGTCATTGTGAGTTAAATGTGTTTAGTGTGAACTAATGATTGGGCATAGGCAGAGAAAGCAAGAGGTAACCGAGTGAGGTTCTTGTAGTATTTTGGGTGCCTTCAATTCTGTATCAAATGAGGCACGTGATAGTCTTAACAGTCAGCTGTTTTTCTTCTACATGTACTATCTGAACCCAATATTAAACACAAACCAAAAGCACTCTGAGGTGTGGGGTATTGGGAAGTGGAAATAAGGTGCTTCAGTTTTGAAAATGATGCTATAAATCAGTTAGCTGAAAAATTAACCCGAAAAGGATTAAACCTAACAAGCTCCAAGGGAAGTAAACAAGCCCCCTGCTTGCTGTTGGGAATTGTTTACTTGGTGTAATGTGTCTTTTAGGTCACCAGGTCTGCATAGGCAATTACAGGGAACTGCTCTCCTTAGCAGTATGCCTCTCCTGCACAGAATCTTAAACAGCAAAAAAAAAAAAAAAAAAAAGGTGAAATATGGGGGGGTTTGAAAGAAAAGAATGTAGAATAAGGACATCCTTAATTAAAACTCAAGGCCATGTGGCTAATCTGGCTACAGCACACCCTCTTCCTATAGCAAAGAATCACATCTGGGTGAATCTGTTCTTCCCAAACTGAGTGGCCAGGTGTACATTTTACACCTAAAGAGAAGGAGTCTAAAGGAGGTTAGAAAATGCAATAGTTAATTTTTTTTTTATTTTAATTGATATAATAGGAAGATGCAGCCTCTACTTGGAAATGGCTCTTTTCACGTCACAGGCTTGTTGGTGGGTCACTCTTTCACCCACATGAAACTTTATGGTCCCTGAGCAGAAGAGTCTCTAAAGCATGAGTAAGGAAACATGGGGTTCATGACATTTTGGGTTTCCTTTTTTTTTAAAAAAGGAGATTGTTTTATGAAAGGTTCAAAGGTGCAAAAAGAGAGAACTGCACGTGGTGTGTTTATGGGGAAGGCTGCTTCCTAACCTGCTGCAAATTCCTGAGTGCCTGATGGAGCACAACGAGGTGGTAAGAAACATTTCTGGGTTTAGCCAGAAGGAGTTAAACTCCTCACCATGAGGAGTGACCTGGGCTAAACAAGACCAAAGGACTTTATCAGTTTTTGAAACTAGAACTGCTGGAGCCAGATGCATGTTGTTCACTTGTCCTGAGGAAAGAGCTTCAAGTTGTGCCAGGGGAGGTTTGGGTTGGATATTAGGGAAAAGTTCTTCATGGAAAGGGCTGACTGCTCAGGGCAGTGGTGGAATTGCCATTCCTGGAGGGATTTAAAAGCTGTGTGGGTGTGGCACTTGGGGTTGTGATTTAGTATCCTTGGCAGTGCTGGGTTAAGAGTTGGACTTGATATTCCTGAAGATTTTTTCCATGCTTAAAGATTCTGCAGTTCTATGACTCTGTGCTCCATAAACCTTTGACATTCAAAGCCTCAAAATTAAATAATACTAAGCAAAAGGAATTAGTTTTAAGTTGTATTTCTCAGACAAGCACTTCCACTGCCACTTGTGTCCTTGGGAAAAAAAAAACCTCCTCCCAAGCCTCTAATCACATCTTTGATGTGTCAGGGTGAGTCTTGTAAACACATGAAAATTTACTGTGCTGAATTGCTTGGGAAGGTGTTGCTCCCAGACATTCTGGTTGTCTCTGAGTGCTTTGCAAACATCAGATGATTCTGAAAGGCCTCAGGGTAACTTCTCTGGGCTGGAAAGCTGCATTTTGAAATGCATGGTGGGAAGCTGTGGTTTCCTGAGCGAATGGATTTGTGCAGCAGGTGTCAGCACGGCACAATATTTCATTTCTCCTGGGATCAAGTCTCAATAATTTGGTTCTGGTTACTCAGCTGCTAAATCGCTTCCTGATATGTGTGTAATGCAGTCTGTGCCTGCCCCTTTTTGTTGTAATTTCTTTCATTAGTGCTCAGTTGTGTTTTTCTCTGCTTGCTGAGATGGCTCCTTGCCTTATTAGGCTGTGCAACGGCTTGATAATTCTTTTCCCTCATTTCCATCATTTAATGTTGCAGTAAAAAGACTGAAAAGAAATTAATGTTGTGCCATATAATTCATGATAAATGTCTCAAAGACATTTAGGAACATGACTCAGCTCTTAGATGACATTTTAGTTATCAGTGTTCTAATCCTTGCAGCTTTAGGTCCAGACTTGAAGGCATTTAGGCAACTGATCTGTAGTAAATTAAAAAATAAGAAGAGACAGGTCCTAGATAAACTATCTTTGATTCAGATTTTCATGCGTGAGCTTTCAGATTGTGCTGAATAGTAAAGCCAGACTTGCCTCTACCCCTTTGAGAAGATAACCAGGCAGGAGGAGAAGGAAGAGAGGAGAGAGATCATGTGGAAAACAGAAGACATAGTACCAAATCTCTGATCAACTCTGGAAGATGGTTTTTAAATCCCTGAAAAGAATTATGAGTCTCAGACCTTCCTGCAAACACATCTCTTAGAATCTTCATCTGAAGTAATTCCATTTTGGATAAATAAATACTCATTGGAAGAAGCGTTTGACCTTGTGTCCTTGCCAAGATATTGGAAAAATATAATGACCAAACAGTAACTCATCTTCTGGCTTGTTGATTCTTAGGTGTGTTGGAAATTGAATTATTTGCACAAAACAAAGCAACTTCAGTGTGATTAATTTATCCAAACCTCCAAAGGTTTGCAGCAGCATCTTTGCAAACCTAGAGTTTTTCTGCTTTCAATCAAACACCAGTGGAAAACAAAACCAGGTTTTTCAAATCCCAGAGTCCCCTTACAGTAGGGCAAAGCCAGATAAGGGCTCTGTGTAAAGGGCTAATCCCAGATTTCCTCTTGATTACCTTTGGAAAACCCCAGAAGATAAATCTTCCCAGGGAACATGGGATTTCACTGAAGTTTTGTGAGCATTTGGATGATTGTGTTTGTACCCACTGGCAGACAGAAAATTAGGTACTGCAGGAATATAAATTACAATGGGGTCATATAGGTGGGAAAAGTGTGGGATTTGGAAGTCTTGGCTGCACCTGAGCATCAGGCTTCAGCATCTAAAAGAGCTGCTGGTTCTCTCTCCCTTTGCTGTCTCCACTCAAATCAGGTGCAGTTTTTGTGGTGTTTGCATCAATGCCTTGGACTTGACATTGGGATGCTCCTGACTCTGAGCTGAAAACCAAAGAATGATTTTCTGCATGTTACCTGAGCAGATTTTGTTAATATTCAGCCTTGTTGTTCCCATTACAAGGAGAATTTGATGTTGCCTCAGGCTTTTCTTCTGTTGGAAGGCTGCTGTTTGCAGGGATCACCTGCACAGTGCAGCTTCTCTCTGCCCTGGAGAAATTTCCTCTCCTTTCCTTGGGTCCTGGTGACCACATCCAGCACTCTTCCCATAAACCCCCAAATTGTTGCACTGACAGGTTGGAAAATGAGGCAAGCAGGAATAACTTGATCTTTTTGAAGTATCTTCCAAGTTTAATAATAAAAAAAAAAAAAAAACAACAAACCAAAAAACTAAAGCCGTTCTCTTTGGACTACTCATGACTAAATGAATTTATTAAATTACCTTTTTTGATTAGCTAGAAAAGCAGTTTGGAACTGACCAGATCCAAAATCCATTAAGCCACAGAGGGTGTTTTTATAGCTGTTAGTGAACTTTGGGTAAGAATTTGAGAATGCAAAATTCAAGCATTTGCAAGGAGTGAAATTGAAAGACATTGATGTTTAAAATTGCTGTAAAACATTTATTTTGATATTTTGCAATGTTGTTTCTTGCAAATTTACCTCTCAATGAGGTTATAAAACATTTGCCGGTGTCATCTTAAAACTTAAAGCAATTTTTGGTTGGTAGAAATGGTCTGGTAAGTTTTGGCTGAAGTTTGGAGCAGAGTTATGGGGAAATTGATGAGTTGTTTTTTAATTGTCATTCATCTGAGAGCATTACTTTTTTTTTTTAATAATGACAAGGGAATGAGATGCTGCATATCCTTTGGAGATTTTTTTTTTTTAAAACTGTTCATTTATGAGATCCTGTGTAAGGGGCTGGGAAATTATACAAGTGCTTTCCTACAATCTACCTCCAGATACTCCCACAAATAATCCTAAATGTTCTTAGAGCAATTGAATGTAGGACAATATCCTAACAGGTTCCCTCACTACAGAAGTCGCTAGATTTTTTTGCTGTTACTTCCAGCCCTTCCCAGCACCCACCTTTTCACCTGCCCTGGATACAAATCTGCTTAGACTGCAGGATTTAAGTGGCAGGGGATTTCTTTTTGTGTTTCTCCACCAGTTGCTAGAGGGGCTTTGATCCCTTTTTGTGGCTTCTAGGATTCCCCCAAATGACTGTGTAAATAAAAAGGTGATCATACAATAAGCAAAAGAATGAGAATGCTCATGAAAGCATATTCAAACCAAGAGAACTGGCAAAGTGGTTCTCTTGCCAACCATTTCTGGACCCAGAAAATCCCAAATATTCAGATCATAGACATTACAGGAATATCCTGGCTTGCTGTGACCTATTTTCTAGGAATGCAGGCAGCTGTGGGTGTGATCTTGTCCACAAATACATCAAACAGGTTTCCTGTGCTCACACATAAGTTTCCCAACTTCAAAAATAAGTATTTATTAAGGCTGATTTGCTGTATTTCTAGCAGTTGTATGTGTGTTTTATCTCAAGGATTTCAAAACGCTGTTAGCCCTTGTCAGGTTCTTTTACAGTGTGGTTGCACAGCTCCAACACTCTGGTTTGTGAATTATGAATTACATCAATTGGCGTTCACACAGGTGCAAACACTGCAGTCTGGTTTTCCTGAAGGGGAGAGTGAGCAGTGAAAGGAGCTGGCATCTGGCTTAGAGCATCCTTGGTCTCCCTCTTCTGGCTCAGCTGGAAGGAGCTGCTCCGTCCAGGATGTGCTGCAGCTCAGCATCCCCTCCTGCAAGGAGCTGAAGGGACATTGGTGAGGAGAGCAGGTCGAGAAGATTTTTTTTTTTTCCAGCATGTGGCTGCAAGTACCAGCACGGGGAACACAGCAGTGGGAATTTGCAGTCAAGCTCTCCACCCTTCTCTCATTTTTTAGTGCATCAGCTACAAACTTTGAGGAAATCATCAATATCTCTTTACTACACACGTGGAGTGGGGGGAAGCAATAAAGGAGCTTTGGAAATATGAGTGAGGAAATATATTCAGGTTGTGACCCAGGATGTTCTGTTACTGCTGAGCTCTGGCTCCCATGTTTTACTGGCTGCATGGTATTAAGGGTTTAGAAATTCTAACACTCAGTTGCTAAGTTAAAATACCATAAAAATATCCACAAATATGGGGGGGTTGTGCATTTTTTTACTGGTGCAAGTTTTGTCCCAACAGAACCAGGGCAGTGACTGTCTCCTGTGCTGGGCATTGCAGAGGTACCTTGAATCTTGGGGTCAGTTTGGGGCCCCTCAGGACAAGATGTTGAAGAGCTGGAGAGAGTCCAGGGAAGGGTCTGGAGCACCAGGAGCAGTTGAGAGAGCTGGAAAGGGGCTCAGCCTGGAGAAAAGAGGAGGCTCAGGGGGGACCTTGTGGCTCTGCACAACCACTTGAGAGAAGGCTGTGGCCAGGTGGGGCTTGGTCTTTCTTCCCAAGTAACCGGACAAGAGGAAACAGCCTCAAGTTGTGCCAAAGGAGCTTTAGGTTGTATATCAGGAAAAATTTCTTCACCAAAAGGGTTGTCCAGCCCAGGCACAGCTGCCCAGGGCAGTGGTGGAGTCCCCATCCCTGGAGGGATTGAACAGCCACGTGGATGTGGCACTTGGGGACACAGGTCAGTGGTGGCTTTGGTAGTGCTGGGCTAATGGTTGGACTCTGATTTTAGAGGTCTTTTCCAATCTAAATGATTCCATGAGTCTCTAAGTCACCCTGTCAGCAAAATCAAGTGGTAATTTAAGTTTCTTCTAAAGGGTTTTTGATGTGAAGAGCACATTTTGTATTCTTTCTCTTTGCCTTTGGCTTTCTGTGCCTTTGCCACAAGCTGGCCTGGAAGTAGTTTTGTTTATATAAAAAAAAAAAAAAAGTAGTGGTTACAGCTGTTAACATCTGACTTTGAAAAAATGCAATGTCAGACTTCTGTATTTCACAATACCGGGCGTTTTGTGTATTTTGGGCATTAAACTGTGACTTACAGCATCACCCCCTCGAATTGGCTTCCTTTTTCCCACACCTGGCTTATATATGTGTCACAATATGTGACATTTAGAAGGGAATTTGGCAAGAGAAAATTAAAAAATGGGTGTTAGATGGAAGTGTAAGCCCTGAGACAGGAAGAGACCACAGGAGAAATGGTTTGTCTCTATTGTGAAACTGCTGCCTCTGAAATACAGGGAATTATAACTCACTCTTTGGCTCTGTATGGTCCTGTTTCTGACACTTTTGGGACTTTTAACCTGAAACATTATGCAAGAAACATCTGCCTATGTATATAAAAAACAATACCAGAAAAGCTGGACTTGTTTTTGCTGTGCTGCTTGTTGCTGCTTTTGATTTTTCTTCATTATGTCTGCTCACTGATGATTTATGTGTGAAGTCAAAACAAGGCTTCTAAAGTTTGGAAAAGAGCTTGTTCTGGTTATGTTGGGGTTTGAATTGCCCATCTTTGTTTTCTGTCTTTGTACCAATATTTCCTTTGGATATGTGGCACACGTGGAAAAGTCCTGCAAGAATGTCCTTGATAGGAACTGCAGCTCAGCCCAACACTTGTTCAACTTTTTTAGTGCCATGATTGGGCTTTAAGAATAATGACAAATAAGAGAAGGCAACAAGTCTTAATCTTGTTAAGATGAAGAATCTTAAAAGGAGAATATCATCTTAAACCTGACAAGGTGCAAGCCACCAGTTCCTACAAGCAGTTGCCCATTGGTGCTTAAATATCATGACTTGCCCAACTCTTTAACTCTGTTACCCAAATAAAGGGATTTCTCTTTGCTGCAGCACAGATTAGAGTTGGAAATATTATAAATTAGAAATATAGGGAAAAAAAATAACTGCAGCAAGATTGAAAGTGAATCCCACTTTGTTAGGGAAGGGGAAAGTTGGCTTTAACACAAAAACTCTTTAAGCTGAGGATTTAGGAGCAGAGGGATGTGAATTGTGTGTAAATTTACAGAAGCAGATGTGTGAGCATGCCCAGCCATGTGATGTGGCACAGTTTGTGTGCTTTTTCTTAGGATTTCTGAGGTCTAATTGGTGCAACACCAAGTGCCTGAACTAACCCTAGAGGGCTCTCATGACTCAGGAACAAAAAGGATGGGCGTATCAGAGAAGAGGCTTCAAGCTCTCCTTTTTCTCCTTCAATTTTCTCCTTTCTTACAGAAATACTTGCTTTATGCTTATGTATGTGCATTGGCAAGGGTGCAACATTTTTGTTTGAAACAGAATTAGAAAGTATTTGGGGTTTTACTGTGCCCTCCCCTTCATGCAGAGAGAGAATTTTGTCACTAAGCAGGATTTTAAAAACATTTGTCAAATCTGTTGACAATTTCAAATAAGCCATTAAATGTCTGTTGATGAGCTTCAATTGTTGGAGCCTCTTGTGAGAATTATGAAAATAATCCTGAATTGGAAAATATAAAAGTAATGCATCTTCCCTTCATTCAGAAGGCCCTGGTACTTAAAAATAAAGTCAAATGCAAATAAGAGATCTGTGAGAAAATTCTTCCCTGTGAGGGTGGTGAGACCCTGGCACAGGCTGCCCAGAGAAGCTGTGGCTGCCCCTGGATCTCTGGAAGTGTTCAATAATGCTCAGGGTTTTTTTCCCCTTCACAAACATATCTTTAAAACAAAAATATATTTTGGGGTTTTCTAATACATCCACTCCTTTGAACTTTTGGGGCCAAGTCCAGGTCCTATTAATCCTATTTACCCAATCCATAACGTTCCCTTAGCACAGTTTCATGTGCTGGGTAATTTTTCCACATTTACTGGCTAAAACTGTAATTAATCCCTTGAACTTAAAAGTGAAAGTGCCCTGATTAAGGAAATACTTCTGTAGCATTAAGAGAACACTTTACATTAAGGATTTTCAAGTGAGTATTTATACACTAATGATTTTAATCCTAATGAGGACTTGATGTTCTGCTCCCCCAGAAGAAAAAGCCCTGGTCTCAGCACTAAACTGATGCAAGCTTTTATTTTTCCTGGCATTCTAATTATATATGAGAACAAAAACAAGACAGAACTGCTGGCATGTCAGATGGAAATTTTTTTTAAAGAGGAGAATGGCAAGAAACCGGTTGTAGCCAAAGCGGAAAATCCCACATTATTATTCAGGATTTGTTTGTTTGGCTTTAATAAAGCAGGAAAGGATTAATGCCAGGCATATTACTTTTTTCAGCTATATTGGCTGATTGGAAAGCATGTTAATAAGATGGCTAAAACATTAAAGATAACCTGGCTTGGGTGCCAGGGTACTCAAACCAAATAAAAGTGTAAAATACAAAAAAAAAAATAAAACTAATCTACCAAAGGAAGAGATTTTTTTCCTGAAACATGACTAATTCCTCAGGAAGTAAAGCTGCCTTATATTTTAGGGTCTGGTATAGAATACTCATAACTCTTTTTCCTTTTAAAATGTTCACCCTCAGTTTTTATTCAAGCATCAGAAGTGGTGCAGCACTCACGTCAACAAAGGGGAAAACTTTTCCCCTCTCTGGCAACTTTGTCTCATATTAAAAAAAAAAAATCATACAGAAAAGAGTAGGAAAACATATATATAAATATCTTAACATTATTTGAACACATCAAATTATTCTCTTGCTGCTGGAGGTCAGGGAGTTGAACCCTACTTTGATATCCACTGGAGTGTATCTCAACATTCCTAGTAAAGAGAGCATTCCCATGAAACATTTGGTTTAAAATCAAATAACAGCAAGGATGGGAAAGAGCAAGCAGTCATAATGTGGCCTCCTGAAGAGGAGAAAGGAGATTTGCTGGTAAGGGATTATTATTCCACAGTTTAGGAAGGACAGATTGGCAGAAGGAGCTGATTCATGCACAGCTTTGCAAAACTAAAGGTTTGGATTTGTACTTTTAAAAGCATCAATTCCTGCAAGTACTTTTAAGAGCATCAATTTCTGCAAGTTTCCACCATGCAGTGGAAAAAAGTAACTAAAATTAAGCTAAAAAACCTGCAAGTTTAAAGCATGTAACTAATAGCTCCTTCCTCCTAGAAGAGGCACTGGGGAACACTGAAATGTTTGGGCATTTATTTATTTCCCTTCTAGTCCACAGTATGCTACCTTCTACCCTCTAATCCTGTCTACCTTCCTGCAAAATAAGCCACAAACACATCCACTAGATAAAAATGAGAAGGACTTTTTGTAAAATTAAATTTTAATTTCCAAGGGGCCCAACTAAATATGCTGTGCAAGTGTTGTTTCAGACCCAAAGTACTACAATATTACTGAATTAACTATAGAATCTCAAATTCAATATCTTTTCCTGGAAGATATTAGTGCTTTTACTGCCTGAAATCCAGCTGTGAGAGAAAAATCCTTCTCATCCTTGTAACACCAGAAGAGATCTGGTAGAAGTGTGCTGTACATGTAGAATAACTATCTTTAAAAAAGAGATACAGAATGTTCAGTGCAGGCTCTGTGCTTCATTGCATGATTCAATAACTCTTCATTGAACAGACAAAGACTTTTCAGATGCTTGCAATAATGTGCATTGCAGGAAAATAGAAAAGAAGAAAGAGTCTGATAGATTTTGAGTCTTTGCGTCAAAGGATGAGCTGAGTAACCATTAAGTAAATGTGGATTTATTTGGTTCTGATTTTTCTTTAAAAATACTATTTCAGGCAAGGCAAACAGAACATAATTTCTTTAATTAGCATCTCCTGAAGCACATAAAGCACGTCAGAGAAAATTAAGGTGAAAAAAGAACCAACCCTCCTCATCTTATTGTCATTCCACCTTTAAGAAAGCTAAATAGAATAGAAAGAGGCTGCTGGAAAATGCCAGGATGGGAAACTTCAGCCCAAACTGGTTACAGTTCTTATTTTAGAAAGCCATTGGATGTTGCAAAATACTTTCAGCAAGGCTGGGCTGGGTGGGCACAGGGCAGATGCCCAGGGATGTTTCTAACCCAGAGCAAGAACTGTGTCCCTCAGGGCTGGGCATGATCCTGTCCTTGGGCTCCCAGGGGTGGCAGGTGCCCTGAGAGGCTCTGGGGATGTGCCAGCTGCCTTTGGCACCATGGAATGTTCCAGCATGGCAGGGATAGGGCTTTGGGAGGCTCTGCTTGGGTGTTTCTTGCCCTTTCATGGGTCACAGCTCAGCCAGGGGATGGCCTCCAGAGTGGCCTGAGCAGGATGGGCCCTGTGCTGTCTCCAGCCAGGTTCTGCAGTCCCTTCAAGCCTGTTAGCACTGTTGGATAAACCTTTCCCCCACCTCTTCCAGGCCATGGCTGTGGCAGTCACGTTCCTCGTGGCTGTGCTGGCCATCCTGCCCGGGCTGGCCCCAGATCTCCAGGCCGATGTGGCCGCGGCCCGGCGGCTGTGGCAGCGTGAGGGGTTTCTGCCGCAGGAGATGTCGCGGCTGTGGCAGGAGGTTGAGCCAGGAGGGCCCTGGAAAAAGCTCTCCTCCACTCTTGTGTTTTACTGGTTCTTTTGGGCTGCTGTGGCAGCTGTGCTCCTTGAATTCTGCAGGCAAAAGCAGCTTGGCTCCAGCAGCTGCCTTGAGCAGGACAACTGCAGCAGCAAAGAGGATGAGGAGGAAGATGAAGACCTCAGTGGAGCACAAAATGCTGCCAGGTCTTTGGCTTGGCCCACCCTATTTCCAGCGCAGGAACTGCCTGACCTGAGCAGGAATCTGAAGCAGCTGCTGGGTGACTTCTTGATCAACCAAGACTGTTCAGAGCACTCTCATGCTGATGATTCCCCCACACACTGGGATGAATGGCAGCTCTGAATCCTGGAGTGTCCACAAGAATTGAATCTTCTACCAGCTGCTCGTGTTCCTGCAGCCACCCCCGGTCACCCTTCTATCCTGGAGCAGCACACCATGGGGCAGCACCCAGAGCAGTGCTCTGACATCCCTGTGGTGCTGGAGGGCTCCATGGGGCATCTGATGGGATGAGTTTTTCCTGGTGTTTTCCCCACTACTGGGACAACGAGCTGCCTCAGGATCAGAGCACACTGCTCCTAGAAACCCTCTGCACAGGCTCCTACTTACACCTGGAGCAAATCTCCAGCTGGGTGCAACACTGGCTGTTTTCAGCCTGGCTGTGTTTGCCTCAGTGGTGCCTGATGCTGCTGCCCTGCTCCTGTAAGGTCCTGGTGAGCAGCCCCTCCAAGGAGCAGAGCTGCTCTGGGATGGTTTTGGCAGCCCCTCCGAGGAGCAGAGCTGCTCTGGGATGGTTTTGGCAGCACCTCGGAAGAGCAGAGCTGCTCTGGGATGGTTTTGGCAGCCCCTCCAAGGAGCAGAGCTGCTCTGGGATGGTTTTGGCAGCCCCTCCGAGGAGCAGAGCTGCTCTGGGATGGTTTTGGCAGTGCAGGAAGGCAGCACAGGCAGCTGCCTGATCCTAGGGTAGGCAGCAGCCAGCTTCCCCAGGGTGCTGGTTTAATTTGGGGAGAGTTAGACTGGGGAGAGCTTAGGCTCATGTGGAGTTATATTTTCATTTGGTGCCTAAAACTTGAAAATAGAGAGAGATGTCATTGCTGAGCTGTGCTTGTACAGTGTCAGGTAGCTGGTATCACCTCCAGGCTCATCCACATCAGTGTCCCAGGAGTGATGGGACCTGCCACCACACTGGGGCTGAGGGATGATGGAAAAGCTGAGGGGACTTGGGGGGCTGAAAGGGACACACTACATACAGCACTAGGAGTGAGAAGAGGAGAAAACCACATGTGCTGTAGCATGAAGCTGTTATAAAACAACAGCTCAGGCAGTTTTGGAATGAAAGTAGAAAATACACATTAAGCCAATCAGAAACAAATTTGGTCAACAGGAATGAGTCACAAGTTGCTGGGGCTGTGTCTGGGCTGTCTGATGATCCCTGGTTCTGGTGTGGTGGTTTTCCACCGTGCCAAGGCACGGTCAGAAGTGGCACAAAGTGTTCACATGAATCACAGCCTCTTCCATGACTGTGTGAGCCACGCTGATCAACACCACCTGAATATTTGGCCCAGGGGTTGTGTGTTCTGGGGATGAGTGATCAGGTTTCAGAGCATTCTGTGGAAATGAATTTTTAAGGGTGTTGCTTTGGTCCCTTGCAGTGTGAAACGATGCAGGTTGCTTTATTTTTCGTCTCTCTCGCTTTTAACACAACAAGAATTTTTGCCTTTGGGGACCTGCTTTAATTAACAGCATTCTCTGGTTGCACATCAAGGAGCTGGTGAATAAAAATGAGTTAAAACCTGGGCTTTTGGACCCTAGGAGTTCCTCCATCCTACTAAAATAGCAGGATATGAAAGTTATTTTTCTTCCTTCCACCAATAAAATATTTAGATGGATTCAGCTAAATCTGTTTTCTTGTTTTGAAAAGAGCATTAACAATTGTTTGAAAACCACCTTGAGTACTGTGAGCAGTCACTTTGAGTTCTCTGTCCACTTTTGGGCCATCACTTGAAGAAAGACATTGAGGGGCTGGAGCATGTCCAGAGCTGGAGATGGGTCTGGAACAAAAGTCCTATGAAGAGAGGCTGGGGTTGTTTAGCTTGGAGAAAGTCTCAGGGGACACTATTCTATTAAAAAAATGCTCTAGAAAATGGGCAAGTACAAAGAACTTTTTCCTGCCTTTCCCCTGCCTTTTTTCAAAAATTCACAATTCAGGAACATTCAGGAGTATCTGCTTTTCTGTGGCTGCTGAGAGCAAGAGTAGGAGGGCAGAAGGGCCCAGTTTAGTGTTTCTTTGTAGCACATGAGTGAAACTCTGGGTGCCACAACTCTCTCTGGCAATGTAATGTTAATTGTAGTAATTTTATTTGCACTTTTGTTATTTGAAACAAAAAGTGCAAATGAAACAAGATGATTTATGGGTTGACACCTGATCCCTGGAAGCGTCCAAGGCCAGGTTGGATGGGGCTTGGGATCCACCCTGGGATAGTGGAAGATGTCCCTGCCCGTGGCAAAGGGTAGGAGCTGATAGGTCTTTAGGTCCCTCCCAACCCAAACTATTTCATGATCCCATTTTTCTTCAGGACCGAATGATTTCCTTACCCTTCCTTGTCATTTTCCCAGCTTTAGACACTGTAGGTGCCCAACCAGAAAGGTCTCATTGAGGAATCCAGCAAGTTGTGAAGCTCTCTAGGTGCCCACTCCTCTCCCTCTGACAACTTGAGGCAGGTCCTACCCAACAATTTTCTTCCATGAATTTGCTAGAGGAGGGATTGTAATTTTCACAAACATGACCGAAGATATTTGACCAAATTTAAGAAACAGATTTAGTTTCTATGTTATCTTTAAAGCCCCCTCAAGATACTTAATATCTTTAATTTTTTTTCCTTCCTATTCTCTGTTAGACGAATTCTTATGCTGACACTGTTTTTAACATTCTGAGCTTCAAAAGCTGGACTTTGATAATAATAACTTTTCATTCCTTCCTGGACAGAAGGAATTTTACTTGATTAAGAGCAAGAGCATAAGGAAAATTCCTTCTGGCTCCAAATTCCATGAATATCTCTGTTTTCCATGCTCTTTTTTTTTTATAACTCACAAACATTATTGCAAGCTTGTCAGAGGAAATGGGTCACTGCAGTGTATAAGTAGCTTAAAGCACGCAGCAAACATGTCACTGATACTGAGGTGCTGAGAAAAGCCATCAAAGTAATATTTCCAGGATATTTTTAAGTGGTCACACTTCTAATTTGCATGCTACAGGCATAAATCCTGTGAAACTAGGAGGAATGTCTTGCTTTTTTTTTTTTTTTTTTTCCCATACTGTGCATGCAATTGAAGTTCCTTTAGCTAAAACTGAGAAGTAAAAGCCTTAATTTACCAGGGGCATTTTTGTGTAATTCCAAGAAGCCGGGAGCTCATTCTATCACAAGACTTGTCCAGAAATCACAGAAATATTTAGACTTGTGGTATTCAGAGCCTGAAAGGCCAGGACCTGAGTCCTTTACATGTCTCCTTGGGGACAACCAATGCACAAAACCCCTCTGCAAATCAATTACTTGCTCACAGAGATTTAGAGTCTCCAGAGAACCATTTGTGCAGTTTTTCTCCCAGTATGATGCAAAATCCAATGGATCTATGACTAAAAATGCTCACAGATATAAAATTGCTGCATCTCAAGGAAAATGTATTCTTTCCTCCAAATAATGAGTAATGCAGTCTTTTAAAATTCAAATTAATCTAATCTTAATCTAAATTTTTTAAATTACTCCTTTCTTGTTAGGATATGGCTGCAGACAAAAGTAGTCGCCATCAGCCAGAGGGATGAGGAGTAACAACCTCTTTCATTTTGGCCATCTGCCTGTTCAAAAATTATGGGGTGATTCTGCAATATTCTGACAACTGGACAGCCTGAACTTTTGATTACTTTGTGACATCTGGCCTGAAACATTCACCTGAACAATTAATGTGCCAAAACTCGTCTACCTGTGTGTCTACAGATGCATGTGGTACACAAACACACTCTTCCAAAAAAACTCAGAAATAGCTGCAGGTTGGGTAGAGATTGAAGAACTGGCTTGGATTTAATTGTTCTCAGGGGCCAGGATTGAGGGACAGGGGACAGGTCTGGAGCATCTCTGCTTGGAGCCAGGCTGGGAGAGCTGGGGGTGCTCACCTGGAGAAGGGAAGGCTCCAGGGAGAGCTCAAAGCCCCTTCCAGGGCCTAAAGGGGCTCCAGGAGAGCTGGAGAGGGACTGGGGACAAGGGATGGAGGGACAGGACACAGGGAATGGCTTCCCACTGCCAGAGGGCAGGGATGGATGGGATATTTGGAATAAATCTTTCTCTGTGAGGGTGGTGAGGCCCTGGCACAGGGTGCCCAGAGAAGCTGTGGCTGCCCCTGGATCCCTGGAAATGTCCAAGGCCAGGCTGGATGGGGCTTGGAGCACCCTGGGACAGTGGAAGGTGTCCCTGCCCATGGCAGGGGCTTGAAACAAGAGACTCTTTGATGTCTCTTCCATCCCAAACCATCCTATGATTCTAGAAATCACAAGTCTAACAAGCAGAAGATGTTCCTCCTCATTGTTCAAAAGACTGAGCTCTTTTTTAACACTGATTGCTTCCTATAATTCCTGCTGCCAAGTGGATCACAAACATCCTACCAGTCAGTCATGTGTTCTCCTGTCACCTGAGGAGAGTCCCTGGAAACTGAACAGGACATCCCACAGCCGATCTGCACATCAGGGCAGCTCCTGCATGAATGAGGTTTCTAACAAGGACAAAAGATTCTCATTCCAAGCTGAAAATCTCTCTGATTCTTAGCTCAGTTTCCTTTCAAACCTCTCTGAAAATGACAGCTTGATTCTTTTACCATCGCCAATTGTCATAGCTGCCATCCAAACCAGCCTATCCCAGCTCCACCTCCAAACTGTTTGAGGAGCTTTTCCAGACTTGTTGGTGCTCTTTCAGTTGCAATGTCAGCATGAAATTTCACCTTATTTCCCCATTTTCTTTTCCCAACATAATGGATATTTATAGATCCTTACATTGTTTCAAAGTAAAAAATAAGCTTCTTCTATTCCACCAACCCATGTATTTTTGAGCATAAAACAAACCTGAATTTCATTCCAAGATTTTTACAAGTTGATTTCCCAGTTTGTCCCCACATTGTACTCTCACTTGGTGGTGATCTGTCCTCCACCAAATGCAGGCAACATCACTGGCCTGTCTCAAGTACCAGCCAATTATTGATCTTTGGTGTTTGGCCATCTCAGTGACACTCTAAGACTTGCTAAACACTGTTCTGCACAAAGCCAGAGCAGATTAGAAGAGCAAGAATTGCAATCTCAGTTTAGTTTGATCAGGTAAAAAAATTCTTCAATTTGTTTTGTTTGGGATTTAATTTTTTAAATTTTTTTTAATACAATATTACAGTACCTTGGTGTTTAGGCAGTTTAATCATAATTTAAAATTCAGTGTAAAGACATGCAATTTCTTGAAAATGTTAGCAAGGATGGAACTCTTTCTGCCCTGCCACTCAGATATCCCACAGTGACAGGTTGCCTAAGAAAATAGAATAGTTACATACCTGGAAGCAGTTATTCTCCTTCCAGGTAGCACAGAAGCTGAATGCCACATTTTACTCCCTGTCCCTGTATTTCAGTCCTTTATTGTTCTGGGCTTCAATTAATAAGAAATTGGTGAATAAACCAGAGCTGGTCCTGTATTTATGGCTCTAGGGTCGTGTGTATACATACCAGGACCATATATTTTCATTTACAGAGAGTTTTAGATAAATAAATCTTTCTACACCACAATCAAATGATCACCAGTGATCCATACCAGTCCAGTATCTCAAATGGACAGGAAAAACTACCACATAGATCTTTCTCCATTAGAAGCAGTCAGAATTTACATTTTCCTTAACATTAGGTTTGAGCCAGGTGCAATTTAAAAGAACACCTGAAATCCTGCACTCTGCAGTACAAATCAATTGTAATACCTGATAACACTGTTTGGATGTTGATATTTTTACAACTTCCTCACTTGTAATCCATAGAGGAGCAAGTTTGTCATCAATTAATACTTTGTATAAACTTAATACCTTGCATGAGTGAAACAGGACGTGAGTCAAAGCAGGCAGTGGTTCTGGGGATGCTGTTCATTACAATTATCATGCCTTTAGCAGCTTTGCCAGCTCTTGCAGAAATGTTTGATGTTCCACTTCAGAACTTGAGCAACTTCTGGTTATTTATCAAATGAGATTCTGGGGGGGAAGGAAAAGAAAAAGAATGGCAAATTTTCTAACTCAGAGCTCGAGTGCTTGCTGAAAATCTCACTGCTTCCTAAAGGTTGAAAAGGATCTTCAAGGACTCACATCCTGCTAAGAAAAATAAATTCTTTAAGAATAATGCAGTTTTCTGAAAATATAACTAAAATCCAAGCAGAATCTGGAGAATCTAAGATTTTCTGCAGGGAGACATTTCCAATTGATGTTAACATTAGTCCAGCTCCAGGTGTTGGATCATTCTCTCATGTCAAACAATATTTATTTCAGAAATGGGTTGCCCCTCCTCTACGTGTGACTCATTTTTCATTGATTCCACCATTTCCACTTCCAATTCTAGAATCCTGCGTGCTCCATCCTTAATTCTTATATGGATGATTTTTCATGATGTATATATTTTAAAAAGCCTTTATTTAAAGAACTTCAGCCTTGTTCAATTACAAAATGTGTTGTAACCAACCTACATCTGTAATTTCCATTAAGGGAGATGTCCTTAGTGCAACCAAGTACCTAAGAATCCAGAAGAGGAAAAAAAAAAAGAATTTTGGACAAAATTATTATAAAATAGGATTATTTTAACTCACATCCTTTCTCTTTATTACACCTACCTGCTTTATACTGTGCTCTCATTCTTCTTTTAAGTACAAAATCTCATTTTCACCTTATAATTTTCAGTAAGATCCCCCTCCCTTGCAGAATAGCACAACCTCGTTGGGATACCACCATGTTTTCTGTGATTTTGAACCATTTTGAAGGTAAGAAAATATAAAAAGCAGATGAGAAATGGCACGTTTAGCTTTGTGGAAGGAAGAGTGGTGAATTCCCCATATGAAAAGTGGGTGCTTTTATGGAAGGTAAATTTCAGCCTAAAGCCAGGCAGGAAAACAGTGGGTGAAATTATCTGGGAGATCAAGCAGGAAGATAAATCTGCTCCCATCTCCTTCCTCTCTGGCTTGTACCTATTAATCCCAATGGTAGGAATCACCATCTGCATCATCTTCATCATGTGTTCACTGCTCTGAAAGTATTTGCTGCAGCAGCCCGGCTTTGTTTCACTGCTCCTCTGCAGATTTCACACACAAATGTGTCACTTCTGTGTTGTTTGTGGCATCTGAGGTCACTGGAATGACAGCAATAACCAGTTCCTTATATATTTGTAGAACCCTCTGGAAAGCTGTGGGATTTTTGGCCTGATGGCTCTTAAGTCGTGCTGAAATCAGGTTTTGGGGTAGGAGCAGAGATATCCTAAACTGCTTGAGGAACTTGATGAGAACTTATCCCAAATTTCCAGGGGTGGCATGAAAGAAAACAACCTCAGCTTTCATTTTTGTTGCATCAGTGCTGTGCTTCATCAAGGGCACTGTGTGACCTTTCCTTTTGGCAGCACTGCAAAGTGTCCCCAAAGAGCTGCATCCAAAAAGCTCCAGCGTTTTATTCCATGAGCACAGAAGTGAAGTGTTCTTGTCTGGGGGCTGCTACAATTAATCAAGCTAACGGAAATTTGGTTTGGATGTTTGGTTCATTGGTTTTCACAGCTGAAGTGAAGGATAAAATCAGCTTCTTTATGATTTGTTAGAGGGGAAAAAAAAATCCTTCTTTTTATTAAATTAAACTTCCACACCAGCTGAATTAAGTAATGGGTTGTTTCCATGTGCTCCTTTATCCCCACTCATTCATGCTTATACACCAAAGAAAGCTCTTTACAGATGGAAAAAAAAAAGAGATAAATATGACAGTCATTTTCCAATAACAATTCCCTTTTCCCCATGTGGCAGCTTTTCTTCAGAAGGCATCTGCTCACCAAAAATAAACATACGGATATTAAATATATATTTTTCCTGTAAGTCATATGAGACTTGATCATCTACTAAAATTGAAACTTGTCTGGGAGATATTCAAGCAAAATTGAAAGTCTTACCAGAAAACAAGCAGAAAGAAGGCATTTCTTCTCCTGAATTCAGAAACTGTTTGACAAGAACCACCTGCCTTAAGTTCTTATATTCACAGAAAATGCAGTGGTTTCTCTCCCTGGGTCTCTCTTTCTCTCCTGGCCTTCAAATTTATTTGGTTTTATTGAAGTGATAGAGCCTGAGGAAGCAGAGCTGCTGAAGGTGCCATGAGCATGTGATTAAGTGGCAAACACAGAATATTAAATATTGGTGGTCTGAATAACACCTTTATATAGATGGATAGGGGAAAAAAAACACTTTTATGATATATTTCTATATCAAATATGTATATACTGAAAAGATGTTTTACCCTCAACCATCATGCACATTTGAGATCTGGATTGTCCTCATCCATATTTATTTATAAATAACTTGTCGGACATCATGGCACAGATTAATCTCAATTTTAGGCAAATATGTCTAAATATACAGCCAAATACAGGCAATTTGGGGTTTAGGTAGTCTGGGAATGCCTTGGAAAAGCCTTTCCCTTCCATCTGTTAAGGTAATTGCAGCTTGTGTAATTGTAGATTCTAGGTTCACGTTCAATTTGTGAGCCAAGTTTATGAGAAAAAGAATCTTAAAATGTAGAAAGTAATAATTTTTGTAATAAATAATAATTTTTAAATAAATGATAATTAAAAAACATGTCATAACGCAAATAGCTTCATGCTTCACATTTAAATTTCATATCTGCAAAAAAGCATTGCTGAAATTATGGTATTTAGTTATTCAAATTCAGGCTTGCTACTCCTGCACCTTCCAAAGGTATGAAAAATTAGTGTGTTATCTAATGAAATATGCATTTCTGAGCTTTGCTAATGTTGCAAGAGATGATAATTTTGTTAAAGTGTTAACTGTTTCTTTGCTTTTAGGTATCTGGGGGTTGCAGCTGATGGAATTGGATACTTTGCTGTCCTCAAGCTACCTCCAGGGGCAAATGCTAAAAGTGTTTGATTTGTATGTAAGACCAAAATGTGTTTTTTATCTGGACTCTTCAACCCTCATAAAACCAAAGAATTCATCCCCAAACAGGGTTGTACAACCCGGGGTGACAGATCCTACACTGCTTCAACAAGGAATTTTATTTGCATTGATTAAATCCTGTTGTGCAATTAAAAAACATAAGCCAAGAAAAGCTTTGCATTTCCACAGCAGTCTACCTAAACAGCTCACAGTTTCTTCATCAAATAACATCCAATAATTTTAGATGCTGTATTTAGTAGACTGCCTTCAACCTGACAATTAACACCAATTAACAGCAGCAAACTCAATTCAAAATCAACAGAAAAACCAGCAGGTTGGTCATGCAGACACTTCTTTCTAAGACATATTAAGATTTCATGGCTGGAAACTGAATCTAGCAAAATCCAGGCCTATAATTAAGCCTGAATATTTCTTACAGTTGTTTCAATTAACCATAGGAACATCTTGGTAAGGACTGTGTGAAATTTGTTGTCACTTGAAGTCTTTAATTGAATCTTGTGGCTCCAAGTAAATCACACGCTGTGGGTTTGTTGGAGGGAGACATAAAATAAAGGACTACAGTATGTGTTATTTAAATAACAGATGGGATAATTGCATTTTATATTCTGTGAAACATGCCAGCAAAAAAAAGTTCAAATATAATTGAATTAATTGATCTAATAAATCAATACTGAAAACTCGCCAAGATGACAGATTGCTTCCTCTTCAGTCTGAGGGCAAAACAAACCTCAGCCTGTGTCAAACACATTTCCAGGGAAGCAGAGATCATGAAAGTGAGCACATATCTCCATCTCTTTAATGAGAGTGCTATTCCACAACCCCTAATTACTCACTGTGTCAGAAATCTGTTAAAAGCAACAGGAACTGCTCTTTATCTCATCTAATACCATCAAAAAAAACCCCACCAAAAACCCCAAGTGATTTGCTGAAATAGCACAGCAGTTTGCAAAGACAGGACTGTCTCGAGCCACTGTAAATACCTGTGACCCAGCAGCTCCTGAAAATGTGAGCTCTAATTAATTTCTGTCATTCATTAGCTCCCTCTGTCACCAGTCATCCCTGATGTGAAGGTTTGTGGCCCTATAAACCTCTGCTCACCTTTGCTGACCATTCTTTCATGAGATCAATCAGCAGGTAACCATGGCAATCCTTTTAATTTTATTTTTCATCTGACCCTGCCAAAATTCAAAGGTCTTCATACTCTATAATTTTCCTGATCATAGATAGACCACAGAACATTACCTTCATTTTGTGACCATTTAAAAATAGAAATTACCAATAATCTTGTGGATTGGTACTGTTTCATTCAAGTAGAGCTTCCCCTGACTGCTATCAGAGGATTTTATTCCAGGGTCATTGTCCCACAGTACATTTGGGTTAAACTATTCCATCTGGTCTTTGTGGAATGCAAACTACCCACATTAGGTCACTAAGGAGTTACAATAATTATTTTGCAAACATTAAAATGTATTTTTTTTTATCAAATACAGTAGATTTCCTGAAAGAAGGTAAACAAGGAATGGTATTGGGAAGAAATTGAAGAGTGTTCCACAGCTGATCTCATCTCAGAAAGTGATTCATTACCAAACTCACTGAAGAACACTTAATTCCATGCCAAGTAGCTGCAAACAAGGGCACTGTGCAAAGAACCCTTCCAAATTAATAGAAGTATATTAATAAAAATGTTTTTTAATAGATCCTTTGAAATGTCATCAGTAGCACTTGGGAAAGAGGAAAAGAGGCTTTAGTAGGAACCTGCTCTGAAAGACACAGAACAGAAGAATGATGGTGATGCTCGGGTCACTGAGATGCTCCATAACACACTCAGCAACCATTTGGGGGCTGACAAAAAAGTCTGGAGCTTTTGTGGTGCTGGAATAAAATCCCATCTCCAGCATTTACAGCATTCCCAAGTGACAGACTGCAAGCCTGTGGCTTTTGAAGAAGCAGCAGCAGATCTGGAGAAAATAGTATTTCCAGACATTTCTTTCACTTTTTCTGCCAGTTAAGGCAAAATGGGTCTCGTGGAGCATGAGCACATCCTCCCAAGGAATGGCAAGAGCTGGCTTGAGGAGAGAAGCTCTCCCTGGTGGATGGAAGACCATCCTTCCTGCCCAAGCAGCACCAGAAAATCACTTTACCCTGAAATAAGTGGAGTTTTCCATGGCTGCCAAGCTTGTTAGATCAATGCAGACAATCTGTGTGGTGATGGCTCCTCATGGAGAGAACCGTAGGAGCCTTCACACACACAATATCCAAGCCCTCCAACCTTTGATGTGTCCCCAAGGCCTGGTTTGCTTCAGTAAATTGATTTGACTGTCACAGGAAGAAAGGTGGAATAAAAATTAAAGTGAAAAGAAGTGACAGCTCATTCACTGCTACCTGGCTTGTAGAATTAATATGATGTGAGGCTGGTTTGATGAGAATTAACATTTTAAGGAGAAAGAGTATTTTAATGAAATGGGAGCATCTGCTTCTCTGTTACTTTGGATATGTGAGATTAAAAAATATGAAGTACAGACAGCAGAAGATGGCTTATCCTGACTAGTTTTCTGGGGGATTTTTTGGCTGTTGAAGATGTAACAGAAGATATGACAGAAACACAAACAGTGGAGAAGAACAAACTATATTTGCATGTAGTGCTCATTTGCTTGGCAAACCACATGGTCATTTTCTGAAGACTTAATATGACAGCCCCAAGATGGGGAACACTGAGTAGTAAAAAGCACTAAGTGAGTGAATAAAAAGTGCCAAACACAGATAAAATCCTTAGGTAGCTCCATAGGTGTTTTGTTGCATTATAATTGTGAATAACTCTGAATTCTGCAAGGCCAAATACTCTAAACTTGTGCTGCAAACACCTGCTCATCCCCAGCCTGGACTGATCCTGGGGGTCACCCCAGGTGTCGTAGCCATGCCCTGCAGGATGTTTGCCACCGGATCTGGGCTTACATGGGAGCTCTTTGGCTCAGCTAATTAGGTTCACTCAGTTGACTCAATGATCTCAGAGGTCTTTTCCAGCCTTAACGATTCTGTGATCTCGGAAACATTGAGGCTTAGCATTTTTTCCTGAAGGGAATCAGAGAAAATCACCCCTGGCTGGGGTGTGACACACCATGTGTCCTTGGGCCTGCATCTCTTGGGGCAGGCTGAAAATTGTGCAGATTCAATCTGCACAGGCTGAAATTCAGGTGTTTCACAGTGCAGCAGTGGGAAGAAAGAGCCAGGCACGATTTTACACCTGGCAGCACCACCACTCACTAGTTCAGCACCAGCTGTGCTGTAAACAACACTGGAGTTCCCAACACGAGCTTTTTGGGCTTCCTGTGGGTTACTCTGATTTTTCAACCAATTAATCTGACCTGATCACTGCTGAAATGTGTTCAGAGTGAAGATGCCTGGTTGTAAGACAAAAACAAAGAAAAAACGAGCGAGAGAATTGTGGTTTTACACAAAATGACACCAGTTACCCACCTTCCCTCAGTGGGGGCAGCATCGATTTTGTTGTTGCTGATCCTTAAGCTTTGCACTTCAAACATCCAAAATTTTAGGAGTTTGCCAGTTTTATCATTCTTGTATTCACTGCAGGCAGCTGCTTCCTCCCCGTGGTGTTCTTCCAGACAGGCTTTTTCAGCTGGAGCAGGATGAGTTTGACCACCCTTAACTGCAGCAAAGCTCAAGCTTGGGAAAAAATGTGTGTTGGAATGAGCTGGTGAGGATTAATTAAAAAATTCTTATCTATTTAAAGCTCACTGCTTGAGGCAGGCACCTGTGGACAGCAAGGGCTACTAGAAAGGGCCTGGGACCACTGTCTGAGGACTCCATGCAGGAAGAAAAACAAATCTTTCAGTCTGGGGACTGCCCTGGTCCCTGCTGGGAGAGAAGGCCAAAGAACCTCTCCTTTAAAACAAAACACAAGGGTCTGCCTATGGTGTGTGCTGGAGGAAAAGCTGCTTCTTTTATCAGAGGGATTCCTCTGTGTGAGCTGAAACCAGTCAGAAACCCCTGGAATCACCCAAAGAGGCCAAAAGAATTACACTAATTTTAGGTTTATTTTTAGGGGAAGGAAAAAAAGAAAAGATAAAGCGAAGGTGGTGGCAGAAGGATCTGGGGATATTAACTAGTACCTTCAGAGGTCACCTCATCACAGCACTGCTGAAATTAAAATATCTGCCTAAATTAACTTTTGACTTGGCAGAGGGTGAAATTTAGGTAGATTTAAGTGACAGGGGGTGGAATGACCTTACTTAGAACTGCAAAGCACTGGTGAAATGTGGCAGCTCAGAACTGCAGCCCCCGTGCTGGACAGTTTGTACAGCTGTGTGCCTGTGATGGGAGAGCTGGGCCAGAACTGGGCCAGGAGATGGGAAATATCCCAGAGGTCAGCAGTGCTCACCCTCTCAGACAAAAAAGGAGTGTTAGTGCTGGCAATAAAGCAGTCGTATTTTCACTAGTGCATGGGATAAATTAGATTACTTTTGAAAAGAATTTATGTTTTTTGTAAAGAATCTGAAAGTTATTTATAAAGCCTCTAGAACCTGCTGATTTTTCATTTTTGATACCCTTAAAGCTAGAATCATTGTGTGTGGCCTCCAGAGATGAGTTAGTCCATCTTTTGGTCCCAAGGTAGGATCAGGTATATTTTTGACCTTATCAGGTATTTTGTCCAACCAGTTTCCAAAACACTCCATTAATAGAGTTTGAGCAGCATCCCAGACAATTAATTTCAACAATTCACTACCTCTGCTTTTAGAAACTTCTTCTAATTTTTAAAATTTTTATTGTTGTTGCAGTTCATGTGTCTCACTTCTTTTTCTGCATACCACAAATATGGAACCAGATTTCTTCCTTGTTTTTGCTGGAACAATTTCCATATATGAAAATATATGGAATATATACCCATGTATGAAATGGGGATGTCAGCTGTGGATCTCTCCTCTGTAACACATTGCAGAGAGCTCCTGATGGCACAGGAGTAGCAAAAGAATAACTGTTGTGCAGCACTAGGTGGAAATTGCAAGGAATCTGTTCCCTAGAGTGATTATAGTATATTTTTTTATATTTATATATATTTATTTTTTTTATATTTACATATTTTTTATTGCAGTGAGATCTTTATGAGTGTCTTTGAATGTGAAGCTGGATAAAGGTGATATAATGAGGCAGTTAAACCACTCTCCCAAGCTCCACTGAGGTGCAAGAAGGGAAAAATAAAAGGCAGAGATGATGTTTAACAGCTCATAGGCAGCACCTTTATCCTCATATGCCTTGTCAGGAGCCAGGTCCTGACACTTTGAGGTCAAGGTCAGCAGTAGCTGAGCTGCTGAACCTACAGATTGAAACAAGCTGCTCTGTTGGGAATTTATTTTGTTCCTCTAAGGCAGGACAAGTTGGTGATAGGGCAGGAATTGCTGCTGGTGATCATTAGATGGCAGCCTTCCTTTAGGTTAGGAAGGGAAGGCTCTGAATTTGCTACAGTCCCTCCAGCCTGCATTAAAAAAAAAAAAAAAAAAAAAAAGTAAAGCTAGATTCTTCCCACCTGTTGTCACTGGCAATTTTTCGTATTAGTTGCTACATCGACCCACCACCCACACTGAGCTCACCTCACCCACCCAAACCTTCCCTGCCAGAGCAATCCAAACCCTTTCCCACCTCCAGCTCATGCCTGTCTCACGGAGATAATGAGCAGTGAAAAGTGAGCACGTTCCTCCCTCCACAGCCACCTCCACATCAGCCTGGGCTGGAGGGATTCATGCTCAGAGACCCCATCCATGCACCTGATGGATATCCTGAGGGATATCCTGAGGGATATCAGGTGGTTTGGCAGGACTGACAGAGGATTTGGGAATAGGAGAGAGCCCTGGATTGTGCTGCAACATTCAGTGTCCTATTCATGGAGCATAAAATCATCTTTGTGACCTTGGTGTGATGCCTTTTCATTTCTCATCAAACTAGTGGTTTCAGGCCACAATTTTTTTTTTTTTACCTTACACTTAATAAATGCCTCTAGGGTGCCCATGTTGATGAATTCTTTTTAAATTATTTTTTAACTATTAAAAAAAAATATCCCTTTTCATCAGCAGAAGATTTAAGCTGTGCAGGAAGTTCTTTTAATTGATTTTGGCATCCATCATGCATTGAATTGACTGCTTAGCCAGGTCATGATTTTTAGTGCCAAATTGGAGGGATTTTAGGGGAAGCCCCTTCTATTTTCTTTGAAAGACAAGCTGTTAGCTTGCAAATCAGCTTTAATATTCTTCCAGATTTGAGTGAAGAGAACTTGCTAAATAGGACTAACATGAAATAAAACAATCTCCACACTCCATGAACCAATAAAGCTTTGCTCGAGACACAGAGAAATTGTGTAATAAATTGCTATGGAGCTGATTAGGATGGGACCAAATTACACCTAAAATACTCCTCCAGCTTCATGGCACTCAGAAATGAAGCAGAATTAATGGTATCTGAGGTGAGGAATCCATGCTTATTAGAAACCCAACTGGTGTGTTTGCTAAATTCACCAGTGCACCTGATAGCATGTTAAAACCAATAAAGCAGCTGACATTTATTGGTTGGAAATGTAATAAAATGCAGCATTTTGGTAACTTGCAGTTTAGCAATTCTCAAATTGATGCTCCTGCCACGGTAAATTGCGCGGAATCATTTAATTTCTCCGAGCACCTGCTCTGCAGTTGACTTGCAGACGTTTTGCCACGTGGACGTGGAGCTCTCATTCATCCCTGTTCCCAGCGGTGCCGGTGTGAACCCTCCAGCTCACGAGCATGAAGAGGAAAGGGAAGACTCTGCCACTGTTACTGCTTTTATGATGTTTGCACTTAAGTGCTGGAACCCTGGATGCTGAGAATTTTAAACTTTCTGCGCTGAAAGGCACAGACCCATGACCTGAGGCTGTGGAAAAGCCTTCCAAAATGGAATGACAGAACTGGGATTGTGGGTGTGTAGTTTGAATAGAAGTGTGTGATATCACATGGTGAAAAACGCAGAGTTTAAAGTTTTAGAATATAGTAATTTCTATTAAGCTAAGATGGAGGTTGTATGGTGGAGGCTGGTCCTTCTTCTTGACCTTCTTCTCCTTGGGTTTGGGTGATTTTGTGTAACTGGACAGAAAAGTTCACATTGTGGCACACGAGTGATTGGTTATCGGGTTAAAAATAAAAATAATTTAGGTGTCATTTCTTAATTGGACAGTTTAGCCTTAAAAGACCTTGTAGAGAAAGATAGTGAGCTGTTTTGTAGCTTGTTAGTAGAATGCTGTAGAACTCATGACTTGTAAGACTGTAAGAATTAATAAGAAATAATAAGAAATAATAAACATCTGAGCCCGAACACGAAATAGCGTTTCAATCTCGACCTTGACAGAGGTAGAAAAGAAGCCAAGAACCAACTCAGAGGTCCCTGTTGTGCTTGGCATGGCACTGAGAGGAGCACACAGGGCTTATAATTTAAGTAGAAATCTTTCAGTCAGGGTGGAAGGGGAGTTATAACACACAGCAGCTGATTTGCTCTCATTCCTGCCTGACACTGTTTTAGAGAAGTTGTTTTTTGACTGTGTGGACAAGCAGAAAGTGAGAAACAACAGGAGGCTAAAGGATCAGGTAGACTAAAAGGGAAGGAGGGAAGTACAGGGAGAAGAGAGGACTGTGGAAGGAAGGGAAGAAACAAGGAAAAAGCAGAAAAATTTAATTGCATGCTACAGACAACTCCTTGCATCCAGAGGTCTCAGTTCAGGTGGATTTAAAAAAATTTGCAATTTCTCCTGCCTTTTTTAGGGATCCTGTTGGCTTGCATTTGCAATAGTACATAGATGGAGATGGACGCTAAAAATATCAATCTTTAGAATTTCTTCTCTGCCTCCAGTGAGGATGGACCAGTTCTGGAGGGACTGGTCCACCAGACACAGGTGCCTCAGATGAGTATCTAAATTCAGATGGGATTGAATTGATCCAGGTTTTGCTGTTTCCAAAGGATGTGTGGTTTGGCTGGAGATTTCCCCAACATCATCCCACACCCACTGAATTTTTGGGAAGAGGGTTGACCTGAACCAAACATTTTACAACTTTATTTTTCCCGTGAGTCTTTGCTTTGCCTGCTGTTAATTCTGCCAGCTGGAGAATTTGGAATTTTCTTTCTCTAGTTCCATTTAATCCCCCACCGGCACATGGTGGAGTCTAGTGGAGGTGGGAGAGTATCCTGGTGTATCCTGGCTAATCTGCTCTTCCTCCAGCATCAGCTGCAATTTAAATGGAGTCAGTTCCCAGAAAAAAAAAAAAAAAAAAAAAGAAAAAAAAAAAAAAAAATGCTCCCCATTAACACCATTTGTCACAAATCCTTAATATCATACTTGCCTTTTAGCCTTACCCACTAACATTCAGAGGAGAAAAGAAAAACCAAGCAAAAAACATTCTGAATAAATGAGATTTGACAGAACTTTCCTCAAGAACAATGGAAGAAATGCTTTTAAAAATAGACCAAATTGATCTGTCGCCTTTGAAAAAAAATCAATCTTAAGAAGAAAGGAAGAAAAATTCTATTATTCCCTTTCCAGCTTCTCATAATCATTTTTGAACTCTGGGTTTCACCAAGGAAGCCTTTTCAGTTTGTTCTTTTAAAAGAGTTACAGAGTTCATCCATTCATTTGTCCTCTTCTTTTTCCCCCTTTGGTATGGCAGCATGATACAAAACACCTTTCCTGTATGTATGGAAATAAAGGATGTAAATCCAAGTCCCAAGACCATGAAAATATCATCAGTATTGATGAAATTAAGCATATTCCTACTGCTGCTGAACAGATTATCAGAGTTGCTTTCATTTAATAATGTATAATTTATTTTTGAATCTCTCACAGGCTAAACCAAACCAGACAGTGTGAGATACATAAAAAAAAAGTCAATTAACAATCCCTTCCCTGTGAATCATGGTAAGATCAAAGAAGATGTAGGCAATGCTCCAACTCCAAAATGCCCTCAACAGGACTGATGGATTCATCCATCTGCTGATTTTGCACACCCAAATATTTGATCAAATGCACTCAAATCTATGGGAAGAGGATTGTTGATTGTAGTGAGTTCTGTATAAGATTTGTAATTTTAATCTGCTGCTAAATGCATCTGCCATGTCCCAAAAGAGACAAAAGAAGAGAGAAGAGAGGTTTCTCATTCCTCACCAGCTCACTGGGAAGTACAAACGCAAAGCTTTTGGAGGATACGCACTGACGTGCATTGGTAAATTATTACAAGAAACTGATAATTGCATCCCAGCTAATTAGTTGCTCAGAAAATGATCTCATCACCACTTGGCACCAAAGATGCTTCGTGCCTGACTTCAGGTTCATGAGTGATGTGGCTTGGCCGAGCTCTCCAGCTCAGAGTTGGTGACTTTTTGGGGAATTTTGCCACCCTTGGGGAAGCGTTGCAAAGTGGGTTGTGAGCTGGACCAGGACACGGGCTCATTTCATCTGGTAGCTTTAGGAACAATATCTGTGTCAGTATTTTTATGTCAATATCTGTGTTTCACACAAAACTGCATGAGAGAACTTCAGCATAGACCTTTGCATGAGGAAATGTAGGGAATACTCTCTCCTGAGGAAGCCTTTTCCTAGACACAGGATATGGAAGCTGTTTTAAATCCTAAATCATCCAGGGGGCATTTTTTTTTCTGGTATAAATCTGCTAATTTGTTATTTGACTCCTACATTTAAACAAAACTCTCTGCAGTTTAACCTACACTTTTCTCAATGTTTGTTTGCGTTACCTGACAAGCATAACAAGCCCCATAATATCACAATGTAATTATTGCATTAATCACCAGCTGAATACATTAATTATCGAATGATTGCATGACAAGGAAGTCTTCCAGACAACACAGAGCTAGATTTATCTGTGCTGTGTGCTGTTACAACTGCTCACAGCTTGGGTTAGGATTTCTAAGTCTTTAGGATCATTGCTAAGGTATTGCTGGCTCTTTTCTCCTTTCCCTTTTCCCAGATTCTTTCTCCAGAGTACCTTGGTGCACACTTTACACTCTCATTTATCTCCATTTTCCTCAATGATTATTTAGGATGATTACCCCAGCAATAGATACAAAGGGACAGCAGAAGGTTTTTGCCACAGATTAGGTCTGTTTCTTTGAGATAACCCTTGACAGTTGCATCTTCTGAGTAAAAACCCAAATTGCTGGATCATCCAGAGTGAGTAGGTGGGAGCTGATGGATTCAGAGCACACAAATTCTGATTTAGATGCATTCAGCCAGTCCTTTATGTTCCTGACAGGACATAAAAACACAAATACTGAGACAAGCTGAGAGCAGCTTCACAATGCTGAAGACCTCAAACATTTTGGGTTTTATCAGTAAGAATAAGAGTTCAAACTTGCAAGTATAATGGAAATAAAGCAATGTTTAAAAAAATCATTAAAAAAGACTTAATTTGTGGGTAAAACTATTGAAATATTTGAAAAGCTTGACTCTAGACACATTTTAGGGAATTCTGTGATTAAAAAATTAATGGACTTGTCCAAATCAAAATGACTACCCTACAAACATTGGATAAATTTGATATCTTTTTTTGATTGTTGGCAGTAACAGGTCAGCATCTTCATATTGTAGCATCTTCACTGCAAACCCAGCAAAGTCTGGTCTCACCATGCCTTGACATCATATAAATGATATATTATATATATACACTACATAAATTATACACATTTTAAATATTAAGGAGATTTCCCTCTGGGGAAGGAAAAAGAAGAAAGTTGAAGATGGCTGTAAACTTATTATTCCAGGGTATTAAAACTTCATATTAAACTTTATGCATTATTGAGATTTTAATATAATTTCCTTTAAAGAAATAACTCACTGGGGCTATGTTTAGTAATAACAATGTTCAGAGAACATAATTCCTCCTTGACCAGAAAGAAACTTCATCAAATATTCAACACAAATTTTCACAAAGCAAATATTTAATTATGTGTATATAGACTTGTAATTGCAAAGTAATAATTTGGCTCAATATAAATTTCCTCCATTCTAATATTTAACTGTAATTTTAAAAAAATTCAGGCAAAACCTGTGATAAGTATTTGAAACATGAACAGGATTTTAACCAGATGTGTTTTCTTGACAGCTCTAGTAAACATATTGTCCCTGGTAACATTTTAAACTGATTTAAATGAGTGCAACATGTCCAGCTTGGAGTTTGATGCATTGAATGAAGCAGAAGGATTTACATGAAGTTAACTTTGCAGCAGGAATATAGGCAGACATGAAGACATTATCTGTTGATTAATATCCCCTCTAACTCCACACCCCCAATGTGATTTTTTTCCCATTTTATTGACTTAACAGACTGTAGTTCTGCCACTGGGTCCCAGATACAGTAAGAAATGATTTCACAAAACCCTCCAGTCATACCAAGAACATCATCAAGTTTTCCTTTCTTTGTGAAAGATTGAGTAGAAAACTAATTTCCCCATGGAGAGCAAAGCACAAGTTGCACTGAGAAAAGGGAAAAAAAGGAATCAAGGCTACCCCCACAAAATGTCAGAATCAAAACGTTAAATAAAAATCAAAGTATGTAGGCCACACTTCAAAATACTTGAACAAAAAGATTGGTTAATTGGCTCCTGAATAGTGAGCATTGATTCACAACCAGTGAATAATGGGTAATAAAGGCAGGTTTGTAACAGGGAAAAGCTGGGCAAGCTCCAAGGCTTTAACGTTAAATCCCAGGAAATATCCTGCAGGTTAAATTGGTAAAGTAGAAAAGCTTCTTTTTGATAGGTTGAGAAAAATGCAAGTGGGAAGATGAAGACAATACAAATTACTATGCCAAGCTACGAGGAATACAATCCAAACCAAAAGAAAACATTTGTAGTTCCCACTCACTAAATGCTCCTTGAGCTCTGCCAGGCTTGGGACCATGGCAGCTTCTCTGGGTAGCCTCTTCCACTGCCCAGCCACCCTCTGGGTGAAGAACCTTTTCCTGATACCCAACCTAAGCCTTCCCTGACCAATCTCCAGCCGTTCCCTCAGGTCCTGTCACTGGTCACTAGAGAGCAGAGATCAGTATTGCAATAATGCTCCCACTTCACACACAGCACCTAAGACACCAAAATCAACCTGAGTGCTCAACCTTGCTTATATCCCTTCAAAAATAGCAGCAGAACTGCCTAGCACAGAATCACTCAGAATGTGTTTGATAGATGAGATAAGAAGCCAAATACATCCAAATTTCTCTGCATCCTGAGCTGCTGAACACTTCTCTTGTCTCCTTCTGAGCCTCCCAGATTGCAATCAGTGGGATACTTCGGGCTGTTCACCTTGACTGTGATGCATTTTCCAAATTATTTTAAGGCTGTCTGTATTTGCTATTGTTAGGGGCTCGTTTTCACTATGCAGATGTATTTAAATGTATTCATCCTCCCCCACCTTTCCGTGTAGTGACTGTCAGCTGCGTCTGCACAACCTGCCAATTACAGTGACTTCCAGAACAATGCCAGCCTAATTGATAGGCAGAGTAAATGAAGGAGCAAGGAGGAGATCATCAGTGCTGGCAAACGAGTCCACAACACCCAGAGTGGTCATCGGGTGTTCTGCTCCCTTAAGGACTTCAAAGCAGCTATTTGAAATTCATATTAAAATGCATGAAGTGTGTGATCCTGCCTGCTTCACTCAGGATAGGGCAGAGTGGAGAATTTTAAATCATACAGGGTTTTAGAGCCTAATTCTCTTGTATTTGAAGTAAGGTCCTAAGTTTTATGAGGGAGGATCTTATAGAGAAGGATCACACACAATATTTTGCTTAAGCTGTGTAGCTCCATATTGCCTTCAAGGGTAGACGGTGCCCAAGCACAGCAGAGATTCTCAGGCTTGGTCTAAATCTAGATATTTTCATGGTTTTGAGTCTCATTTCCACATTTCTATGTAGCAGATTGTATGTACTCAAATACTCCAAGTATGGAAAAGCTTATCTTACCCATGCAAAAGCACGAGATAAAAAGATAATTCCCAAGAATGAACCTCAGATGGTAGACTGAGTCTTTTCTTGTCTTTGGGATGATGAGCAGTTAACGTCTACCCTCAGTAACATCTGCCTCCTCTATTCTTGCTACGGTTATGGGTTGATTTCTTGGGCTGCAAGGAGGAGATAAAATCCTGGACAAAAGATTTCTGGAACTTTTGTGTTCTGGGTAGTGTCTAAAATTTGAGGCAAATACTGTCTTCAAGCCTAAAGCAGAGGTTTAGGCTGTGGATCTGTCTCAGCTTGTCTGGGGGATCCAGGCAGTGTTACTGTTACACACATTCTGCCATCTTCCTCTACTTCAATTACATTTTGAGTTTTTGGGGGGGGTTTATTGAAAAAAAAAAAAGTGTGTGAGGAAGACTTTAGGACACTAAAAACTGCTTTGCTGTGATATTTACATGAGATTCTGGGAGCTGATATTTGTCTTAGGAGGCTGTACCTCTCTTTCCTCCACAGCAAGTTCTATTCCAGAACATGCATAATTATATAATGATTATGAACAAACACTGCAGGATTGATGTCAGAGTGAGCCATCCTGCCAGATCCTTGTTGGAAGGCGCTGCTGAGGGTCAGGGGAACATGATGATTTTTTAGGAATGGAGTAAAATTTTTCTAGGAGAAAAAGTACAGGAATGTCCATCTCTTTTGAACCAAAAGGGAAAGAACTAAAAAAGAAGCTGGCAGAAGTCAGAGCATCCTAGAAGACCAAGGCTATAAATCCTTAAGGGCACTCAGATACTTTTGTTACTGCATTAGTTACTGAAATCCATTGCAGGGAAACATCACTTTAGTTTTATCTCATGAAGTCCTCCGTACTGGAAGGTGCTCCCTACCCAGCTGCAGCTCATAGAAATTCACCTAAACATTGCTTTACAACTCATTTTTCCCCAGAGCTTTACCCCAAACAAGACACAGATTGTTGAGCCTGAAAAGAATCAAAGAACAACATGACTGTGTAAAGCTACTCCAAATCTTGAGGAAAATAAAATAGATATATATATATATATCTATCTATATATATATATATCTATATATAGATATAGATAGATAGATATATTTATATGGGAGCAAGTATAGGGTGGTAAAAGTGACAAAGAGAAGTACAACAGGAAAAGCTGTTAGTTTGTGAATAGAAAATATAAATATTATACAGAAATTGACATGCTGAAATAATGATTTTAGTAGCCATTTGATGTACTCAATAGCAATAGAGTAAGATTATTAATTCAATAATAACAATCATCATCATGATCTAGCTCATTTATTCCTTTTGTTCAGAAAAATCACTGAGCACTTTACAAAGGAGGTCAACACCATTAGCACTGTTTTAGATTCTAAAATTCACCTGAGAGAGGATTTTAAGCAGAAATATCTCTGTAGCCTGCTCTTGAATTTTGCTCATGATGGTTTCTTCCTTTGTCCACCAGCAATATTTGCAAGTCTGACCAGCCTGGCAAAATTGCACCAGGTGATGTTTTTTCCCCTTTAATACATGAGTGACATTTCTTTTTTTTCTACAATGATTCATCAGGGCAAAACCAGGAAAAACAACTTTGCTTTTACACATTTCTAGCTAGTAAACAAGGCTGCTTTAAGATTTTTCTTGGAGGGCTTTTCCTTTCATGTAATATTGAGTGGCAACCTGTTCTCCAGTTTGAAGTGTTTCCACCTACATGGGGATCATTTCTTGACCTTGTAACAGCCTTCACCCACACCTTACCTAGAAATAAGTTTGAGTGAGATCATCCTAAGACATGGTGACTGTAATTCAGAGCATGAAAGCACAGTGAAATCCAGTTATTTCCCTCCATGTTTAGCTCCATGTGATCGGTGGGATATTTTTAGTCAACTAAAACCAGGTTCTTCATCACAACATAGTGAAGAGGAATTTACAGTATTTGCAAAAAATTTGTTTTTTGAGGGTCTTTAAGTGGCCATCAGCATCCCTCAGTCTTTTCAGGGGCTGTGTCAAGAAAAAGACTAAAAGAATTTGCTTGACAAGTGGAGCAATTACTCTGGATTTCTTCAGTTGACACTGGGAAAGAAATAAAACCAACCTCAAGCAAGCAAACCAAAGACCAATAAACAAAAAATAATTTAGTAAATTTTTCTCATTGATTGACCATGGTAAATAATTGCTTTAAATATCAAATTGCTCAAAAGCTTAGAAGGCTGGAGGAGAACCCCATGTTCAGGGGTGGGTGATCCTCTGGCCTTATATAAATTTGGGTAGAGTGAGGAGAAACACTGAGAATGAATGATTTTATTTTATTCTCTGTGTCAGGTCACAACTTGAGTCAAACCCACTAAACCATAAAATTTTATACATGGCCATATAAAGCAAGGGACATTAAGCCACATTTGTTTCAGTCTCCCACTCTTCAACCAAACTTCAGATCAAAGAGGAATAACCCACATTTCCAACATGCTTTGAAATATGAGGAAGTGCTAGCATTCCACAAGTAAGAAACCCACCAGATAAAATCATTATTAATCTAATTTTGACCAGGACTGACCTAGTCTCAATGAAATTAGACATCTTTATGAACTTTAAAACAAGAATATTTTGGAAAGCCTGAAAATGATAATGGAAAAAATTTGGAAGCCATGCATTTATTGTGTATTTCCCAAATTTTCTCATGTTCTAACATAGAGTCATAGAATGTTTTGGGTTGGAAGGGACCTTAAAAACCATCTTGTTGTCCTGGGCAGGGACACCTTCCACTAGACCTGGTTGCTCCAAGCCCCATCCCACCTGGCCTGGAACACTTATAGGAAAGTGGGGATTTCCTACACCTTTTGTAGGAAATATGAGTATGATGCCTCAGGTTTTATGTTTTATATTTTTCAGACTCTGTGCTGCTTTAGTGTGTAGTTCTGAGCTTCATATTAAGGGATAGTAAGCTCTCTTCACAGAGTAGGGAGACAAAACAATTCCTTCTCCAGCTGGGGACCAAGGACAAATGATCCAAATCTCAGCCCAAGAGCAGAAATGAAGAGAGAAAAACAACAAGGATGGGACTGCATGGGCTAAAGCTGTAACTGGACAATTAACCCCAATATGCAAATGGAGCAGAACTGATCAAAGTGAGAGCCCCCGTGAGCGCTCGTGCATTTTGTGACCATTTTGGCTGACAGCCCTGGCTGGGCTCTTGTGCTGCCCAAGGTGGATCCATTGAGGCCTTTTAATAAATCCCTACTTTATTCTTTAGCTCTGTCTAACCTCTGTTCTAGGTCAGCCCTCATAAGGGGTCAAGTAAATGACAGGGTTGAACACAGTTGTGCCCACACAGGTTTGCCTGGAGTCTGGATCAGATGCCAATTCTGCAATGAGGGATGTGTCCCTTGACCGTGATTCTTTTAACAAATTTCACATAAAGCAGCAACTTAGAAAAAAATGCCTTTATCTGTAGCATAAGACAAGATTGTCATTGTAAACAAGAGGTAATGGCCATGGGGCAAAGGAGACAATAACACCTGAAACAGCACATGCCATGAATTTGGGGATATTTTGAAATCAGTTTATCCACCAGCTCCATTCCCTGACACATCACATATGCTTCAAGGTATCCTGAGTTGCCACTGCCTGTCCCAGCTTTCACACCAGCTCCAAACTCCATTATTTTGCTCATCCACTGAAAAAGCAGAGCGTGGAAGAGAGCTCCCAGCAGTTGGATTTTATACAGCAAATATAAATAAAATTCTCTGGCAGAAATTAAACTCTCATTTCCCCATCATTCACTGCAGAGGGTGCTCTCTGCCCACATTCCTGGTCCTTAGGAAAAGGTGGGGAAAGAGGTTGTGAACTATTTAAAAGTTGAAAAGGCCTGTTGAGGGATATTAGCCAAATGCTCTCAAGTCTTGCACAATTCAAGACATAAGGTCACATTTCAGAGTAACGACAAAATAAGTCACAGTGGATATTGTCATAGCCAGAGTGGAATTCTGAACAAGCACAAAGCAATGTGGTTTAAATGGTTTAAATGCAAAAAAAAAAAAAAAAACCACAAAAAAAAAAAAAAAAAACCACAAAACAAACAAACAAACAAAAAAAAACCAAAACCAACCCACATTTTCCTCCCTGCTTTTAATGAAGTTTAAGTCTAAACAGTAACTCCCTCCTGGTAAAATCACAAAGTTTTAGGGATCTGTTTTCATACTGAAACTCTGGAAAACAGTTGAAACATCAGAATTTGTTATGAAACAAGAAAAGTGAGGCTCAAAGATGGTCAATCCTGTCCCGTTCTTTGCACCTTTGTGGGAATGTCAAGGCAGATCTTGATTTCAGCTGAAGTCACTCATCTGATAGCACCAAAAAATAAAGATTTTTTTTTTCCCTGAATCTGAAAGGGTTTATCTGTTGTCCTGCTTAACCTATAACAGTGTTGCTTAAAATAAAGATGAGCATCTTTGGTAAGCAGGGAATATGCCAGATTTGCTCTCATCACTTCCCTTCAGTCCTTATGCTTTTTCAACTCCAGCTTTCAATTTTTTTCAGTTTTCTCCTCTGAGAAGGAACAGAAGGATTGTGGAGACAGCAAAAGGGATTTAAAGACAGAGATGGGTTACAGCTGATTTTGGGAGGACAGGAGCTGCACCCCTTGGAAACAACCAGTGAGCACGGCTGCCATGGCAGTGGCTTTGAAATTTTTGCCCCATCCCTCATGCTGGATGTGTCCAAGTGCTCAAACAGACTCTCTATCCAGCCAAAGCAACCCTCAGGGCTCAGGGAACACTCCTGTGCTTTGCCAACAGACACCTTTTTTATTCTTATTGCTGAAAAACACTCCTGTGCGTTGCCAACAGACACCTTTTTTATTCTTATTGCTGAAAAAGGATGTGTTACCCCAGAGAATATGGGAAATTTTAGGAATGAAATCCTTTCCTGTGGTGTGATAAGAGTTATGCATGGTGGAATCCTTCTCCATCACGTAATCTTCAAGGAAAATTTGGATTCTTTGCTGCCAATCTTGCAGCATTTCAAAGCTTTCTCCTGGAGCCAAGTCTAAGTGCTGTTGAAGTGGTGGTTTCACTGTGTGAGAAGAGAGCAGGGACACAGCGAGGGAGCACAAGGTTTAAAATCCAGAATAGTCTTAAAAATCACAACAGCTAAAATTAGGGATGGGGGGAGAGAAAATAAGCAGTTCTGATTGTTGTTATCCCCAGTCTTTCAGTCTTTTCCTAACAATTCCTTTTTCCTTGAATTCTGCCTGCATGAACCTAAGGATTGGAAATACCAAGGCTTGACTGAGAAAAAAAGTAACTCTTGTCTACAGTTCTAAGTCAGTTATTTGCTCACCTTTGCATAATAAATTTGCTTTACTGCTTAAGGAAAGCTTGTGAAATTTGAGTTGAATTGAGTGAAGAACCTATTGCTTCTATCTCATTGAAGAATATTTTGCCTCAATTAATTTTTCATTGCATTAGGCCAGTGAAAGTGAAGTCACAAAGATTTGGAAGCAGTTCTAATCAATACCATTTATATATTCAATGATAATATGAGTTCAGGGAGTTGTTTAAAAACCTTCCCTCAACTGAACACAGATATAAATCTAATTAAATCAACTAATCTTTAGAGATCTTAGAAAGTGATAACTTCAGGGGAATTTTGAGAGGGTAGAGAAGGAAGTACAGTGATATTATCAATTTCAGAGAATTAAAAAAATAAATTAATTAAATAACTGGTATTTTAGTGAAACTGCTTATCACCAAACAGCTCTTTTTCTAGTAAAGATGAATTCTACAATAGACACATGGTAACTTTTCCTCATATCACAGACTATTACTGTCTTTAAATTTGACCTAACTACTTTATTTAATATTTATTAATAAGTCAATAATAGCAACTTTACTATCCTCTTCTTAATTCTTCCCTTTTTTTAAAATTTATGTGGAGTACAGATATATTTTCTGTTGAACTCTCCCTCTGCCTTTGACGTCAACAAGACTGACCAATATCAACTCACCATCAAGGACTTACGCATATCAGCACTAAATTCCTCAAACCTCATGGAAAATTATTCACATTAAGAACACTCTGAGTGTTGCAGAGTGCTCTAATTTTTATGCCATATTTCATGTAAAGAAACACTGTGTAGATAGGCAGTACCATAAAATATGCCCTGTCCAGCATTATATTTCTACAATTAATTATAGAATTCAAATCTGACAAGATCCTGGAAGATTTTTCTGGTCACTGGCTCACATACCAAGATTTAAGTCTGCAGCAAGTGTAGAGAAAATACACCAAGTATCTGCTGTGACACTCAGCCATACAAGAGTTACTTGATGCATTAAACTGTATTTGATACTAATTTTGAGTGGGGAGAAGGAAAATGCATATTTAGCACTTCAGCATTTGTGCAAAGCTTTCTGAGTCACAGAGCAGAGATCCAGGATGAAATGGAAACAGCAGAGACCCTCTGACTTCTTCACTCACCCCACTAACAGGAATTAGCTGATGTGTGAAACTCAGGGAACAGGAACATTTGTAGGTGTTATTAACAGGGTGACTCCACACTATCACTCCACACATGATAAATTCCTTTTTACTATTGTGAAATGTATTTCTGCATTATGGCATTTTCAGTCGCTGTTACCTTCTCTTTTGCCTTTGAGCTGAGCCTCACAGAGGCAGCAAAGATCAACTCTAGACCCAAGGGTGAAAATTTTGGAGCTCCAGGCCTGGGGAGCACAGCTGAACTTCAGGATAAATTATCTTTTTTTTTTTTTCCTAGATAACAGAGGCAAATAGAATCTAAAATTTCATGGGGTAAATTGTGTTAATGTGGGATACTGATGGAAAGAGGGATAGAAGCCATTGACTCCTCATGGTCTCCCTGTCCTCCAGCTCCACAGCTTGTGTTCCATTATAATTAATTCATTATATCATTAATTCAGTACAAATAGTTGGTTGTGTAAGCTCCACACCTGCTTTTGCAGACAACTGGCCATAAATACTTTCATTACTTGGCTTCCATGGGATTTCTGAAATCTCATAATAATGCAGAAGAGTTTCTGAGCTGCTACACTGTCTGGTCCAGATTCTTCTGGAATACATGGGGAAAATCCCTCAGGTCTTTTCCTTGTTCTTGGGAATTGCATTGAATTTCTCTCTCACCTTGCAGACGTTTTTCTGAACACACCTTACTGTCCATTTAAACATCTCCTTATTAACACTGTACAGTGGAAGCTTTTAGTTTCGCATCCTGTCAGATTTAATTACAAGCTTCATGTTTTCCTTCACTGCATGTGCCTTTGCTGATGTTTAACCAATCTCTTTTTGCTCAGGGAGGAATAGGGTTTACACAAAAGCTCTGATTATGCTAGACATAATTGCATCTCACTTTTTGGAGGATTATTCTGCTTAGGCATCTATCCCTACATGCTCACAGTCACTACCACCACAAAGCAACAGCCAAAACAATACCAATGGGTAAATAACAGTAAAGTCACCAAAAATGTGATTTTTTTCAAGGTGCAAAATGACCTTTTGTGTTCTCCTCCTTCTCCCAGCCTGCAGGGGTTGCAGTCAGTCCATCACACATTGTCTCTTCAGCTCTTCCCTCCTTAGGGGAGGACTCCTCACATTCATCCCCTGCTCCAGCCTGGGGTTCATCCCACAGTCCTTCATGAACTTCTCCAACATGGGTCCTTCCCCTGGGCTTCAGACCTCCAGGAACTGTGTCAGGGTGGATCCCTTCCCACTGGGTGCATCCTTTAGGAGCAGGCATGTTCCTACAGGATCCATCATGGATCTCCCATGGGGTCACAAATCCTGCCAGCAAATCTGCTCCAGAGTGGGCTCCTCCACGAGCTGCAGGTGGATCTCTGCTCCCCGTGGAGCTCCCTGGGCTGCAGGAGCACAGCTGCCCCTCCTGCCCTGCCCTGGGGGCTGCAGGGCTGCTCCTCTCACATGTTCTCACTGCAGTTGTGCAGTTTTTCCCTCCCTCTTGCACACATTATCCCAGAGGCATCACTGCTGAGCTCGGCCTTATCCAGCAGTGGGTCTGTCTTAAATCTGGAATTGGCTCCATGGACATGGGGGAAGCTTCCAGCAGCTTCCCACAGAAGCCACCCCTGTACCAAAGCCTTGCCATGCAAACTCAATGCACCTTTTAATTCCTCTTCTTAACTTGTTGCACACTTGGTCTGACCAGGAGTTTTGAGTAGCTCACCACAGGTTTGTTCTATTTTCTTTCCAAATGCATTCAGGAAACAAATATCCTTTTAAAGTTAAATTCTTTCATTTTTGAACTGAATTCTACTTTTATCTCTTTTTAAATAATCACAGTGGCACTTCCAAGATTTTTGTCACTTTTTTTCTTTTGTTTACTTTGCCTGTCTTTGATTTATTCTGGGTTGCTGCCTGACATTTTATGCTGTATTGGTTGTTGATGTGAGTTCCTCCACTGCTCCTTCAGCACAGACAACACTCAGTGCTTCCACCTTACTGACACAAAGTGACAAATTGCTTCACGTGGAAGCACAGAAAACACAGAAAAAACTGCTTCAATTACTTTTTCCCATGTTCAGGAGAGATTATTTGCAGATTTGGACACAATAGCAAAAGGACCGATGACCTTCAGTCAGCTGAAATTCTGTTTTCCTTCTGTGTCTGTCAGAATGGATGGATTTCCTTTTTCTTTTTCAGTCTTTCATTTTATTTTAGTCTGTGTTGACTTCCTCAGCACATCGGTACTGAGCATCCCACTGGGAGGGAGGGAAGGAGGGAAGGAAGGAGGGAAGGAAGGAAGGAGGGAAGGAAGGAAGGAGGGAAGGAGGGAAGGAAGGGAAGGAAGGAAGGAAGGAAGGAAGGAAGGAAGGAAGGAAGGAAGGAAGGAAGGAAGGAAGGAAGGAAGGAAGGAAGGAAGGAAGGAAGGAAGGAAGGAAGGAAGGAAGGAAGGAAGGAAGGAAGGAAGGAAGGAAGGAAGGAAGGAAGGAAGGAAGGAAGGAAGGAAGGAAGGAAGGAAGGAAGGAAGGAAGGAAGGAAGGAAGGAAGGAAGGAAGGAAGGAAGGAAGGAAGGAAGGAAGGAAGGAAGGAAGGAAGGAAGGAAGGAAGGAAGGAAGGAAGGAAGGAAGGAAGGAAGGAAGGAAGGAAGGAAGGAAGGAAGGAAGGAAGGAAGGAAGGAAGGAAGGAAGGAAGGAAGGAAGGAAGGAAGGAAGGAAGGAAGGAAGGAAGGAAGGAAGGAAGGAAGGAAGGAGGAAGGAAGGAAGGAGGGAAGGAGGGAAGGAGGGAAGGAGGGAAGGGAGGGAAGGGAGGGAGGGAGGGAAGGGAGGGAAGGATCTGATGATCATGCTATTTAGTAAATTTTATTTAGTAAAATTTGCACATTACAGAATACTCTGATGTGGAGAACACTGTCAAAAAGAGAGTCCTTGACAGGGTGTATTTGCAGCACATGATTTTAGGTCATTGCATGAATGTATTTAGGTGAAATATGGTAAAATACATAGAGTATTTACATATGTCTGGGTTGGCTGGATTTTTCCCTTATGAAGAGAGTTTAGAACTTTTCTCTCCTGATTTGCACCAGCATATTTCAAGAAAACTTCCAGTTTCAGAGCTGCTTTAAGTTAGTCTTGTCTTACTCCAGAGAGACAATCATGTGGTTGTCTTCTTATTCTTTTTTCTTTTCTAATTTTTCTTCCAGAATGAAGAAATTTTGCTTTGCTGTGTACGAGGAAAAGGAAGAGCAAAGCAGTTCAACACCAACCCTCTGTGTTTTCAGATTTTGAGATTTCATCTTCACATTTGAAGACCACATTTGGTTTTGATATATTTCCACTTTTTTTTTTTCTTTTATAATTTGTTGTCACTGTGAATTGAAAATCACCTGACTATAATTAAACAGAAATTTAATTTAAGGAAATACAGGATTAAAATAAAACCATCCTCCCCTGATTAAAGCTCAGTGTTTAAAAGAGTGGTCAAGACAAAAATTGTCATTCAAACAGATTCAGTGCTGTAAGGCTGATCAGCATTCACTCTTTTCAACCTCACTTCTCTGGACTGAAGAGAACTGAAATTACCTTCATAGTACCATGCTCACCAGGACTGAACTTAATAGTGAAAAAATGAAGGCTTTGAACTTGCAGGGTCAATAGTGATGGGTTTTGATGTGATGTAGCAACTTTTTGCTCAGTAGTGACTGAGAAGAAGGGGAGCTGTGTACACTGAGAGATCATGAGCAGAGACACTGATTCTTTCAGGCCTGTGCTCAGAGAACTCCTGGGATTTGGACACACTGCTGAGCCAGGAAAACACATGGATGTCCCTTGGCCATGCTCAGCAGTGCACAGAGGAGAACAACGTGCAGAATCACAGAAACACAGAATAATTCATGTTGGAAAAGACCTCCAAGATCCTCGAGTCCAACCTGTGACTGATCAACAGTTAGAGCAGAGCACTGAGTGCCACATCCAGGCATTTCTTGAACACCTCCAGGGATGGTGATCCCACCACCTCCCTGGCCAGCTCCTTCCAATGCCTGACCACCACTTCCATGGACAAATTCCTCCTGATGTCCAGCCTGACCCTTCCCTGGCCCAGCCTGAGGCCGTTCCCTCTCCTCCTGTCCCTGTTCCCTGGCAGCAGAGCCCGACCCCCCGGCTGTCCCCTCCTGTCAGGAGTTGTGCAGAGCCACAAGGTCCCCCCTGAGCCTCCTTTTCTCCAGGCTGAGCCCATTTCCAGCTCCCTCAGCTGCTCCAGACCCTTCCCTAGCTCCATTCCCTGGACAGCTCCAGTTCCTCAATGTCCTCCCTGAGCTGAGGGGCCCAAAACTGGACACAGCCCACAAGGTGTGGCCCCAGCACAGGGGCACCATCGCTGCCCTGGCCAGCGAAGTTCTGTGGAGAACTGTGAAGTTCTCACATCAGACAGGAAATTCAAATATACCAAACTCTGTTGAAACAAAAAGTTTAATTCTTTTTTTAAAATACGTGACCCAAAATGTTCTGAGAACACTTCCAGAATAATGTTGCCATCAAATCGTGTTGTTCTACACTGGAGCAATGAAACACAGGAAAGATCCAGCCCTGGATAAGGAAGGGAGAGACTCCACTGGTTTTTTGTACATTAAATGTCTTCAAAAGTCTTGGGCTAAATTAGCTTCACTTTAAGACACCTGTAGAACTAAGAGACATGAGAAGTTATTTTTTACTCCTTATTGGTGATGATTGAGCTTTCAAAGATGGTAAAAGCTGCTATAAAACTGGAGAGAACCATCCATGCAAGTATAATAATAAAAGTTTCTACAGGCACCCCTTCACCTGTCCCACCTAAAAACCAGCTTTTGCTTGGAAAACAGTTTTGGCAGAAATCTACTTTTGTATGTGACTAAATTAACATGCATTGTTGTTGTTGTGCCACTTGGTGCAGCTCAGGTTCTTTTACTTTCCTGAGTATATATTTGTTATTTTTTCTTACAAACTCAATTTGGACAACCCTACATGGGTTTTTTAAAGATGTATCTTTAAACCCCTTACTGTATGGACCATAACAATATGAAGTTTTTTCACATATCATTACAGATGGAGCACAGTGCAAATTTAAAAGCAGATATTCTGCAGATCCATCTAACATTCACTCCCTTCAGCCAGAACTCTTTCAAAAGACCATGATTCATCAGGGAACAGAACAATTTCCATGTCTAAAACTCTTTTTTTTTTTTTTTTTTTGTGTCTCTAAGTACCTCACAATCAGTGGAGAACTGTCATTTTCCAGCCCACTTTATGTCATGAGCTAAGTGACTAACCTGTTCAAAGTGTTTAGTATCAGCTTGGAAAACAGAAAAATCCAGACAAAAGAAGAAAATTAGCATTCTGAGGAGTACAAAAAAGCTCATACAAAGATGAAGTTTCAAATAATCTCCATTCTAATCTTCTGAAAAACACCCAAAGGCCTATGAGAAAGGAACTTTGCTAAATTTTTGGCTGGTGATATATCTGAAGCTGTTTTCCCTAAACAGAAAATTTTATCACACTAGAAAAGCTGGCTTTTAGACTGTGTGAAACTTTTGAGGAGCCTTTGGAGCATTGTATGTGAAGAGTCAGAAACCAGTGGAACAGAAGACAAAATGCAGGCTTAGAGTGGGTAGATAATGACAAAATAACATGATACCTTTATCTGAAAAATTAAGATTTCCCTTGAAAAGTGTTACAAATTTAAATCTGCAAGTGTGGGTAGGGTACAGCACCTGCTGCAGTGCCTTGGGGCAGTCCAGAACTCTGCTGAGGGGACACCAGGAAAAGGGCAGGTGACATTAGGCAGCAGGTAAAGAACTCACTGCAGAGTCTCCTAGGAAGCAGGACTCAGGCCTCAGCTCATGTCATGGTTTCTGTTATGAACTGGCACAAAATGACACTATAATTCAATTTCCCAATGAAAAGCTAGAGGGCATCTTCTATTAACAGAAAAATCAGGACTTTACATCCTAAAAGCTGCATGACCTCGAAGACTGTAATTAAAAGAAAGCTGAAAGGAATTTAAAAGGGAAAAAAATTAAGATTGCATATTTGGAGAATGACCTCAGGCATTTCTGCAGTGAGTTGTGACGCAGCAGTTGGAAATGAGTGAGAAAGAGGAGCAGTGGTGCAGCACAGCTGCTAACAGGGCGAGGGGGAAATGCTGGGGTGAAGCCAGCCGGGAGGAAGCTGAATGCAACAGCCAAAAACCGTTTCCAATGGACTCAAGGAAAATTGTTGGCCTGGTATGAGAAATGGAAGAGATCTCGTTTGAAATGCAGCATTCACATCTCTCTGTTCATGGCCAACAAAGATTGAGCCCTGAGGAGGGGTAAGGAGAGACTGTCCTGGTCAGGGAGTGAGAGCCCTCTTTGGGATGTGTTGGAACCCTACATACTGAGAGTTTTGGGCTTTCTGTGCTGAGAGGCACAGACCCTCAAGAAAACACTACTTTTGACCAGAAGCCATAGAGAAATCTTCCAAAATTGAATAGTAAAACTGAGACTGTGGGTGTGTAGCTTGAATAGAATGTGACAATGTGTTTGAATAGAATGAGTGAGGCAAAAGCAGCCTTGGTATTCCAAGTAAAAGGCCGAGAAGAGCTGGGATTGTCCTCTGTCAGTACCGCAGTGGAACAATCTCCAGGGATAGAAGGGATTTTGTGAAGCTGAAAAAAACAAATTTACAACAAGAGCATCTGATTTGAACTGTCAATGAGTGCCTTTGAGCTGATAGCAAAAAGATTTATGGGCCATTCACTTAAGAATTGGACTTGATGATCACTGTGGGTCCCTTCCAACTCAGAATATTCTGTGATTCTGTGATTTCACACTTCAGGACTGGTGAAGCCTTGGAATAGCATTTAATAGAAGAAAAAGAAATAAAAGCGGTTTTGTAACAGCCGCCATGTGGGATTCAACTTCAGTTTCCATCTCTCGCAAGAACAGAGGATGCTCTTTCTGAGCAAAGTACCATTCTCTATTTTGGGCTAAATTATCTCCTGGCTAAGTGCTCATCTTTGAATCTGCACAGCAATGCAATGATGATTTCTTTTCTGGCAGATGACAGCATAGAAAATAATGGCACCTCTGCAAATCTTCTTTCACCCTCTCAGAGTAGTGCATGATGAGAAAAGACTCCTCTCTCTTGAGCCTGGAAGATGGATGGAGATGCTGATGGGCTCCTGTGTGGCACATCATGATGAGAGCTCCTCTCTAAACTGCTCAAGTTCAAATGTTTACACCACTGACCAGCTTAAAAAAAACCTGAAATGTGCTGCTCCACTTTGAGGATCTTGCAATTTCAGACCCTTTTTCATAAAAAAAATAGTATTGGTTGCATATGATCTCTTAACCACTGGAAAAAAACCCACCTATGTATTATTTCACTTCTGCTCAGCTCTGAGTTGCCTAATATTGCAACTGGGTTTTATTCATAAAACGATGGCTTTTTTTTCAATTCAGTTAATATGATTGAAATGAAATTAATTGAAAAGGGAAATGGATTTCTGTTCAAGCTCATTGCCCTGAATTTCCAGAAACAGTGCTCCTTGCACTGTTGCTTCCCCTAACTTAACTTCTTCCTCTTCTCTGCTTAAATGAAACTTGTCACTGCAGCTTTCAGTGTCAGCAGAGAAATGTCCTGTGTGACCTTGAAGCTTCACTGGTGGCAAGGAACAAAACCTGGTGCTCTCCAGGGGGCTGATCATCTGGGAGAAATATTGGAGATTATCACAAGCACTGTGTAGATTTTATCTTACTTTTAAACATGTACAACGAAACATAGAATTCATCTGGACTCTTTCTCTTCTCAGCTGGTGAGAAGATTGTGGATGTAATGTGCTCTGATACCTTCTCAATCAAATTTCTTTTGCATCCTTTGCCCCCCCCTCCATTTTCCTGGAGCTGCCCAAGTCCCATCACTTGTTTTTTAAGCAGCACTTGGTGTTGCAAGCACCTGTGAAAAATGCAGTGTGCCCTTACCAGGCATTGCTGGGATGCTCTTCTGAAACCATCTATTTTTCATCATTATTTCCTTATTTAACAATCTCAAAGCCCTGCTCTTGTGCCCACATCTCGTGAGAAAAATCAAAATTCTTTGAGGCAGTAGAGCAATGCTGAGTGTATTTACTGACATAATAATGATTTGTGGAGCAAAATTCTTTATTTGTGGCTATTGGTATGCCCAAAGCTAATGAGGCAAAATTCTGGTTAACTGATGGTTTTTATGGGTTGTAAGAAAGTGAAAAACCTCAGCAAACATGTTCCTATTTCCACCTTTCTCTCCATCTTTGGAGGAGGGCCTGGCACAATTTCTGGCTGACTTCAGCAGACCAAGAACCCTTCTTTGCCAATGTTATTCCAGGTGAGACTTTCTTACAGCTTTATTTTAGCAGGATGACACTGAGAGGAAAGTTGTTTTTGGTTGGAGTAAAACCAGAGAGATGGGGCCTATTTCACTGGGTTTTTTAAGGGATAACTCATTTGGACCTATCTTCAAAGACAAGTTTTAATTAAAAGCACATTGTGCAGATTTGTAAGAAAGTGGCTAACTGGTAGAAGGTCAGCTATCTTGTAAGCAGCAAGTCATGGGAAAATTGTGCTATTATGGGTTATATAAGCATAGCAAAGCTTTCATCTATAATTACTATTAAATTCATCCTCTTTGAATAGGCTCCACAGCTCTGCTGGCCTTCAGGGCTTTAGCTAACATGAGGTTTGACTTTTTGCTAGTGAAAGATTCTTCCCAATCAGCAAGGAATATAATGAGACCTGATTCTATCCTTTCAGTGGGCAGAGGAGAGAGCAGAGTACAAAGGCAAAACAACACAGAGAGAGCTGGGGCACAAATTGCAGCAGATAAAAGTCAGCTGGTGTTCCAGGACAGAGGAAATTTAACCCCAGAAAGTCTTTGCTCATTTATGTCACCTTGAAGAAGGACATGTCCTGAGATGACAGCTGACAAAAAGGGACATCACTTGTCATCGGCCAGGAGTAGACAGGTCTTGGGCAGTATGTTGTATTCAGAGAGAGGAGAATGATTGCTTATCACAGCTGTTCCAGAAATTGTGCCAGGGAATGGATTCATCCTCAGGTTCAGAGGCTGGAATCAAGATCAGCACCACAGACACTGACCACTGGCTGTAGAGAGCAAGGGAAGGAGCAAGGGCTAAAGTCTGGCAGATGGAACAAGTATCACCAAAAGTCCACACAAATCTTTCCATGTCACACAGAGCTCATGGACTGGGTGCAGTGGGGGCTGCAAAGGTGATGAAGGGACTGAAGCATCTCCCTGATGAGGAGGTGCTGAGGGAGCTGGGGCTGCTCAGCCTCGAGACAAGCCCCAGCTGAGAGGGGGCCTCAGCCCTGGCTGTCCCTGGGAGCAGGGAAGGTCAGAGCAGGGCCCAGGCTCTGCTCCAGGGCCCAGCAATGGCACCAGAGGAAGGGGCAGGGACTGAGCCCAGGGAGTTCCAGCTGAGCATGAGGAAGAACTTCTCCACTGAGAGCACTGAACAGATTGTCCAGGGAGGCTGTGGAGTCTCCTCACTGGGGATATTCCAGAGCCACCTGGACACAATTCTGTGCCCTGTGCTGTGGATGGCCCTGCCTGAGCAGGGAGGTGGGACCAGAGGAGCCACTGAGGTCCCTTCCAGCCTGACCCATCCTGGGATTCTGTCATTCTGTCTATGCTGTTGCAAACATTCTAAATACAAAGATTGACTTCTAACTCTAGTTACTTCCATTTTGTATTATTATAAGGAAGAGAGGAGAGCCCCTGTACTTGTTTAGGTATATATAGGGCTAATCTTTGACGTCCTTCACTGAGACACATTTGCTTTGGTTCTACTCAATTTCATTCAGCTGTATAAATGTCCACAGAATAATATCTAGCATTAATGAATAAACATTTACCATTAATGAATTAACATCTACCATTAATGAATTAACATCTAGCCTGCTTGAAGCTGGACATGGCCTCTGATCTTGTCTCAAATGTCACTGGTGGAGGCTTTTCCTTTCAAACTCTTTTTTTTTTTCAAACTGATAAATGCCCAAGTAAGTCAAATGAGTTGAAACAAGTTACATCTGAAATTTTGACATATCCGCCCCCACCCCCCCGTCCAAACTGAAACATTACCCTGCTGACTGGACATGAAAAATGCAATCTCAGGTTTATTTAAAAGAAGTTGCACTCAAATAAAGCATAATTAGATCAGGTAAGCTAATATTCTGAGCATATTTACTGACAAAATAGTGACTTGTGGAGCAAAATTCTTTATTTGTGGTTATTGGTATGCCCAAAGCTAATGAGGCAAAATTCTGTATAACTGATGGTTTTTATAGGTTGCAATAAATCTAAAATATTTTCTTTCCCACAGCATGACATTGAGACATTGCTTCTTGCAATTATTTTGCCATAGGACTATAAATCTGTTAATTATTTCTATTTTACCAGTTAGGATAGTGCAGACTGTATTGTAAGTTTTGAAGAAAAGGTCACCTAAAGAACAGAAAGTCCCCTAGATTTTTTTGCTGGTACACGACCAGGTAACTCATGATTGTGCTTTTATGATGCTGTCTGGACCACTCAAATTCTCTAGAGAGGTTCTTCAGCTTTTATGCTAAAAACACACTCAGGTTCTCCCTTCTTCATATCATTTTTCAGGCAATATTATGTTAATTTATATCGATATTTATTTTTATTGAAGCTCCTTTATTTCCCTGGATATTTTCTAGCTCTTTCCACGGTGTACAGACAAAGAATTATTTCTTTTTCTGAATTACATAGCACAGAGCCAAAGATCTGCTTATCTTATTTATTACATGAATTATAAAATATTTAAAGATACTTTTCCCCCCTTAAATATTTCAGTAGATACATAGACTAAGTGATGTGCAAATTCTGGTTCTGGGGAGACAGAGACTTGTGCTTAACTTTACAGATAAATGCAAGGGGACCACCTGTGCATACATTTTTAAGACTGGAAACTTAATGTGCCATAAAAGAACAGCTGCCAGAGCCACTTTTCAAGGAAGAAGACATGGAAGTGTGTTTTCCCAACAGGTCAATTTTCCTTAACACCTACTGCCATTTGCCTTGAGGAGCAAAAAATGACTCCTTGAAAATGCGTTCTCAGATTAAGAATTCCATGCCCAGGACGTGCTGCATGTGAGCTTTCATCATACGGGAAAACAGCATGAAAACACACGAACATCTGGGCAAACATCTGCTGGCTTCCACTGCAGCTAATTCACCCACCATCTCCCTCATCCTGGCCTTTGCTCTCCCAGTTTCCTCTCTTTGAGCAAACAGGTAATATGTGGTTGAATGTCAATGCATAATATTCCACATTATCTTTCCCAAGACTATTTTTCCCTCAGTTTCTCTTCCTCTTTTTCCATATTATTTTCCATATTAATTTTTTGTTTATTTTTTATGTGTATTTTTACCTGCAACCCAAGGAGTTAATTCAGACTATTCACCTGCAGAGTCTATTTTTTTCGTGTCTTATTCTCTTCCAAATAACCAAGTTTGGCTTTCAGCTTTGGAAGTGCTCGTGCAGTGATTCTTGCAAATTTATGGCATGGGAATGGGATTATATTTTTCTATCAAATATTACAACAGGATTTTCTAGACATGGATTTCAACAAACTGGAATAGGAAATGGAAAAGACAGTATATGGGTTTTCAGTACTTCTACTAATTTCTGCCTTTCTTTCCCACACTTAGAATATATGGCTTGGGAAAAGAAAATGTATTTGCTTGAAGAGTATATTAATATTTACAAAAAAAAAAAAAAAAGCTTGAGGGTTCCTGCCTTTCAATAAGACCTGTATGTACATAAAACATATTTCTACTTCTTAATTAGGATCCTTGAAAATTCAGGCTAAATATGTGAATGAACACTGCTCATCCCTCAAAGGTTAGAGGGCATCTTACAAGAAATATAAATTTATAATTGCAGAAGGCCTTGAAATTGGAAAGCAAAATTGAAAACATGATTGTGCAAATATTAGCACAATTCAGAATGATCAAATTAATCCAATTCAGCTGGTCATGATTTCCAAGGGTTTAAAGCTGACTACACCAGAAAGATTAAATAAAATTGAAATAATGTTGCTGCTTTATACCTGCTTAAAGTAATCCAGGACATCAGACTTAATGAAAGTTAGGATTTTAGGTGATGGGTTTGTGTATGTGTGAGGCAAAAAAATCCTGAAACAACAGCACTAAAGCTGATTTGAGGGTCCTTTCCTACTTTTCTACTATGTACCTCTGGATACACTGTAACTACAAATTAATTTCCATCTCTGCTTCCATTTGGGTGGGGGGAAGTTTCCAACTTCTTCCCCTTCTTGTTTTCATCTGAATATCCTTCCTAATCTTTTGGGGCTAACAAATTTACATAGAGAGCTTTTCTTTTCAAAAGGACCATATGATCATCTAAGTCAGATTAATTTTTTTCCGTGACCATGAGAGATAAAACTTGCATGTCAGTGGGTCTGGACTTCCACTGTCCCAGGAGCTCCTCCAGGATCTGAAGGATCTCCTTCTCTCAGCAGGCAATTAACCAAAAGCCACTTGTCAACATCCATCTGACAGTCCTGGGGCAGGGGCTGTGCTGCAAACTGCTCAAAAGCCTCATGAAACCATCACAGGATATCACTTGGACACCTCTGCATGAAGAGATCCCACGATTTTCCTCTTTTCTTCTGTATTGTTCTTGGCTAGAATCTATCTTCCCCAAATACAGCCGGTCTCCATCTGAAATTGGTACAGCTATTGTTTTCCTGGTTCCAGTTCCTGTTACAATAGGTGCTCTCAATTTTCTTCAATTTTCTCTGGTTAGTCAAAAAGTATTTTATTTTCTTATATTTACATCCCAGTGCAGGAACTTACTTTAAAAAGCAAGTCTCCATCTTCTCCTCTTATAAACTCTGATTTTTATCCCCTTCTCACTGTGAGACCTTTAAAATAATTTTCGTGCCTCTTTTCTGAACCATCTGCCTTTTTTTCTCCCCCAGAACTTTTTCACGCAGAAAAGCTTCATGTCACAGAACTCTCAGAGGCAGTAGCAGTAAGAAAGTTAATCCAGTATTCAGAGCCAAATTAAGAAAGTTGTCAGTTGTTTTTATTGCAGGAGAATCTGCAAGACAGATTGCTGTAAACATAATACAGAAGTCCTTGTAGTGAAAACAGGTTCAGTTTGGGTAAAGGCTGTTGGTTTTGCTGACAGATGAGATTCTGGATGAGAAAAGAACAAAAAAATTGTTAGTAATGGTAGTAATAGTAATAAAAAATCCCCAATTGTGCTGTCCCGAATCTTCAGGAAAGGTTTACTTTTAAAATAGAAACAAATATCAGAGTTAGACATGTGAAGAAATAAAAAACTACAGAAGATCTAACCAACAGTTAATGGAATCAAAATCCAAAGTGAAAAGATAAAGCAAAAATAAAGGACTTTAATGTTGCAAGTTGGCTTCAAACTGAAGCTTGAACTGCAGTTCAAAGTGGAAAATGTGGATTTATGTCAAGAGGCCACAGATTAAGATCTGCCACCTGCCCTGAAGACTTTACGCTCAGAGTAAATCAAAATGAGTGTCTCTCTGGGGATTGCTGAGTGCCCCTGGAAGGAGCCTTATGAACATAAAAAAATGCCTTGGGGTATTTTGAATAAACTTTTTGTTTAGAAATAAATGACCCAAACTCTGGTTTCTGTTATCCTGCAATAAACCCATTGTAACTCTCCTGATAAAAACTTGGCTCGTGTGCCATTGCTGTATCTAAAACACTAACAAACTGTGGTGTTTCCAGATTGTAACAAAAACTGTAGAAAAAAAATCCTGACACAGTAAATCTGGGAAGATTAACTAGAGACTCCTCAAATTTTTGGCCTAACAGTTTCAATTTCTGAACAAAAATAAAATAACACAGAAGTACAGAAACTAGGGCAAAATTTCCAGCTGAACACGTGATTTGTGTGAACCCTCTTCTCTCCCCAGCTGATAAGAAATAACAACATTTTGTCTCCTAATTCAGGTCATAGATGAAGGTATTACCATCCCCACTCCAGTGCTGTGTAAACCTTTCCCAGTTTTCCCAAAATCCTACTGCAATGGATAATGGAAGCAAGGAACAGATGCTCAACATCAAAACTATCTTTACACTAAGTGAAACCTCACAACAAAATGCAACCACCAAAAGGAAAAACAGAAAGGACATAAAATCATAATTTAAATGGGAAAAGGGGGGGAAAACCCAATAATTATCAGAAAAAAAAACATCAGAAAATAATAAATTGTTGCCGTTAAGCTATGCTGTGGCCATCTGAGCCAGGGACTGCAAAACTGAGCAATGGGGAGGCTGCAGGGAAAGTCTGAAATTATTTAAAGATCCCAATGTCCCTCAGAGGACAGGACTCCAGACCATCTTTGCAAAAAACTGACTTTCTCCCCAATCCAGAGAACATGAATATGTGTTCCTGAGGGGTGAGGAGAGATAATCAATAATGTGAGAAAGATGCAAACACATAATGCCAACAGGTGGCTTGGTCACACACACTGATCTCTGAGGCATTAAAGCTGAAAGGTAGAAAAAGTGTTTCCTGGAGATTTATTTTGTGCACAGCATTATTCTCACTAGGGCCCTGTTCATTTCTTGACACAAGAGGCAGTGTTCCATGTGTTCACTTGGCTCTTCCTGTCCATCCAAGCGCTAAAATGGAGAGTTCTTAAATTAAAATATTAATGCACTCCGAAAAAAAAAGGGAAACGTAGAGAGGTTTCAACAGGTATTTTTTTGCTCCATTTTCCTAGCTCATCATGGGCAAGGAAAGTAATTTCTAGGGGATACCATTACTCAGTTCTTATGCAGAGCGTTCAGATACACAGTACAAGAACATTTCATGGGATCACAGAATGGTTTGGGTTGGAAGGAACCATAAAAACCATCCAGTTCTACCATGGCAGGGATGCCACCCACGAGATCAGTCGCTCAAAGCTTCATCCAACCTGAACACATCCAGTTTAAACCCATCAGGAAAATCTCTTACCTATGTGTTTGTTGCAAAGTTAAAATTTGGGCTGGAAATTGCCTCTCTTAAGTATATTTTTCAAATCCTTTTATGAACATGGTAAATGATGGGGAAAGATCACAGTGCAGGTGGGCAGGGAGGTATGAAGGGGGTTTGGGATGAGGAACAAGATGTGGGGAGATGCCACTCGTTCACAGTTGGGACTGTTTGAGGAGATGATCCAAATGAAGAACAAGTATCCAAAATGGAAATTAGAATTTTGCACATCAGTGACTTGTGAGAAAAAATGGGTGTCAGTGTGTGGCTGTTTAAATAGAATTCCAATTTACAAACACAAATGTTGTAAAATGCAGGCAAACCCAGTGGGAAGAATGATGATGTCTGACTCCATTTCAGAAGGCTGAATGATTTCTTTATTATAACTATGCTATAATACATTAATATACTATATAAAGGAGGACACTAAAAACTACATGCTACTTTCTCTAACTACCATATCTAACTCACAAACAACTCGTGACCCTCTGTGAGAGTCCAGACACAGGTGGATCTGATTGGCCACTAGACTCAAACAACTCTCACCAGAATCCAATCAAGCAATCACCCCAGGTAAACAATTCCCCAAGCACATTCCACATGAGAAAAACAAGGAGCAGAAATAGAAATTGTTTTCTCTTTCTTTCTCTCTGTGTACCTCTATGAAAAATCCTGAGAGAGAAAGAAATGTGCTTGCCATACCCAAAAGCCTTAAATACTGCTAAACTAGAGTTTAATCACATTACACAAGGGTAAAATGATGGGATTCCCTTTGCTGTACCCACATGTCAAAATCCCCTGAGTGGCTCTGTGCCCAAAGAGCCCCTCCTGAGGAAGCAAAGAAAAGAAAGGGCACTGCAAATTTAAACTGAAAAATCCAAAAAGTTGGTTGTGCCACTTTAAAATAACACATCATTGGGCCTCTGAATGACATGGACTTCCAAGTGTTTTGCAGCAGTGGATTTGTGATAAACAAAAAGCAGTATTATTGCTGAATAATTTGGGTAAGTAAATGAAACCGTTATTATGACTCCAGTACCCAGAGTGTGCTCTCGCTGTAGGATTTCATCCAGAAAGGCTGCAAACAAAGCACTGAGAATTAGCTGCGGCCAGATGAGAGCAAAAGAGCAACAAATGAAGGCCAGGGAAATGGGAAGATGAAAGCTTCATGGCAGCACAACTCTGAGCCAGCTCATCTTCAAAGTAAACTGAAAGCAGATGAATCTGGGAGCAGAATCCACCGGGCTCCCTGGGCTCTGCTGCTCCTCCCCAGGGAGACGGGAGGGAAAGGATCCATCAGCCTCCTTCTCCTGGCAAGGGCTGGCTGTTCTCACCTGGAGGTATTGGAAGGGTTTCAGCACACTGGACCTCTCCATGCCCCCACAAGACCAGTTTCTGTTTTGTTCTGTGGCTGATAAACCAAAGCGTGGGGAGGTCAATTGACTCCTGGCAGCAAAGCTCCTCATTCCTGCAGAATGTAATCCCTCTTCCAGTACTCTCTGTCCTGGAAAGTCAGCCAGGAAGATATAAATTTAAATATTTAATAGAACTAAATATTTAATCCCTCTCAACACCCACCTCTTCTCTGCTCCATTCCATTTCTTCACTCCTCCTCTATTTCTATGTGTTCATTTTGCCTCTTCCTCTACTCCCTCAGGTGGTTTCTCTCCCTGCAGCCCCTGGTTTGTGCTATTTTTACCCTCTTAGTCATTCTGCTGCTGCTTTCTTGCCTCTTTTATCCATCACCCAGGAGCGTACAATGTTTTCCATCACACGCTGACTTGTTGAGCAGAAATTCTTGAGAAACAAAGCCCCTCATCCGCTCTAGGTATTCCTCCCCTCATCCTGGTTTCCAATCTGGGGACTTATTTGATCCCTGCAGGGCTCACTGCTGTATAAGGGCCACAAGAAAGGACCACATCTCATGCACTGGGATGAGCTGCCCTTGGATTTCTGGAAGTGTCCAAGGCCAGGTTGGACAGGGCTTGCATCACCCTGGGCTCGTGGAAGGTGTCCCTGCCTATGGCAGGGGGCGGATCTGGATGATTTTTGAGGTCCCTTCCAACCCAAACCATTTCCTGCCTCCATGAAGTGCCCCCAACACCACCACAGCACTTGCAGGACCAGCTCCCAGTCCTGTGCCAGTGGAGACATGAGGAGAGTTTTGAAAAGGGCTGGAGAGCTGCTGCTACTTGAGATCCTCTTCTGAAGACTATCAGCTCCATCTCTGCTGGTCCCCAGTGATGTTAAAGGCTGCTCTGGAAATCACCTCTCCCTCTCCCCTGCTGGGCCAATCAGATGAGCAAAGGATGAGAGGGAATGGAAAAGCTCATCCAAATTCCAGAGCAGGCAGGAGAGGGAATCAATTTAAAATCATGGAATGATTTGGATTGGAAGGGACCTTAAAGATCATTTAACACACCCCCCCCACCCCAATGTGACTGTACACAGCAGACAGGTCACACAAGTAAAGTATTACTGGAAGAAGGAATGTGTCAATGTCCTCAGGAAAGCAAGGAAAAAGACCTTGACACAAAGATGATCAGAAAGTTAAAACTTGCTGATTTTTGTAACACTTTGGAGACAGTTAAGCTCTCACCATTTCATGTTTATTATCATTTTTCAGTCGAGTTCTGAACACACCTTATAGAAAAGGACTGGTTGCTTGTCACTAACATGACAGTGTCTGAACTTACTCCTCTTCTTTTCCTCTATAATTTTTGAAGTTGTAGATTTGTGTCAATTATCTGTTTGTTCAGGGACTTTCTGCTTTCCAACTTCCACCTATGTTGTCACCCACTCAGAGACAAACTAAGGCAGAATGGCCAATTCCATATATTGTTCAGCTGCAGTGTTTCACACACCTGTCCTGGATAATTGGATATTAGTCACCTAAAGTTATTTTTCAATTCCCTGGACTTCTACGTGGAAACACAGTGAATAGTACTGGACAAAGACTTTCCTTGTTTCCAGCTAAATCAGTCCATCCTCATGTGAACAGAAGTGTTTGTATGAAGAACAATTGTTCCTTAGCCCCCTGACTTAACAAAACAATCATCTACACAAAGAAGTGAAACAGCAGAATACCAAAAACAAGGAAGTTTGACCTGAGCACCTGTTAGGAATAAATGTTCTTTTGGATATTTGCAATCAAGGAATGCAAAACGCTCTTATTTGTCCCAGATTTTGTGTCAAAGAGAAACACAAGCAGGCTTTCCTGGGAGCTTCAAAGACATTTCCAGTGACACAGGGGTTGGATTTATGGCCCAAGGATTTGCTTAGCTTTTCCACAGAAGCAGGCAGTGTAAAAAGCAATCCAAAATCAACTCTGGAGCTCCAAGAGACAGGACAAAATAACATTTTCCTGAGCCAGGGCATTGTGCAGGGTAAAGCACCAGGCACATGCTGCCCATTGGCACCAACATTAAGGGACCTCCTAAGCCCACTGAAGCCTGTAAATGTGGTTTTATTTCAGAGCCTGATATGACTGTGTAGTCAAACATTACTTCTCTTGGACTTTGGAAAACTTCCCTTCATCTTCATGTATAAAATACAAGTTTCTTCCAGCAGGGTTGGTATTTTTGATCCTGGTTTTCACAGTGCTGGGCACCCCTGGTTTCTGAGTAGGCTGCTCAAGTCCTACAGCACTGCAGGTGATTGTTCCCACTACTCCCATTCCTGATTCAAAAGGACTTTCACAGACAAGTCCTTCTTTCATCTCAGTGCAATCAGCTGGGAGCAATTGTGGTGGGAGGAATTTTAAAAGCCAGGTTGGAATCAGCATGTGTGGGAGAAATCAAGGAAGGTGACAGGCAACGGCCAAAAAATAAATAAACTGAACTTTATTTTGCTCTCAATAGTAGGACACTAGAGGGAGTGTCTCTCCTTTTCCTTCCAAAGACTTCTCGGAAGGCTAAAGTGAAATAATTTCCTGCAAGCCGTGAGTTAAATGCAGTTCATATTTAATCACACAGCATCACTGGAGGTGGACAAACACGGCACTGAGTCACCACGCTGACTTAGCACCGTGACCTCTGCTCTGCTGGCTGCTCCCACAGCCTGGGAGTGCTTCTCTCCTTCCCTGTTTTCCATCCCCAGGAACCTGCTCTCTTCTCACTCTTCTGTGCTCTGCTGAGCTCCTCTTTCCCCCTTAAATAATTGTAACAAGAAGTTCAAGTTCTACTGAATTCTTCAGGTGAGCTGATAATCCAAAATATATCTCTAAATCGAGACGTCATAAACAGATGGAAAATTTTTAACTTTATAGTTACAGTTGGCAAGTAACGGTTTTGCAAATATTAAGGAAAGATGAGAATATATATTTAGATATATTTTATGTACATATATTTCTAAGTCTGATTTTTTTATATATTATACATTAGCATGCAAAGTATTCAAGTAAGATCCAAAGAAAAATAAACCTGTTGAGATTGAGGACGTGTTTCAGGGCATGTTACCTGCATTAACCCCCTGTATGATTAAACGTAAGGGCGAAGCAGATATTTATCGCCAAGTCATTAGGTGCCAAATAGGTCTTTGAGATCCTCTTTGTTGTGCAAACAACATTCAGGGCCGAGTCCATTAACAGAAAGGGAGAGAAGGGAATTTCAGCATCCCTCTGCTATCACAGGGGCCATACAAGTACAGCAAAGGAGCTCAGAGATAAGAGGAAACTTCTTAACAAGCACATGCCAGTAATTTGGGAGGCTAATTGGTGTAGAAAGCAACATCCAGAAAGTTCCTGGAGAGATTAGACGGAAATTAATTAAAACGATTTAAAACACTTTGGGAAACCAGCTATCAGAAGTGACAGTCTTGGATAAGACCATAAAATAACTGATTAAGTGGAAATAAATGCAATTGGATTTGGACAACTGAATCACAGAGAGCCAAAAGGGGATGGATTAGAAAATGATTAGGCTAATCTTGAAGGGCAAGTGAAATGGGAGGAACTTTCCAATCCTTAAATGCTGTCATTGTGTTCGTTAATGTGGACAATATTAACAAATATTGGTTTTGAAGAGGTGGAGCATAAAAAAGAGGGGCACAAGCTAATAAATTATTTAGCAAATGAAGTCAAACCACTCCTGCATGTCCCCTTCCATACACCAAGAAGGAAGGAAAGCAAAACTTTTAGGAGACAACAGATAAGTGGAAATACTCCCTCAGAACAACTCACAATATCTTGAGCTCCCACATTTTTGCAGAATTCCAAGAACTATTAGAAATCTGTATGGACACTACAAGCAGGAAAATTACTGCAAGATGTTGGGGGAAAAGGTGTAGGAGGGGCTCCTAAAGGTTAGATAAGTCATTCTTCAGAGTTAGGAGCAGCTACATCTGCCTTCCCCTCCTAAATTGCCTTATTTCAGAAAGAGTTCACCAGTTTCTGTGAAGCAAAGATCAGCCTGTTCTTCTGTACAGCTCCACGTTGCAACTTGCACCATCGTCGGGAGGCCTGGTCTCTAGGTACAGAAACTTTTCCAGGTGCAGAGAATTGCCATGACTGCCCTTTAGATATCTGAGCTGTGCCCTTTGGATATCTGAGCTGTGAGTTCATGGGGTCGTTACAGCCGGATCTGGTGATATTTAAATTAAAAAGGTATCATGATGTCCATAAGAGGTTTACAGCCCTTTCAAAGAGAGCATGAAGAAATAACAGGGAGCATGGAGAGCTGATTGTGATAATTCAGTGTGAGACACAGTAGCTTTTGGAAAGCTTTGGAAATACACCCGTTTTCACCAACATGGTGTGTTGGCTCTTCTTCCCTTGAGGTCTGTGAGGACACACAGCCACTGCCAGAGAAAATGCCATTTTCTGAGTGTCACCTGAGAGCAGCTTGTCACAGCACTGGGGAGTCAAACCTAGGAGAGCACTACAGGCTTCAAAACCATGAAAACAGAGAGGGGAAAAAGAAATGAGAGGAGCTGAAGCACAGTGCTGTTCAAAACTCAGGATATGTGACTTAGGGCCACACAGAGGCTTCAGGCAGTGCCAGGAGCTTCCTGTGCTCAAGTATGGGATAAATGAGTAATGAAATGGTTGACTCTCCCAATTAAAGGGCAAATATTATGTATATACTGAGAGAAGTTTTATGGATTTATAGTTATGTTTCCCCCTTCTGCACTGTTCTCATGGGATGCCCGTGGAAGCTGGGACATTTGGGAGGGTGGGATTGTTACTATGGCAACATCTGACTTCCAGTCAAGATGTCAGGAAGTGATCTCCACCACTGGACAGCAAAGGAGTCAATGGATAGAACTTTGGGAGGGGCTAAAGGGTTAAAAGGTGACACCTCCATTGTGTGGGTAAGCACGTGGTGGGAAAAATCCTCTGCTCCCGGCGCCATAATATTTTCTCTATTCAGTCTTCTGTTATCAAAGATATCAAATAAGGTAAGGTTTTGATAAGGTTTTAATAAACCTTTTAAATTTTTAAAGTGAGTATCATTTCTCACAAGTACAAACAGGCACAGAGACACAGAATCCTCCCCAAAGCTGGAAAAAGCCCCAGATAAGAAGTCAAACACACACCAGCACGTGGTGGCACTCAGGAAGAAGCCTACAGGTACCAGCACAGCTTACAAACAACATTTACTCATTCCTTGTAAATCTATGGCCAGAAATTCCCACCCCCACCTCTGGAGCCACTCTCACAGATGAGTAACCTGGAGGGATACAACGAAAGGATTGGCCAGTGCTTTGGGGAAGATGAGCAATCCTGATGTCCAGATCTGAACAAACCAGTTAAAGAACAATTTGCTGCCCCTCTTTGGACTCTGATTTTCGTGTTTTACCCTGAGGAGCAGGGTACCAGACCTCGAATCATTTCTCAACCTGAACTACCACAACAGCTCTATGGGGCTGCAACTCTGGTTAAAGGGTTGAATGAACATTTTCCACCCCTTTGGCTGATAGAGGATCCAACCTTGAGCAGAAAACTCTTTTTGAGGCACTGTTGCCTTTATCAACACAAAGAGCAAGAGAAGAGTTTTAAAGAAAGCAAACATGAATACTTTATACCCCCCATATTTCATCTTTACTGTAGAAAATCAACCAATCTTTACTCAAGTTCCTGAGTTAAACAACTTGATGTAAAATCCAAACAAGGTGAGGATGATGCAGTGCAGAGTTTTCACTAAACATAACAAGTAAAAACCATAGGCTCCTCTGCAACCATAATTCTGCTTGCAAACACATGGAAATCTGCCCTCTGAGCAGAAATCTGTCTGAAATTCATGGTTTCTTATTAAAAATGCTGAACATCTGAGTGAAAAGAAGGCTGTTTTCACAATCAGCAATGCTGAAGGCAGCTGACTTTAGTTACAACAGGTGATTTAACTATGGAAAGAGGGGAAGAGAGCAGGTAGGGAAGTAGCTTGAATAATCAAAGTGGGAATTTCTGTATTAATAAAAAGTATAAAGTTTTTGTTGTGTGAACAAAATCAAAGGTGTTAGGGAAGGGAAAGTGAAGGAAAAATTCAGATGCAAATACAAAGTAGGAATAATTGATATATGCTGCCTTCATTGTTCACCTCATTTGATGTGTTCAGGGGCATGAAAATACACAAGATTCTGAAGGAATAAGCTACATACCTTTTCAAAAAGCAGAGGAAAGAAATGGAGCAATATGTTAAACAATGACTTTAAAGTCTGGTAGCGTTTTAATCAGATAAACAATAGAATACAGTGCTGGCAGAGGCTCCAGAGGTGTTCACAACCACTGCCTTAAAACTGGTGTTTAGACAAACTTGAGAGAAACACTCTCACAGTGTTTCCCAGACTGCTATTAGAGGGCAGTAGAGCAATTTTGCACCACCCAGCCTTTTCTAGGGCTCAACTCTCCCTCTAAGAAAAGCCTCCTGGGTAGATAGAACAAATCCCTCTTGCTGTAATTTGAACCATTTCTCTTTCCCCACATCTAGTAAACATCAAGAGCATTTTTCTATCTCTGCTACCTTTAACTCAGTGGGAGACACTTGTCACATCTTCTCTCCATCTCCTTTAATAACCAGAGCTTTAGGGTGACTTTGTAGACACTTGCATTGGTTTTTAAAAGGCTTGAGACATGTACAGCCCAAATGCAGCTCATCTCATTCACAATAACACCTGCATTTTAGCTCATTACTCTCATCCTTGTTGGTAGTCAAGGGAGACAGACACACAACCCTGGAGCTCTCAGACAGACACACAACCCTGGAGCTCTCAGACAGACACACATCTCTGGAGCTCTCAGATAGACACAGCTTTGGAGCTCTCAGACACATTTCTGGAGCTCTCAGACAGACACACAACCCTGGAGCTCTCAGACAGACACAGCTTTGGAGCTCTCAGACACATTTCTGGAGCTCTCAGAGAGACACACAACCCTGGAGCTCTCAGGCAGACACACAGCTCTGTGATTCTCTGTTGATGACACACAGATCCACAAGGAGATGCCTGCCTCGGAGATTATTTCAGCTGTCTAAGGGGGGTTTGGTACCACTCAAGATGTTTTAGAGCACACTGGACCACTGCATGGAGCAGGCAGATGTGCACAGCCTGTGGAATTCCTGTGCCACCCTGAGTTGTTCAGAAAACTCCTGAAAATATGTTTGCCCTCTTGATCTTGGTTCTTCAGTAAATTCTAACCCTTTTCCCTATATGAACCTGTACTAAAGCACAGGGTTTTTCATGACCCTGTTCTAGAGAGGTTGTTTCAGAACCCCAGAAATCTGGGAGCTATGAGCCTTCTAATTTATTTTCAACTTTACATAAGGTCATGGAAAATGCCATCGCCTTTTGCACTAGTGCCAACATGTTCTTTAGCACCAATTGCTCCTTTTATATTCTCTGCTCTTTTCCTGAAAAGTATAAAAAGAGAAATTTTTTCCTTCACCTCGTTGTCAGGTAAATAAGATAAGTAAATAAGATATTTTGCTTTCCTCTCAAGAAACTTTCTATATTCATGGTACTTTACAGAGTCTTGCATATTCCCATAGTGATTTCACCCATTTTACCAATTCTGGAATCTTTGTCCCATGTTTTATGTCCCTGACTTTTCTGTCTTAGTCCTGCTTCCCCCTTCTGCTGCCTGTGCTGCTGAGGATGGATCCCAGGACATGGGGAATTTCCTGGGTTGTGAGTGCACATTGCTGGGTCATGGGGAGCTCATGGGGAGCTTCTTGCCAACCAACACTCCCAAACCCTTCTCTCCAGAAGTCCATTCTCCCCAAAACCTGTATTTGTGCTTGGGATTGCCCAGACCCAGGTGCTGGACCCTGCTCTTGCAATAAATTACAGCTCATGAAGTTCTGAAGTCAGAATGGAGATGATCTTTCCAACCTAGGCAAGTTATTCTGCAGCATTGGGTGCTTGCAACACTTCACTCCTACTTATTATCCTTTTCCTTGCTTGAAACAGAAACAAGCCCTGTGGCAGGCTGGCAGGGGATCCACACAAAAACTTCCCTAGTTTCTTCTACCAAAAAAAAAAAAAAAGTAATATTAAAAATATCAAAATGGCAGCCTGAGGGGACAAACCACCTACTGGCTTTTCTCACGTGCCTTCCCCATCTGAACACAGCAGGTTCCAACACAGTCCAGAGGAACGCTGTTTTTCCAGTAGAAGAAGAAACAAGGACAGATGGGGGATAAAGAGAATAATCAGAAGAACAGAACAGTAACTGGATTAGTACCAACCTGCTGGTTAGCTCACAGCTTCACCAGGATGTGCACCTGAAAAGCAACGAATCTCCCAGCCAGGAACAAAACCGTGGAGTTTCATCAGTGCTCATTTGCAAGCTCTCTACCCCAGCACAGAGACTTTTCTGGAATTATTTATGACCTGTAAAGTCAAACAGCAGACTCCAGAACAGTGATCTCAGCTGATTTTTTTTTCCAAATATCTTTGATCAGAAATGCTTATGCCGTTTGTCCATTGGTTGACACAAGCTCCTATGAAAACTGAGCATAATTTGTTTCCTTCTCGATGACTTTGGACTCACAGATATCTGAGTACACATTCTTTGATTGTTGTCAGATTTTTATTTCAAAGACCTGTGGATGTGGCACTTGGGGACATGGGTTAGTGGTGGTCTTGGAATGATTTGGCTCGATGATGTTAGAGGTGATAAATAAAACCCCACCATGTAAATCACGGGGGATGTTGTCTTATGATTCAAAGTGTTTGGGTTTATAAGGAGAAGGAAAGCAATAAAAGCAATAAAAAATTGCACAAGGCAAAGGAAGTTTCATAATCATCTATGCTGATGCCTCCAGAATAAAGTTTTCACCAACTAATTTATGCAGGAAACATCATCACATTGACAGGAACCAGAACACCTTTGGAAGGAAGCATTCACTCTTTCAGATTTTTTAGGTAAACAATTCAATCCAAACATCACTTGTGTACAAAAGGCCTTTCTGCTTCATGGATTATACAGAAAGACAAGGCCTTGAAATTAAAACAGAGATTTCTACTATTTGACCTAAAAAAAATTATTCATTTTTTGAATGTCAGAAATATTAAGTTTTTAATCTGCATGTATAACAATTGCCAGACCATGTTCACATTTTTCTTCAGTAATATTTGTCATGTAAACACAGTCAGCTTTATTAGTTTTTGTGAAAATTCTTAATCCCTCCATCCCCTTCAAGCCATAGTTAGTTCATTTTAGTAGACAAGTGCAAGCACTCTTGTGCTATAAACCTGTGTGTCTATCAGAAATCAAAGTTGAGGTGATTAAAATATTTTGTTTTCACTTCCTAATCTGAGCATTGCCAGGAAATGAAAAGACAAAGCAGATTTATGTAAGTATATAACACAGTCACAGGATTTTCTTAGATCAGTTTACTGGAATGCTATTTCTTCTACTTATACTCTTGCAGAATTTAGAAAAATGCCAATTTCCATGCTAAATTCTGAATTTCCTGAGGGAATGTTACCAAATGTAAATACATTACAGTGAAGTTTCAAGTTGCTTGGCACTTACCAAATTCAGTTATTTTGCCTGAATTATCTTTCTTCAGCTTAAAATTTTATTACCAAGACAAAAATCAGTCATTTATACTGAATATATTAATTAAAAAGAATAAAATAAAAACTCTTTTCTTGGACTGATTCAAATTTTGAAGATAAACATACAAGCTCTTTATTCTAATGAGATAAATTTTTTTTAAATTTTTTTTTTACGTCTATGGTTAGTGTTCATTAATCACATTTCTTTCTGCATTTTTAACAGAACTTTACAGCCTTCCTGGAAAATGTAAGTCAACATTTCTTGTAGAAGAAGAAATCAAGCAATGAATTGAAGAAAAAAGTGAATGTTCTTACAAGCTCAACACTTTGTAGAAAAGAAAGTGGATGTTTTCCATCACCTGTGGTGGAAATCAGGTCTCTAAGATAACCTGTGATTTAATAGGAGTGGAATAGGACAGGAATATTCTCTCTGGGATGTTTTGGAACAATATGTTGCAAGAATAATTACTTATCCTTCTTGGCCACCAAATCATCTTGTCTGCAAGGCAGTAAAATTGAAATACAAACCAAAACAATTTTAATAGGCATTCTCTGAAAAGGTACAAATCTGAGACTTTTCAGCTCAGAAGTTCAATTTCTCTGCACTGACTGAAAACAAGGTAGTTAACTCCGAAATACAGAAATTGGCTTTGTTCCTTCTCTTCAAACACCTGGCCTGAAAAATGTAATTCTGGGATTTGTTGTCCGTGCATTTCTTCTTTTTTGGCTTCCTAAGGCACTCCCAGAAACAGCAGGGATGAAGCAGTTGCTCATCCCATAATTTCCTGCTGTTCCTGACAGTCTGTCAGCCTCTTTTCACCACCAGGAACTCATGGGCTCTCTGTTTGAGGACGGAGTCCAAGCTGGGGCTGGGGCTGGGGCTGGGGCTGGGGCTGGGGCTGGGAACACTGGGATTGACAATGAATGATCAGGGCTGGTCTTGGATAAATGAATTGTCCAAATTCTCAAGTAACTTGAAGCTGGAATGGCTTTTCAGTGTCCTTAGAGATAAATGTTGCCTTAAATTAGTGTCACAAAGATAGTTACTGTGCAGAAAAATCAAACTGCTTTTTGAGGCTGAAAGAGAATGGAAAAGGTCAGGAGGTAGTGACTGAGAAATCTCCTGAAACTTCTTTTACTGGCAGCTGTCGGGGAACTCTTTATCTGAGAACTTACTGTTGTTAGGAATTTATTGGTTTTGTTTATCTGAAAATTCATTATTTCTGAAAATTTATTATTTTTGTTTATCTGATAAATTATTATTTAGATGGGGGTCTGAATCAGCTAAAATACATCTGCCTCCAAATGTCATGATAGACATTTTTGTTTATATTTAATTGCTCCTACAAGCCCACACAGCAACATTTTAAAGCAGGGGTGAGATCAAGAAGTGCTTGGTTTAAAAATTTCCTTTTGTCATCATCAGCTGATGACCCTGAAGAAGAAAAATGCCCAGGGTGCACATGCAGGATGCTGTTGCTCAATATCCAGAGACACAGTGGCAATTCATCCCCCCAAGGAAACTGGCTGAGATGGATGGGATGAATTAGTTTCCAATTCTGCCTCTCTCTCTGTTGAAACTGAGGGAATTTTATAAAGATAACTTGTACCAGACAACCAAATTTCAAGCCAGGAGAACTCTACTCAGCTCCCATTAAAAGCCATGGGTAAGTGAATTGTAGCACTGATACCTGACGAAGATGTAAAGCCTAATATTTGACACAGTGCTTTTCAAAACACATGAAACACCTCTATTACCACAACATAAACAGACCTGTTAAATTAAGGAAGATAATATTCTCTCCATGGTAGAACAGACACACACCACAAGCTTGACTTCTCTAAACTTTACAAAACCTGAGAAGAAGATGCCTGGTGAATCAAAACAACATTTTGTTGCGAGGAAATGAAGAATTCAAGGTCACAGTGTGGAACTCGGGGCCTTTTGGGTTTGGAGTCGTCCAAAATGCTGCATCCAATCTACCAAGGTGATGTGACCAGCAAGACACATTGAACTGGGCCACTACTGAACATTTCAAACTCCCTCCCATCTCTCCATGGGTTTTTTTTGTGCCATCCTTGAAATTCTACTCAATGCCTAGGTTAAACTGCCAAAAATATATTTGTAAAGGACCTGGAAACACCAGTCACACTGCTCAGGATGCAATCAGACTATTAAATTTTAAAGCATTTTGCTTTTTATTGGGTTTTAATGTTCTTATTTTGAGGTTCTGATCCTGTGGACTGTGCAGAGTCGAGCACCAGACCCATTTTTATTGACAGCAGGGATGTGCATGACAGGGGAGTGGTACAGCAGCAGATAATCAGATATAAAAAGGGTACATGGATGGCTGCATTCTGCCATTGTTGAGTTGCCAATCAAAACCCACATTATTATTCAAAAATAGGTTGTTACATCCACGGAGATGGAACTCGCCTGTCAGTCTGAAGAGTTTGTAGACACAGCCTCAGACCAAGGTCTAAAAATGGTTTGACTGACAATTGTACCCTGCAGTGAGAGCAGAATCCTCCCCTCCCAGTTTTAATTGCATGCCTCTTGTAAATAAACGTAGTTAAAAAATATTAACTAAGATGCAGCTGTGTTTAGCTATGATGTTTTTTCCCCCTAATCTTCCAGAGTGTTCCTCAGTATTTGTGCAAAGCTTTGAAGCATTGCATGACTTTGTAAGTATTATTGCTATGCTGTCTGCTGCTCATGGAAATTACAGCACAGCTAAAAGAAGCGAGAGAATTTCCACTGTAACCCAGGACTGTTAGATGCTGAAAACTTCCAGAAAACAAAAGGGTTTTAAGAGGGAAACTTTTCCTGTCACTCTCCAAGTTGAGCAATTTGAAAGGAAAATAAGATCCACCTTTTCTCACTTGGCATTTCCATTCCAGCTTGTTCTCTGACTTCCACTCTTCTCATGTTGACTCAAAATGACTTTCACAGTCCTGAGTGCAACTGCAAAGTCCCAGCTCTGAAAGCCTTGTACTTGATAATTCAAGGACAATGAGTCAATTGAATAGAAACAAACCTGGATAGGTTTATGCTGGAAAAGAGAATTTCTGCTAATTGTATACAGTGTGTGTTGTTCTGTACTAACCAATGAGATATAATCAAAGGTTATTTTAATTAGGATGGGTTATAAGGTTAAGGGACTTTTTTATCTTTCACTAAGTTGGAAACAAAGTTTTCATTATACTTTTTGTCAAGGAGGCCAGCTACATTTTTTAAGACCTTTTTCCAAAAAGACTCTGAACATTTTTTTAGTTTTTTTCCAAGCTGTCTGCCTTGAACTTTTTACATTTCTGTTTTTACAATTGCCATATGGGCTTCAGTTATGATAATTTGTGTAGGGTGCTTAGGTATTTTTATACAGCGTTTTTATGCCTTTTAAAACAGGCAGATGGAGTTGAGCTGAAGTTTGCAGAGCTGTAAACAAGTGGGTATAAACCAGGAGGGGTGTGAAAAGCTGTGCTAACGGTGCTCCATGTTATTTGTTTAATAGCAAGAAAACATCAAATCTCTTTAAATTATGTTGGCATCATCATTATATTGGAATTGCTGAGTAGTGCAAGAAGGAACACAACGAAACTACTGAGGTTCATTGTACCAAAAAACCCTCCCAGACACAAGAGGAGCCCCTGCTCTCCAAAACCTGCCTTGCAGAGGGGATAAACACAGAGTGAATGAATAATCACTCAGGAAGGGGCAAGGAAAGCAATGTCTCCAATAAATTTGCTGGATTAGCCAAACTAACAGATTCTGTTAACATTTCCAATGTGCTCAGTGGGAAGATATTGAATGTGACCAATTTACTTTTCTTTGTTCCATCAGGAGAGCAAAAAGTAGATGCTGGCTGGAGATGATGAAATAATAGGTTGTCCAAAAGGACCTTTCTCAGATCAGAAATGGAAAGAGGACATGTCTTGGTTTGAAAAGACAGGTGTCTGCTAAGGAAGGCTGGAGCCTTCCTTGAAATGGAAAATGTAAACCCCCTCCCTCCGAATTATTATAATTTTGAAATTAAGGGGCTCTCAGGCAAAGATATGGGAATAGGAATAACAATTCTATACTAGGAAAATTAAAAATACAAATGCAATAGTACAAACAAAAAACTCCAAACACTGCCAGAGTCACAGCAGGCCCTGGCAGCCTGTGGGTCAGGGTGGTGGCAGCAGTCCCATTCCATGGGGGCTCAGCCCTCCTGCAGTGCCAGCTGTGCTTCTGCTGGAGCAGGATCCTGGACAAGGCTGGAGTTTTCCTCTGAAGCTCCAGGGCTGCTGGAGATGGGCCTGGGCTCCCTCTGGGAATGCAGTGGGGAAGAAAGCTGCTCCTCTGGGAATGCAGTGGGCAAAGGCTGCTGTGGTGTCCCAAAATCTCAGATTGTATCCAGGTAGGAATGCTTGGCTCCTCCCCCTGGGCAGAGCCTCTCCCAGTGGGATGATGGAATTTTATCAGCCATGCAGGGACACTCAGTGGCCCATGAACAGAAGATAATTAATAATTAATGGCCCATGAACAGCAGATATTTCCTGGAGGGAGGATTGGTTGTGGGAGAGATAAAGAAAAAACTGCCCCATGAACAGGAGATAACTGCCCCACCTCTGACAGATGGGAATAGAACACACACATATCTTACAACCCAGGACAGGACACTAAGACCCCTCACCACAGCCTCAGGCTGTGTCTTGGTTTCTCTCCACCATTTCCCATCAGGGAGGAGCTGGCAGAGAGCTGTTTGCTTTCAGAAAGGGAGATAATGACTGGGTGATGTTTATTACCCATATTTAATATGTTAAATAGGGCAAATAGGGGTAATTAACCAAGCGCCTAAACTCCCTCCAGAAAAAGAAATAAAACATGGGAAATACCCAGATCTGCAGCTGCAACGGAAATCAATGTTATATAACAGATGTTGCTCGATTTCTTTCGTTATTAGTCCTCCAATTATGATAGGATAAGGTTATTAATTAACATTGGATCTGGGAATTGTATGAGAGAGGGAAGGGGAGGGGAGAGGATTCTCTACACAGCACATCCAGCAGGGCACAATCCTAGTCAGGATCTCCAGACAATAAACCAATGTATAAATAAATGGTTATTTCAAGTACCTAAAGCTGTTGGTGTGATTTATATCACTACCCTTTATCAAGTGCCTACTAAATGCCATAGCCTTTTAATACAATTTCTTGTGCTCTTGTGTCAGTTTTTGGAGTGTTTTAGGGCACTGAAATTCATTATAGATAGGACTACAGTGACATTTGGTTTAATTAATTTCTCTATTATGTCACAGCTTGAAAGAGAAGTAATCAGATATTACTAAAATATGAGAGCACTCTGCTTTTTTAATAGTTTGGAAGAATCTTCAATTTGCTTATGGAATTACCTTGGAAGTTGATGTGTAAAAGCAAAATCGTTCTCTACTCCTCAAGGGTCATTGGGGTTTTTTTCATTTTTTTCTTATGGCAGAAGCTGGTGTTGATAAAGTCCTTGTGTTGCTGGTGGCAGGGCCTCTTTATTTCTGTTTTAATCAGGTACAATGGAATTACTGTCTTACAATGGCACTTCTTTGGGAAAAAATAAATTATTATAATTCCCAAAGAGGAATATTAGGTTCAGCTTCTTAGATGACTGATCCCATGTCCAAAAAAAACAGGGATAAAAGTTAAAGCAATTTTATCTAGTCCTAGCAGTGATTAAATCCCAGGTCTTCAGTGGAATTCTTTGAGCAGAGTCCCTCTGGTTCAATGATCCACTCAAGCTTAGGTGGGCATGATGGTTTTTCAGGACAGGGGCTGGGCTCACTTTTAAGGCAATATGCCAGAATTTAGAGTCCTTTGGAAATGGGAAACCCACCTTCAGCCCTGGAAAACCTGTAACCTGCAGGCTGGACTCTGGAGAGGGATTCACCAACCTAGGTGTGCAAAATAAACAAAAAGAAACCAAGATGCACCAAGTCAGAGACCTGAGATGGTGTATGGCAGTCCCTGAAAACCCCAAATCTCAGAAGGCACTGAGATGCTGCTGCCAGGGCCTGGTTTACATTTATCCCAGTGATTTTTTAGTACAGCACTCAAAAAAACCCAACATCTCCCTTTCCTTGCCACAAGCTGGCATATTCTCAGGGGTTTATTGAACAAGCTGGCATATTGTCAGGGGTTTATTGAACAGCAAAAATTAGCAGGTGGGCTCAAGGAGAAAGGCTTTAAATTGTGCTGATAAATGGCAGCTATTGCTTGGATGGGAAGTAATTAAGACATTGATGACAGGTTTAGCTCAGGAGGCTGAGGAAACAGAAATAACACCCAGTACTTGCAGTCATTAGGCACGGGAGGATCTTGCCAATTACAATCCTGCAGTGAAGGAAAGGCACAAAGCACTTGCATTGTGATGACTCACACAAACCTGCTAATGAAGAATTGTTCATGCCTTCACAACTGGATTCCTTCTCACCTGATCCCCAAATAATAATAAATAATATGTAACAAATCATAATAAATAATCAGACTCAATTTATGTTGAATCAAAATATCCTGGAGAGAGAAATAATTCCCATTCCTTTAAAAACACACCTGGACAAAAAGTTCAATTGTCAGTGTTAAGTTAAAACATCCCAAAAAGCAAAATTATGTTGATGGATATTTTTAGGCACCACAAGGGTAGGTAGGTTGTGGTGTGGTTTAGATCATGCTGTCAAACCTATGTGATAGAATGGGCCAGTCTGACATCACTGCTAACACAAAAGCATATTAAAAAAAAAAAAAAAGGAAAAGTAAAAAAAAAAAAGGTGTAATCAAGTGAAGGGGTCAAAAATAAAAATTAAAAAAAAAGATGAAAAACAAAAAAGAGTTTCTTGCAGCATAAAATCTTTGCAAAAAATATAAAGTGAATATATGTCATGTGGGGGTCGTTTTACACAGCACGGGACTTGGTTTGACTCAAGCCTGATACCTGCCTTCATTTCAGATGCTTTGATTATTGTAAACATTATTTCACACAGGAAAATCTTCCTCTGCCTATCCCAAGTTTGTCCTAAAAAAAAAAAGTTTGACTTTATGCTTTGTTTCCCTTGCTGCCCAGAAGGAAACTTATATGGAGTTCCTAAGCAGTAATGCAAAACTGAAGAAGAAAAGTGCAGTAACTTGTATTTTAGACCATTATTTAAGAAAAAGACTATTTTTCCTCCCCCCCCCTCAGCTTTACTCCACCTCCCTAAAAGCAGATTAATTGAATGTGTTATCATTAGGTTAATAGTATTATTCTTCTCAGCTGCTCTGGTTTAGTTGACAAAGTGGGGTTTGGTTAAAGGTTGGACCCAATGATCCTGGAGGTCTTTTCCTATCTAAATGATTCTATAATTCTGTTTGTTACACGGGCACTGACACTCTGTGTCTGCTAAAAACCCACCTGGATTTTAGTGGCATGAAATTGACTCCAAAATTAAAATCCACTTAAAAAGCCACTTGCATTTTATTGAGATCTTTGCTCGGGTCTCACTAACAGGGTGTCCAGCCCCACTCATGCATCATTCGTTGTTAGTATCTTAAAATGTGCCCAAAACACTCCCTAAATGCAATAAATATGTAGAAAGCATTGTGTTACATGGGCATTTCTGCAATTGAAAAGAGTTTTTGTGGAAGTCTCTTTTCTGCATGCACTGATGAAGGCAATCAACTGCCCATTGCCCTTTCCCTAGTTATTATCTGCTGCCATTGCAGTTGGCTGCTCATCACTGAAACCCAAAGCACTAAAAATTTAAGTGTTCTGCCACTTGTTGCCATAAAAATCCACAGAAAATATGGAGGCAGTCTTTTTTCCTGCTTAGTATTTAAGGAAAATGACCCTAACATTTTGCACTCTGCTTCTTTGCAACTCAGTTTTAGAGAATTCACCAAATGCCCCCTGCTTGTTTTAAAGCAGGATATAAAAAGTAATACTCTGTTTTTATCTGCAGCTTTAAATTGTAGAGAGAAAAAAAAAAAGGCAAAAAAATCCCTAAATATATTATAATCAATAGATAATCCAAAAGGCTTCATTTAAATAGATTTTTAAGACACTACAGCAATCTAAAGGTTATATAAACTTCAGCTAAGCTTCTTAATAGAGGTGTTTAAGCATTATGGAGATTTGATTTTTAACTTAGTGTTGGTCAAAAAGGCCCTCAGCCAGAAAATATGTGAGTTAAATTTGAATGCTAAGCAGAGATTATTGGTTCATAAAGCCACCATAAAGAACAGATATTTTCATAGCTAACATGAGTCACCCAAATTTAAGACTTTGGGCACACATTTCATTCAAAATATCCATGTTTCCGGGGGAAAAAATTAATTAAAAGTAGATTAGCATGTTCCCAGAAAGAAAATGCATTCAGATAATGCAAAGTGCCATGGAGGGAAGGATATTACTCATTCTTTTCTGACCTACAGGATTTAATCTTTCCTTATTAAAATTTAAAAAAAAATAAATCAGTACACCACAGCCTCTCTGCTATCCACCACATCATGAAGCCTTTGTGAATAATTTGGTTTAAATAAACACCCACTAAAATATTGGCAGTGGAGAGGTTTCTTCCTCATTTCAGAGGCAAGAACATTTGATAACCTGTTAGTGCCCTGGTGAGGAAGACCAAACTTGAGAGATATTAAGCAGCAGAACAACAGCTTGTTTGTTTCTCACTGGGGATCTGAGAACCCACAACACAAAAAGGATATTTTGAAAAAAAACCAGAGGAAGCCAAAGCCAGCAGCTTTCAAGAGCAAAGCAGAGCATTTCAGGAGGGATGAGCACGGCAGGAGGGTGAGGGGTTTACTCTGATCACAGACTCTGAGCAGGGGGTGCAAATCTGGAGGAGATTTACACCAGGTTTGCTCCTAACAACCACCCCCTTGCCAGTCCCAACACTCCAAGAATTAACAGGCAAAGAGGAGCACCAGGAGCTGAGGACTAACACCAGCCTTGCTGTGTCACACCCCTCCCCAGCAGAGTTTTCATCTTTCATCTTATTTAAACTTAATTCTCAGAGGGAATCAATTGTCTGTGATCATTGCCAAATGAAAGCACTTAGAGCTGTTAGTGCTGCAAATATATTTATTAATGTTTAGGGACATTCTCAAGAAGCTTCTGGCTTCTATAGCATTTGAAATGTAGAGAAAATAATAATTTTTAAAGAACAAGGACTTTAAATCTGCTCTTGTTTTCTTTCAACTCAGAAATGTTCCTTCCACGGTGATTTGTGTCATTTAGAGGGCCATTTATTTGCATAAGGAATCAGATTTCACTTTTTGCCAGTTTTGTGCTGCTAAAATTGCTGTTTATCGCTTTGCAGCTCCTTCTGCAGGAGTACTGTCTTGTACAAGTCTGGTAAATAGTATACTTGATTTCTTTGTGTGCCAAGTGGAGCACAAAGTCAGTGTGGGGTAGCATTCAGAGCTATCAAAAGAGCTCCCTGAAAAAGGTTTTGATGAGATTTTCCATTTTCTCTCAAAATATCATTTATCTTTATGAGAATCATGGATTGTAACTTTTCAGGGTAATGAATAAAAGACATGACTCATGGATATTTTTTTCTTCTTTTCTATGTTTGTTTTGTTTTGCTTTGTTTTTGGTGGGTTTTTTGGTTTTTTTGTGGTTTTCTGGTTTTGTTTTTGTTTTTTTTTCAAAGGGGGGCTAATGCAGTTACTTAAAATATGATGTGTTTGTGAGAACTTTATTTAATCCAACAGAGCCCAGGACAGTAAATCAATGTTAATCAAGTAATACACCCAGGGGAAATTGGAGCCATTGATCCATTAGGCACAATTATTTGTTACATTTATGAGCTCATCCAGTTAATTAATTATCATAAAACTCACAGTGTGTCAGAGTGGGACCCTCTAAGGGTTTCTCTTCTGTTTACAAAGCAACTAAAACATTTTCCACTTCACAGCAAGGGTGCAAATGTCATGAAGTGCTTCCAATTCTCTCTAGCTACACAAAATACTGTTCCAAACAGGTATCAAGAGATGGGATCAAGCCAGAGAAATGAGTTTCTACAAAGAAATTAGGTATGAATTTTTCACCTGTTTGTTACTTGCAATATCTGTTCTCGTGCATAGTTTTTAATCAAAAAAAGGTGGGCCGTTATTTGGTTACCAGGCTCTGCAGGACCCAGAGAAATTTGGTTTGAGTTTTCCTCAGGACTATACCAGCTGCAAAGGGATCCAAAGATGTGCAAAGAGATCTAAGGAGCTGTAAATCCACATCCTGCAGAGCTTATTTTGCAGAAGGAAAAAAACCTGATGGAAAAAAAGAAGATGGAAAAGCGAGTCCAGGTGTAATCCTGCCTGCGTTCTGGGAAAGCCTGGACCTGGCTCAAGCACCTCTGCATCCCCCTTCAAAAGGCTTCAAAACTGCATCCAAATAAAAACTTTCCAGTCACAATTTGCATTGGTTCCTAGGAGATTCTGGGACTAAACAACAGCTTAAATTATGTTATCACCAGAGGCTCTGCTGTTGTTCCATGAAGATGCTGCTCCTTCTGAGCGTTTCAACTCTTCACTGGATTTGTAGGATTTGCACATCATTGAACCAAAACCTTGTTTCCTCTGCAATCAACTAATTCATACTTTTTCAATATATATTAATTGTGTCTAACTGCTCTGGGCTTTCACTGTGGGAAACAGCAGCTGAGAATTTTTCTACCTTGGGGCAAAAGCTGAAATAAAACCCACTAATTCTTCATACAAAAAGAAAATATTTTATACATTTAACTCTGAGTTCAGCAAAAAACAAATAGGAGGGGGGAAATCAAAGAAAACCCAAATAGATAAGACAGAAATAACTCAATTATAACCATACAGTTATTACATTCATCCTTGAAGGACTTGCTGACAAGTTTCTTTAGAAAAGAACTTTGAGCAGCAGAAAGCAGAGTAGCCCTGACATCAGTTGTAGATTTCTCTCTCAAAATTCTGGCACAGAGAAGTTGGAGAAGCTGAGATTTGGTAAATGGCAGTCCAAATGTCCTTCTCTTCCTACTCAAACAGCTGGAAAAGGATTGCATGAGTCCTACGGCTCTGCAAGGAGTGGAAGATTAGGACATTGTGATGAGATGTCAGAGTCCAGGACATCCCTCTGGCTGCCCTGGCTGACTCGAGACCCTGGCAGGGGTCTTGGAGACCCTGGCATGAGGTCAGAAACACCTCTGGCTTTGATTTTTGCCCGTGGGAGAGGCTGCCAACTCTTTATGAGGAATTACAAGCCAAAAGGGTTTGAGTAGTGTAAATAGGTGAATTGACACAGGGTGGAAAAGTAGAATTTTGGGGTTTTTTAGAATGTAATTCAGGGGTACAAGATGGAGGAATCTGGGCGTGTCCTAGCCTTCTTCTCCTTCATCTTGTCCTCCATGTCTTGGTGTGATGGTGACACTTTTCTGTTGGTTTAAGGCAGAGATTCACAGTCTAACATGGGTGATAGGTATTGGTAATAAATCTATAAACACAGACACGTAGTTTTGAGTATATAAGGTGGGAGCCGCCTGAGGCTCAAGGACAGAATGCTGTGGTGGACTTGCTAGCCAGAGCTCGGCAGGTCAGAGAAAAAATGTTATAGATAAGAAGAAATCAACAACCTTGAAAGCGCAATTGGAAGAATTCCAGACCTCTTCTTTGGCTGTGTCAGGCTAGGGAAGCAAAGACTCTTTACAATCTCGGGGTCACCCTGACCTTCAGAACCCCGAGGAATCGACAATGAGAAGGTCAGGAGTGCTGCTGCCAAAGCTCCTGCTTCCATGTGCCACCACCTCCACCTTCACTTACCTAGAGAAGGACTCCCAAAATTGCTAAGACAGCTCTAGAGCCGTCGCTTTGCAGCTGCTACCAAATACGTCAAACCAAGCTAAAATAGTCAGGCTTCAACCATGGTCCAAAACGTCAAATCTTATGACTTCCTACTGAACTCATTTTCATTCTATTATGTTTTCATTTCATTCTTCCTAAAAAGAACAAAGCCTTCTGTGCAGGAAGAGTACATTCTGTTGCTATCACCTGTTTTTTAAGTCAGATTCCAGGACTTTCTCCTTTATTTTAGCTTTTCCACTTTTTTTTCGTTTTCCTCTGGACAGTCCTCAATCCTAACTTTCTCAGTGCATTGCGAGCACATCTTGTTTTAATTTACTGTTTGTTTGATTTCGGTAAATAGTACAGGGGAAGTTGTCTAAAGTGATGTGAAATAAGTTTTGAAAACAGTTGCAGTATTTAGAATGATAATTGGATTGGCCAGAGATGAGTCATAAGTAATGAAATGCAAGGAATAAAAATTTGATGCTATCTTGTTTGGCTGAAACAGAGTTTTATTCCTTCAGGCCAAACAGAGTCAATAATTATGTATTCTACCTTCTATTTTTATGATTTTTTGGTAATTTTTTTAATATAATGGGATTATGCATAATTCTAAAAGGGAAACATGGTTGTTATGAGCTTGCCCTAAAAACAGCTATTTTTGGTTATGATCTCAGGATTATTCTGTTTCCAGTCAAAGTCAATTCATTGCCTGTTTATGCATTATTACATTAATATCACCTGTAAGATTTATGGAAAGTAGCAATGAAGTAATGAATATGACCCTTCTGCTATCAATCACCCTTCACAAGGGACAATACAAAAACATAACTTGTTTTTACAAAGTCAGGAGCCAAAATGAGAAGTTCCAAAACCAGACTTAAGCATATACAGGAAAAAACACAGGAGCAGTCAAGAGCCAGAGGAAGTGGCCTCAAGTTGGAGAGGCTTAGATGAAATTTAGGAAAGAATTCTTCACTGGAAGGTAGGAACAGGCTGTTCAGGGAAGTGGTAGAATCACCATCCCTGGAAGGGTTCAAGGCACGTGGCTGTGGCAATTGGGAACGTGGTTTTGTGGTGAACGCTGAGGTAATGGTTGGACTCAGTGTCCTTTCCCAACCTAATGATTCAAAGAATCTACGAAATAAATGGAGGGAGAAGCCGCAGCTCTGTGGTGCACAGAAATATTGGTATCAGGAATCCAGCTGAAGAGCAGGAAGGATGTGTAGAGAAAATAAATCAAAGCCTCCTCGCAGGTCTGAGGTCCCAGGGAAGGGGCTGCACCAGCACAGACACACCCAAGGTGCCAAAGATCTTGGTTTTCAGCCCAAAATTTACTCAGCTTGATCATGTGGACTCAACACCATCCCTACCACGGCACCCAGAGGAATGGGGACAGCAGCCCTGGAGGGGAGGCAGTGTTTTTTCCTCCTCACCCCAAATGCAATTACCATTTAGGTTGTAACAGCTTATCAAGTAATGCACATTAAGAGAAAATAATTCAGAGAAGAATTTGAACCTGCTTATTCAAACTGCCTCATTCATTTTTATTGTTTTTTTTTTTCTTTTAATGAGTAAGGAAAGGTTATCTCACATTCTATTCAAGGGAAAAAAACTGAACACATTTGGTTTGATGGCCTATCAGAGACTTATGGCATTTTAAGAACCTCGAAAATGAATCCTAAATGTTTGTAAAGCTGGATTTACAACAGTATTTAACAGTGTGGATCTGGTGTAGGTTTAAAGGAGGGATAGAAAATCAGAATACTTAATGAATTGTCAGGTCTCATTGCCTTTGGCAGCCTTTTCCTCCTACAATGCTCAGAGACACAACTGTGAAGATAAAACAGAGGGTGCCACCAGGTCAGTGCTGAATTATTTACAGTATGGTCTTGTCTTAAACCTTTGGCCTCTGATACATATTTCCATTGGGCAAACATTATCACCAAACCTTATAGATTTAAGCTCCTTTTCTACAACAGTCAGATTCTCTTTGCTGTGCCAGAGAAACAAATCTAGCATAGGGTTTGGATGGGTTTTTTTTTTTGCCAGGGTTTCTCGAGATGAAGCCCAAGAGAGGTAATTGTGATTTACTTTTCCTTTTTTCAAAGAATCACAGAATAACTTGGCTTGGGAGGGTTCTCAAAGACCATCAAGTTCCAAAACCATGCCATGGGCAGGGACACCTTCCACTATCCCGTGTTGCTCCAAATCCCATCCAACCTGGCCTTGGACACTTCCAAAGGATGTGGCATCCACAATTTCTCTAAGCAGCCTGTGCCAATGCCTCACCACCCTCACAGGGAAGAATGTGGTATTTTCTTCTTTTTGTGTTTGGCAGAGCACAAAAAAGAAGCAACAGAAAGGCGTAAGATTTCCATCTGATAAAGGAATAACACCAACAAAAAAAGTATCTTCAAGGCTGATGCAGCCACAGATGTGGAGTTAAAATTTTACTCCACACAGGAACTTTGATGTCTGACAGCAGAGAATCTACACAATAGATACCTTTTCCTTCAAACCAACAAAAAGATTAGAAATAAAGGAAGATTTTTCTCATGTCACTACAGAATTTTGTGTTTATGAAAAGGAGAAATTTGGATGCAGTTTCAGCTTCACACGTGATGTGCAGAAGCTCCTGGTGCATTTTTGTCTCTTGCTTGCAGGACACACATTTAGCTCCAAGCTGAAGCCATTGCATTTCCATCTCCCCTGTGGCAAGTCCTGTGGGAAATGAAGCTACATGACTTCACACATCAGGGAATTTTTTGTACTTCTTGGAACATTTAAACTTCATATTCCTGGAAAGTGTGGTTGTTACAGCAAACCACAGTGATAAAGGCAGATTTATGGAGAGACAGTGCTATACCTCCTTCTCACCCTCAGAGGCCAGACTCTTCTCAATGTGCTTATTCAGCTCATGAGGACTAACACTGGCATATAGAGTAATTCAGTAACTATGCAGGGGTGGTTTAGCTGCATTTCCCATGGGATTAATTTTCTGTAATTTCCAGGAAACCATGGGTTCAATACAAATGGACTTGCAAGACCTCAGTATGACATGGTTGTCTTTCCAGATGAACTGAGGCAGCATTTGGCTGATAAGAACCTTCCAAGAGGGATTAATGTTTTCATTAATGGATAATCAATTGCTTCCCTCTTCCAAACATGAACACAGAATCAAAGCCCCGCTATCCCACGTGCTTTGACAACATGGTGATGAATGAGACAGATTTCAACTATTTTGCAGCATTTTGGAGAGTTATTGCTTGACAACAAGGAGTTAAATCCTTCACTTCTCAGGCTTAATGCACAGCTTCTCCTGCAAGGAATAGACAAAATTATCCTGTGAAAACAGTTTAGGGGTTGATTTGCATTAAACAATTCTGAGCATGTTCATGTAGTTTACAACATCAATCACAGGGAAAAAGATCAGCTATTGAAATGCTTGGGAAAGCTTCCACAAGGAAAGCATTTTGCAGAGTTATTGTACAGACAGAGAATATGAAATTTATTTGGTTTGTGTCTTCCAGGAGACTGTCATAGATTAATCCTCACTGAAAATGACAGGATTTGGGCCTTAGATCTGGACATTCTGACCACCAGGAAAAGCCTAATCTTATACTGGTAAATCCTTCCTTTAGCAGAAATGAATTATATCCTGGAAATGTCCATTTCTCTTCACTGTGCAATGACCATCCAAGCCCACACACATCCTAACATATCACAGACATGAAGAGTTTGATGAGATGAATCACAGCCCACAGATCAGAAAGATGAGTTACCACAGCAATCCTCACCCAACTTATCTCTGTATTGATAAATCAATACTTATTTACTAATCAAATTACTAACAATATACTGTCTTTTAATGTCAACATATTAATATTATTTTATAATTAAATGCAGTGTATTAGTAGTGACATTTATATTTTTGCTGCAATTTGTAATGCTAATTATCAATATTTATTAACTTAAGAAGTATTTACTACTTAAATAATACAATTTTTTTTTGTGGGAACAGCTCCTTGGTCTTGTAAATTTCTTAACTCCTAAAAATTCATGTTCCAGAGAAATTTATTGCTATCTATTTTACAATATTCTGAGACCACAGATCAATTGCCCAATATCAGAGCTATCCACAGCAAGAGACACAATTTTGGTAAAAGGCCCAACACATGGGATTGAGGGATAATGAAATCAAGGTTGCAGTCTGTTCAACAGTGCTGGGATCCATCATTCCAAACAGGAAAGCCAGAATGCATAAACTTCACAGAGATAAAGGGAAAAGAACAAACTATTTTATCTGGCATTGCCCAGAGAAATAGCACTTGGAAAATACACACTACTGATTGGAGATGAAGAGCTCTGTTAAATGAATATCAACTAGCACAAGGACAATTTAAAATAAATTAATAAAATAGTTTGACTGCCATCAGAATATGAGGGAAACTCATCCAGATAAAGTATAATATTCTTATCTACAAGGTGCCACGACTGTCAAACATCCTCAATTCCAGTGTTCAAGATTCCCTGTATATATACAAAATACTCAAGAATCAAAAATATGTGTGTTGTACACAGCCATCTGCAAAATCATAAACATTAACTCTCTGTTGAAAGAAGTAAAAACAGATTAATGTAATTGGAAAGACATTTTTCATAAATTGAATGCTGACACACTGAGTGTTATCAAGATAAATGCTCAGAGTAGCTCTCCCTGTTCTGCCCACTGATTGCCCTGAGCAGAGAGGAAACGTTATGAGATATCCAAGTGGTAATTGGCAAATTCATCTGGAGTGAAAAATGCTCTGGAGCTCAGAGGAGAGATCAACCCCCCCAGCCCTTCCCCCCTGACTCTTCCCAGTCCTCCCACGAACACCCAGGTGTGAACGAGCAGGAATCAATGCTGCCTGCCTGGGTGGGAGCAAAGTCCCATTGATTCTCCCTGGGGTCAAGGAAAGTTGAGGGAGTTCAATATCTCTTGGAATCAACACCTCCAAATGAGGGCTAAAGACCTCTCTTTCCAGCCAACATGGATGCTGTACCTATTTTCAGCCCCGTTTTCTTGATTTGCTCAAGTTATTGCTGCAATTAAGGGCACGAATTGGGGAACAGCAGACAAAGGAAAAGCAGCTTCAAGATTGCCATTGTATTTGTATTTACCATTTAAAGTGACTCATCTCAAGGATGGGCAAGAGTAAACAAACAGAGCTATATAAAGAAAAATCTGCATTTCACCTGGTGCTTCCAAGGTGCAACGAGGTTGTTGGTGGTGGGTATTTTCAAGGTAAGTTAGGGCTTATCCTGAAAAATAATATTAATAGGCCTTGTTCCTTTTGCTGTATCCAAAAGGAATTAACAAGTTTGGATTACTTCTGCAGAGGAAAAGCAAAGTTGGGAGTGTCAAGCAGAAATGAAACTTTGAACCGGGACAGTCTTGGAAATCTCAGGCTGCAGAGCATTTTCTGAGGAAGGTTTCAATTAACAGAGACACTGACAGGAATCAAGGCCATGCACTGGAGATGTAAGATGACAGATTCATGCCACAAGCTGTAGTTCTGTCAGAGCTTTGCTTAATGTGTCTGTCCCTTCACCACGCTGTGAATGACTACAGAGATTAATTGATTTTCTCCACCAGGAAAAAACCTTAAAGACCTACAGGCAGTGGAGAAAGGTCTGTGGTGCAGACCTAGGACACCTGGCTGAAGAGATAATTTTCCTTTGTTTAGGGACTGCTGGAAAGAAACTTGGCCATGGCACCTCTGATTAATATAAAAACTCTTCACTCTTGAAAGAAGCAAGAGTACACATCCAGATCTCCATTTTTGGACACAGAGAAATCTATAAATATGGAGGTAATTGTGGATGCACAGCACGAAATAGCTTTCAGCTCATAGTGAACCCTACCAGTGCATTCCTTCCTCTGGCCCTGTTTCCATAACTTCTCTGGATAACAGTAAAGAAACTTGATGTGGGCTTGGAAAATCTTGTGGAGGGAACCAGTTGTTCAGTTCCAGCATTCTGCCCTGAAGGCACTGAAATAATGTCAGAAATAATTGATTTTGCTGACAAAAATAAAGTAGGCGCCAAAACATACCAGTAGAGCAGTGAAATGCAAATGTTGGGGACAGAGCTGAAGAGAAAACTAAACATAATTCACTCTAGATTATTTATGTTATAAATAATAATTGTTAATTGCTTCAGTCAGCATCAAGAATAATTTGTTTAGCAGCCCATTATACTTTTTTTTTTTTTAATTATAGGAACAGAGACACAAATATAACATGGCAGACGTGCTCTTAAAACTCTGTGTTTAGGTAAGAGTTTCCTCACTGACCCTGAATTAAGGTTTCTAAAACTAAAAAATAGCTTTTTCCCAGTAAACTCTGCTATTAAATGGGGAAACTTGGATGACTGTACAAGGTTTGTACAAATAAATTGTCTGCTTGTTTTGCTGGTGGAAGAACATGATCCAGACTTAGAAGCAGGGTGGCCCTTGTAAAGGAGGAACCTGGGCTCCGGGGTGTCCTTCAGACCTCTGAGCTCTGTTACAAGTTGGCAAGACCCTTTGAGAAAGGCACTTGGCTGGTCAATCGTATCGGTTTCTCGAGGTCGGGATTGAAGGCACGTGAGATGGCATTCTGTGTTTGGACTCAGGTGTTTATTATTTCTTATCAGTGAAACAGCCTCACAACCATGAGTTCAGCAGCCTTTCGTTAGCACGGCACAAAATGGCTAACTAACTCTTGTTACAAGGTCTTTTAAGCCTAATCAAAAACTAACCCTCTCAATTAAGAAGTGACACCTAGATTATTTTCCCTTCTAACCCAATAACTGACCCCTAAAGACCTGCAATGTGGATTTTTCTACCCAATTACAAGATACCACCCAAACCCATGAAGAAGGAAGAAAAAGGAACTCAAGACAGCACCTTGTATCCTCCATCTTGAACCCATCTACAACCTACTAAAAATCCTAAAACCTAAATTTCTCACCCAATGACATACTATACTACACTCTATAATCTATTTCACACTTTTGTTGTCTCTAGTTTACCTTGACGTTTTGGAAACTTTCTCCATGAATGAGGGTCAAAGTCAGTGCTACTCTCAGAGTCAGAACTCCTCAGGGCAGACACAGAAATATTCTCCTTGCCCTGGGTTTCCACAAATCTTTATCATACCTCTCTTGGAGGCCGTACAGAATTCCCATCTTGCCTCTCAGTGTGTTTAAGGTTACCTCAGGAGCGTTTCTGATCCTGCAATGAATCATGTGTGGCCTGGAGACCACCATCAGTCCAGCTGTGGAGGTGTTGCTTTCTTTGACAGGCCTCTCAAGGCATTTATTTGGGTTTAGGTGGAACTTCTGTAGCTTTGAGAAAGCTGCTGGTTGCTCTGCCTGTGGTGCCTCTAGATGTCCAAAAACAAAGGTGGGAGCTGCTGTGGGTAGGGGTGTCCATTACCACAGCAAAAGAGATGAAGTTGCACCTTCACTGCCAGGTGAGGGTTTGAGTTCACAGAGCTGAGGCTGAGCTCTCATTCCATTGCAGTGCTTAGGTGTTGATTTACTCTTTGGCTCAAGTCAAAGAAATAGGAATGTGGGGAAATAGTAAAGGTAAAAAGATTTCCAGAAAGCTGTAAAAGCATGCTAAGAAACAGAAAGAACAGAGAACTAGCTGCAGCTGCAAAATCTGAAAGTATAAAAGGTTACAATGGTATAGCAAGCAAGGACATTAATCAATAGCTTGAGTTTTAGGTTTGGCTAAGATAGACCTTAAGACTGCAGGAAAATATGCTTAGCAAGATAGTAGAAGGTTTTAAGCTTAATAATGGTGTATTGTCAATAGAAAGAAGACAAGCAAGTGTTGTGTGAAGCAGGTGTATGTGTACTTTTAGTAAGTGGTTAAAACAATTGTCTGTAAGCTTTAGCAATGGGCTATTGGCTAGAAAGTTTTTAAAATGTTCTGTAACAAAAAAATCTTTGGCTGCTGCTGGCAGTACATGAGCTTTGCCATCTTCCTGTTGTCTCAGCCGCGTAATGAGGCCGATGCTGCAAATAAAGCTCCAGGAATGTACCCCAGCAGTCCTGTCCTGTTTGTGAAGAGAAAGCTCCCCAACACAAGGAAGGAACCAGCTGGATGTTCAGGTGGACCACACCTGACATGTGTGAGAGGTGTGGACAACACGGTGGATGTTCAGGTGGACAACAGCCAGAGCAGGTGTGACAATGCAGGACAGGCACAGGCTGGCACTCTCTTCACTTCCAGCTTCACAAATCCTCTCTTCACCCGCACCAGATGTCAACAGAGGAATCACAGAATCCTAGAATGGTTTGCATTCAAAAGGATTTAAAGCTCATCTCATTCCACCCCCTGCCATGGGCAGGGACACCTTCCACTAGGTTGCTCCAAGCCCCATCCAACCTGGCCTTGAATCCAATCCTTCCTGCTTTCCTCCTTCAGCTGACCAACAGCTGGAGCATCTCCATAGTCCCTGAGCACCACCTTTACCCCTCTGCAGGAGTCCCAGCAGTGAGTGCCTCTGCCCTCATCCCGTCTCCACTCCTGTCTCTCCTCAGTGCAGCCCACACTCTGCATCAAGCCAGCAGCATTCCTGCTCAGCAAGGTGTAATTCAGGAGCAGGATAATACAGTAGGTGCTAAAGACAGCCCCATTTGCACTGGGAGGAAATGGAAAGCCAGTTGCTCTTCACACAGCAGCCTCAATAGGAGCAGATAATTAACAGGTCTGTCTGTCAGCAAAACCCTGATAAACAACCTGTGCTACCCACAGATTTCTGTTTTTAGGCCTCCCTTGTGATTAAGGTGGAGGCATATGTACAGAAGAAAGCACAGATGTAGAGATACACTTTTAACAACCAATACTGACTAAACACCAAAAAGTTGCTATTACCTTTGAGAAACACATTGCTGTGATTGGAATGATACATCCAGTCAGGAATTAATATTTTAATATTCAGGAAAGTCATACAAATTTTTCAGGGGGAGGAAAGCATGCCCTACACTGAGAAGGTCAGTTGGTGTAGTTGCTGCCTCTCCTCTACCAAAACCTTGCCACACAAACTCAATGCACCACTTAAAGCCTTCACCCCTATCATTTGGGATCTTCAAGTTGAGATTGAACTAGAAGAAATCACGTACAACTCTAAGAATTGTTTTACATTGTGTATGCAACACTTCCAGAACACATCTCAGTTTAAGCCTAGCATTGCCTAATCAGGATTGAATCAAAGACCGAATAATTACTTCAATCCACATTTTAAAATTAACCTCAGCTATCAGCTAAGTTCTTTGGACTAGAGATGGAACAAAATATGCCTGAATTACCCTCAAAATGTTCAGGGTCCTTTCTGCCGAGCATTAAGATAAAGATAATATTGCATATTCATGCTTCAGAGTTCTGTGTCTCCTGGGTGAGATTTGCAGGATTTGAATTTCCCTTGGCACCACCTGGTGCAGATGCATGTGTGTGTGTGTGACTTGCTTTGGCTGGGTTTCATTCCCGCAGCTGGAGGCAGGGCAGGAGCAGCACAGGTCAGTGTGCGCCCAGGCAGGCAGGGAGCAGCTCCTGCTCAGAGACTCCACTGACATCTGTGCTCACAGCATCCACCGGGCTGGGAGTCAGCAGTACATCTCAGGGACTGCTGCCATCCACTCTTGGAGCCTTTTTTATCTGCTCAGGACTCACCTGGCATCCCCCACCTGCCTCTTCTTAGCTGCAGGCCCAGTGTTCTTCCACACCCACAGCACCTTGTGAGGAATGAAATGAGAAACATCTCATGCTACAGCTACCAGACCAACAGGGACCTCAGAATCATAGGGCATGGCAGGCAAACTTGTTTATTTCTTCACAGAATTATTGAGGTTGGAAAAGCCCTCCAAGATATCAAGTCCAACCTGTGACTGATCCGTACCTTGTCACCAGCCCAGAGCACTGAGTGCCACGTCCAGGCATTCCTTGGACACCTCCAGGGATGGGAATTCCACCACCTCTCTGGGCAGCCACTTCCAATGCCTGACCACACTTTCCATGAAGAAATTCCTCGTGATGCCCAACCTGAGAATCCCCTGGCACAGCCTGAGGTAATTTCCTCTTGTCCTCTCACTTGTTCCTGGGATAAGAAGCTGACCCCCATCTTGTTCCCCTACAAAGTCCAGAGTGGAGCTGGCCTGTATCTTGCTACCTCAAAAACAATTTTTTGCATCTGCCTGAAATCCATTTTCCATATAAAGATATCCAGGTAGGATTTAATGAGCAGCCCCGGTCTTTTCCACTCACTACAAGAAACACATTTAGGGCAACAGAGCTGGGAAAGGGCCTGAAGCACCAGGAGCAGCTGGGGGTGGCTCAGCCTGGAGAAAAGGAGGCTCAAGGAGGACATACTCGCCCTCTAGAACTACCTGCAAGAAGGTTGTAGACAGCTGGGTTTCAGTCTCTGCTCCCAGGAAACAAGTGGCAGGATGAGAAGAAATGCCCTGAAGTTGTGCCAGGGGAGGCTTAGATTTGATATTAGAGAAAATTTCTTCACAGAAAGAGTCAAGCATTGCAACAGGCTGCCCAGGGCAGTGGTGGAGTCGCCATCCCTGGAAGTGTAAAAAAAAAAATCTCTGGATGTAGCAGTTGAGGACATATTTTAGTGATGAACCTGGTGGTGGTGCTGGGCTGATGATTTGACTTAATGATCTGATTGCAACTTTAATGTTTCCATCATTCTATAAAGTTTAAGGTCAGGTGAGACCATGACTTTTATTCTGACCTCCTTTTTATTACAAGTCCTAAAAAGAGGATGCACACTCAGTAAATACATTTAGTAGATTCCTCTTTATGTGTTTCAATTTCTCATCAAAATAAGCCTGGTAATTAAGGGAGCCTGTGCTCACCTCAAAGAGGTGTTGCAAAAATTAACTACATTTATATTTCAAGGAAAGATAACTGGATTAATGAGACTGACAAATCCATAAGGAAGTTGATTATTTTGAACCACATGTACTGAAGGCAGGAGTATCACTCCTGGTAGAAGGAGGAAGATGAAGAATGAACTCTTTTAGGGAGCGCTGTCCAACCTAGGCCAGGAATGACACAGAGCTCCTGCAAGAAGAAAAGCAAGATGTGATACTCTAATTTCAAAACACAGGCACATAATGGATGCCAGAATTAGGTAACCAGCAAATCCTCCCTTTGCCTTTTTCTGGCTGCAAAATTGTACCTACAATGTGTTCTTTGTAAAGAAAAGAAAAGGGTGCTGTGTTCATGTGCTTTTATAAAAACACAATTCTTGTTTGACTGGGTTTCTTCCCATTCCCACAATGTGAGCATTACTGGTATTTCTAGAATAATTTTCACACCTATTGTGATTTTCAGGTCTTTTCCTGTATCTCCTTCCTGTACACGTCCAGAAGGGACTTGGTGAAATGTTCTTGATCATAAATGACAAAATCAGAGAACACAAGTTTTATCTGCGTGAAATAAATGTAACAGAATTTTTTAAAGACCATCAGATAAACAGCTTTTAATTAGATCAACCCCATCAGTGTTGTCCTGATGTTTTGCACCTATTACCCAATAGACCTCATGTTATTCATGATAAATTTTTGTTCATTTTGGCAATTCTCCAATTCTGGGAAAAAAAAAAAAAACACAGTCCATTCCTTTGAGCGGTTTTAAACATTTCAGCCTAGTAGAGAATTGATGTTTTCAGCTGATCAGGTCTCCTTTTCATTTTGCCCAGTCTCTGAGACACCACAGGAGGCCTCAGGCAGAGGTTCTGGTGCTCTTCCCATCCTTCCCTTTGGGAATTCAGCACAGAACAGGGAGTAGAACCATTATCTCCAAGGATTTTGGTTTCCCTCCAAAACTCTCTGCTTGCCTGACATAACATATGTCCATATTCCCTGCCTAACATATGCTACTAAACTGTGAGTGGATTGCTAAAAACACACTTTACTCTTCCTTTCATTTATCCATACCTACAATGCATTTGATTTTACATAAAATACCTCTTTCTAGGCTACAGATTTAATATTTATTGCCTAGGTAGATGAACTGATGAGCAAAAAAGCATTGGATTTTTTGCTTATTTGAAACATTTATGACAGATGAGCTGCAATAATTATACAGACACCATATTTAGTGCATTTTAGTTAATTTTCAAATAATATTCTTCTCTCAAGAAAAAACATCTGAGTTTTGACAACGGAGTTTTGATAAAGTGCCAATTAACTCCAAAGGAAATTTAGGATCTAATTCTATCCTTAGTCACTAGACAACTCAATACATCTTTAAATCCACTAAACATTGAGTGAGGGTGAAGCTTTGCACCACCTCAGGTTAATCAATTGCCAACTCCATCTTGCTTTTTTGACATTTTAAAACCTTATAACCTCTGCACTAATGAGAATTCACTGTTATTTAACTGAGAAAAAGGTGCTGCATAGCTGCCATGTAAGTTAAACACACATGGCACAGCAGAAGATGCAGACAGGATGTGAGGATGAATATGTATATGCTACTTAATGCACAGACACCTAAATGGGAATTTGCAGATTGAAGGGAAGAATTCTCCTGTAAAAAACAACCAAAGTGTGCCACCAGTTTTTAATGAGCACAAGAAGGATACTACGACTGACAGCACTGTGATCCAAAGCAGAAATCCTTGCTCAAAAATCCTTGCTTTAATCCTTGCTCGTCCTCAGCACACCAGAGGGCAGAGACTTCTCTTTGATACACAGAGGAAAATGTTCTTGCCATCAGGACGTTAACCCAGGACAGGGGAATCCTGCTTTTAATTCACTTCTTAATCCCACTAAAGCACCTGGTAGGTTACTAAGCACCAGCTTCAATACTCTCTTGAAACCAACAGAGAAAAAAACTCCCTTCTGTCTTCAAGAGATGTTGCCATGATAAATGTTTTTAAAGTTACAGGCAGCTTTGTAATAGATATTCCCTACAGTGACTTCAGACAAATCTGCTAAAGATGAGGGTAGATGAGCAACTGCAGGAGAACCATTCATAATAAATACACCTGTTGATCCAGAAATATCTTTTTAAGTTCTGCTGTAAACCCAGGAGTCATCATAAAACTCATCCCTGAAATTTATCAAGATGGAAAGCATTCACAAGAGTTCTGCAGGCAGACAGAATATATAAGTACAAAAAGGAGGTTTCTTCCTAAATACAGAGCTAAATGGTTAGAGGCAGAATGAATTTATTCTCATCTTTTTGTTTTCAATGGTGTTCCAAAGCAAACAGAGTCAGAACATGAAAAATTAAGAGATATGGATCTTTTTTCAACAGCAGGTTCTCAGTTTCTTATAAAATTAATATAGTCTCTCGAATGTTCTTCAAATACTTTTATTAATGGGGAAGTTTTTCTGACTGTATTGATTTCTGAGGCAAAGTCTCTTGGGATTTCTTCCCCAAAAATGAGCATCAGTGTGATGGGTGAATTGGCTGAATCCTAACCAGGAATCAATTTCTTGCTCTTCTGAAAGGGAAGAGTAGCAAGGCAAAATTTGCATTTAAATCCTTCTGTTGTAGTCTGTTTTACCTAATTTCTGTTTTTATTATTTTATTTAATGATAAAAAAATTGTTCATGTTTCCTTTGCTTTGCAGCCTTGTTGATGTTTCTACAGGTTTCTCAAAATGAAGGAAAATGCCCAAGCAAGTCCCATTTTCTATGCAGAGGATTTAAAATCTGAGGGGATTTTGACATCACCGTGGCAGTGACCAAACACTACAGCACATACTGGGAGAACCTTGAAGATGCTCAAAATTTAACTGGTTCTGGCCATGAGCTACCAAGCGTGCAAATTTCATGTTCTTCCTTCTTTGAGCAGGCTGGAGTAGAGAGCTCCAGACTTCCTTCCCACCCCAAATCCAGCAGTAATTCAGTAGGAATTTGGGCACACCTGGCCTTCAAGACCAGCCTTGTGCCAAGTGCCCTTTGTGAAGGACCCCAAATCTCCTGAGGTGCTGGTGAGTGGCTCTTTGTAGTGGCAGCAGGGCAGAAAGCAGAGGGTGATGGACATGCACAGCCCAGAGGTCAGGAAAACTTCCCCCAAATGCTGTGGGGCAGGATGGTTTTCCTCCCTTCTACAGTTTCCTTTCAGGCACAGGAGTGTGTTGGGAAGAATTTCTGCTGTGGAGGGACCCGTGGAGCCAAAACACATTAATCAAAACTGAAGAAAGCAGATTTTATTCCAGCACCTCATCATCTTTGTGCTTCGTTGCCCCAAGACTGTTGTTAATGTCACCTCTAAAATCCCATTAAAAATGGACCCCTTCAGGGCCTGGGTTAGGTCTCTTCAGAGCTAACCAAGCACCCTTTAGAATGCTGTACAAATATTCCTATCAGACCTTGAATGAAAAGTTAATAAATTCCAAAATTGTCCTCTGTGGAGCGAAAGGGGAGCAAATGCAGCAGCCACTTAAATCATAATTCGTGATCTGAAAATATGCAACATTAAGCACAGCCATATTTTAAATAGCAAGAATTACTTTGCAGGGCTGGAGAGGTTATAAACCACTTCTATTTGTATTTCAGGAGCACTTACAATGCTTTGTTTTGAAAGCTTTATATTATCTTGTAAAATCAGCTCAGAAAAAGACACTGTTTTGTCATTGTCACCACAATGATGGCACCGACCTGTCTGTCTCTGTGCTTTGTTCTCTTCATTGAGAAACAAAGATCCCACATATTTTATTCTTTCTCCTCCTACAGGCACTGAGTGGGGTGCAGCTCTGCCAAATGGGAATGGCAATTGCTCTAAAGGAATTAGAAGCTCTCCAAAAACACCCCTGAAATATTCTTCTGACAAAGCAGGACCTTACCCTGCCCCGAATTCCCTCTCATCCCTGGTGCCTTGCTTTGAGGCCTTCAAGTGGAGGTTTCTCAAGCACTCTTGGATGGCTGAAAATTCTGGATACCTGCAGGAGGAGTGTTCAGTGATCCTGAGCTTGCACACCGTTGGTTGTTTTCTTTAAAAGTCAAAGTTGTACTGAAGAAAGCAGCTGACACAGAGCTGTGGATCTGGCTGGGATTGCTGGCAAGCTTCTTTGGTCCTGGATTCTTAAAATATTGACCAACTGCAGCCTTTGTATCTTGTGTATGAGTTGTAATTGATTCATGTGCTTCTCTGTCACCCTGGCAAATTTTTAATCCAAGGTCAAAGCTATTTTATTATGATTATCTTCAGTCTCCAATACCTTCCAAGTGTTCAGAGCTCTCCTGGGGAGAAGAGATAAAATATAATTTTTAAAAGTTCCTAAAATTGATTATGAAAATAAACAGAAATAATTAATCTTCTATCACAAAATATTCCTTTTAATCCACTGGTGTCCTGGTGGACAGGAAGAAGTTCCCGGAGAAGGGGTTGTCCTCATGGGTGCAGCTCACAGGAACTTTTTGAACTTTGCTGTCTTGAAAACATCCAAACCCCTTCTAGCCAAGGTCAAAGCAAACAAATCCACTTATTTTTCCCTTTCTCTTCTGTTGCAAACAGCATAAAATTTTCATCAGTTCTATCTCCTTTTAGCTTTGCCTTCTAGAAATAATAATAAAAATCTCCAACCCCCTTCAGCTTTGCACTTTATCAATTGTATTACCCAAGGGAGGGATTGATGATGACCCAGCCTGGGGTAAACGAGGAGCACATGCATGTTCTCTGCACTTGAAAGAGCTCCTTAAATTGGCAGCCCTGGGACATGGATTTCCAAAATGCCATCCCTTGGAGCAGATCGAGTTAATCTGACAGATTTGGAAAGTCTTATATCAGCTGGGACATCGTCTGCAATATCTCTGACAAAAATACCTCCCATTCAGCACAGAGCTTGGCATTGGTCAGTAGGAATTGCTTTTGTGGGCCACAAGAAATCTGACAAATTTTCAGATTAAAAAAATATATCTATATATGTGCAAACAACTCAAGTTTGTTGGTACTTGAAATGTCCCAGTTTCAAACAAATGTGTTTTCAAACAAACATAATTAAAGTCTCATTTTTAAACTTCTGGTTTTGGTGGGGTTTTTCTTTTTTTTTTTTTTTTTTTTATTTCAGGAACTTTACATATGAAGGAATTTGGAATTGGACTTCAGGCCTGGAAACTGGGTACTTAGAGTACTTAAATCTCCAAATCCAGCATGCCAGATTGAATTCACAGAAATGGGGACCTTCCCCTTCCAAAATGAGTTCAAGACATGACACTGAGGAAAGGTGTGCCTGAAGGAAAGGAACCTTTTCCTGGGGAGGACAAAAGTCACAATTCAGCACTGGAGGAAATAGTATCAGCTCAGTGGGGTCTTACACTGGTGTCAGGGTTTCAAAGATGGGGTGAGGATGGAGGGAAGAACACTGGACAACAGATTGAAGTGAACCAGCCACAGAGCAGGGACTTCATTACTTCCAAAAAAAATCCCTGGAGACTTTAAAGGATTTTTAGGCTTTATCCCATCCCAATTTTTAAAAGCAGAAGTTATGGCAAGACTGGAAACTCTGCCTCCAGCTCCTGATTCAGACACACAGCCATGAAAGGCTGAGCTGTTTTGGAATCACAAAACCACAGAATGGCTTGGGTTGGAAGGAACCTTAAAGCTCATCTTGTTCCATTTCCTGCCATGGGCAGGGACACCTATCCACCAGCCCAGGGTGCTCCAAGCACTGTCCAGCCTCGCCTTGGATATTTCCAGGGATCCAAGGGCATCCGCAGCTTCTCTGGGTACCCTCATAGGGAAAGATTTCTTCCTAATATCCATTCCAAACTCCTTTTCAGTTTGAAGCCATTCCCCTTGTCCTGTCCCTCCATCCCTTGTCCCAAGTCCCTCTCCTGTTCTCCTGAAGCCCCTTCAGGCACTGGCAGGAGCTCTAAGCTCTTTCTGCAGCCTTCTCTTCTCTAGGTGAACACATCCAGGTCTCCCAGTCTTTTCTCATAGGACACATGATCCATCCTTCTAATAATTTCTGTGGGGCTTCTTTGGACCTGCTGCAAGTAAAAGAAGAACATGGACGCCCTGTTCAGAGCCATGGGGACACCAGCTCTGTGTCACCAGCTACAGCTGGTGGTTCAAAGTTTACTGCTCTCATCTTGTCTTAGGCTGGGAGTGTGTGTTCTATTCCCATCTGTCAGAGGTGGGGCAGTTCTCTTCTGACAATTGGGCAGTTTTTTCTTTACCTCTTCCACAACCAATCCTCCCTCCAGGAGTTCTCTTCTGTTCATGGGCCATTAATTATTAATTATCTTCTGCTCATGGGCCACTGAGTGTCCCTGCATGGCTGAGAAAATTCCATCATCCCACTGGGAGAGGCTCTGCCCAGGGGGAGGAGCCAAGCATTCCTACCTGGATCCAATCTGACCTTGGAACGCCACAGCAGCCTTTGCCCACTGCATTCCCAGAGGAGCAGCTTTCTGCCCCACTGCATTCCCAGAGGAGCAGCTTTCTGCCCCACTGCATTCCCAGAGGAGCAGCTTTCTGCCCCACTGCATTCCCAGAGGAAGCCCAGGCCCATCTCCAGCAGCCCTGGAGCTTCAGAGGAAAATTCCAGCCTTGTCCAGGATCCCTGCTCCAGCAGAAGCACAGCTGGCACTGCAGGAGGGCTGAGCCACCATGGAATGGCACTGCTGCCACCACCCTGACCCACAGGCTGCCAGGGCCTGCTCTGACTCTGTCAATGTTGTTTTGTATTACTGCATTTTTACTTTATTTTTATCTTCTTCCCTAGTAAATAACGGTTATTCCTACTCCCACATCTTTGCCTGAGAGCCCCTTAATTTCAAAATTATAATAATTAGGAGGGAGGGGGTTTACATTTTCCATTTCAGGGGAGGCTCCTGCCTTCCTTAGCAGACATCTGTCTTTTCAAACCAAGACACATCTACAGAGATGTAGAGCCTGCAGTGCAACGTGCAGCCATTCCTGGCTGGCTGCTGGGCTGCTCCACAGCTGCACTTTCACGTGAGGAAATAGGGCAGCTCCACAGCCCTGACTCTTCTCTTTGACCTGGAGCTGCTGCAGCATCATGAGAGCTGAAGGTCACAGAGCCTTTGGGATTATGGTTGGGCAGATGCGCAGCCAGGACACATCTGTCTGAGCTTCTGGGTGCTCTGGGGGCTTTGCTGGCAGCTTCAGAGGAAAGATCAGAGGGGAGACAACACTAACACCACATTAAAGGAAAACCTGTGCTCGCTGAAAGGTCAGCAGTTCCCAAAGCTACTCAGAGACACCTCTCCCTGATAGACACGTTATTGATGCACTCAGGGGAGGACTCCTGTGCCCTTCTTTAAGTTGTGTCTGTACCTAGAATGATGGGAAATATATTCAATGGACAGAATTGAGCTATTATTTTTAATTCTCCCTTTAAAAAAAAGAAAAAAAAAGAAAGAAAAAGAAAGATTGCTGCATGTCTTTGAGCCAGATCCACCTAATTCATGCAGACAGTCTCCATGGCAGGGCAGCAACCTGGGAAAATTGTAAAGTTTCTTCCTGACCTTCTCCAGCCTTCCTCTTCCCCATCTTTTGATCTCAGTCTCCAGACATCTCCCCATCCTCCTCCCTCCCCCTTGGATACACACTTTGTTCTGTATCTGACTACTACAGACATTCTATTTCAATATTCACTTGCTTGGAATAAAATGCTTCAGTTCTTTCAGGCTTTCCTCATTGGGCATGTTTTTTTAGGAACTACTCTGTATCTTAAAAAAGTAATTTTCTCCAAGATAAGAGCTTCTGAATGTGTTGTTTTCCCTGTAGACACCTAAATAGCACCACAGAGCACAACCTCTTAATGCTGACTTCCTTTCAGAAACTGTTCTGTCTAATTAGTGGCTCACCAGAGACCTTCCTAAGCCAGACATCCATCTAAGGAAAAATTGCTTATGATTGCTATGGACTGAAAAACCCAGAAAGCCACATGAAGAAAGAAAATTTTCTGGCTAATAATGTGTCCTCACGAGACCAAGTTTAGCTCTATTCTCTGAAACCACTGAAAAGGCACTAAATTAAGCTTGGAAAGCGAAGGGAGTTCATCTGGAAGCAACTGGAGGAGGAAAGGAAGAGGTCTGGTCAGCAGAGGTTTTTATGAAGAGTTTCCACCCCTTAAAGCACAGTGTATGATCTCCCTATTTAACCTTCTCAGCTCTGGAGGTCTGAAATTTGCCATCTTTGCGCGTAACTTGCTGAATACTGTGTTATTTTGGTGATCCTGATGTGGCTCCTCCTTGATTTCCAGAGGAGTTTCTTGACTCTGCAAGACTCTGAAATACAGAAAAGACACAGAATGGTAACAGCACTGCTTGTACTGTGTAGTTCTGCCTGATTTTTCACTGTGTTCTTTTTCCAACTGAAAAGAGACTAATTAGCCTCTCTTTTGTATGTGTGCACTCACTTAAGGAAGGAAACATCATCAGCTACAACTTCATCAGCTCTTTCCCAGCTGCCCACTTCTCAGCCTGCTTGCTATTTTTTACCACATTAACCTTTAACCTGAAGATAAAAGTGTTTATTGATTTATTTGTTTATTTGATTATGGAAGGCAAATTGTTTCTGAACCTGGTTTTGTAAATGCTGAAAGATTTGCGACAGGAAAAAAAAAAAAAAAAAAGCGGGGGGGAGATTAGTATAAATGTCCTTTCCAAAAAAACATGAGATCTTCGCAATGAAAAAAATCTCAAATTAGGAGGATTTCTCCACAGTGGAAAAGCGTCAGAGTGCTGACCCTGCCATGAGTCAGAGTGTCTGAATGGGCATAAATCACAGAGAGTGGTATTGATTGACTTCAGTCACGCTGCATAATTCATCAGTGTGAGCAGCTTATCATGCACTGCCCCTGGACAGCACAGCAGCTCCTGCAGCCCTGCTCACACAACCTGAGATTTCATCATTTCAGAGCCCGGGGGCAGCTTTAGCCAGCACGTTCCTTCCCACTGCACGAGGGTGAAGGACATGGGCACAAGGATCTGCTGTGGCCCACATGAGGACAAGTGAACCATTAAATGTAAGTAACTGGAATATTTATGGCCATAAATCCATTAAATTAGGCTGGAATAAAAGCAACAAGTTTAGAGTTTTTCTATGAAGCACAAACTAACTTTGGCTTGACAAAGTGGAATTAAATGGATGCTGGAATGTCCTTTTTTTTGTTGTATGCTCCAGTGTTACATTATTTTGTCAAGACAGAGTTTCTTTATTGAAGAAGTCTTTAACAAAAGGAGTCAGAGTCTGCAACTGCAGCCCAGATTTATAGACTGAACTGAGAGGTCCTTGAATTTATTTACATTAGTCTTCCCTGTAAAAGCACTGGAAGAAGTCAGGCATCTCCAGAGACTTTGCTCTTAGAAGGGGCCAAATAAATCACCTGCCAGAGGGGTCTTCTGTAGGGATAAAAAAAAAAAAAAAAAAAAAAAAAAGAAAAGGAGATCAGCTTCCAAATTTAGGCATCTAATTTTGGACTTGGAAGGTGAAAATCAAATAATTTTCCTTGTTGGTTTCCCAGAATAACTTATCACTCTGCAATGAATTTCATGGTTCTCTGCAGAACATTCAGGTAGTTAAAGCTGAGGACAGCTGGATGAAGATGAAAAGCCTGGACACTGGGAAGAAAAGAGAACAAGGTACTGAAAGTAGAGCATGAATGAAGATATTCAGGTCTTAACTGCCTTTAAACTGACAAGTACAACTCAAGAAAGTAATAGGAATGTCCTCAATTCACACCAGCCTTCTGGTTGGCCTGATTTTCTCTGATTTTCCTTCAAATGTGAACAGGAATCAAAGAACATTTTAAAAGACAAAGTGTAGATGAGGTATGTGACCTCCTGTTCCAGCAGTTGTTTTCCAGCACACAAACTGAGAGTTGCAGTGACACTGGTCAGGTGAAGCCTAAGAGCAGCCTGAAGTTAAACTCCTGGATAATTGGGTAAGAAAACAGGGACAGGGATAAAACAGGGAATAAAACAGGGCTTGCATGAAGGTCAGTCAGTGTAACTGAATTGAACAGTAGTTATTAAAAGTCCTCTTTATTCCTTTTTGAGTTAAATTCCTCTCTGACTCCAGTGGCAAACTCCAAGTCTCACAGATTTGTGAGCAGGTATGTAGAACTTATTTATTTTAATATTTCTGGACAGACTTCAGAGACCCAGTGTTGCCTACACAGGCACACTCAGACCTGCTCCTCAGAACCTTTGGATTTGCCATCACTAACACTTCATTTTCTTCCTTCCAATCCATACCCAGCATTATTGCAATGAAGGTGTTAATGTTGCACACTCCTGCTCAGAAAAGTGAATTTAAAAAGGGAAACTTTCAGACCAACAAGAAGCCTTTTCAATATGGATGCAATCCACAACACATGAAAAGTAGGAAATACAGTCACTTTTTAACAGTTCAGGGTTTGTGTACTGGAAGAATTCCTTGAGTTTTCAAACAGTGTCAATACCCTGCAGCCTGCTTCAAATGCCCATTCCTGAGGGCTGTGTTTTACATAGGAAACAGAATTAATGATGTGACAATAATGATGTGTTTGCTGTGCCATGCTAAGGAGACCTCTAACTTCACACAGTAGGGCTGACTTAGCCCACAGCAGCAGCAAGAGCAAGTTAAAACAATCTTAGACTTGCTTTTAAACTTGGACTTACTTTTGGAATAGGAGTGCAGCCTGAGGCAGTTTTATGCTCTGGTTCACTCATTTTCTTAAACCATATTTTGTATCTCAGTTTATTTTACAAGTTGTGAATTTTTCTAAATGTATGAGAGGCTCATGCAGAAAAGACTGCACAGACTACAAAATACAAGAACACATCTCTGCGTAACAGTGAAACTCTTTATTCCCAAGGGGGAAAAAAAAACCCAACAAGCATAAATCACATTTGCAAGAAGCATATGGAACAGATGAGGGCAGGTTTCTAAGCTCCTTGTGCACGATCAGTATGACTTTAGTCTTGTGTCTTCATGGTCTTGAACAATACCTTTCAGCAAGATACACTCCAGTGAAGATGGAAACAGCGTGAGTGATCCCAAACACAAAATGCCAAAGGGGAGCTGTGTTTGTTTCTGCTCTCTCCCACTTAATGAGCAGATTTCCACAGCTACCATGTGCCCTCATGCTCATCCCAAAGCTTCCCTGAGTGAAGACACAAATAAGGCAGCAGCTGAGTGCTGCAGTGTGTGACGTTCTTATTCTAAGATGGAGATCTGGAGAGAGTTTAAGCACAGTGGACGATAAACTCAAGATATATATATATATAGATATAATTTTTCATTTTTTAAATAAACTTGTGTCCTGTTTGTAACAACTTGAAGCTGCTGATGGGAAATTTCCTCCTGTCCTGATGATTTTCCTAGTGGATATTCAGGAAATAACTCCCGGCCCAGCTCTCAGAGAGAACATGCACATCTTCGCTGCACAGGAATTCCAGGCTGCAGCTGTGAATTCAATCCCAGAGCAATTAAATTGATAGGTTTGCTGCAAGTCTTTAAATCTGTTCAAAATATCATGAATTCCAGTTAACCCTCAAGTCCACTTGATGTCAATCCCAAATGAGAAACAAGATCTTCTCCAAGTACATCCATGACTCTGCCTAAATTTCACAGAATACCAGGATGGGTCAGGCTGGAAGGGACCACAGAGGGTCCCTTGGTCCCAGGTCTCTGCTCAGGCAGGGCCATCCCAGAGCACAGGGCACAGAGTTGTGTCCAGATGGCTCTGGAATATCCCCAGTGAGGAGACTCCACAGCCTCTGGACAATCTGTTCAGTGCTGTCAGTAAAGAAGTTCCTCCTCACGTTCCTCATGTTGTCACCATCCCTGGCTGTGTTTAGAACAAGCCTGGATGTGGCACTGGGTGCCATGGTTTAGCTGAGGTGTTAGGGCACGGGTTGGAATCTTGAAGGTCTTCTCCAACCTGGTCATTCTGTGATTCTGTGAATTCAGCTGGAACTCCCTGGGCTCAGTCCCTGCCCCTTCCTCTGGTGCCATTGCTGGGCCCTGGAGCAGAGCCTGGGCCCTGCTCTGACCTTCCCTGCACCCAGGGACAGCCAGGAACAGACAGGGACAGCCAGGGACAGCCAGGGACAGCCAGGGCTGAGGCCCCCTCTCAGCTGTGGCTCTTCTCCAGGCTGAGCAGCCCCAGCTCCCTCAGCCTTTCCTGGGCAGGGAGATGCTTCAGTCCCTTCATCACCTGTGCAGCCCCTCCTGGCCCCGCTCCAGGAGCTCCAGGTCTCTTTTGCTCTGAGAGTTTCCTTCCCCACCAAAGGCTGTGGAATTGCCCACAGTCTCTGCTCCCATGAAGGGATGTCTCAGGGGGTCACTTCTGGGGCCCTTGTATACATGTTGCTCTTGTAGACTTTGCTGGGAGTTTACCTTATGGATAGGAGAGACGTCTGCAGATGACAGCACGAGATCTCCAAAATCTGCCAGTGAATTCTGCGTTTTACCAGTCGTTTCCTACTCTGAAGGATGTTCTGTATGTCTGTCTAATTATAGCAAAAACTGTGCAGATTGTGTCAAAACTGCCCACTATTATCCAGGCTGTACCAGCCACAGCTGACAAAATATGCACATCCCCTAATTAGGAACATCTTAAAACTGACTTATTTAAATTAAGAAAACCTCCCAGCCTTCACTTTTTGACAAGTTACTCTGAGATTCTTGGAGGAGGAAGAGAACGACAGCAGGAATATTTTAGATTTCTTCCCTCATTTCCTACCTCTACAGAGCACTAAAATAAATTACAATGTGCAAACAATACATCAGAAAGAAAGGCTTTGGCTTGACAGATTGCAGGGCACAGCATTAAATATAATTGTGTTGTTCTGAAGATCTGAAGTACAGAATGTAACACACTTTAAATGCTTTGTTATTCTTGAGATCTCCAAATGTTTGGACACCCCAGGTGATAACTTAATTCCTTCACCCATTGACGTCACTTTGTAAGAGAGCAGAACACAGCTTTGCTAATGGTACAGGACGACTTCTAGCTTGATTTTCCCAAATTTCAATCTATGCTGGGGATAATGTGAACAAAGGCAGCAATTCCATCTGGATTCCTTATCTACATCGTACAGCTCACTGTCATTTTGTGGTGACAAGTACACTTTGTGAGGTAGACACTTTTCCAAGCACCTGCAATTCTGCTCTCCAACCCTAGTCTGAAAGTCTTTACCTCCAACCAGCTGCAACTTGATGATGAAGAAGGTCACATTCTGCACCTAAGAGGAACCTTTGCAACCCCAGGCTCCTTCTAATACAGCAGGGCCAAAAACTAAATTGAATAATTGAGCTCGGTGAAGATCCTACGTGCAGGTTTCATGTCTAAGAAGTGATGAGAGGGCAAGAAAGGAAAGAGAGAGTTATTCACCTCAAAAACAAAGCAGAGACACTGCTCTGGATCTCAGGGCATCAGTCAGTGGATGGTGAGAAATTGAGCTGTGCATCACTTGTTTTCTATATTTTAAGTATTTTATAATTGTTATTATCATTATTATCATAATTAGTTACTTTCATCCAAAGATTTTCATTCAAGAAAGTGGTATTAATTTCAAAATCTCCAGTCAAAGTGACTTCAAATTAGATTTCTGGTTAAGGTTTTCAATGCTGAAAGAGATGAATATGGCCCTCAAACAAGTACTTGGCAGAAACAGAGTGAAAATCTCCAGGTTTTAGTCCATTTTCTTCCAGAGCTTATTTCAGCAGGAGAGAAAATGTCAGTTAGAGTTGTTTTGCCATTGTCCAGCTTCAGGCCTTTTAGCATCTGATTGGTTTCTGCAGGTTCGTTTTTCATGCTTAAGGAACATGGAAATCCAAGTGTAGAGCTCATAAAACAAAGAAGTGCTGTCGTCAGCTGTAACTGGGAATAAAAGTCAGGCTCAAAAAATAATTACAAAAAATCCAAGTATCCCATGATAGACATGCAGAATTTGGTATGATTATTGCTTATTGATGACAAAAGTTATTTTTTAAAGAAAAAAATTCACACAGACACATATATATATGTATGTATGTATATTTTTCTGGTAACCCTAATAAACAATAATTAATTTATCTGATAAGATAAAGCCTAAACTAAGTACTGCCTGAAATTCATTATCAATAGTGCTTTTTAATTTTATTTTCCAGGAGCTTGATCTGTAAAAACTGAATATGGCTAACAAAATAATAATCTAGGAGGAGCAAGGTTCAAGGAATTTGATTTGCAAGCAGGCCAATATGTGGGGAAAAAAACTAGAAAAACTCAATATCTTTTTGATAACATTTTGGCAGGGAAATTACTGTTAAAGCAATTCAGAAGCCTTGATGAAAACTACTTTGAAACCGAGGTGAGGAAATTTTCTACTTCTGAGGTAGATCAGAGTCCATCTCATTTAAAATCAGTGAAAGATGGACTTCAAGAAAAAAACATTTTTATTAATAATGTGTTTAGTGAGCCTGGTGTTTGGAAGAAGGGAGAACAGTGGTGAAACACCAAGACCCCTTTTGTAAAACACGATAAATGTAAAATATTTCTAGTCACAGACCAAGTGTTAGAACATGAAATACTTCTATTTCATCATTGGTTCAATAAAACTTATTGATTCCCTGCAGAAGGCAGCTGTTGTTCTCTAAGCTGGCAAATCACAAAACTTCTTTCTTTATTATAATTCTTTCTTCATACCTTAAATAATTGAGAAACTGCAAAATTACCTTTATGTAGTCTCAAACACTTGGAGAGAAACAAAAGGAATTTCATTTCTCTTCATGTATTTAAGATATTAATCACTCGAGGAGCTACATCTCCAGTCCTTGCCCTGCTGTTTTCAGATGCAATGTCAAGCTTTCCTCCAGTTTTATTTATTCATTATTCTAAGCATTAATTAATAAATCCATTTTGGAGCTCAGAGTATGCTGCCCATTAATTTCATGAGTGTCCTAATTTTCAGCAGTTCTCAGTCTTGCACAGGGTGATGATTTTAATACTCATACTACAACCACTGAAAGATTATAAAATCTTTTAGCTATTACTCTAGGCAGTTGGTTTGTTTGGGTTTTTTTTGTTTGGTTGGTTGGTTTTTATTGGGTTTTTTTTGTTGGTTTTTTTTTGTGGTTTTTTGGTTTTTTTTTTTTTTTTTTTTTTTTTGTCTGAAGAGAAGGAGCATGGCCTGAAGTACCAAATTGAAATGTTTAATGGATTTTATCTCACCCCTGTAATATCAAGCCATAAGTAGTTATGACAATACCTCCTTGAAGTATGGAATATTATGATGCCCGAAGCTGGTGGTACTTCCGTTGTTCAAAATGTCAAACACGGGTTTTCCTCTCTTTTGCACCTCAAAGCAGAGCTCAGGGAGATAAATATTTCCATTTGGGTGTCTCTTTCCCAGGCACTCATGAGCACTGCCAATGAAACTGTGAAGGTTTTCACAACTGCTACTAACAAGCAAGTGGAGGAGGAGTCGTTTGCAGGACAATTTGCCTTGTGGACTGCAGAGAAGAATTAAGTCTTCTTTATTTCAGTTGTTCCTGAATTAGTGAAGCAGCTGCCCTGTCAGCTGAGCATTGGACATTGGAGCAGGAGCAGCTGCTCCTTGGGTAAAAACATGAGCACTTTGGGTTCTTCCTCCATTGTAACTTCCCTGCTAGGAGCTACATGCAGGGTTTTTGGGAAGGTGGAAGCTGCCTGAGCTGATGCTGTCCTGTCCCTCCTGGCTCTCATGGATAGAGTTGACATTCCCAGCCTTTATTAACATCTGTGCTGCACACAGCAGGCCAGTGTGGGTTGCATCACCTCTAAGTGACATAATTGGGAGCTGCTGATCAAAATCCTGCTGGTTCTTCTCATGGACTCACAGAATGGGTTGGATTGGAAGGCACCTTAAAGACCATCCAGTTCCTCTCCCTTGCCATGGGCAGGGACACCTTTCACTATCCCAGGCTGCTCCAAGCCCTGTCCTGATCCACTTCCAGGGATCCATGGACAGCCACAGCTTCTCTGGGCAATCTGTGCCAGGGCCTCACTAGCCTAGGCTCTAATTTCTTGATACATTCCAATTACAATCGTCAGAGGTCCTGAGAAAAAAATTAGTCCTTCCCTACAGTGAATAAGACTGATTAATTCTTTTTTCCACTGTAGCTTCAGGGTTCCTTCCACAAGCATAGGGAGGAAACCTTCTCATCAAGGAGTGGATTATTAATTTCCTGAGGGTCAGAGGTGTACTAATCATGTTCAGTTTGATACTCAGGACCAAATAGATTTAAAGTTATGCTGTGGGAAGCACAGTCCTTAGTGCAAAGAGGTGATATAGACACAGAGAGAAAAGAAAGGATCAATATTGTAAATAGAGTAAGCAATGCAATGGCAGTAGGTGTCAGATTGGTCCATTTAGGAAGTGAGAGGACACTGAGAGCAAGGATGTGCTCAGAGAGAGCACAGCTCTGTCATCTCACCACCAATTTTCCAATCAAATGTTTAGTTTTCAGAGCTGAAGGATATCTCACACTGAGACAATCAGGGCCTTGACAGAAGCCAGGGGTGTATCTGTCTTGAGATGGCAGCAGCTGTCCAAAGCTGTGCTCACCCTGCTCTGAGCTGCAAGATCAGAGCTGCTTTGTCAGCCCTCAGAGCAATTTACACTTCCAAGGTAGGGTTTTAGCTCAGGGACTTCATATTCGATTGGTTTAACGTCAGTTCCAATCATCCCTGCCCATTATGCTCCCTTCCTCAGTGCCAGCACTCACTGTGGTGTCAGCCACGGATAATTGATCCCTTCTGTTTGAACCCCAGCTTGGTTGCTCCGGAGTGCAGCAGTGAAATCTTGTGAAATGAGTGTTAGCTGAGAGAGCAGGGTTTAGAGGAGGCAGTGTCACTTCCTGAAAATGGCAGGACCTCAGCGCCTGTGAAAATGTCAGGAGCCTTCTGCAGAATATTGCACATTTCTTCCAGAAGGCTGAATTCAAAGTCTCTCTTTGGAACTGAGTCCTTTGTTGAGGATGGTTTTGGGGTCACTCATTCACAAATACAGATAGACACACAAATGACAAGCTTAGGGCTTCTACGTCTTGCAAAAAAAACCTCAACAGGAAAAAAACTCTTTTCCTAGGATTTCTGACAACCTGCCATCGCTCAGCATGCCAAACAGCCCATCTCTGGGAAAAAAGTGCTGAAATTTACAATAAACTCCAGTAAATGCTGTGTAACAGAGTAGTTTAAAGCATGGCAAATATTTCAGAAGAGCTTTCACAGGCTCCTCTGTGCTCACAGGCAATTACCAGTTTATAACTCTTCCTAACAGAGATCCCTGTGATCATAATTGCTGGTTTTCAAGATCTGAGAATCCCAAACATCTTCCTGATTTGCCCAGTGCCATCATCCTATAATTATGTTAATAGAAAAGATTATTTTTCAATGTCATAATGAACATCTGCAGATTACAGTGGCGGGTTTCTTCTTCAGTGTAAGATACATGGGATGTACCATGGAAAAATAGGTTTTGCTCAAGTCTAGAATGTCTGCAGTGAGACAGCTGACCCCTCTTCCCATCCAGCAACATGAACGGATTAAAAGAATTAAAAAGGATTCTTTCATAAGATTAATGATTACAGTCTACTGAAAGCGTCCTAAATTATGATGGCTTTAATTTATAAACTTATATTTGTTCTTCCTTTTCACAATTTATTTTTGTCTCAGCTGGCTGAATGCTACTCTAAACACATAAGGAAACAATGAGCTTGTGTAACCTATTCTCAGTGATGTAGATCACTGAGAAGTTACTGAAGGCAAAAAGCAGCTCAGCACCTCAAAACTAAACAAAAAAAAACCCCATAGTCTCCAGATGGAATTAATTTAGTCTAACCTTTATTTTTTTTTCTTTCCAGTGTGAGCTAGACACCCAAGGCTCTCCTAAGTATTCAAAGGGAACTGGGCAATTTTAAATCATGACTCATCTTTGCACACCTGCATCAGGAGCTGATTCATCTTCCAGACTCATCTGGGGAGACTCACTTGATTCCCAGCAGATGGCCAGGAATCCTGGAGTGATTAACTCTGCTCTGGATGTTTGCACTGCTCGTGTTCACACACAGTCTGTGTCCTTCCTTCAGCAGGAGACTGATTGCAAAGCTGACATTCCCACCATCCAGATTTTCATGTTTTGTGAAAAAGGCTGAGAAGAACACAGCTGAGGAGACTAAGATGAGAAAAAAAAAAAATTTAAATATTTTTATATTGTCTATTTATATTAACTCTTCTGGTCACCTGTAAATAAAACCTCTTTCCTCCAGAAATTAGGTGAAAGTTCTTCCATAAAAACATTCCTCTCCCTCCTGTGGAGCCAATCCAGTTTATAGAAAACATTTTCAATGGAAAATAATTGAACTGTTGGACTTGGTGGTCAACTTGGATAGACAAAAACTCCTCAGAAACGAAGTAGGTTGGTATCGGAATCTTCAGTCTGTGTTGCATTAGCTTTAAACACTAGAAAATACCAGTAGCAACTACTCTCCCCCAGTTAAATTTACTACTCTCCACCAATTAAATTTACTCAAAAATTATCAACTAGCTCTGTTGAAAATTTATACTGAGCTTTTCCCACATTATCCATTCAAATCTGATTATAGGAAACCAATAGCAAAGTGAACAAAGTCTGGTTTGAAGACAAAGTAGATGTAGAGAAAGGATCAGGAATATTTTGCTGTTTCTTGGATCAAACTTGAAGCAGGAGGTCCAGGAGACTCTGCAGGCTCTGTCTACTCTGCACAGCACACATTTTCTGAAAAATAAAACAGGGCTTCCATAGCATTATCAGCAAATCAAGTCAAATTTGATCCAAATATTTCCAAGACATCCTTGGTTCCGAGATTCAGGTGTTAGTTTAGAAGGCACGGAACTGATGTTGTGGGTGTTTCAGTTCACTTAGACATTTTCTCAGCTTTGCTGGTGGATTGAATTCCACATTCACAGAGGAAAATCTAGAACACACTAGTAAAAAAAAAGAGATGGTTCTCATGTTAGATGGACAGTTCAGATAATAAGGGCAGGGAAAAAATGGGCAACAGTGTCTCAGAAGTGCTAATCTACTTTAACTCAGTTAATGAGACGGTATCATGAACACAGTTTTAACCAATGTCATCTCTTCAATCATCTGGTCTGACATTGTAGAGTTTTTCTGCACTGCAGCCATGTAAGATGGTGGCACTTCCCGTTTTCCAGAAGCTTCTTTAACAAATGACAGGAAGACAGACATTTCTATCAAAATACTGATCAGACACACCGATGTCCCAGATGCCAGAACAAATCTGAGAGTTGTTTCAAGTCCTTGGCATCTGTGACCACAGATTTGGTGTGATAGCAGCATAGTTACACATTTACTGCTGGGCTTCTCAATTCCAACTTCTCCACACTTAAAAAACCATAATATAATCATGTCATCTTTTAACCGCAGTTCTGAAAACATCTATGTTTTCCAAAATCATGATATCCTATCCTAGAATCACAGAATGGTTTGGGTTGGAAGGGACCATAAAGCTCATCACATTCCAACCTCTGCCATGGGCAGGGACACCTTCCACCAGGTTGCTCAGAGCTGCATCCAACCTGGTCTTGAAGACTGAATCTGGTCCCTGAAACACCCCTATTAATCTCTAGGCAGAAATTAAGGAGAGGTTTACACACCCTGTGATCATAATTGATTTGTCAAAAGAGTAACCCAGACCACCATTCTGTGATTCTATTATTATGTGATTAAAAATTAGCTGAAAATGCTGAAGGTCATCTTTTGTGAGGGAACAGAGAGAGCTGAAACCAGGATTGGGTGCTGGGGATGGCAGATAGTAGGAAGCTATAAAAGTTGGCAAGTGTCACACACCTTCTAAAAAGCAGAGAGTGCCTGTCAGAGTGCTTTTTGCATTTTGAACAGTTCTTTTGAACCAGTGCTGGGCTGAAATGTGAAGGAATCGGTGAATTTGTCTGGGGAGAGATGTGAGTGTACAGGGACAAGAAGCTGTTAGTGTCTAATCAAACAAATTCTGTATGTCAAAGATACAGAAGCCTGGAATTACAGCAATGAGATACCCTAAAGCTTTGGGAATCAGACAAAACTAAAAATTAATGCAGGGACTCCCAAAAGCCATTTTGTGGAAAGGGGACAGAATAAATGCAGCCACTGCTCTTCTCTGTGATTCCTTTAGTCCTGGACTTTGGATCTGGTTTATGAACAGTGATGCCAACAAGGAGCACTCTGAAAGCCACAGAAAACAAAGAGTGTTTGGTGCTAGGATACCAGGGGGGTTTTTTGTTGTTGTTATAATGCCATTATGCCTGGGGTTGTGGAGCTCTTGAAGTTGTTAGTCTTCCTTTGCTGTTTCTGTGTACAAGCACTTAGGAGAATTAATGGTGTTATTTCCTGTAATAACCTGTGGACCTGAGTGTTGTGCTCTGACTTAATCACACTCGTGTGTTGCCCACATGTTTTTTTTAGGATGTGGAGATTTTGAAAAGCCTTAATAAAAGGAGCCAAAGCCTCTGATGAGTCACAGCTGGTTACTCAGAGGTGGGATTGACTCCTAAGAGGTGGGTTGCCCCCTTGCAGACCTGCCCTTCAAAATTCCCAGAAGTTGTCATGCTTTCTCCCACGCTGCCCTCAAGAGCAGGAAGAGCTCTGTAAATATCCACACAATCACCTTGTTGTCCTCTAAATCAAACTCAAAATGCCCAGAGAAGGAAACAAACTCAGCAGGGAGAGTCCATTGCAGCATTACAATTTTATCAATATGAGTTTTCTTGTGCTGCTCCTGTTGGTTATTTTCCAACATGTTCTGCTTTGCTTTAAGGAAGTTTTCTAGGACAAGGACAGTCGCATACACTGACATTTTATATATTGCCCAGCAAAACAGCACCTAAAGCTCATCTTCGACTTGAGTAGCACCAGGCAAAGCATTACTTTAGTGTGACACCATTAAATTACGAGCATATGTGAGGTTTATAGATTATAATTAAATCTGGATTATGTACAGGGGCTGTATCAGACCTTGCACTAAATGAAGAATAACTCTTCCCCCTGATAATGGCCCTAGCAGCTGCTTGGAACTGATCAAGGGATTCTGAATTCAAATAATGGCTCAAAAGGGCATAATTGGTTCCAGAACCATCTGCAAACACTCGAGGAAAGGATTTGCCAGTGTTGTCAGCAGTGGCCAGGCAGGTTGGGGGATTGGGCCAGAGACAGCTGAGCCACTGAAGCAAATAAGCCTTTTCACAGTGTCTTCAAATAAGGGTGTTTCTCCCCAGATTTCAAGCTAAATTTAAAATTGAAATTATTTTTCAGTACCTTCTCAAAGAGGGACCTTTTGTAGGGGTGGAGATCCTTTCAACTGAAGGATCGGTTAAATTACTTGGACATAAACCTACATCTAGATCAACAAGGTTTTTTAAGAAATGAAAATGTTTGCACAAAAAATGGTGCTAGAGAAAATAGCTTATTCATGCCAAAAACAAATGGCCATATATCCTTCTCCAAAATGTTATTCCGAAGAAAGTTTAAAAAAAAAATTAAATTTACATTTTGAGATTAAAATGCAAATCAACAGTATACAATCAATGCCATTGCCTCTGAAAAGAGTTTCTTCATTATCAGATGAAGAAAGTTATGAGCTAGAATTAAAACTCAGAGAAAGCCATAACATTTCAATGCCTAAGGTTATTTTTAAGCAGCAATGTAATTGAGAACTCAGGAATCAAATCTATAATTACAGCCAATTATGAGAGAAAAGGGTAAAAATTCAGGACTGAGACACCTTAAGAAAACTTGTTTTAAGAGGACATTTAGAGCAGTCTTAGCATTTTATTCAATATATTCTGACCACAGTCATGATTCTTAACAGCTTTAAAGGGTAGTAATACCCTGGAAAAATGGTGCTGAATAAATAAAATATATTGAAAATTAGAGGCCAATCACCACTAAACAAACAGTCCTCAAATTGTTGCGTGGATCCTTTCTATGAGGTTGGCAAAGACAAGCCCCATTAACTTCTGACAAAGAGGGATTCTGGTGCTCTCCAGCTGTTCAGAAAAGATAGATCTTACAGCTCACTCTGCAATATGCCAAGAAAAAAACAAGAGCTTTGGGTTGTGTGGGTTTTGACTTATTAATATATCAAAGTGTCTCCTGACTGTTGGAAGGAAAAGGTTTTGACCAACAGAAAATCACTGCCATTAAAAATGCCCATCAAAATGGCAGAATTGATCCAGAATGGTGAAAGGAAAGGAGATGGTGTAAAGTGACCCCATCTCAAAAGATGATTCAGAACCAGCATGTTTTGATCTGGCAGTATCTGTAATTTTAACAGGAAAATAGTGGCAGTGGCTGTCAGTAAAGAAGAGCACTGCTGTGGAAATCTCAGATTGTTTGGATTTATTGAGCTTGACATTTGAAGGTTTGAATTTCATCATGGCAACTGTTGTTTCTTTTTGCTTCTTGACTGGCCTTAAGACCGTGAAGTGCTCAAAGAGCTTCAGGTTTTACATGAAATCACTTAAAACAAATGACTGCAACTTCCAGAAGGCAGTTAGGGAAGGCTTGGGCATGAGAGCTCCAGGAAAGTCTGGAAAACACCTGAAACTCCAGCTGATCCTGAGCTGAAACAAGAAGACTTGGAAAAAAAAAATGAGACATGCTTGACAAAAAAACCCTTGAGAGACTCATGAAATCTCTGGGGAAGTTACTGCTGGCTCATGAAGTCACAAGAATTACCCAGCTGATCATTCACATCAAAGGACACTTCTCTCCACCCTCATCACCAGTTATTAAAAAGTGGTGAACACACCACGTCCTTGCTTGAACACAAACCCATTTCCACGTGCCAGTCCTAGAGATGGAGAGGTGTGAGCGATAAATCTCGTAAATTTACTCTTAATGTGATTGTGCCAGCCCAGTCTGGTGACACTGTGATCCACCAGACTTTCAGGGGAGAGAGGAAAGTCCACAAAATATATGGAGAAGCTGCTTACGACTGATGGAGACATCGAGATGGAGAAATCTGTTATTTCTATTTTCCCAAACAGAGTCAGACAATAGGACTCATTTCAAGAATAGCCTTATCAACACCTGGGCCAGGGAACGTTATAGAAATTACTAGAAATTTCTAAACCACCAGTGTGTGCTAACAGTTCTTTTGAATTAAACCAGTTTTCCCAAGGCCTGAAAACAAAGAAATAGTTCAAAAAATAAATTAAACTATGAAGGCAAGGCTGCAAAATGGGACATTTTGAAAATTGCCCAATTAGCGTTGACTTGATTACTAATTGTGCCACTTAAGAGGCAATTGCTGATAGTCCTTTGACTTTAGGTAACGTGTGTTCCACCAGGGATTTGGGGAACTGGGGAGTTTCTAGAGCGATTCATCGACAGCAAATTTCACACCTGGCATATTTTAGGCACCTGCCAGGTTGTGAAGGGTGCCTGTATCAACACAACAACCAACTGTTCACCAAGAAACCAAAAAATCTGTGTGGGCAGACTATCAAAACCTTCAGGTCAAGGATGAACACAAAGAACTCCAAACTTGGCTTGATATTTGCAAAGGAAAAACTGACCTAGGGTTGGGCTTTGCTGTCTGCTTTGAGAGCAAATCTGCTGAAGTCTGGGATGCTCATTACAGATAGGAAATACAATGTCATGTAGAAGGAATATACATTAAAATAAGCTAAAGTTTGTTTCCCTTTAAACCACCAATTTTATTACCTTTAGTTACATAATTATTACCTGATTCCACGGTGAGTCACACTTAATATTTTTTAAAATCTGTTTTTTTATCCTAATATTCTGTATGTATAGAGGCACTTTACTGGTTTTATTTTACTTAATTTTGGAATTACACATCCTTATTAACTTTTTACTGTTTTTCTATTTGTTTCTTATCCGTTCAGCCTTAGCGCTATCACAACAATTTTTTTGCCTGAAAATTTATTAATTCTCATTTGATGAGGTAATCTTGTTTTAGGCTTCAGTCAAAAGAGATTAGATCATTAGACAATGTTATTGATGCCCAACACAGCCACAACACAACTAGAGGGAAACAGTGCCAGAAATCTTGTCACAGCTGAAGGCAAGGTCAAGATGGGTCAAGATATTGGTGACTCATTTTTGGTAGAAATTACTTTCTTTAGTTTTTAAAAATCAACAGTAAAAGGCCAAACAAGAAAGCAGATTGACTAAAAATTTACTTTTGTAGCTGAAGTTTCCCTCTTACCCAAGAGAGTTTTGCATCAATCTATTTTATCTTTCCAACATTTTTTGCAAATTTCCTGTATGTGAAGTGACTCTTTTCTCCCTCTCACAGAAAAAGGGCTCAGAGTTTCTAAGATTTTTTTAAAAAATTCCTTAATATCAATCTAAACCAGACATATTTTGGGAATGGATTTTACAGCTTTACTTCCTCTAAATGGCTTTATTTTCTCTCATTTGCAGCAAGAAAGAAAAGAGAACTCAGAACAGCAGAGAGGTGAAGGGAATCCTTCAAATTCCTTTTAAAACTTCCTATAACACAAGAGAAGAAAGCAGAGATGGAAATAAAGCCATAAATCTCCATGGGAGATCCATCAGCCAGCTTCCTTCTGCCTCTGCCTCTCCTGATGTGCCTTCACCTGAACCACCAAGGAAAGGTCAATAAATCCCAGCACTGAGACTGGAGGGCTGCTCAAAGGAGCCTTGGAATTGTTAGTATTTATTCTCTGTTGTTTTGACCACAGGCAATGCAGAGGGAACCTGTTTAGATCAATACCCACAAAAGGAAAAGTTGTTTTGAGCTGTTGGAGTCTCTCTGAGATTGTCTCTTCTTTCACTTACTGAAGTTTTTAATCCTACACATGGAGGATTGAGCCGTGTGAGAGGCCTGAGTGGAGAAAAGCAACACAATTTACCAAAAACAGCCACGGGGGGTTATGGATGAACCATGGGAAGTGGATTGTAGGATCAGAGAGTTACAGAAGCACAGGAGGAATTTTAAGGAACCTAAAGATCATCCACAGGCAGGAACTCCTTCCACTATCCCAGGCTGGCCCAAGCCCTGTCCAATCTGGCCTTGGACACTTCCAGGGATCCAGGGGCAGCCACGGCTTCTCTGGGCACCCAGTGCTCAGGACCTCACTATTAGGAGGAATATATTTTGTATTTGCCAATGCTAGCAGAAAAAGTTTTGAAGATTTTTACTAGTTTCCAACCTGGTCTGTGCTTTTATGCAAAAAAGCTACATTCCTGAGCCAACAGAATCGATGTGGATTTCAGAGTATTTTAGGCAGTGATCTACTGAACCTGAAAAGTGAACTCAGGGAAAACTCACCTTTCGTAATCAGCTCCATGACATACAGAGTAATTGATTTTATTTTTTAAAAATAGACACAGATATTCTAGAAAGGGTGTGTGTGTGTAAGGCTACATTAAAGTGCTGATTTCACCAGAAATGCAGGAACAAAGCTTCTGGATTTTAGCAGTTGTTCACTCCAGATCAAGATAAATCAAGTGAAAGTGGAGGAGTCTTTCAGAAGGGCTGGGAGGAGGGAGCTGGAACGGAAATCTCAACGTTGGAAGAATAAAGAGTATTTTGTGTATTAAGTGATGAGTTGAATGGAAGATCTGATTGCCATCCATAAATGCATTGGGGTAGAATTGAAATCACCAGTGAAATTAAGACAGGGAAGGGACAAGAACAAACATGACCAGTAATATATTTAGGTTGGAAATTAGAAAGGCTTTTGCCATTTCAGAGCAATGTAGCCCTGGAACAGCATCCCTTTAGGACTTGCAAAAGCAATTAGTTTGCTAAAGGTAATAAACTAGGAGGTCTCACAGATCCCATGAGAATATTGGAAGACAGGCATAACATTCAGAATGATCTGGAGAAATTAAATATATGGTCTGAATTAAATAGAATGCTGTTCAATGTAGGAAATTAAAAGATACGGCTTCTAAATGGGAATAATCAACTGCATGGAAACAAGATAAAAAAATTGTAGAAAACACACATGGAAAGAAGAGTGGGTAAAAGAAATCAAGAGTCAGCCTGGAGAACACACTCAAGAGGGTTTGCATCAGTCTATTTTATCTTCCCAACTCTCTCACAGAGTTTCTGCCCATGAAGTGACTCTTTTCTCCCTCAACACTTCTCCCAGAAAGGAAGGCCAAGAACCTTTAAGCCTTTTTCACAATTTTCCTTAATATCGATTTAAAACAGGCACATTGTGGGAATGGATTTTACAGCTTTACTTCCTCTAAATGGCTTTATTTTCTCTCATTTGCAGCAAGAAAGAAAAGAGAACTCAGAACAGCAGAGAGGTGAAGGGAATCCTTCAAACTCCTTTTAAAACTTCCTATAACACAAGAGAAGAAAGCAGAGATGGAAATAAAGCCATAAATCTCCATGGGAGATCCATCAGCCAGCTTCCTTCTGCCTCTGCCTCTCCTGATGTGCCTTCACTTGAACCACCAAGGAAAGGTCAATAAATCCCAGCACTGAGACTGGAGGGCTGCTCAAAGGAGCCTTGGAATTGTTAGTATTTATTCTCTGTTATTTTGACCACAGGCAATGCAGAGGGAACTTGTTTAGATCAATACCCACAAAAGGAAAAGTTGTTTTGAGCTGCTGGAGTCTTTCTCTGAGATTGTCTCTTCTTTCAGTTATTGAAGTTTTGAATTCTTCTTTAAATACTTCTTGCCAAGTTTAAATACTTCTTACTGAGGTGCCTCCAGCAGTGCTGTTAGTGAAGGGTGTGAGGAGAAACACATCCTGCTTTTCTCAAGCACTGGGAATATCCCAGCCACCTCTCCCAAAACTCGAGCTACAGAAATACATGGGTGTTTCAAAGCCTAAAAAAAGGCAATAAGAATGGTGAGAATTTTGGAAAAGGAGTGCTTCTAAATTAATATCCACAGGGACCCAGTGCAGTTTGATTTAAAGGAAAACTGCATTGCTTCAAATAAATGAAGTTAATGAAAGTTTAGAGGGAAGAAAAAAAGGATTTTTTACCTCTTATTCTGGTCATGAATTCTGCCTAATTTAATTTATTTAGGTTTTGTGCCAAGCAAGTATTTTAGAACTACTCAAAACAAAGTTGCTATGTTTCTTAAGCAAGTTATAAATCTGATGGACATATCTCATAGAAGCAAGACACCCCAATAAAGTAAAATCTGGAGTAATGAATCAAACTTCATACACATCAAAAAATATCATAAAAGAAACAACTAATAGATTCCCAGGAGCTAAAAAGTCATCATTAATGAAATTATGTGTTGGTATTGATTATGCAACAAAACAAAAATAAAATATTTCCCTTTTTCCCAGGCTGGTCTACAAATAGAAGCAGCCCTGGAGCTTTGACAGATAATTGTACACAGTCAAAAGCAGTTATCTAGATTTTTCTGTAATTTCTAATTAATAATATCATGTCATGGACTTTTAGAATTTCCATGATATGGTGACTAATTACGACAAGGCAAAACATGTGCAATTGATCTTTTAAGCTACTATGCTAATTGCAAACCTGCCACTTGAGGGTGTTCTAAATATTGATTTCTGCTGTAAAGTCTCACTCAGCTTTTCCATATGGACACTTCAGTGTTGCTCATTATCGTGGTGCTCAAGTTTATGAGGACATCAACTTATTTGAAGGGATATGAGACAGTTAGGAAGAGAACTGAGCACTGAAATAGCCTGATTAAAAAAAAAAAAAAAAAAAGAAACACCAATAAACTATTTTTAACATATGACAATGTGAAAGCCTGGAGCTTAATTAATCTCTGATAATATGAGCAAATTTGAAGCAAGTGGTGCTATTTTTCAGTGTGCAACTGTGAATATGTGAATCTCTCTACTTCTGCTGTTTCTGGGTTTTTTGCCAAGGGAAAAAAAAAAAAAAAAAACAAAGAATAAAACAGAAGCAGGATGAGATCACCTCATGTGCAGATTATGTATATCCACAGACACAGACTGGTAGCACTTCTCACACTGATAGTAAATGTCTGATAGTTTGGGTTGGAGGGGACATTAAAGCCCATCCAGTCCCACCCCTGCCATGGGCAGGGACACCTTCCACTAGCCCAGGTGGTCCAAGTCCTGTCCAGCCTGGCCTTGGACACTTCCAGAGATCCAGGGGCAGCCACAGCTTCCCTGGGCAGCCTGTGCCAGGGACTCCCCACCCTCACAGGGAACAATTTCCTCCTGCACCTTCTCCAGGCACCACTCTTTACCCAAAATAAAGGCAGAACTTGGAGGAGATGTGGTGACCTCCAGGTGCCCCTATGGAAAGCACAGGGCTGTGTGTCCCAGGTGGCATCAGAGAGGGCAGAGCTCCTGATTTTAGTTCATTGCTCTGCCCAGTGGGAAAGTAGCAGAGGTGACTCGAGTAGAGGAGAAATCCAGCCCAACCTCTGCAGATGTAAATGCACAGAGAACAGTGAGAGGATTGGGAGATAATAGGATTAGAATGACTCAGAATGGTAGGGTTTATTAAAACTTTATATTCCACCCACCTATAAGAGAGAACAGCTCTTTCACTGGAGGGGGGTGGGGGGCAGAACTCTTGTAGTAGTAGAGATCAAATATATTTTCTGTGTGTTTTTTCTGCAAAACTTTTGGGATTTAGGTCAAGATTTTCAAAGGAGAAAACAAAATTAAAGTCCTCAGGATCATCAGTTTCCCTATTTTTCCTTATCTGTTTATAACACTTCTTGAAAAGCATCTTTGCTAATGCCTACAAATACACTCAAAGCTTTAAGAAGGTGAATGAGAAGATTCTTTCCCAGTTTGTGTTTGAGTCTGGCAAGGGCACAGTTCAGTGCGGGGCAGAGGTTTGGTGACTGCTGGGGGAAATATGCACCAGTGAGGAGGGACAAGTTAAGGCCATCTGTGGAGTCTGCTTCCTTTTTGCCAGGGTTGGGATTAAATGTGTGAGATGGTATTTCTTGTTTGGACTCAGATGTTTATTAGTTCTTATCTCTGTTACAGTCTCACAAACCCTGAGTTCTGCAGCACTTCACTCTAACAAACTAAAAATGGAACCCTGTCTCTCTCTCTACAAGGCCTTTTAGGATAAACTGTCCAATTAAGAAATGACACCTAAATTATTTTTACTTTTGACCCAATAACCAAGGACTCACGGCCCACGATGTGGACTTTTTTATCCAATTACACAAAACCACCCATGGAGAAGAAGGTGAAGAAGAAGGTAAAGAAGGACCAGTCTCTGCCCTACAACCTCCATCTTACTTTATATCTATTACTATATTCTAAAACCTTAAACTCTAAGTTTTCCACCATGTGATATCACACACTTCTATTCAAATTCCACACAATCCCAGTTCTGTCATTCCATTTTGGAAGCCTTCTCCACAGCCTCAGGTCAAATGCAGTGTGCTGGGGGTCAGTGCCTGTCAGCACAGAAAGTCTGGAATTCTCAGCATCCAGGGTTCCAACAGCCATCTTTAGGAGGCTTTGCAAGAGCTAAACAACACAACCAAGAACACTCACTTTTGCACAATAAGCCCAGTTCTCTGTATTTGAATATTTTCAGCAAGAGTTTAGTCTTGAAATCCTCTTGAAATCATCGAAATCCTCTTGAAATCCTTACATGTGCAATCCATCACAACCTATCAAGGTTTTTTCCAATCATTGCTCAACACTTTGAGTTCAAATTACAGGAGTTGGGGTTGGAACAGGCAGAAAACTTAAATCTTCCCTGTTGCAGGAAAAAACACATTTGAAAGCTCATTTTAAAGGCAAATAATAAAGTTATCCTGAAAAACAGCTCATGAGAGACAACAATTCCCATAAGATTATTGATGAATCTTCAGCTATCTTGCAACAAAAATCAGTTCAAACTGAAACATATCCATGTCAATCATATGGACCTGAAATGCATGGGTTTAGTATTCATTTTAGAGCTTGGAGATTTTGGTTAGAAAACTGGAAATTTCTAGCAAAAGCATATTTTCCACTATCTGACATTGGGGAGGGGAACCCTTAACCCCAAAGAAAATTCTTTGCCAATTCTTAACTTTCTAACCCCAAAATGGACTAGGATGAATATTCCAGTATTGGTTCTTGACAAACTTTTCTCCCATCATAGCAGGAGAAAAAGCAGCTGCAAAGTATTCCTTTATCAGCAATGCCTGCCTGGTTTTGTGGAAAAGGAAGAAAAATGACAACTCACTTCAGGAAATGCTTTTTATACACTTCACCTCTCACTTGTTGGGGGGGGAAAAAATTGTGTTTAGGATCTAAGCACCAAGGTTTTTTTTCCCTTCTCTTTTTGGTTTGCGTATTTTGTGCCTTTTTTCCTTTGTTGGTTTTGTTGGGATTTTTAGGAAGGAATAGTTCATAGAGCACAAAAAATATTCAGAGTGTTTCATTCTTGAAATATTCAGTTCTTGACTATGTGATCTTTTCCTTGCTCAGGGCTACAGAGGCATCTTTGGTGGGTCTCAAACACACACTTTAGTGTTATTTATAATAAAGAGCAAAAAAGCACATGGCTGCAGGCTATAAGAAAAGAATTCCTAGATTTATCTGGGCTCCTCGACTATGTTGCTTCATAACTCTCCTAAAAAGGATACTGTGCTAACTGCACTTGTGCACTAAATGCTTTAATGGGGGTTTTATTACACTATTAAATTTAGTAAGATACTTCTATATAAAATAAATACATAGGCTGGAAAACAAGTAATCCCTCAGTTTTGGAACAGGCTTTGATTTCAGTTCAAGTGCTTAAGACTTTAGGTTGAAGACTGTAGTGATGGTGAGGAGTGTTACTGACTAAATGAACCACTTTCCAAATCTAACAGGGGGGTTTAAATCAAGCAGCACAGAAAAGATTCCAAAATATGTTTGTTATATAATATGATTTAACCTTGTTATTCATAGTTGGAAAATTTATCATTTAATTATGCTGAAAATCTTTGATAATCCATCTCTGCACGCTCCCAGCACCAGCTATGGATGTAGGAGACATGAGCAAAACGTGAACTGGATTTCTGGTAAAAATTTCATTTATCCAGGCTTTATTCCCCCATGGGTTTCAATGGTGTGTTGTAGAGCTTGTCCAAGAAAAAAGGAAATTGTACAGGAAATATTAACTTTAGTGAAACATGGCTCCAAAGCACAGCAACAGCCACTGCCCACAGATTATCACTGACCTTGGACAGGCAAATGGATGAAGAAATAAGGTAAAGATGAACTTTTGTGGCTTATCTAATTGAAGCTTCATTTATATTCCAATCTAAAGGATGAATTATAAAAAGGAGGTGCAACTCTGGTGTGTAACAGGCTCCAGAAAGTGTCTGTGGGGAGTGCAGGGTACTTGTCTGTTTGTAACAGTGTATGTTAAACCAGCTGCAATATTAATAATGTCAAAAAAACCCAGCAGATATTCAGTGTAGAAAAATGTCTGGTTTCCCAGTTCACAAAACTTCCTTTCAAGAGGTCATGTGAGATGATTAATAATTTTTAGGACATTTTTCCTTTGAGAAAAGAATAACATTTCTCACCAGCTGCCTTTCAATTCTTCCAGAAGTGCTCTGAGATAACTGAGATAGAATCACGCCGCTCTATTATTATTTATACATTCCTTACGCTCTTTAATTTCATTTGAAGCATCTCACACGTATCTTCAGAAACCTGAGTCATTTCTGCAGCTGCTTCTGAGATTTATACCTTTCCTGACACTAACAGCCTAATTTGCCTCCATGAGAAATAAGACTTACATAGAAACCAATCTCCAAAAGCTTATCTCATCTCAGGGTTTGGACAGGCTGGGATTTCAGAGTCTTTTCTCATCCTGCCTTTAAGACACCATTTTGTACAGATACTTAAGGAATCAGTAAAAACTATTCTTAAAAAACTCCTGGTTGGTGGGAGGGGAAGGGATTCAAGAGAATGGCGAGGCTGTGCTTTAAAAGAGAATCAGAAATACCTCTCTCAAACTCCCTCAGCTTCTGTTTCTGGAAATGGTGGAATTAAATTATTAAACATTTCACAAGCACGTCATAGGTGATAAAAATATGGTGACTGGGGAACTGTCAAGAAGAAATTCTGTTAAAGGAGACTATTTCCTTCTCTGACTGATGATTTAGCCTACATAAATGGAGAGGAAGAAGGGGAAACAGGTCTTAAAAGTTTCATAATGCTCTGGTATGATGTTCTCCACAAAAATTAGGGAATATGGCCTATATTTTACTCATAATTCAGAAAATTGCTCCCTAAATCCTTAGAGCGGAAGAAAAGTACTTTTGGTTATCTGTAAATGGGAGGATGTTTCAGGTGGAAGTCCTATGGAATCTGTTCTGCTTCAGTATTTTCATTGATGATTTGACTACTGAGGTAGAAAGTGATCTGATAGCATTTCTGGCTAATGGGCTAGGGAAAAAAACCTCAAAATACTCTGGAAAACAGAATTTGAACTTTGGCTTGGTAACTTCGACAGAAGTTCTGAGATCCTTGTGGAATCATTAAACTGAAGAAAATACCAAGTGGTTTAAGAATGAATCAAGGGGAAATCTGCAAAAAAAAGGGCCTTTAGAGGGGTCCCCTCCCCACACACAGACAAAGTAGAATCAGCATGGATCCTCGTGGAAACAGTTGAATTCCAGTCTGGACTATATCACTGGTCACTGGTTTTCTCTGTACAGCAGTGTCCTCAGCTGGAATTCTGCCTTCAGGTTTGGGCACTACAATTACAACTCTGGTCGTACTTGAGTGAGTTTTCAGAGAACTGTACTGAAAATGAGAAGAGGTTTAAGAGCATGACTTGGAGAGAAAGGTTTAGAAAAACTGATTTATTTTTAGTCTAGAAAAGAGGGGATTGAGCAGAGAGTGTTGGGGGGTTGATAGATGAGGTATTGTCCAACACATTGGAAGCAGATTCATCCCTTCTTCTTCCTGTCTCACAGGTGACAACAGCCTAGGAGACCACTCGATGTTCCTTCAAACTTTATGTGTGTTTGAGAAAATAGAGACAAGGGAACAGTGAAAAACAGATACTGGATGTCCCTGTCCTGCCTGTTCTTTTTGGTGTGATGTTGTCAGAAAGATGAGCACAGCACAAGCACAAATCCATTGAGCTGAAAACAGCCAAGGTCTCTGTTATTCTAGAGTCAGCTTTTCCGGGAACGCAGTTTTGGATTTCTAGCACTCATCCCAGCTCTCCGTTTAGCATTTCCTTTGAAAGGAGCACACACTCTGCCATGTTGTGGAAAGCAAAATGTCACCCAGGATCACTATGATCAGCACAGACCTTGCTGGCTTTTGAAAACCTGGGTATTTTCCCTTTAGTACTTGATGTAGGAAGAGTTCAGATGTCTAAGATGAAAAGGGGGCATAGCTATTCCTGCTATTAAAATGTCAGGCACAGTAACACCTCCACAAATTATGTTAGTTTTTTATTTTCCCTGAAACTGACCTGCTAGAAATGGAGTGAAATATTCAATGTGAGTCAAACTATTCATTCAGCACTTTCAGTTCCTGAAACATGCTCCTTTTATCCTCCCTTTCCGTGAGCCCGTGCTTTTTCTTTCTCTAAGAGAATTTCTCAGGACATCCCACATATGATCAGTTTGAGTGTATAATCAACACACAACTCATCAGTGCTTCAATAACTCTAAAATACTTGTAAATGCTTGACCTTACTCTGTTTACAGCAGTTTTTACATAATGTTCTCTATTTATGTAAGAAGTCCTATATTTAAGAAAAGTGATAGGAATGCAAGCCAAGCCTTCGAGGGAGCTTTTTTAGGGAAGATTCTTCTGTAACGAAACCTTTGCTCAGATATTCGTGTTCTGTACAGGCAAATTTCCCTACTTGACTGAAAGAGCAGGAACTAAGGCATGTCAAAGTCTAGGAACCACTTTAAGAATGCTCAGGGCACAACCAACACACTTTTACTTCATATCTCTGCAAACTCCCAGAGGCAAACTCTCTGTTGAAGGTGAAGTCTAGCAGAGAAACAGAAAATGATCCAGAAAACAGAAAAGGAACAGAAAACACATGAGCAAAATCATGTTTGGGATGACACAGGAAAAAAAGCCCACAACAATCTGTTTTCTCCTCATTATTCAAAACAACTTAAAAATATTGATAGTTTCTCACATGGAACTTGTCTCTTGAACCTGCTGCTGTAGAGCTCTGCTGGGGCTGTTCCTGACCCCTTCACTTTTCCAGCCATGGGAGCAATTGCAGCATTTTGTGGTTCAGTGTTGCCCCTGAATGCTCTGGAGAGAACTCCTCGCATTTACTCTCACCAGCTCAGCCTCTGCACTAAGCAGAAAGTCAGAAAATCACCACAGTTTCAGCAGTGCCTTTGCAAGTCCTCATTTTTCTCTTTTGATTTGTTTTTTCTCTGAAAGAATGCTCAGCTGCTGGCTGCAAGTGAGGGCTTCTGGATCTGAAAATGCCTCATGGAGGCTGCTCCCATCGTGTTGTCTAATTTATGGGGTCAGAAGAGAGCCACAGCCACGGGTGGAGGTGGGGTGGATGTTGAGGAGCAGGAGCTGAGACACCTGATTGAGATTCAGCTGGAGCAAAGAGGACATTCTGCACCAAACCACGATGTCAAAGATAACCTGATGAGAAGTGAGAAGCATCTGAGCTTTGAAATGCAATATCTCCCGACCCTGTTGGATTTCTACCAGCAAATTTCTAATTTAGAAAGGAAACTATCATCGGATGCAAGTGTTTGCAAGGCTGTCAAATCCTTTAGTGCCAGTGGCTCTCCAGCAGCCTGTCAGTCACAATGACCTTGGGTTTTGAGCTGCTTGGAGTTTCTTTTTCAATAAAATTTTCTCTGATTTTGAAATTCAAGGTGTTATGAAGAAACACGGGTTCCGCTTGCCAAAGAAGAGTTTTGTTGTTACATTTTGCCAGAGGCTCTGGAGAAGGGAATGGGAAGCCACAGCATATTTATTTATGCAGATCAAACTGCATAAATGCAATTATTAGAATGCGTTTTGCCATTATTCTTCTGCCCTGCAGAAATATTTTATGGCATGGCCAGATTTCTTCAAAAGTTCTTGGGAGGTCTGGAGGTTCATTCCATTTTTCCAGTTTGGGCTCTGTATTTGCACATGCACATTTTACCGATTGTAAAAAGTTTTTGCAACTTTTTGTAAAAAGATTTTCTTTTTAAAAAGAAAAAATATCACTGTTACACACCAGGAGTTGTTCTCCAAAATAGGGCCTGAAGGTCCAGGTGGGCAAGAAATGGAATCTAAGTCCTGTAAATGTGGCTTTTGTGACCATAAATCCCATCTCCATCCTTGTCAATAAAACAGGTCCGGGGGGAACTTTTTCCACTTATCCAGAACTTTTGATACATTCTTCCCCCATTTTTTTGGTGTAATTGATCAGTGTTGTTCTGAAGAACACTCATATTTCTACTGCTCTGGTGTCTTTATAGTCTGCACGCCATAATGCCATTTTTTTGGCTTCTCAGGGAATAACACACTTCCTGGACTTGTCTCAGTGTTTGTAACTTCTTTATGCTTTACAAGCCACCTAAAGTGTCTTCAGAAATTCTTCATTTGTGTTTAAATGAAATCCAAATTTTTACTTTAAAATCTCTCCCATCACACATCTTCCATTTTTTTACTGTTTTGTTAGCTCTTGATTTTTTCCCTATATATTCCAGAGATTTCCAGAGATGCTCTATTTTTTCTTTAAATAATTTCTACCATGACAGGCTATAAATTTTGTCCTAGGATTGCTGCCTTCTCAAACTCCCAGCAATATATCTGCATTTCAAATGCACTCAGCACAGTATCTAAATGCCAGCAAGGCATTTAACCTTGTCATTTTACCTGAAATTAGGTATTCAAATTCTTCCTCTTTGAGTTTTGCTATTTTGATTTATTAGTGAAACCCTCAGGTTGCAAGTTGCCATTTCAGGGTTGGCTCTGAAGGTGTTTTAAAAGCACTGCAGAGAGAAAGGGGAATTCTCTGCCCTAGTAAGAGTTTGCTAGAGATTATCCATATACCAAATTAATTTGTATTTGGGCCAGACCTGTTTAAAAGGTTCACTCCATTATTTTAGAGGTGCATTTAAAAAGCCCTTCACTAATTTGTTTTATTGCTTTAGAAGCAAGATACATTATAGGTTAGGTTCTCCAGCCTTCTGGCTGTATCATTAAAGAGATAAAATGATCTGTTACACCCTACAAAATCCTGACAGGCACTGAGTGCCTGTCAACCAAAGCTGTCACAAGTTCTTGGATGACATGAGGAACAAGGAAGGTCTTTTTCCTTTTCTTTTTCCTTATATTTTTCCTTCTTTTTATGGATTTTATGATCCCATATGCAGAGAAGTCTTTGGCAAACAGGGATCTATTTCCCCCTTGCCAAACTGCACCCATGCTGTCAAGGCCTCATAGGGTGCTGCTAATAAACCCCTGGTCATTTATTTGAAGTGGGTTTTTTTCTGCTTCCCTTCCTCATTGCTTACCAGGCTCCCCTACATTTGTTTATTCACTGGAATGCTGCAAATTCTTGTACATTTCCCAACTTACACAAAAACTTTTAAAAGTCTGTTGCCACAGCAAGTTTTTCCCCATAGAGAGGCCATTTCTCCAGTGCCACTGAAGAACTCTCTCAGGAGATAAACCTGTCCTACAATGTTGTGTAGCTCTTTGGAGCCTAACTGGATTCACTTCAGTACCCTTGTATTGACATATTTTTGTTGACATATTGACATAGATTCCTTCTAATTCGAAAAGGACATTGAGTCTTTCTACCTAAAGCTTGAATATCGTTTTAGGAAATTCTCTTCATTTTGATGAAGTTCTCTTATTAACAGAAAGGTGCAAGTTTTGCCCATTTTCACGGAGTTCAGGTATCTCTGGTGAAGAACTTGGATTTAGAAGGGATTCAGCCTAAATTACTAAAAAAAAAAATGATTGAAGGCACTCATTGAGACGGCCACTGCAAATACAAATGCTCTTTCCCCAGCCTTGAAAGCTTTGCTAGACGATTTCTGTCAACTCAAGAGAATCTAAACTTCATCTCACTGAAATACATGAAGCCTGACATGGTCAAAGGCCAAAGTTTCTCACTTGTACTTGGGAGAATGGACAAGTTGAGTATTCTGTTTCCACACTTTTTTTAATGTCCCTAATCTGCACATTATGTCCATTGAAGGGGTCTCAGGAGAGACATCACTCACAGAAATGTGAATATTACTGGAAATGCCATTCAAAGGAGGCCTTACTTTGCCTTCCTGTGAAGGCATTAAGGTATAACAAATAAAAAAGGTACAGTCACAATCTAAATGATTGCAACATCTTTGCCAAAAATGACCCAAAGGGCTTTTGGCAAGGGGGCATCATTTTCTTAAGTGGTTGATAGTGGACAAGGGAGCCTTTCTTTATTTCTGACACTCACACCTTGCCACCTGAATACAGAAGTGAAAGCACAAGGAAAGTTTCTGTAGGATTTTATTTTACCCACATCACTCCTGATGTCCAGTGTAGCAAGATCACTGTCTGAAGTCGCAGAATCAGTGGAAAAGCCCTTTCAGATCATCAATCCCAACCATTCCCCCAGCACTGCCAAGGCCACCACTGACACATGTCCCCAAGTGCCACATCCACACGGCTTTTAAATCCCTCCAGGGATGGGGACTCCACCACTGCCCTGGGCAGCTGTGCCAGTGCTCCCAGTCTCACAGTAACATCCGCTGTGAGTTCTAAAAAAACCTTGCAGTTTCAGGAATTGTGATCTCTACAAGGGAGGCAAAGCCAAAAGTCTACAGCATCATTTGAAGCTATGTGTGTCCAACAGGGCATGGAGGCATTTAAACCCAAGCAAAGAATGGATCCTTCCTCTGCTGCTTTTCCAGAAGCCCAAGTGTGTATTTTCTTATTTATTTTCAGGATCCTCTTTGTGATCTTTTCAACAGGATGCTTTGGACTTTTATACCTTTCCTAGCCACATTTTTTATGGATCATCATAAAGCCTAGGAAGGAAATTTTAATCTCCTACATCACCACAGATTCCCCACTGTTGGCACCCACTCCTCCAGTTGATCCATCCCAGCCAGAGTTTTTCTAGGCTGGGCAGGCCAGGCTGATCTGTTTCGTTATGTCACTCTGCATTTGTGCCAAAGCAAATCCGGATTTTGGCTGGGTCCTTGATAGCCCTCAATAATCTCTTCTTGCTAATTCCCAGTGTGTGCAAACAAGTCTGTACAGAGAGAAGCCTGACACTGAAATCTCTGGATAACGTGCCCGTTCCCAGCGCATTTCGTCTCCTTTTAGGGTGAGAATGAAAAGCTTCAGGAGCCTTCATCATTTGTTTTTTTTTGTGCAGCAGCAGCATGAGGATTTCATCCAAAGGATTGCCTTTTTCTCCTGTTCGTTCCTGTTCCAGTGTGCTTGGTTTGATTCAGAGTTGGTTTTTTTTCTGGAACAGAGGACAGAAAGGGATGATGTGGTTTTGATACAGATATTTTTGAGTCCATTTAATGTTTTCAACAATCTCCAGCCAGGCTCCTCCCCAAAATCACATACACATACATCGTACATATAATTTACTCTGAGTATTTATTTCTGCTGCTATTTGCAAAAGTCAAAGATCCTCAGCAGGAAAAAATATCTGTAGAGCAAAGTCTCTGCCATGGGGAGACAAGAAAAACAAAGATTAGATTAAAGGAGGATAAAGTTGGTGATGTAAAAAAGCTTTTGAAAACCAGGACAGAATGTGTGTGTGAACACAAGAATAATACATGAAGCTAACAGCTTGCTCAGGGTGTTGTTCTTAGTCACTTATTTCTACTTATTTTGTCAAAAAAAGATAATACTTCGTCAAACTTCTTCCTCCTCTTTAAATCCCAGTCACACGCACTTCTGCTGCACGCCCAGATTGATTATTCACTCCATTGTCATTGCCTGTTGTTCACTGAATTCTGACCTTTCCTTTTAATTCAAGGAAATTCCCACTCCAAACTAGAAAAAAAAAAAAAAAAATCCCCTGTTCTAAGAGATGACTCATTTCTTTGCTGCCACATCAGCTTGCATGGCATATTTAACTTTGAAATATTATGAAGCAGGGGAGGAGAAAAGAAAGATGTAGATCAAAAGGTCATTAGTAACTAATGTTTTAGGAAGGAACAGGTGAACTCCATGAGAGTAAAGTTAAAAAAGGGATGTGAAAAGGTTCCCTGATAAAAATTGAAAGGGTCAGCAGTAAGAAATGATGGGTTGTCTTTAGGGAAGATCACAAAGTAGACAAACCAACTTGAATGCATTAAATTAAGAGAACTAGTAAGATGATCAATACTCTCCCAAATCCAAAGAGATCCATGCCAAGCTCAAACCCTTTGGACAGCAGCTCTAAGTGACCAGAAGAGGAAGATTATGAAACTCAGCCACAAGTCAGGCAGGAAATGTACCAAGAACAATGTAAAAAAAAAAAAAATAGTGGCATCAACACTGAAAACTCTTATTTTAAAAAATCTTTTCCAAAATGTGAGGAACAACTCACCCCTCCCCTGCTCAGCTGTTGATTGCTCTGAGCACTACCTGGAATTCATGGAAAATTATGAGCTTCTAGAAGCAAGGAAATTATAATGAGCATTCATCAGATCTACACATCTCTGACACTGGAAAGACAAAGGAGGAGAAAGTTTTGTTCCTAGGACTGAATTTCTTTCTTATTTCCAAGAACCTGGATGTGGAGAAAGGAAGAGATTTATCTGTTGGATGTGGGCTCTGTCTTATCAAACTCACAAAATTATGAAATGTGAATGTTGAGGCGTGATTGTGACCCCAAGAGAAGTTTAGGACTGTGGTCATATTGGGAAGTGTGAAGATGAATTAGCCATGCCACTATCTGGAGCATTCAGATAAAACCCAATAAAATATACTTGAGTAATTTTTCCCACTCAACAGCAGAAGGACAGTATCTGCCTGGGAAAGAGGGAACACAAAATGATCTTAAAAATGCCCACCATACAATCCCCAGTGGAAAAATGGGTGGGAAGCCATCACTGAGGAAAGGTGATGGAGTTTTAAAAGAGCTAAAATATGGTTAATATATTTGACTGGATCAGAGACAAAAGTGACACCTCTTCTAAATCAATGCTCTTAACATGACTGACCCTTGCAATGAGTTATGGGCTATCTTCAGATACCACCTGGTACAGAGGGATCTCAAAGTCTTCTTTTCCTCCCCTGGTATCTTTTAGGCATTTAATCATGAAGAAAAAAAAGTTTCCTAAAACCAATATTGCCTCAAAACTCTCATTTCAAGCCTATTCCCAAACCGCAGTCCACAATTTCAGCTCTTCCACAAAGAAAAAACACAGATTCAAAATAAAATCACAGAATCCTAAAAGGCAACTGACAGAACAAGAGGACACAGCCTCAAACTACGTCAGGGAAGGTACAGGTTGGATATTAGGAAGGAATTTTTCACCAAAAGAATAATAAAGTACTGGAATTGTCTTCCCAGGGAGGTGGTGGAATCACCATCTCTGGATGTGTTTAAAAAAAGACTGGACATGGCACTTGGTGCTGTAGTCTAGTTGAGGTGTTAGGGCATGGGTTGGACTTGATGATCTTGGAGGTCTCTTCCAACCTCATTATTCTGTGATCATGTGATTCTGTGACTTGGGATTCAAGGGACCTTAAAGAGACATTATTCTACCCCTCTGCCATGGGCAGGGACACCTCCCACTATCCCAGGTTTCTCCAAGCCCTGTTCAGCCTGGCCTCTGACCCCTCTGATGGTTGTTCAGTGACCATATTTAATTCATTAAATATGATGATTCATTAATGATAATTCATTAATGATAATTCATTAAAACAACAAAAAGAACTTACAACTCCTAAAAATTAAATTGGAGATCCATTATAACTCAATCTCCAAACAGAAGCAGCCACAATAGAAAAAAAAAAAAAAAATCCATGTCAAAACCTGCTTTACCATGTTTAAAGTGTTTGCCTACTGAGATTGAGAGGTGCCATTTGAGCTTCTTTACAAGAATAGTAATGTAGGCATTACTTTGACAATTTACTGCACAATATACCAAAATAGTGAGTTAAAACTCATCAACTCAATTACACAGGCAGAAAAGGTGGGTCCCAACAGCTTTGATTTGACAAAATCTGCAGTTTGTCAGCACAGACCCTTAATTTATCAGGCAATTATCTGTGTAGCAAGGCCAAGCTAACAGTGTTATTGTTAAAAAGTTCAGTCTGGATAATCCACACCACACACACCCCACATCACAAGCAGGAAGCTAACTCCACCCTTCCTTATAAAACACCCCAAACTGAGGACATGAGGACACCCAGGACAGATGAACTGAGATTTGGGCAGACCAAGACAACTCCAGGCAGTCTTGGAGAGTTTGTGTGTTTGCTGTTGCTGTTCATCTCTTCACCCCTCCACGTTTGCTCTGTAGACTTTGCAATTTCTGTTGTTTCAAAAGAGTTTTGCTTAATTAATTAATGTTTGCAAAGGAGGGGATGTGGCAAATGCTGTTGTAACTCTCTGAAAACTGCCTGATTAAGATGCAAAGCACAGGCAGAACAGCTGTCAGAACAAACTCCTGTGCTGTCGATGCCCTGACAATGCAGAAGACAACTCTGGATACAAATTCATCAGCAATTAGTTCTTCCTTGACTCACAAAATGAATTCTAAAAAGTGTCTCAATGAAATGATTCCCTGTATCCGTTTTTTTGTTGCCAGATCATTCAGTAAAGGCCCTGTACTGCTTCCCTGGGTAGTTTCATCTCTTGTGAGCAAGCAGTTAGCCAAAGTCAGTGAGATTATCACAGAGATAATTAATTTATCAGCTACTTGCTGCTGTTAACATTTTCCTGTTGGAAGAGTCATTCTGGGTCAGGCTTTTTCACTAAGATATAAAGCATCAGATGGACCAAGCTGGCATAAAATCTTTGTCTCCCACTGAATTCAGACTCATGCTGACACCAGCAGAACTGGTCCACTTTGTTTTCCAGCACCAAATAAGAAGCTGGAAAACTCACATCATTTGCTGGATCATAAAACTTTCCCCTTCTTCACTTTTTTCCCCTCTATTACCTAAAAATGTCTCGATTCACAACACCAACAGCATTCTAAACTACTTTGTTTTCTGTGGCTGCCCCATGCTGAAATCCCAGGGTGAGCTGCTTGGAAGTTCTGTCTGACAGACTTTTGGATCTTTTTTAAATTGCTGTGAATGGAATCACAGGAGAGCACAGCTTGAAGAACCTGAGCTGATACAATGAAATAGCAACCATTTTTCCAACCTTAAAAGACCTTTTCAGAAGAAAAGTTAATCTTTACAGGATGCAACCATTCCTTATGATCTTGGATTAAATTATCCCTGTTTCCATGGGAAGATTATTCTTTAGGTTCAGCCGTTGCTGGCTGCCTTTACATTTATTTACAATAGCACCTGAAGTCTTCAACTGAGTTCCCATTATGTTTAAGTGCTGCAGCACCTCATTGTAACAAATAAAAGTACTTGAAGGGATGCAGAATAATATGAGAAAAATGTGTTTAAGAATAATCAGTGAATGTCTATTTTAAAGGCAAATGGCTTTTATGAAGGATATGTATAGACACGTATCTAAATACTTTAATACATTAATGAAGGAGAGCTCCTTTCTCTTCAAAATTATTTTCTGATGTTGTAATTGTAGTGCTTTTGTTACTCCCTGCCTTGAATACATGAACAGACTTATTTTTCTTTTCATTTGATTCCACTGAGCAGAAGTGGATTTAACCCTTCTGACAATTCAGGACCAATCTTCTCCAAGACAAAAGATAAAGTTGGGGTATTTTTTTCAGACAGGTAGATTCAAACCCCACAGAACTGAAAGAATTTGGGTCCTGATTTTTTCCATATTACCAAATTCCTGTCACTGACTTTGGCTGAATGACCAGATTTCCAGCTAACTCACTCTGGGACATTAATATCTTCAATCTTATCCTAATTTCTAATTTTAAATTCCTGCAGAGACTCCTCTCTGCTATTGTCCCAAATGTGTCAGAGGGAGTTGGCACCTGTGTACACAAGTGTGAATAAATTCATCCCTAAAAGTAAAGAAAACTAAATAATTGGTTTACAGAAAGAACTGTAACTGAGATGACAACGTGGTCGTGTAAAAAGTCTCTCCCCATCTTTCTTGTAGTCTTCTCTACAGGCACTTAAAAACAGGGAAAAGGAGAAAATAGAATCACACAGACTGAGCTTTTTTGATTTCTATTCCAAATAACACACCTGAAAAAAAAAATAAAATCACCAAATTGTTTCTAAATATCTAGGAGACAAATAAGCCACTGAATTTTATTTTATAAGGAGAATCAATGCTCTTTTCTCTCTGCAACATGTTAATGTAGAGATGACACAAGAAGCAACGCAATATTCATCTTTAATTTTTGGAAAGATAGCTATTGAGTAATATAAAACAAAATTGGAGAATGGAAGATTTGGTCAAACAACAGGTAAAAACTTCAGAGTGAACATAGTTAAGCAGCTAAAAGGGAAAAGTTGTCTGTTATTGGCAGAAGATTTTAATTACAAACATCTAGAAACCCATCTGTGGTGCAAATAGAGTTGACCTTGGAGAAGGGGAGAGATGGTCTCTCATGGGTGCTTATAACTTCAGCTCTGGGGGGGCAATAATTGAAATTAAATATAAGAAATCTTCAAAATGTTGGCTTTAAATCAGGCTTTATTGGATGTATCAAATGGTTTTCTGCTGCCTGCCACCAGTTAAACACCAGCAGCTCCTGTTCTTCATCCCCCTTCCCTGATAACACACGCACACGATATTTTTCATTTTAATATCAGCCTCACACAATTCCAAAAGACAAATCTATACACTCTGCTCTGGCTCTAACAGCAGCTTGGATGGAGATGTCAAGGTTTGGGATATCAGCAGGAGCTGACGCAAATCCTATCTCCTGCTGGGAAATATAGGAGAGGATGTGAGGGACAAAAAGGGAATAAAACGTCAGGAGCAGGTAGAGAAGACTGAAAATAGTTTGAGGCTGGAAGGCAGATTAGAACAGCAAAAGGAGCTGTTATTCTACCTCTCATAAAAAATACAAAAGGACTTCCTGAAGTATATTACAGAATCACACGGGGTTCAGAAATTGGTTATGAGAATGATCAGGGCACTGGAATAAAAATTTCATAAAAAGAGATTGAAAGATTGTAGGATTGTTTACAGAAGGGATGAATACAAGGAGTTTTGATGAAAATATATTAAATTTTGAGAAGTTAAAGGAAAGAGCTGCTTATTCTTCATTTTGCTGTATCTAAAATCTCAAAAAGAAACGTCCATAAAGTTCTCCAGTTTTTAAATGTCATTAATGGAATTGCTGCTGCTTGAAATAGGAAAAGCAGTTATGGTTTACCTGTGACTGCTGAAATGTGGTATTGAGAATATATATGAAAATAAATATATATTATAATACATTATATATTAAAAGAAATTAAAATTAAATGAATTTCTATATAAAAATTATAAAATATAAAATGGACTGTAAAATAAATCATATATCTTATATGAAAATAAATATTAAATATTGGTTAACTATAATGATAATTAAAGCAATAATTCCTCTGTTTTACCTCAGAAAAGTATTATTTTTTCAAAGAAATAAGCCTAAATTTGTATCTCTGTGTAACACTTGAAATGCTGCTCACAGTTACCCCCATTACAGTGGATTTCAGGGGTATCCTTGCACAAAATTCATGATGGTTCCCTGTGAGCAGATGAGCATAACGGGCAAATTAAAATGTCATTTGGTTTTTGCTTTTTCCTTGTGCTATTACCACTGAGTGAAACTATCTTGGCCAAGTTCAGCATCACTTTGCTCTGACACACTTCCCTTGATGCAGCATCTTCTTTTGAAACACATTTTGTTACTCCAGGATTCTCATAGGGGAAGAAAATTATAATAATTTCATCTATTTATATTCTTCCTCTGATCATACTCATAGAATAAATCACCAGAGAAAAATTTGCTCAGGTATTCAAAACGAAAATTAATTTTAAAATGCAGGTGCATAGGGCTCCTTTTCATTCCAGAAAAATCACCTTTCATGGGATGAAAGTCCTTTCCAAGCTCCTGTTCCTCTCACCAGCTGCCCAAGGGTCCCAGTGCTTTTTCTTCTCTACTTGTGCCATATTTCTGTTCTCCAGTTTCAGTAACTTAAATTAAAATCAGATTAACTGATCACAGCAGCACCAGTAGCTTTTTAATTTTTTAAGTGTGTACATTCATAATAGCAAATGTAATGGTGAAATCCAGATTTTCTTCCCTCTCCCTGTTCTTCTGCACCTGGGATGTGAAACTTTTGCAGTGGAAGCTGCAGCCCCAGGGGCTCTGTGTTAGAAATAAATTACCAAAACAGAAGTATCTGGTTTTCCTCAGTTGTCTGGTCAGATTAAATAATTCTGGTTTGAAATTATTTCAGGGATTTGTAGCCAACAAGTTACATCATGGGCATGTAATCTGATTTCTCACAACACCTGAACACCAGGTCTAAAACAAGTGCACAGTAATGCAGAATAAACAATTCTTACAAATTATTTTCCTGACGTGACCACATAAGAAAAACTATTAACAATCCAATAACTTTCTCTGATATCTATTTTGATAAGGAACTTTAGGCCCAAATGAATTGAAAATATCTTATTATGTTGATATTTAATAATACTTAAAACATTATTTATAACAGGCTGGAAAATTATACCATGTAAATGAAGTGTGTTTAATTGTATGCAATAGAAACATAAAAGAAATCTCACTTTTAAAGAAAATTGTGTCTCAGTGAGTTGGAAATCATCATGTCAGCCTAGAACTTAAAATATTTCAACAATTTTGCTGCTTTTATTTCTCCTTGCTGTGCTCAAGCAAGAATTGTCTGCTAAATGTCTTGGAAAGAAGTGAAAATTATGAGTTGACTTTTACATGCACTAATTATTCAACCTCACCTTGATGACCTCAGAAGAAATTTATAAGCCAGGGAAATTTTATTTTTTTTTTTCATTTTTATTTAGCATATGTTGTTTTCCTTCTCCCTTGTGCCCAAGTTTAGAAGTACCAAAAAAGCCTAGCTATATTATTAAAACTCTACCTAAAAATATTTGTTCCTTTATTAAAAAACAAAAAAAAAAAAAAACAAAAACAAAAAAAAAATAAAACCAAAAACCTCTTGAAAGAAAATTGCATAGCACCAGCAGATATTAAAATTAATTAAAATGTTAAAATAAAGAACAAACCAACGCTCAACTGCTCTTTTTTCCCTTTATTTTCACTTCAATACAGCCTCTCCTAAACACATGCAAAAAGCTTAAACACATTACAGAAGGATTATTGACTCAGAAGGACTCATTTATAAAATAAAGTCTCACTGGGAGGAGCTCCACTAATTGGCAATTAAGTCAGGTCATTATCTATGTAGAGAGAGAGAGAGAGAATACCTGCAGGTATAAAAGCAGTAGCTTTGTTTAAGGCTTTTATAGGACTGAAATATTGTTTCTGAAAAAAAAAAAAATCAATTATTTTTGATGTTAACCAATGTTGGCTTTTCAGGTTTTTTTTCAGAACTAGGTGTTTGCTTCTAAATTTTTTAATTACAAAGATATTTAAGACAAAACCAACACCTCTGGTTACGTGCAGAGTATGAAAGGGGACAAAGTTTGTGTAGGGTATTTCCAGCTGGTGTTAAATTCCTTAGGGACTCCCAGGTTTTTACATTAAGATCTTGGCAGATAAAGCAGTAATAAAATAGGTGTCCTGACTTTTGAATCCTTAGCTTTTTCCTGACTGATTTTAATAATAATTTAATAATTTTTTTTTCCTTTTTTTGTTGGTCATAATTTTCTTGTGTAGCTGCTGTAGTAGAGGATCTACTTGCTGTAGTAAGTTAGATTCCTAATTTAGAAACGATGTCTCTAAGCTGTGAGGGCAAAACCTGCTGCACCTTTTCTCATCTCTTTTTGGTCAGTGAAAGAAAATGTGCACAAAAACTTTCCCTTATGGGCATAAGTGAAAATAATGAAGTTCAGGTGGTTTTAAATCAAAAAGTTGGTTTTTCATCCACCTGACCTGCTGCAGGTCCCTCCATCAACCCCTTTGGTACCTGTGTTCCTTCCTAGACCCTCTCTCAGGTGGCATCAAAGGGAGATGGCATTTTGCTAATCTGAATTTTAAAAATGCTTTGGAGCATTTCCTTCTCCAGGGGTAAGGAAAGCTGTTCAGGCAGGCTGGTTTGCTTTTTGGAAATACAAATGGCACTGAACTCCACAGCTGAACTTCTCTTCAAGACACCTCCCAGTGCTTTAAGACTCTGATATGAATTTGCATATGCATTGCACAGTCTAAATTCTGAGAAAATCCCCTTAAGCATCAGACTGGGGAACAAATTGAGCAGAATTTGGAGAAATGTAGGTTTTTAATTTTTTTTTTCCTTCAAGGCTCAATTGAACAGCACAAAGCACACTGGTGGTTATAATTAAAGTAGTCATCATCCTAAAATTTAGCTTAAAATTTCACATTCCACCCTGACTGAAAATGATAAACATATCAGAAAATTTGTAAATAACTTGTTTGGTAACCTGTATGAGATGAAAAGCTGGTTTTCCTCAATATAAATGAGAGTTAGGAAAAAGGAAAAATAAGTTTCTTGCTTACTGGCTCCAAGTGGTGAACTTGGCAGTGTCCTGACCCTTAAATAAGAACAAATATTGATGTCTGTTGGAGGAGCTTGAGCCTGTACAAAGCAAAACACAGCATCTGAAAATATTCTCTTATCAAATTTATGTGGAGATTTGAGGAAAAAAAAAAAAAAAAAAACAATTTGCTGATTTGGTGCTCGGGTGTGTAGAGGGTAATCCAACTTTAGGCTCCTGGGCACTGCTGTGAGTCCCCAAAGTTAAAGGCAAGTGGGTCAGCAACAGGGGACTGCAAAATTCTGTTTTGTGTGGAATTCAGCCCCTGTTCCCAAGCCCTTGTGGTAGATAGGGACAGGCAAACGGAAAATCTCGGGATGTGACGGAAAGCTAGACCCTTCCCCCCTTCTTCCTGCTATAAATGATCAATCACCCCTAAAGCATGCAGCCCCTCCTAACTCTGTAGTTTTCCACTCCTTACTAACCCTAGCCAGACCCACCGTCCCCGTTTGACGTAGTGAAGCCCCCTTGACTATTTAACCCCACGAGATGAGATAATAAATGCCATTTGACCATCCACCACATTGGTGTCTGTGCACGTCTGTGGCCCGAGTGACCCGGGCGAGGCCGGGTCGCCGTGCTGTGTCTTGAAACCAGGTTGCCCGCCTTCTCATCAGAAGGCAACAGCCCTTCACGAGTGTGTGTGTTCTACCAAGAGCTGGGTGGAGCTGCCCCATCTTCTGCTTAAACAAGCATTTATATTCCAGGCTGCATCATTTGCTCTTATTCCTGTTGTTCATATTTGGCTTAAAACAATCTTAGGAATTGAATACACATCTTGGATTAAGGCTATTTCTTGCCAAGGCTTTCATTGGTCACTAATTCATCTGAATGGAGTATTCCCCAAGGACTGCTGGCTTGTTGAACTGCAGGAAGCTTTTCTATTTTTTTTTTTTAATTTCCAAAGTACTTTGACTCCTTCAGGCAAATCTGCATGTGGGATTAATCTGTAATCCCATTGCTGATGGAACTGCAGGCAAAACTGGCCACCTTTGCTCTGGGATCTTCCAAATTGCTGCCTCTCCATGGTGGGGAGAGCCCTTCTTTGTTTGCCTGTCAGCATAGCTCCCAAAAGAAGGTTCAGTGGGCCACATGTTCTTAGAAGAAGGGGGACAGAGGGTGGACAAACATGGTTTGGAGAAAGAGGCTGTCAATCATTTGGGACTCCACAGCAATCCATTTGCTAGACCATTTCCCTAGATCTGAGATTTGATAATAGATCACATCCAATTTCTCTTCCTCTGCTGCTCATCCATAGGAGAAATGGGCTGGATTTTTGCTAAAATTTTTGCTAAATCTTTTCTTTATGGATAAAATACTTGCCCTAAAATTCTTGTCATTCCTGCAAACCTTGAGCAGACGGGGTGTGTGTGTTTCTCTTTCTGTGCTTGGTGTTGATGCTTCCCTCTCATTCTGCATCTGATGACTTCTAACTTGATAACCAATCCCACAGCACTGCCCATCCAGCTGTGGGCTGTCCCAAACATCTGCCTGACCTTGCTGCCACGCGCAGGCTGCTGTGGCACGAGCACTGCGAAGGGCAGAGGGGATTTTCGGATCCTCCATCGCTTCACGTTCCGCCCGGGTTTCCACACAGAGAACTTTTGAAATATCACACGTACCTGGCAGCTCTCTGTTGTGCAGCTTTGAGCAAAGATTACCTGAGAAGCCCCTGCCTGCCTTCTTGCTGTGCTCCTGGGGAACATGATGTATTTTGTGTGGAGAACAATGCTCTGACCCTCTTTGCCCTGACCGAAACACCGTGGGCAGCGTGCCGGCCGCGCATTCCCGTGATGCACATGTTTATTTAAATCCTCCTCAGCCTCGCAGCTCTTGCTGAAATTTATCACATTGCAGGTCGTGGCCACAGTTTCTTCAAGAGGGGGAAATATGAGGTTACTGCTAAGGTTTTTGGGAAGTCCTCCATGGTTTTAGTGAAGGGGTATTCACTGGGCTGCTGCTGACACGACAGCTGTCAGCTGTAGCACCAAGGGATGTTTTCAGGCATAACAAACTTGTCTGCATTGTCTGAAAGACCTTCTATAATTTTTTTTTCCCCACAGTTGCAAAGTTATGGGTGAATAATGCACAGGGAGTGTTTCCAGTGCATGAAAACTGTCAAAGACACTCTTAAAATTCTCAGTATTTTTTTTACCACAGACCACCTTCTATATCTTCACAAGAGACTTCGTTTCCATCACTTTTTTCTTGTTTGTGAAGGTCATGGAAACACAGAATGTTTTGGCTTGGGAGGGACTTTAAACATCTTTTATTTCAAACCTCCTGCCATGGCAGGGACATTTTCCACTGTCCAAGGTTGCTCCAAGCCCCATCCAACCTGGCCCTGGACACTTCCAGGGATCCAGGGGCAGCCACAGCTTCTCTGGGCACCCTGTGCCAGGGCCTCCCCACCCTCACAGGGAAGAATTTCTTCCTAAGATGCAGCAGTGTTCTACCATGACCTTTTTAAGGATGTCACCATCTGGATTTACACCATAAAACGACAGGAGATGTCTCAGTGCTTCAATATTGATGAATTTTTGCAGCCATCTTGCAGTGCTTCTAAGAGAGGGCAAGCCACTGTCAGGAAGCTCAGGATGATCCAGCACAAGTTTTGACTCCTGGAACTTCAGTTCTAAGGTTGGGTTGTTCCAGAATTTCAGAATTCATAATTATGAGTCTACAATTAAATTACTGACAAATAAGTAAACTGAGGGTTCTAGGGTCAGAACATAAATCAAAAGAATTCCACATTTTTATCCTTTAGTATTCTGCCACTAACATTGAGACTTTCAAACATATTGCTTGTTTTTAATAAGAAAGGTTGGCAACCACATCATCCCCTTTGTCCCAAATCTTCATTCACACGTATTTTGAGATTCTTTTTTTTTTCTTTCAAATCATGAAGATCTGAGTGATTATTTTCCTTGCACCCTCTGGTGGCTGCAGGTTCAGTTCTGGTCAGTGGAGAGCAGCAGCCTGACAAAAGCTGGTGTTGCTGGGTCACTGCTGTCCTTCCTTTGGTCATAAACACTCCCGGGAGCTCTTGGATCAGAGCTAGGGTCAAGGGGGGAAAGAAATTCAAGACTACATCCACAGGACTAAATTCCATATGACTCTGTCTCCTTTAGAAATGTATTTGGGAAGCTTGTGAGTCACAATAAAGGACCTAAAATGTAAACAAGAATCAAAATTCTTCCTCCAGGTACAGCCCAATTTTATGAAGACTAGGAATGGAAGTTGCATCAGCTTCAGAGTTTGGCTGTACAGCCTTCACTCAGGGCATTTTTCCTAGCTCCAGTGAAATGTATTATTTTCTTTGCTTTTAAAGAAGAATACAACTGGTTTGCAGTTTTAAACCCTGCACATACACACAAAGTGGAATTTGCTGGGTGTGAATCTCAGCTGTAAGTTGCTGTGCCAACACCTTAAACAATGGATAAACATACACTTTCTATCTAATGTTTAGGTGAAATATTTTTACTTCATGGAAGTGACAATCTGAAATGCCTCTGTACATCACGCAGCACTTAAACTTCCCCTAGGATCAGCTGCAAGCACTGATATTGGAATATTGTGCTAGAGCTAGGGAAAGACTGTGAGGGTTAAAAGTCTGTGGGAACCCAGGACATCCCTCTGGCTGCCCTGGTGGTCTCGAGACCCTGGCAGGGGGCTCGGGGACCTTGGCATGAAGTCAAAAACACCTGTGGCTTCGATTTTTGCCCGTGGGAGAGGCTGCCAACTCTGTATGAAGAATTACAAGCCAAAAGGGTTTGAGTAGTGTAATAGGTGAATTGACACAGGGTGGAAAAGTAGAATTTTGGGGTTTTTTAGAATGTGACTCAGGGGTACAAGATGGAGGAATCTGGGCATGTCCTAGCCTTTTTCTCCTTCTTCTTGCCCTCCATGTCTTGCTGTGATGGTGACACTTTTCTGTTGGTTTAAGGTAGAGATTCACTGTCTAACATAGGTGGTGGGCATTGGCACAAAATCTGTAAACATGTAACACGTAATTTTGAGTTTATAATGTGAGAGCTGCCCAAGCCTCGGCAGAGACTGCCGTGGCTTCTGTACCAGGCGGACCTCGGCAGGTCAGAGAGAGAAAGTTTTAGATAAGAATAAATAAACAACCTTGAAAGCTCGACTTCACACATTCCAGACCTCTTTTTCGGCTGCCGGGCTGGGGGAACAAGGACTTTCACAATTTGGGGGTCATTCCAAGCAAGCAAACCCTGATAAAAGTCAGGTTTGCCTTTGCAAGGCAGAGTTCAGCAGGGCTTAACTTAATCTGTTATGCAGAGGGATTTTGTAGCCCAGGCTGGACCGTGCTGCAGTCAAGCAGTCTGGGTGCCTGAGCTGTTTGTGTTTCCAACAACCACTGCCAGGGTTGCTGGTGGCTCTCAGGGACTCTGTGTGCAGATCTCCATCCATGCCCACACCAGACCAGCATCACTCTGCCCCTGGGTTCATCAGTTATGAATGATGTGGATACAAAACTGGGGAGTGGCCCAGAGAGTTGTGTGGCCCTTCAGAGGGACCTCAATAGGTCGGGGAGTGGGGCAGAGAGGAACATCCTGAAATTCAGTTTTCCAGGCTGAACCCCTTTCCTAGTTCCCTCAGCTGCTCCTGGTGCTCCAGACCCTTCCCCAGCTCCATTCCCTTCTCTGGACACTCCCCAGCTCCTCAATGTCTTCTTGTTGTGAGAGGCCCAAAACTGAACGTGTGAAACTCTCCGGCTTCCCTTGCAAAGAAAGGTTTCACATCTGCCTTTATTGTTCCCACTTTTGGTCTATTCCTGGGCTCCTGGTAGAATTTCTACCAGGCAGAGCAGATGTCAGTGTTTATTTCACTCCAAGCAGAGAAATTCTTGATTTGCTCCTGTATGAATATCTCAGAAATAGATATGTTTATTGCCCACATTAAGGGAACAGGCAAAGTTGAAAGTTAAAAACATATGGAGTTTCTTGTGTTACTGCAATAAAAATCCAGCGAGCTGTGACTTTCTTTCACATATGTGGGGGTATTTCTACTGTTCAGTTCTCAGCTTTATTTTGGCAGAATAAAAAATATTCAGAATTTTCCTTCCCTAAGAAGAGATGGGCATTGTCAGAGGGGAAAACCTGGTGAGTCCAGAGGAGGCCACCAAGTTGATCAGAGGGTTGGAGCAGCTCTGCTGTGAGGAAAGGCTGGGAGAATTGGGATTTTTCAGGCTGGAGAAGGTTCTGACGTGACCTTATTGTGGCCTTCCAGTGCCTGAAGGGATCCTGCAAGAAAGATGGGGAGGGACATTTTACAAGGGTCTGGAGTGATAGGAGAAGGGGATAGCGCTTCCCACTGCCAGAGGACAGCGTTAGATGGGATATTGGGAAGAAATTCTTCCCTGTGAGGGTGGTGAGGCCCTGGCACAGGGTGCCCAGAGAAGCTGTGGCTGCCCCTGGATCCCTGGAAGTGCCCAAGGCCAGGCTGAACAGGGCTTGAAGCTTGACACTTAGGATAGTGGAGAGGTGTCCCTGCACCTGGCAGGGGGGGTGGAACAAAATGGTCTTTAAGGTCTCTCCCAACCCAAACAATTCCATGATGTTTCTGGTGGGGTTTTTTTGCATCACACTCTAACTGTGAATTCCACAGAAACTCTCATGGAGTTATGGACACATCTGCATCTATTAATGGGCTCACTGTCCTGGGAAGGAGGGCGACACTGGTGAGATACATCTGGTGAGTGGTGGGACACAGAGATTCCCCCTTGGCAGGACTAATGAGAAAAGAAATTGTCCTTGCCTCTAAACACCCCACAGCAACTTTTATGCACTCCCAACATTTTCCATTCCAACCCCAAAACCTCTTTGTTCCTGCATCCCCTAATAAGTTCCATACCCAAAACACCTGATTATCTTCCACAGCACAGTGCAGAAAGGGTTTTTTTTTTTGGTCGAGTGGCTGTGCTGGATTTCACAAGGTCAGTGGTCTAATCCCTCTCCTCATCCCAGTCACTAAAGTCTGCTCTTCCCCAGCTCAGTGGGAGGCTCACCTGGCATCCTTCCCCCATCCTTGCAGGGCATTTTAGTTTGAGTCACCTCTGCTCAGTGCACAAAGAGTCTATGAGCAAATAGCTGTTCATTAAAGGACGCACTCCTTCCGTGTGCAAGTTGTAAACACTGTCAAAAACAATTTCCTAATGCACATTCAGAGGTGGTGGAATAAAGATTTCCTGGGCAAATCTTAATGTTGCTTATTATTGATTATTTTTTTCTATAGCCCCCCATTGTACATGAAAATTTTCTCTTTCTGCTCAAACACATTGGCAGGTCATGCAGGGCTCCTAGGTGTGATTTTTTACCTTTTTCATAAATGCCAGCAATCTTTCCTTATTTCAAAAGCTTCAGTTATCTCTCAGGGAGGGGAGGGGTGATATTTCTTGGAGCAGGAAGGAACCTGAAAGCCTATTGACTGAGAGGTTTTCAAAGGTTTTATTTTTAAAAGCTGAATAATCAGATATATATGCCTGAATCCTAAGGACAGAATTGGCTTGTAATTCAACACTAGTTTTTCATTAGTTTTGGGAAAATAGTTTAATTCTAAGAAAGAAAAGGGGGGAAAAAGCCATTCCTGTTTTATGTATGACTTCATCACTGAGCCAGCAGGGTTTTCTCACAGTCTGTTTGTCAAGAGAAAAAAGAAAACAACAAAAAAATCCCAGCAGCAAAACCTGACAAGTTTTTTTTTTTTTTTTCCCAGTGGCCAAAAAATATGCAAATTTATTAACAAACCACAGAACAAATAAAACTGTAAATATTTGACAAACCACTGTGCTCCATTAGATCAGCCAGAACACCTCCCAGCTTTTCCTATTTTCGGACTTGTTTCCTCTGGCTTTGCTCAAATTGCTATAGTTATTTTCCCTTGTCCTTCTGTAAATGTGTACCCAGGGAGGCAGTAAGTTCCCCAGCTCTCAGCAGTGGTGATGTATTTAACAGTTCTGAGCACAAAAGTGATTTAGACTTCACCTGTTGGGTCCTTTACACAAATACTCATTCGTGAGACTTCCTGATAGGCAGGAACATGCCTAAACCTTCAGTTGGTGGACTTTATTTATTTTTCACTGTTTATGCAGCTGGGCAAGTGGAGCTGGAGCAGCTGCTCGCTGGCAAAGCCAAACTTTTGTTCCCAGTCGTGATAAATGAGGCACTTAACCTTTCAGGATAAATGTGCTTCACTCTGGACAGCCTCCCTGGAAACAGGGCTTCTGGTTTCTTTTATTTCAAGCTGATTGAGGAAATATCAGCACACAGAGAGCAGTTTTACCCTCTTCAGTGAAAATTACTTGGCTGGCCTTGATGTCAGAGCAGAGACCATGGGATAACTCAGGTTGGGAATCACTTATCCAACCTCCTGCGCAAAGTAGAGCCAACACTGAATTTAGACCGGGTTCTTCAGGCCTTTATTTTGTGTGGTCCTGAAAGCCTTCAAGGATGGAGACTGTGAAATATTTCTAAAAAGCAACTTCTTCTGCATTAATTCATGACTGCAAGTGCCATAAAATGGATGTTCCTAGTCTGTATCAGCATATTAAAAAGGCCCCAAGGTCATACAAGTGCATGTTTCACTGCCATCAACTTTTAAACCACTAAGTCAACGATAATGAGAAATTTAAATGGTTGTTATTTTCCTTCTTAAAGGTTTATTTATCAAAAATTAAAATGGGATTAAAATCCCTGAATCTCTGAAAACGATTATTTGTTGGTTTTGCTCAGCAGAGTGTTAATACATTCATTTCTCTTATGCTAACATTTCTGTGTGGAAGTGCTTGAACCAAAGGTAAATGTTTTCTCAATAAATCATGATGGGTGATGCCTGAACTGGTGAATAAATATTCAATACCAATTCAGTACAAGAATATCTGTGCAACTTGCTGTAGGTGACCCTGCCTCGTGAGGGGGTTTCATTAAATGATCTTGAGTCCCTTCCAACCTTAACTATTCTGTTAATATATTCTTGTATTTTGGAAAAATGAGATGGACTTGTTCATTAATTTAATTTTACTTCCAATGAGGTTTATAAATAGAAACCTCATTAGACAAATGACCTGGTATGGGAAGCTTTAGCACTATTGCAAAATGTCACTGTGAGATCCTTGATTAGATGGCAAAAGGATCATTAAGTACAGTTACAGTATAATTTTAAAAAACCTAATTACCACCCTACATTAATACTTTGCATGAACTGAGGAGATTATGCCATATCTCCAAAGTGGTTTGGGGTTTTTATTGAGGATTTGGGGTTTTTTTTGCATATGTTTACAGGATCCTGCACAGCAGTTTTTATCTCTGCCATTTCTTTAAGCTTTGAGTTGCTTTCATTAGCAGTGCAAGGTCACCTTCTCTAACCTGCTTTTCACAGAGGGCAGGAAAAAGCTGAGATAAAGCTGGAAAAAAATATCCCAGGGTTTTCGGCCCTGCCATCCATCCCTGTGATGAAACCACGGCTCATAGCCAAGTCCATAAACAGTGAAAACTCCCTCCTGATCTGCAAAAACAGGTAAGGTTGGTGTCCCAGCTATTCTTTCAACAAATTGTTTGGAGTCTTACTCATTAAGCTGTCACAAAGGCTTTTCTGGATGAATTGGCCCAGAAATTATTTTATTCTTTCTTGCACTTCCCCCTTAACTTCATCTCTTTATTCCTGATATTTTTCACTGGAAGTGACATATGTCATGTACTTAACAGTAGAACTATTTGGCTCTCTCTTAGTAAGTTCTACAACCTCAAATCTAATGAAGAGAGAGGGATTTTTTAAGCTTGGTGGGATGAATTGCCCTGTGAGTATCCTCATATCTTCCTGGTCTTACCAGTGCCAGAAGGACCTTAGGTCATTCAAATAAGTTCAGCCTGGAGGGAAATAAATAAAGGCAAGTGAAAGACCCTTGTCATCAACAAACCAGGTCCTCTGGCTGCTTGTGTCAGGTAATTCACTCTTTCCTGAATGCAGTCTTCAGCGCTTCAGAATAGGTCTCATCATGGAGCTGCAAACCTACACTTCTCTGAGGGTATTTCTACAAATTCTTACTTTTACTGCGGTGTGACTTGCTAGGAATAAGCACCAACTCTTCAACCCTTGGCCTGCACTTTCAGAAGCACCTTCCAAGACTTTATGTGCCTTTCCATGCCCTCTCCAGCACAGAAAGACATTCAGGTGTTCCATGAGGAGGAAAGAGCTCACTGACCGCTCTCCTAAAGTCAGAGCAGCTGTAAGGTTGTTCTAAACACCACCTTCCAGTGGTGCAGGTTCAAAGTTAAATCATAGTCGGTGTCCCCTTTCTTCTATGCCTGCAGGGGCTTCTGAGCATCTAAAACCTTATTTATAAAATACAGAAGCCCACGCTGAGCCCCAGTGTGCACACAGCCACTGCAGTTTGGGAATGCACAAAAGGCAAAGGCCTGGATATGCTTAAAGTGTTCCTCATGCATTGCCATAGAATCATGGAAGGGTTTGGGTGGGAAGGGACCTTAAAGAACATCTAATTCCAACCCCCTGGCATGGGCAGGAAGACGTTTCACTGCAGAACTGAGACAGAGTGAAAATTTAACAGGGTAGAAATCCATTTGGATTTAGGTGAAATGTGCTGCTTTGAGCTTACTAGCATAAGTAAAATATGCTGTTTAGTCTGGTAACTTTGCAACACTAATAAAGCTGCCCCAGCTGAAGAGATAAGAGATAGGAAAGATTCCTCAGACCTTAAAACAGGGCAGAGTGACCCAGGAGTTCTTTCTGTACTTTCTGACAAAAATTGAGTACAAGTGTCACTAGCTGTAGGTGTAACGCGAAATCAGCAGAATGAATATGCATGAACCTATTATGAAATTCTATGTACATTATGTACATTAGTTAAGGGTAATAAAAAAGGATCGGGAGTCCTCAGGGGCACACATGTCCTTTGAAGCAGAATGATTCCCCATATGTGCCCAGCGCTGCAATAAACATACCGTCCCTACAAATCTTTATAGGAATTGTGGGGTTTTGATTTTTCATCTGCGTTTCACCACCTTGCATTATTCAAAGGAACAGCTTGTTTAGAAGCAGGACTGTAAATTAAGGAGACTAATTGTGTCTCACAAGGACAGAGAAAACATGGGATAACTGCAGGAAAGAACAAGACACAAGATCATGCTAAATTCTGTATCAGCCGTTGCAGTGCAGGGTGGGGACACTCAGAATCAGAGGCCATTTCCATACGTGTTCCTTAGCAACATTAGAACAGGACTTTTCTTAGGAAATAATAATTTTATTTTACTTAGAGGAAGGTGGCTGTTCTTTCTTCCAGCATTACTCAAAAAAAAAAAAAAAAGTCAATGTAAACTAGAAGCTCTCCTGCTAATTAACCTCCCTTCATGAGAGAGGTAAGAAAAATTAAAAAGCCAATGTAAACACACAGAAATAAGGCGCAGTAATACCAAAGGGTTTGGGTGATGCTTTTGTGTTGATCAGCAGCAGTGTTCACATAATGAATTTGCTCCTTGAGCTGAACTTTCAAGTGATAGGAACAGGTAGATCTGCTCTAGTAAACAACTGGTTCTACAAAAGCTTCTGCTGGTACAAAATCTTTTCACTGTTCAGGTATTTCCATTCAATATTCAAGCATATTGAATTCTTGATGCAATTGAGCACAGCAGTGAACAGGAAGAGATATTGATGTCAAGCAAAACAGGCCAGTTCTTCTTCTTGTGACACAAAATGTGGCAGCAGGAAAAGGATGAGTTGCATTTGGGAGAAGACTTGACTGCTTTCATTTTCTTCTCTTGTGCACTGTGATGGTTTGGGCGTCACTCTTCCTTTTATATCAGGGTGCAGACCTCAAGAGAATCATCCTCAGGGGGTGGGCACTGGCCAGCTCACACAGCAGAGATGAGAAAGGCGGGGAATAACCTCAGGAAATGTGGAAAATACTGTGAAAAATAACAGCTGATCATGTTAAGGGCATGTGAGGCAGCAGAGGCTGAATGTGTTCAGGTTAAAAACACAGGCAGAAATGCAGATTCAAAACTTAGAAGTAGAGAACTTCCTTAGCTTTCAACATACATACAATTGTTTCACTCACAATTAATATCCAGACTATTCCCCCATATATGATCACGGAATAGAATCAGAATTTTTTTTTTTTTCACAAAATCATGTGAAACTTTGTGAGAGGACTAGATAAATCATTCATTTCATCATAATTACAGTGGTAAAATCCCCTTGATGGGAAGGGATGACCCAGATTCTTTGATTTTTCCAGAGTGTTCTAAACACCAGGTGTTTGCCCATGTGATTATGATATCAGAACCAATATGCTGGTTCAGTAAACCATATAATAAATATAACAAAAAATAAACCAAGTAATAAATGTTCTCTAATAAACACATCATAAATCCAGGAGTTTTTCTTTTTTCCTCTTCAGATCTTCCACTGCATTGCCATATTGTAGGGAACCTGGTGAGGAAGGCAGGTTTTTCTGCTAATTAAGACATTGAGGGGCTGGAGCATGTCTGAAGAATGGAATGGAGCTGGGGAAGGGTCTGGAGCTCCAGGAGCAGCTGAGGGAGCTGGAAAGGGGCTCAGCCTGGAGAAAAGGAGGCTCAGGGGGGACCTTGTGGCTCTGCACAGGTCCTGACAGGAGGGGACAGCCAGGGGGGTCGGGCTCTGCTCCAGGGAACAGGGACAGGAGGAGAGGGAACGGTCTCCAGCTGGGCCAGGGGAGATTTAGATTGGATATTTCGGAAAATTTCTCCACCCAAAGGATGGTCAGGCACTGGCACAGCTGCCCAGGGCAGCTGGGATGGTGGAATCCCCATCCCTGGAGGGATTTAAAAGCCATGTGGATGTGGCACTTGGGGACATGGGTCAGTGGTGGCCTTGGCAGTGCTGGGGCAATGGTTGGACTCAACAATGTTCAAGACACTTTCCAACCTGAATCATTCCATGAATTATCCAAACTTTTATTCAAGGCAGCCTGTTACCACCTTATCTTCCATCTTAGTGAGATCAGCAACTCCTTTATTACCCTTACATGTTTTTCAGCTTAATATTGACTGTCTGAATTTGTCACAATTTCCCTTAATTAAACTTTTAGCAATATTCTGCCTTCAGAAAACAATGAGTAATAACCAACATGTCAAAACTACTTGTATTTATCACTGGAGATGTATCATGGTCCTCAAAATGCTATAAACATATCATAAATTTATGGGTTCAAAATTTTGTTGCTGCCACCTCCAAACTCTTCACAAATTAAAAATAATTTGTGAAAAAGAAAGGAGAGATAACAAATAAAAGAAAAAATGAATTTCAGCAATATCAAAAACTGTCTTTGGAAAACTGAAACCAGTCAAGATAAGAGGAAAATGCGAAGACTGGTTTGAGATACATCCCCAGGAGAGAAAAGGAAGCCTTGATGGCCCTCAAATACCCAGATGTACGTGGCTATAAAAGTATGAAATTACACAGAGGAAAACTGCACATGGGCGAATCCTCTCAACCCAAAATTGCTCAAACAACGATCTTAATGGGAAATGAGCTTATTTCATGTATAAATTCATCACTGGAGAGCGACCTTTCCCCCTCTGTCTGCTTCACCCATTTTCTAGACATGGTGCTGACTGTTACTGGAATTTTCTTGACAAGAATTCATGATGGCACCAGTAGCTTCAGGAGACCTTGGCTTGACAGGAGCTATGGAGATGCTTCTCTGGTAGCCCTGGATTTCCCCTATGCCCTTGAGGGCAGAGCCCTAAAAGATTCATGATTTTTAGTTCATATTCTTTGTCAATGCAGACAAAAAAATTGCTATTCTTGGAGGCTCGAGACTTCTATGTAATTCGATAGGAGAAAGATGTCAATGAATTCTAAGTGCATCTGACTATAAATTGGTCAATATACTGCTGGAAAACACAGTGGAGAAAAAGGGGGAGTGGGGCAGAAATTCAGCCTTAGATGCGTGGTATGGAATATAAGCATGCTAAAAATATTCTGTCCTGTGCTTGTATTGTTCTGACTCGATGGGAAACTGTCATGGATTTGTTTTCTTATTGATACAGAATGCCAAACTCAAAATATCTGCCAGCATCTTTTAGAGGCTGGTGCAACAGCAAAGTTATATTGTGTCTGACATATTCTTCAGCTGAAAACAGTCAGAAATAGGATGGAAAATGCCTCTTCCTTGCTGTGGGTTTTGATTTCCATTAATAAAAGCTCCTCTGCATGTGAAACATGGCAATAATAACAATCCAGAATAAAATATCTAATATTACAGTAAGCAAAAAAACAGCACATTTTTCCTGTTCTTGGGCATTGCTTTAGAAAAGTGATGGTTTTTTTCCCAGTGGCTTTCACATTTCATTCTGTTCATTGTGGCACATGGTAAAAATTCCATATAAAATATCAAGTATTAGGACACTGGGGGTGGGTTATGAAGGACATGTCCACAGGTATGGTTTTATAAAACTGCAAGCTGCAGTGAAAGTCATTTTGTCAGTATTCATAAAACCTAAATAAAGGTTGTGCATTCTGCTCAACAGAAAAAAAAATACACAAGTAAATACATATTACTCAATTCTTCTGGTTTGTTTACACTGGTCTTTACTCCTACTGTGAATATGTTTTCTTTGGATTAAATAGAAGAAAGAAGAAAAGAGAGAAAAAAAGTTTTAAAACAGTAATTTGGGGTTTTCTTGCAACACTTACTATATTCTTTTTTTCTGTAATTGGCTCCCAAAATGAATTCAGTCACCAGCAGCACGGTTAGGAGGAAATCAATCAGTTGGTGGAATAATGGGGATACTTTTCAAGTGGTGATGCTGCAGCACTGTCAACAGGAAAGTAATTTTTTTTTCAGTAGGAAAGAAGTTGGATCTCCCCCTGTGGCTGTTGAAATTGAGCTTATAGGTAAATTTGTTTTCACAGAAGCAACCTCGCTTGTCTCCTGCTATTGAGGCACCGTCTGCTGTCGTCACGGAGTGGTCACTGCTGCAGCACTGGAGTCTGCCTGCAGAATATTTATAACTGCTGCCTACTTCACTGGGGGAAAAAAATTCTTTCCCAAGAACCTACTGACTCATTATTCCTTTCTGCTGCTCAAAATCATAGAAATAAAGTGCTGGAAGAGACCTCCAGAACACGTTTAGTGTGAGCAAATATAAGTCAAATTCAGAGGGTGATTTTTTTTTTTTTTTTTTTTTTGAGAATTAATTGGACTCCCATTCTGGGCTTACAGTCCCTTCAGAAAGATGTGGGATCATGGAATCCCACAATTGTTTAGGTTGGAGAAGTCCTCTAAGACCATCAATCCCAGCCTTTCTCCCAGCCCTGCCAAGCCACCACTGACCCATGTCCCCAAGAACCACATCCACACAGCTTTTAAACCCCTCCAGGAACAGGGATTCCACCACTGCCCTGGGCAGCTGTGCCAGGGATGGACACCCTTTCCATGAAGAAATTTTCCTAAATATCCACCCTGAACCTCCCCTGGCCCAGCCTGAGGCCGTTCCCTCTCCTCCTGTCCCTGTTCCCTGGCAGCAGAGCCCGACCCCCCCGGCTGTCCCCTCCTGTCAGGAGTTGTGCAGAGCCACAAGGTCCCCCCCGAGCCTCCTTTTCTCCAGGCTGAGCCCCTTTCCCAGCTCTCTCAGGCCAGCAAATACTTGGATTTTGGAACATGTAAATCATCATACACAAAGAAGCCCTCTGATTTTTGGGGCAGAGTGGCCTTGAGGCCACTCCTATTTCAAATTGTGCATTGATCAGAAGGGTTTGGTCAAACAGCTCTTAATTGTATGTGGTTTCAGAAGGAAATTTTGGTCTCTCTCTCTTCTTGTAACAACTTCAAGGAACATAACCTGTCATGCCCATGGCCTGGTACCTGGTACAGCTGACCAGCATCACCATGGAGTGAGATATAGCAGAAGATTCCTAATCCTGGGACATTTCTTGGAGAAGCCTCCCACTGCTGGATGCCAGGAGTAACCTGCAGGCTTGGCTGCACTGGGGACAGCACAGGTGTGTGAGGCTGGGGGCAGAAAACATCCCAGGCTTTGAGAAAATCTTGGTTTCATGAGCCTCCCCATGCTGGCCTGGTGAATGCAGGACTTGTCTTTCAGTCCCTGAGTGCTGCTGAGTCAGGATTTGGGAAGGTTACCCTGGAAGGAAACAGCAACACTCACATCACACTGATCTCTGAGCAGATGGATAAGAGGTGTAAGCAGCGTCTTTATTCTGTTATATGAGCTAACAAAAACACCCTGCAGCAAAAACAAATATCTGCTGTTCATGAATCCAAACCACTCATTTTTGCAAATTAATTTATTAACCTTTTTATTCCCAGCTCCTCCCAAAGGAAAAGCACCTCGTGCCATCTTTGTAAACTGTTCCCACACACTCAACAACTAACAAGCCCACTGATAATTTCCTTTGCAGCTGAGCTTTCCTGGGACAAGTTTGCTGCTGTTGAAGAGGGCTCAGGGGAATGATTAAAAATGTTCAGTTGAGAGCTGATTCAAGAGGCCAGGGGCTGCCTTGACAGCTGGAATGTGCAGGAATTTTGGTTTACCAAAAAGCATCCAAGCTCTTCTTGACTCTCTGGGATTGCATTCTCACTGGTAGCTGTTCCAGGGATTGTTCCAATATTTAGAGTCCCCTTTGCCTTGCTCATCCAACACTGAAAATTTGGAAGACCACAACAGGAAGATGTGTTAACAGTGAATAGCACCAGAGGGGATTATGAAAAGAGCCTTTCAGCAAACAAAGCAGTTTTTTTCATGAGAAGAGCTATGGCAGAATTTTGGGTCACGAGTCAGTCTGATTTTAATAGTCTGATAGGAAAGGATGTGTCCCATCCTCTGGGGTGGGAGAAGCAGATTTTATAGCAGTGGCAAAAAAAATAATGGGAATTAACCCCAAAAGGAACCTCTGCTCACATTTCAAGAAGAGAAAGCATCCAAATTCAGCATTGTCTTCAATACCACCAGTTGGCATTAATGAGAATAAACCAGTTTTCCATAGGAATTTAATTGCCTGCCAGTTTTGCATGCCCAGCCAAGAGTGTATGATTTGCAAGGGGGACTGTAATGTGGGTCTGTGGAGGAGGAGGCCAAATACCACTGTAAAGAAATATTTTCCCTCTGTAGGACAGGCAGTGCAGCTCAATAGAGGTACTTTCCATAGCTAAAGGCATGGATGATACCAGAGCCTTTAAGATTTCTCTTAAAGAGATTTCAAACGAAATTCTGGCAAACTATGGCCTGAATAATGGCTGGCAGTAAACCCAGATATCTTCTCTGGGTTTTCAATGGAGAAAGTTAATTAAAGGGAGGAGGAGGTGGAAAGGAAGCTTGTAACAAAGCAGTGTTTGAGAGACTTGGCTGCTGGTGCCAAGGCTGCAGCCAGACTGTGGATCATAAACAGGTATAAAAACATCCCCCAGTACTGTGTTACTGACTGGAAAGTCCTAATGAAACACCAAAAGCCACAGACTAAACGTGGCACGTATCTAAACAGTGGGAATACAACACGCTCTGACTCCATGGTGCAGAAGGCTAAATAAATTGCTTTTGTTAAGCTAAATTATATTACATTAATACTGTACTATACTAGAACTATATCATACTAAAAAAATACTCAAGAAAAACCCATGACTGTCTCCAGACAGTCACGACACAGCTTTGACCCAACTGGCCAATCAATCCAAACAACCTTCACTGGTGTCCAATTAACAAATCACTCTTGGGTAAACAATCTCCATAACACATTCCATATGTGCCAAACAACAGGAGCAGCCAATAGAGATAAGAATTGTTTTCTTCTTTCTCTGAGCTTTTTCACTGCGTCTCACAACTTCCCAGGAAAAATCCTGGGAGACAGAATAATGTCTCTCTCTGTTCAGGGAATGTGAATACCATTCTGTGCCTACAGGATAAGGAAACAGAGGACAGCTTCACACTTGTGTGTTTTCTACAGGAGCCACAGTTTATAGGGCATCCCTTTGCAATGAAAGCTGGAGCTGGGCAAGAGCCAGGGCTCAAAGGTGGTGTAGGAAATGCAATGTGAGGATGTGGAGGCTGCCTGGTGCATCAAGTCATACATTTATCCTTCTGTTCTCTATAAGCTGACCCATCTCCCATGTCAATCTCATAGAATTATTCAGAAATAAGGCAGTTCCTGCTTATTTCTCAACCAACAACCAGGTATTTACCCTCACCAAAAAACCCTGCCCCTTTCTAATACCTGCTGTTGAAGCACTGAAGGTAATCCTGTAGCCCCTACGTGTGCAGCTGTAAACTCATCGCCAGATCCTCAAATTCATGATCAGCCCTGTTCTTATCTTCCCCACTTCTCCTCCCTTTATCTCTGCTGGTTCCTTGGCCGGTGAAAGCTGCTGAACCAGTCAGGACAGAGATGATGTTAAGGAGAACACTGCTGCCTGAGCACACATATCAGTTTTGAGAGGGCCTAGAATCTCCAAGTCTGCTGGTTTGTGAAGGCATGGGGTTGACCAACAGGAAAGGGGACTTGTGTGGAATTGAAAGCCTGTTTGGCTGGAATTGAGTCCCCATTCCCTAACAGGATGATCCACTGGCCCCCTGCCACTGATGCCTTCCCAACCTCTCTGCTCCTGGATGCTCAAGCGTGAAGTTTCTCACATTCCCCACATTCCTTTCAGCACCTTTTTCAAGGTGAGTTATCACAGCTGAGGCTCCTCCCTGCCCAAAATCCCTTAAGCAACAGAACTGCTCTGCAAGCAAATTCTTGAAAATTTATTTCCTTGGAAACAGACTGTCTTGCTTCTCCTGTAAGGATTCTTGTACTCATTTGATAAGGCCAGAGGACAAATCTACCCCAGTGCCACCTGGGCTGGTGGACATTCTTCAGCACTCACAGGTTAATGTGACTCCTGTGTCTCATTCACCTGGAGCAGGAAAAGAATTCTCTCCATGTTCCACTTCACTGGTGTCCCTGTATGTGCTGTCCAGAGAAGCTGTGGATTCCCCATCCCTGGAAGTGTCCAAGGCCAGATTGTTTGGGTCTCTGAGCCACCTGCTCTGGTGGAAGGTGTCCCTGCTCATGGCAGGGGGCTGGAACTGAATAATCTTGAATGTCCCTTTCAATCCAAACCATTCTGTGATTCTACAATTCTGTGACTTTAGTTTTTTTGACTAAAGGCTGTTTGCATCACTTAAATGAGTTCAGCCACTCAGATGCAGCATGAAATCTTTTCAGGGTATCTACCACAATTATTATATTTGAGTGTCATCTGCCAAAAATAAGCACAGTGTTTATTTTAGGGCTGTGTTTAAAACGAGTGCTAAAGCTGATACCAATTTTGTAAAGTAGTCTGAAAAACAATAATCCATCTTAATGCTATTGCAACCTGCTTCTCAGTGCTTTTTTAAGCCTAGTAGAGACATGAATGGAGAAATTGTCACCCAATAATGTGACTTATCCCAAGAGCAGATGCACAACAGGAAATAATTAACATGCTGTGGATCTTACTACTGCCTATGGCACTGCAGTGAAAAATGTAGCTGTCCAAACAGCTTTTATTTTTATCAACAATTAATTTATGCCCAGAATTTATGCAGAAAACTTCTCAGAAGGGCTATAAGGAAACAGAGAAAAATTTGAGGAGCCAGGGTCTGAGAACATTTGGCCAGGATACAATCCCAAGTGTACATTTGAAGTGAACACCTGAAAATTTATAGGGGGAATTTGAAGTAATTCTATATAACTTCAGGAAGACTGTGATGCTCTTAATTAATAAAGATTTCCTGCATAACAAATTAGTTCTTTCTGTTAATTCATTGCATCATACACAGTGCAGTTTAACTTCTATTTTCAGGGGTGATACCAAAAATTCAGATGAATCAGAAAAGAGTCACACTTGTAGGTCCTTCTTGCTATGAATGTAGATAATATGGAGAGAATCTTAATTTTCAAGGTCCTTTCTTACTTTGGCATTACAGCAAAGGGTCTGTAAATGCACAGAGAGACTTTGACTGGTAGGAAAAAAAGAACTGAGAATCAAAACTATTTCACAGAAACACTTATGTTATTAATGTCTGAAAATGCTATGATAGTATGTCATGTAGGACAGTGGGAGAGATGAAATGCATTATCTCTTTTGTGTCTAAAAGACAAAAAAAAAAAAAAACCAGCATTTGTAGAGCTCAGTGCAATTCTTTTATGGGCAATTCCAGGCAAGACAAGAAAATTGAATTGATTTTTGATGTGTTTGAGTTTATACACTATGATCTGTTTTCTTGGAAGCACTGCACTCTTTATATTCTCCATTCTCACACTGAAAACCAGGAACTGCAACACTCCAGATCCCCTCTTGTTGCAGCGTGGCAGGGTGGTAGAAATTATTCAGAGGATTCCACACCTTCTGACTGTAAAAATTTTGCAGCCTTTCTACTATCTCCTTGGAGCCTGGCATCAGCAGATGGATTGGAGATTTTTTAGTTTAATGTGGGAGAATTAGGGAATGAAAGAGGAGCTGCAGAGCTGCTCATTTGCCATCTACCAGCTGGATCACACCCAGCTCTGAGGTACAATCCTTTACAACTTTCCCAGACATGTCCCTAATTAAATTACAACCCAGAAAAATCAGGGCAGTCTCTGAATGGCATTTGAAGGGATGGCAGACTGGTGACTTGCAAAGGTGAAATTAGGCAGCTTTGGTTTTGGCCTGAGGCTGCTGAAAGGGTAATGGGTCATTTGTGCCAAGATTAGTTCTGAAAGTCACAGCTCTTTTGCTCATTCTCAACCACCACAAAACACAGAGACCCTCAGAAACCTATTGGTATTTTGGGAATGTTGTGATTTGCCTGCTTGGAGGGATGGGACTAGAGTGGTACCTTGGGGTGGCTCATGCTGAAGGAACTCAGATCTCCAACGTGTTTGTTTCAGGTGACTTGGGCTGATCTGAAATTGAGCACTGTCCATCCTGGGGCATAAAAGACTTCACACAGTGCCCTTCCTGCTGTGTGATGGGGTATGGATGGCCTGTGGAGCTCCTGATCCATCTCACTTATAAAATACTTCAGCCCTGCCTTCACACACCTGCAGGGCCCAGAGGCCAAGGTCTGGAAGAGATGTCACAGCACATTCCCTGCAATGAGACCAAAACAGAAAGCTGAGGTTTGAACCCCCAAGATTCCTGCAAAGCCAGAAGCTTCTTCCAACTAATACTTAAAGTCATATAAAAATCCATAATCTGTTTATTGCTTGCCAGCGCTTGGAGATTTAACATTAAGAGCAGCTTTTTTCTTCTAATTTCTTTTCCCATTCGCCTCTCATAACAGCGTGAGTCAGAAGAAAAATGCTCCTTCACTCTCTCCAATGACAGCAGCTCCTGAGTGAGCACTGCTCACCCAGCAGAGTGGCACGACTGATGCCCAAAATGATGTTCATTGTGGCAAGGGAGGGAGTGAGGCAAGGATTTGGGGAGAAGAGGGAATACAGACAGCACCAAAAAGAGCCAACATTCGCTCTGTAGGTAAACTATCACATTACAGAACTCGGCAATACAAAATACTTTCACTGAGAAGGAATGGTCTGAGGTCTCAGAACAATTCAATATTCCCACTCAATTTTTCCTCTTGTTGCCTAGCAAGAGTGGAATCTGCTGTTAATTGAGCCTCTGACAAATGACAGAGACAAAAACAAGCTGATTTGAGGCCAATTACCAGCCACGGGGTGCTCATGACTTTGGGTCATTTCGTGAGGTTTTTTTAAGCTGACCACACATTCACAGGCAGGATGCTTTAAATAAAAGCATAAGAAACTGGATGTAGGTTTCTCTGAGGGCATTTGGGACCTTTCCAGTAGGGTTGGCTTGCAAACTGTGACCAAAAACATTTGTGCAATCTGACATCCCTTAGCTGGTGGCCTCTGATCCAAATCCAGAGGGAAATGGAATAGTTCAATACACTGACAACAACAAACAGGAAACGTGGTTCCTGCGCACGCTTCTCAATCTAATCAGAATAATGGGGTTTGGGAACCTTTCTGGGCTGTTTTTAATGGAACAGACCATCTTGTGGTGGAATTAGGTTTGAGTGTGGGCGGGAAATCCATGTCATTAACATTTGTGCGTTGCCATTTGGAAATTGTGTATTCTGTCACATTCTTCACCGGGTCGTTGTTCTCTCAGGCAGCCTCTGAGTGTACCAGAGGTTTCTCAGAGCTCAAAATGTGGACCATAGCTCCAAAGTGGTTGTTCTCATTGGAAAGCAATGGCTTAGAGAAGGCCTGAATGCTTCTGGAAACAGTTGATATTCTGTGCACAGGATTGTTGAGAAAAGGGTTAACGTGGTGATGTGAAAAATGTGTGGTGGAGGGGAGGAATTCAAAGTACAGAAATGATTCAGTTTGGTGCAGTCTGGGCTAAAACTCACTCCTTAGAGTCCTCTCCATGCTGCTTCAGTGAACTGGCTCTGCATCAGCTGCTTTAATTACAAATCCTCACGAGGCATGTTCGGATTATGTAGCAGACACACCTTGGAAGGAGAGGAACATATGTCAGGATATAAATTCAGGAATACTTCATTATCCTCTCGACTGGGTTGTTCAATCACTCTGACCACCATCTCAAACAATTGGTGTCTGAGGGTCCTGTTTGACTCAAAGATCCTCTACATGGGTGAGGACAAGTATATATTGAGCAGTACCTAAGGGTAAAAAAACATCAACTATAAATAAAAACTAAATTAGTTTTCTAATAAGCATTAAATTATATGGAATTAGAAAACATAAATATGTTAATTGTTCTTTTTACCTTCTACAGAGCTCATGATAAATTAAGTGTCAGTTTCTACACAAAAGCAAATTTCTGCTAAAGAAAATAGTTATAAAGAAAAATTTCTTAAGAGATTCATTTTTGCTTCTTTTTTTCTGTAAGCCTAAATTATTATATCCACTGTCCAGAGTTCACAGGCTACACCAAAAAATGGTAAATGGTACACACTGAAAAATGTAATTCTGTATTCAAAGTTATGTTTTCTGACCTCATTTTACATCCATAAATTTTGTCAGTAAATTTGTCTATCACCACTGGCCATGGGCACAAACTGTAATGCAAAATCTTCCATCTAAAAAATGGAAACACTTTTTTGGTCTAAGGATGATCAAGACCTGGTGCAGGTTTCCCAGTGAGTCTGTGGGGTTTCCTTCCTTAGAAATATTAAAAAAAAAAAACAACTACACTCAGTCCTCTGCAACCAGCTTTGGGTGACCCTGCTGGAGCAGAAGGTTGGACCAGAGATCTCCAGAGATCCCTTCCAAACTCAACTGCTCCGTGACTTCTGTGAATTCTCTTGAACATGGGAAAATTACCAATCCTCAATGTTCTCCCTTCTCAGATTAAAGCTTAGCAACATTACACAGAAATGTCTTTAAGAATTGCAGAGTACAAAAAGTATTTTGTTCGAAAGATCAGAGTGGGTATTTTGTTCACCACCTCCAAATGCACTTAACTGTGAACTTCAGTCTGCCTAACACAACATCATCTGCCAAGAATGAGCAGTCAAGTGGAAAATTAGCTCAACTGCAGCTCCTGCAAGCTGTCCCACTCCTTTCCTGTAGCTGAGTGATTCTATGGGGGTTCTGAAGTGTTTGATACCCTTGCAGATGTCAAGAGGTGACCACAGAAGGAAACTTTAAGATAAAAATTTTAATTTCTCCTCTTGTTAGCAAGAATGAAACTTGCAGACAGGCTGAGTCCATTTTTCTATTATAACATGTTCAAATTCCAGTGAAATGTCCTCTGTTTGCAAATATGTTTAAAATGCCACAAAAGGTTGTGAAATGACAAGCCCATGATTCATCCCACTGTCACCTCAGCTCTAACAAACTGCGTCACTCTGCTCCAATCACAGGAGGTCTGAGTGAGGTTTGGGAGGATGAGAAACAGATGAGAGCGATTAGATTTAGAAACATCATTAACTAATATAATGTAAAGGCAGGGAGTGAAGAGTGAAGCAGAGGGTTTTACAGCAAGTGTAAAAAGAAATTGTAAAAAAAGAAAAATGGCAGCTTCACACTCGGCTTGCTTTTCTTCTTTTTAGCATTCTTGTAAAGGGAAAGTCCAGACTTTAAATGAGCAGCACATAGCTCCCAGAAATGCATTCAACACTCATCACATAATTGTTTTCACTCTGTCTGTTCTCACAAAGGTAAAAAAAGGAGCCAACATTTGAAGACTGGGATAGTCTAATTTAGAGATAACAGTACTGAAGGCAGAGATGTAAAGAAATCAGGAACATAGAACAGAACAGTTGCCTGACAGAGAGAAAAAGGACCCTTGATCAAGGGGGCTTGAAGACACAGCTGAATAATGAATTAATTATTCTCACAGCCAGCCAGAGAAATGTTATCACCCTTTAGATCACACTGCAGCTGAATGTGAAACTGAGAATGTGCTTTCTTATCTCAAGAGTCTCTGGGGACTATATATTCCAGGTGCCTGATAAAGAGAGTTTCCTCTGCTGGAGAACTGCTGAAAGGCTGCACTGCAAGGCTGAATGAATTTTATAATTCAGTAATAGCCTTTTTTTTTTTTTTTTTTTTTTTTGTGTGTTATTTTTGGAACAAGAGCAAAACTTTTGCCAGCAAAGGGTGCAGATCCACTTTTTTTTTTCATAAACAGTAATGGCCAATCCATTTAATGATGTAATAAGAGAATAATTTGAGCAACTTATTTGGACACCTACAGCTATTTGACCTTCTGCTCTTTATTCTATATCAAGAGGACTGTTGAGGGGAGGAGTGAGAGAAACTGGCTTTGGGGGGTTGATGGTTTTGCTTTTGGGGCACTGGTTTTGCCACAGAAATAAATCTTGACAGATACATGGGATGAAAGGAAACAACTGTTCCTTATAGCTAAACAGAATACCAGGGGCCCTTGAAGTTTCACTATTTTGTATGCATTTTGACTGGTCCCATCAAATTTGATGCATTATTAGTGTTCCATGTACTTGCCCATGTTTCTAAAATGAATCAGCTCTCCTGGGTGTTCACTCAGATTCCTGCCCTTTTCCCAGATAATTCACTCTGGGCAAAGAAGGTGGGACAAAGTGCATTTCTCTAAACCTCTGTACTCCACTGATGCTGGAAATGACCAGGTCTTACTGGTCATAATGGTTCCCACTGTCTTCCATAAGTTATTCAGAGAAAGGTGCAAGTTGGCATCCCTGAAGTGAAAGATCCTCCTCTTCTGTTGTGGATGCCCCATCCCTGGGAGTGCTCAAGGCCAAGTTGGATAGGGCTTGAAGAAATCTGGGATACTGGGAGGTGTCCTGCCCGTGGCAGGGGTTTGGAATTAGAATTATGTGACCCCTGAGCATCTGGACATAAGTAAGCTCAGAATTGTGCCAGACAGGGCTCCTGAAGCATCCTAAAGAAACTTTGAAGCCATGGGACAGCCCTAAAAATTCCAGGGAAAGTACTTTTTTCATGAAAATCATCATATTGAAGCCTCCTCTTAGCTTTTTTTGGCATGTAGGTATATTTTGATTTGAGTCCCAGCAGCTATTAATGCCACTTTATCCCTTTCAAAACTTTAGAATATAAGAGGGAAAGAATAGCAGCATCTCTCCTCCTACCCTGTTTTCAATTCCAGTAGACAACCCCACGCAGCAAAGAGAGTTTAATTGTCAGTAAATCTGTCCCCAAAGGGAGCCCACCAGCCATCCGAGCCCACACCAGCCTCCCCTGGTTTGAAACTTTTAGCTGAGGAACATGTACAGCCCATTCACTGCCCCCGGAATCTGAATTTAGAGCAAACTCTGTGACTACAGTGTGTCAAATATTATGAGCTAAGATATGAGGAGGGAAAAAATGGATGAAAAATGATTAAAAGATGGCCTCTGTGTAGAAGTATTAAGTGATACCAAAGAGCAATAATCCAAAGAACATGAAAGCTTGTAATGTATAAAATCCAATATTTACTCCAGGAGTAATAACTGAGCTCTCCACATGAGTAACTACAGCATCTATAATGCAATTCGTGATGCAAAATTGCTCAAGAAACTCTATTAAACTAAAGAAAATTTGCTAGAAGGGACAATAGAATTAAGGATGACAATAAATTGGAGAACGAGCGAGCTAAGGATGTGGAAAAGACCTTTTGCACAAATCAGCAGCTGGAGGAGAAAGGCATTGAAGACAAATGGGGCAATAAAAGGAGCAGCTATCAGGATTTCTTCTGTATCCTGCTCTTTGGGAAAAGGCCATTACTCCAGAGACAGATTTGAGCAAGCAGGTGGGAAATATAAATGATTATTAGACTTGTGGACCAAGAGGATGATTTGAGTGCAAGTGATGGTAACTGCTGAGAGCAAGTGGAAACAGCTTAACCTCCATGAGAAATACATTGAAGTCATAATCATTATATGTAGTGATTTTATTGTCTTCAATTAACACCTCCAGGCTTTGGTGAAGTGCCCAAGAATTTCTGTAGTTACTGATGTTACTTTTTTTTTATCTCTGGCGTTCAATCTCCTGGCTGCATTGCCTATTGAATTGGGTTATTTTTCATTATTATTATTATTATTATTATTATTATTCAGAGCTTTGGTATTTAGCTAAGGAAATGGTCTTGCAGAAGATTATTGTTGTCTAATACATTTTTACGAGGTGGTGGTGTATATCTATCTATATCTATATCTATATCTATATCTATATCTATATCTATCTATATCTATTTAATTCCTCTTCAATTTATAGTGCCCCATTACAAACCTTTTGGGGATTTGTAGTTACATAGAAAAGAAAAACAACAGGAAAATTTTGTGGAACATGTTTTCTTCGCTTGCTGCTTCTGAAGATTTTACTTGCTCAATTTTCTAGTCCTGTTCTTTTTATCTCTTGTGTTGAAGATCAAAGAAACAAGAGAGATTTAGAATCCAAATAATACACAGCAAATGGTAGGACTGTCTTGTCTGAACACAATTCTCTGTAATTTTTTTGGTCTTAATGTAAGACTCTTTGATAACACAATCCCATCCTATTGATGTTTTGTTCTTTAGCTTCGTCCTTGATCCTGTGCCTGTAACACCTGCATGGTGTTTGTTCCAGAACTGAGGCTTTAGACATCCTTCCAGGTTTCACACTGAAAAGAGAGTCCCTGCCCTGAAATGGTGATTATGGAAAAATGTTTTGGTAGTTCTCCCTTTTTATTGACATCTTCCAGCTCAAGGAATATTGACAAGGATGGAATATTGAAAAATTGGTCCCTACAGTACCTCTGGATATGCAGTGCATATGCTCCATATGGTCCAGCCATATTCATTGGAACAGTTCCACTGACTGTGGTTAAATGCCAGCAAGAGGGAGCATAATTTTCCAGATTTCCAGAACTCCTTATTGCTCATGTGGAAGCTCAGCTGATGTCCTGATTTCCATGGGGATGTGCTAATTTCCTGCCTGTGTTTAATGACCCCATCAGCTTCTGAACCCACACAGCAAACCCTGAAAAGGGACTTCACACTGTCACTTTCTGAGGAGTCTGTACCTCCTCTAATGACTGTGTCCTAATTAGCTCTTGTAATGATGACCAAAGATTTGACACTCTGTGATGTAAAACAAGTTTTAGTTCGAGCCAAAAGTACATGGTGTCCTTTCCTTGAAGTTGGGAGTGTGGGAAGATGCATTATTGATGAGGATTTCTATATCAGTCCAGGTTGATTTTCCTTAGGACAGTCTTTTATTTCTATGAAAAATGAAAGCTGGTCTTATGAATGCAAACCTGCATTTCCTATGGAGATAGGAAATGGGCACATAATTCATGGGCAGGACACTGGAATATCTGCATTTTGAGTAGCTGTGTTGTTTCGGCGGAATTCAAGACCTTTAGAGCTTCCTTTCAATTAGCATTTCTACAATTGCTATTTAATGATGTGGAATGACTGTGTGTGCAGAAAAGCCCTCAGTCACATTTGATCATTTGACTTCTGCCAGCAGAAGGAGTCAAGGCTAACACTAACTTTGGAGGGTTATTTGGTAATTAATGTAATGTCAAGTCTTAATCAAATATACAAAAATACTCTGTTGTGTATTCAATAAATATCCTCCGTAATACTTTAGTCCACATTATTTACAGATTTCTCAACAAAACCACGATATAATACTCCTTTGTAATCCCTCATTGCTGCTGTGCTCTCCTGAGCACTGGCTGATTCACAAAGGTGGGTAAAATATCTTTATTTCCAAGCTCAGCTGTGCTTCATGAGGATGCAATACCTGTGAAATATTCACTGCTCACTCTAGGCCCAGCATTTTATCCAGTCCCATCTGTTCTCCAGCTTTCATGAAATGCTTTTAATCTCAGAAAAATATGTTGCTTATGGCAATCCGTCCCTTCCTTGGTGATTATTCTCCTCCAGGTACTCTATGGCAGCATCCAGAGCTTCCAGTGTCTCCCACAGCCAATTACTGTGCCGGGGAGTTGCTGCACTGTCAGGAAGCACTTTTGGGATGACAGTGCTCTCTCTCATCCAGTGTCTCTGTGGTGACTCCAGCTGCCCACGATGACAATGAGCTGCAGCAACAGGCACAGAACCAGTCGATGGAGGCACTGCCAACCCTCCAGGGGCTTATCGTGGCTTTTGTATTGTAGATTACTGCCAGGGAATAACCAACAGGAGGAGTTTATGGATCAGATGTGCTGCTTATCTGCTTGTTAAAGGCCAGACTGCACGAGGGCTGAGCAGTTTTCTTGTGAAGGGTTCAATCTGCTTGGCACAATCAGAAATACCCAGCAGAGAAAAAGAAAAAGCAGCTGACTACAAAGGCATGACTTGGATGGAGAGGGAACAAGGATGATCCATGTTACCTTTGATGGAGCATTGGATGCCCTCAGAGGTGAACACATCAGCACCCCTGATCACCACCACCACATTTATGGAAGGCTAACTTTGACAAGATTATCCCTGAAATCAATAGAGAAACAGCTTTTAAGATATCCCTTCTATCCCAAAATAGGTAGAGTGGAAATAAACCTCCTCTTACTGCAGATCACGGGCAAGAGCTTAGAAATATTAAAGTTAAAATCTAGACTTGTTTGATCCAAGGTGAATCTGGGCCTGAACATGCTCTGACAGAGCAGCTGGATGGTCACTGCTATATTGCTGAAAATTCCCCTGGATTCATAACACTGTTAGAATAAAAATCTTTCAAGGCATAGAGTGAGGGAGAGGAACTTTGCAAAATCCACCTCCAGACCCCACATTCCTTCCAAAATCCACAAGAGAATTGATTAGTTAAACACTCCCTCATAATTTTAGCAAGTTTTGCAAGGATAAGGACCCTTCTTTCTACCCACCAGAAAATACAACCTAATGAGCTCCTCTAAAGGGCACTGGGAGCCACTTTGGATGTTTTCCAGGATAGTCCTGCTATTATAACTGAAAAGAGGGAATTTGCAAGTCCCAGAAGTGATAGTCCTGATATGGTTAAAAAATTGGAACTGAATAGTAGGAGTGAGTGGCTTTCATGAGGGAGGGAAGCAACAAAAGGATTCTGTAGGAAACTGTACTGCTGAATATATGCATTAGTGACCCAAGAGAAGTGTATTAATGGCGAGGCTGACAAAATTTTCTGCAGATGTGAATCTATTTCAGAGCAATAAGTACAAAAAAAAAAAAAACTTGTGACGAATTGGAAAAACACTTTACAAGATTGAGTGAGAAATAAAAGCACAGAATAAATTCACTGTGGATAAATGTGAAGGGGGAGATGAATGTAAAGGTGGATGCCTGAAAACAAATCTGATGGGCTTTCATCAAACCATTATGACTCGAGTGAGAGCTTGATAGGGTGGCAACAGTTCCACAAAAGCCTCACTGCAGAGCTCAACAGCAATCAAAAAATGCTAAATTGAATGCTAAGACTCATTAGGAAAGAAATGGAAAGGAAAACAGATCATTATGACACTGTATAAATTCGTGGTCCTCCCAGACTCTGAGCACCATGAGGCATTTGGCCACTCAGTGTGCTAAAGGGATTGTTATAAACAGAAAAGCCACTGAGACTGACAATAAGTACAACTAAAGACATGGAAGAACTTCCATACAAAGTACTGAGTCTCTCTGTCCTGGGGAAAAAACCTGAATTCAGGGATTGGACAGAGGTCTACAGAACCATGGACAAAGAGGAGTAGGGAATTACTTATTTTCTCATCAAATTCAAGGCCTGATCTAGCAGGTGCTCAGGTGGAAAAGACAGTTTTCCTACAGTATGAGGTAGATCTAGGAACTCTTTGGCAAATGATAAAATTTAGAACTCAAGAGAGAATGTCTCTATCATGGATTCTTAAATTAGCTCAGGGAACAACTACTTCCAAAAAGGTATGGATTGGGTGGCTCAGCTAGAAGATTTATCTCCCTTCACCCTTCTTTTTGTGGCTCAGTATAGAATTGAACAGACAGGACCACAAAAAACAGCAAAGATCCTGTGAGAAGATCGACAGAGGAAGGCATTTTGTTGTGCCATGTGCCATCCAAGGTTTTAATGCAATGCCACTGGAGCAGGTCCAAAATGAAGGAATTTTGCTTCAACCGTTGTTCCAGAGTGAGAAATTCCTTAGATCACTTGGATCAGCCAAGCTGCTGTGGCTGCCCAGTGAGTCATCTCACTGGAGAGGGGGCTCTCCACATCTCACAGCCTCCAGCTTTGACTGCAGCCCTCTCTGGTCCTGACTGCAGAGTTTTAAGATGCTCTCTTCCATCACTTAATTGGCTCCATCTTTCTGTTGATGGCTGGCTCCGTACAAAAGACAATTTTTTATCTGATGCTCATTTCTGTAAATTTAAGCTGATATATTCAATTATGAGTGGGGGCAGCTCCTGCACAGCTTCCAGTTCCTTCCAGCAGGCTGAGGCAGAGCCAGGAGAAAAAAATGTATAAAACTATTTATTAATAATTAATTAATTCCCAGTCCAACAGTGGGGTTTGTCAGACAGAGAAATGTACAGAAATGAGGCGAGCTTGGAATCCTACCCTAGCATTTGGTGACTCATGAATTTCAAATAAAATCTTTGTATTCAACAATCTTCAAAGACTTTACCTTCCACTGATTTTGGAGACAGCAATCAATTTTCAGGTTATCTCCACGCTGGTGGCCACACCAGCATTAACCCTAATCTTTCATCCCCAATTTAAAATTCTAGATTTAATATTCAACATTTCCCCTTCTGTATTTTTTGCAACTTGAAAGACAAACTTATCCAGCTTAGTTGTTCCTCGCACAGAAGCTGTTCTGCCGGTTTGCCTCTGTTTTTTTGCTCCTGAACACTGGGGAAGGTAAGTTTGGGAAAAGCAAATTACCTTTAGAGACAGAGAGCTTAGCTAATTGAATTTATTGCATCTCAGCTGGTCCTGGTATACAGCAGTGTGACCATGTTTAGCCTAAGGCAAGTGCAAGGCAAAGTATTTCACATAGTTAGTTTAGTTTGGTTTTTATTAACATTTGGAAAGAGTGAACTTTGTTTGTGGTTTAGGTTTTTGGGGTTTTTGTTTTGTGGGATTTGTGTGCGTGTGTGTGTGTGTGTGTGTGTGTGTGTGTGGAGGTTTTTATGTTTGGTTGGTTTTGGGTTTTTTTAATTATGACTTGGATCTCCAGTTAATTTTGATACTGGCTTCCAGATTTTACTTTTTGTCACTTTATGACAGCCTTCATTTTTCTCCTGCAATGCTCTTTCACTCTATCAGAGACTGAAAACTGCATTGAATATTTTTTCTTTTCATTCATTTAAGCAGCTTGCCTGCATTTCCAAGGTTATTTTGTTTTTTACTGTCTGCTTTTTACATGGCAGTATTTCTTTGCATTGCAAGATTAACACAACTTTATAATATTACAGTGTCAAGGAAAGAAGAAACCCTGTGACTACAAAATTTAAAATATCAAGTGCAGTAATTAGAATCATTATGAATGGGGAAGCTAATATCCATCTCATCAGAAATTCTCTAATAAATTATGATTCAGGATTTTTTAAAGCACATGTATGCAGTAATATAAAATGAACATTTCCTAGGTTACTCTTCCCTCTCCACTTGCTTTTGTGAATATTGGAGAAGGGTGGGAATGTTTGATTTGGGGGCTGCTAATAATACATGAATAAGAAACCAAATAAATGATGTATTAGAGGTTTTGACACTTTATTTAAATTCATTTTTATTGGTGTAGCAGGACATTCTCCTGACAACCTCCATAATCATATGTGCTTGTTGGGATCAAGTTTTTTCATTAATTATTGAGAAACAAAAGAGTCTAAAATCACAGAGCTTGGGCCTTACCTGTGTGTGTATTCTACAGGACACAGGAGCTTTTATCTGAGCATCTGGAGGCGTTGAAAAGATCAGATCTCAACCTACACAGAGAAAAAAGCTTCTTGAAGGGCAAACTGACAGGAGAGTCCAGGTAGTATCTCAAGCTAAGAATGAGTCAGTGAAAGACATTAATAAAAAAATACATGTAAAACAAAATTTGTAGCAAGGCTGCCAAAACCTACAAAGAAAACGAACAACAAAATGAAGGACAGGGCTGGGTGACAGCACAAAAAATATGGAGAGTGTGACACGAGCATTTGACATTTCCTCCTGGTCAACGTACAAGGAGCAGCCCTTTCCATGGCCTCAGTGGAGTCCAAGGAGTTTCCTCCTCTTGAACAACTCTCCAGGGAGCATGAAAAGTGTTTTAAGTGATCCTGTCTTGTCCATAATGGGATCTGCTCAGGCTGCCCCTCTTGAACCTTCCCTCTGGACAGCCAGAGCACTCTGGCTGTGGCACTGGGAGCAAAAATAGAAGCAAGAAGTGAGTGGGAAGTGTTTGAAGCCTTAGGAAGCCACAGAGATAACTGCAGCCTGGCAGAGGGGTTTTTGAAGTATGAAAGGGCAAGCAGAGATCCTTAGGTTAGCTGAGATGTGAGGTTTGGCTCATTTTCTTTAAAAAGCATGATTTTTTTAAAGGTCTTTCAATATTATCAACATTTATTAATCTTAGACCTTTTTCTTTCTCCTTTCTTGTGGGATTTAATCCAACAGAAGGCAGGTGGCATGAAGAAGAAAGATGGTGTGAGGAACAGAGGGAGGGGTTCTGACAGCCTTTAAGAAACACTGGGAAAAAAAAAAACCCTATTCAGAAAACCTTTTGCATCCTAAAAATGAAGTTCCAGCTCTGACATCACATCACATTTAAAGAGACAGGGCAGATGAATTGAATCCCTTGATTTTGGTGTTCCTTTGGGAAAGAAGAAAAGTAACAGAAACTCAGCATCATCACAAGGTGATGGATGGCATGGATAGCCCTTTCCCCATTTTACTGTGGGAAGAGGGCAGATCTCCAGCTTATCAGCAGTGTTGCACATCAGGGAGCAGCACACATCCCCCTTTGGCAGAAAGTTAATGGCAACTCATTCTGCAGATGGGAACAGCCTCTCAGTCCCGGCAAGAATGAAATTATTTTTATTTTTCCTACAAACCCCTATTCTCCTCCTATTTTCTCTCTTCTACCCCCTGTCTGGCCTCTTTCCACTTGACAGAAAAATGATTTCTGAGCTTGTCTGGGTGTTTTTTTGACAAAAACCAGACCTCTGAGCCTCTACACTTGCCCAGCTGCACTGAAGATGAAGAGATGATGGGGACATGATCATCCTACATTCAGTCTTTCAGGCTACCAGCTCTCACACTTGGAGAGGACAAAATGACCCTAAAGAAGGTGTAAACTAATATAACTAATATGTTTTGAGATTTACTCTATTCCAATTATAACTCTTCCATTTATTATTTTTCTTCTTATTACAGGGAATCCTCCATTGAATCAAACACACAGAATATTTCTGTGATCCTGCTGCAAAGTACTGCCAGGAGCACCAAGAGGTAGATTTAAATAGTTGAGTGAAGTTGACATTTTAATTAACAGTCAGGGTGAGTTTACTCCTCCAGAGATGTCTGAGAGAAACCCATGTTCCCCCCATTCAAGTAGTACCATACAAAATGTAGGTACAGTCAGGGTGAGTGGCCAAGGCAAGGGAGATTCTTTAAGTTTTAATCAAGACAACAATAACATGGAATTGTATAAATAACGGATGAAATTTTCATAGAAGTTCTTCAGGATATCTTGCATAGGAAAATGAAGTCCTGAGAAGAAGTGTTTTTGGAGATAGAATGTACCAATTACAGAACTCAAAGATTGGAAAAGACCTCTAAGATTATCAAGTCCAACTGTTAAAGGTTAAGGGCTGTTGTAAGAGACACTTCTTGCTCCCACCATCCAGCCATGCTGCTCCTGTCAGCCTTGTCCTGTACAATCCTGAATAAAACTTGCAGTGAGTCATACAAATTAATCAGAAATACATAAAGGTCGTGCACAGAGCAGGAGAGTTTTATTGATTCCTGTAGTCACACAATTTTTATACCATTTCTAGTGCTTCCAGTCCAGATGCGAGTGTGGAGAAGGGGGACTATGGAAATGGTGCATTCCCAACTTAGACATTTCTGACAGACTTAGTTTTTCAAGTACCTCTCCCTGATATTTCTCTGAAATTCATTGTTGAGATTTTCTCCTTATCACCAGCTGAGGTTGCAGTTATTAAATGGAACAAGGATTGTGGCAGCACATTTCTCTCTCTGTCAGGATTTTTCATAGAGGTACGCAGAGAGAAAGAAAGAGAAAACAATTTCTATTTCTGCTCCTTGTTTTTCTCATGTGGAATGTTTGGAGAATTGTTTACCTGAGGTGATGGCTTGATTGGACTTGATGAGGATTGTTTGAGTCTGGTGGCCAATCAGATCCACCTGTGTCTGGACTCTGGCGAACAGGGTCATGAGCTGTGAGTAGTTAGATTGAGTAGTTAGAGAAAATAGCATGCAGTTTTAGTATCTTCCTTTATATCATATATTAATGTATTATAGCATAGTTATAATGAAGAAATCATTCAGCCTTCTGAACTGATGTTGGACATCATCATTCCTTCCCGTTGGGTTCACCTGCATTTTACAATAGGGCATGATCCTTAGTTGATGGAAACGTGTTACAGTATTTTTTTCTCTCTGTTCCTGGAATGTTTTCTGACGTGGTAGCTGTTACCTGTACATACCTACGCTGAAAGTTGTTAATACTTATTTATATTAATGTTAAATACTTGTTTTTATTTGCAGTGCTGTATGACCAAGATATGACTTCATAGAGCTTTCCAAAAATGGAGAACTCGTAACTTTTCTGTCGTGGTTTGACAGGGAAGTGAATTTTCTCAGGAAGTTGGGGTCAAACCAATCAGTGGTCAGGTTTGGATACTGACACTTGGAGTGACCACCAAAGGCATTGGAAACGCCTCTGAGTACACAGGGGGTTAAAAGCAAGAACTCCCAGGAGAACTTTCTCTTTTGTTCTGGTCAGTGAAGAGTGCAGACCTGCCCTGCCCAGCCACAGGCCGGGTGTGGGAGGGGAAGCCAAGGGCCTGTGGCTGAGGGAGGCTGGAGACCCAGAGAGAGAAGGGGGTGAGGGGAATGGAACCAGGCCAGCAGCACCACAGGATGAAGGGTGGAGAAACACTGAGATGTCCCAGGCAGCCCCCCGAGAGGGAGGATGAGAGAGAGAGAGAGAGAGAGAGCCCGTTCCACCTGGAAATTTGATGTCATGTTCTGGCAGTGCCACAGAGAAGACAGAGGTGGGAGTTTGGCAGCCTGCTGTGAGATCTCAGCTGTCCTGGGAGCCCAAGACTTTTAACCTTTTCCTGGGAAAAGAAAGCTCTGGAAAACACTACTCCTCCTTGATTTGAAAGAGAAAAGAGACAGTCTGGGACCTGAGATGTTAGAAGAAGAAATCCTAGGTGGGAGGAGATGATGGAGTGGCCTTGGCTGGACTTTTCTTGCATAACCATAGACTGAACCAATCTCTCCTGCAACACAGAGACTGCATTTTTAGGGGGATGCAATGACTTGAGCCAAGAGAGTGCAGGAGTGGGAGTGACCTGCTTCAGTGACTGCAAGTGCAGGAGTGGAGCGAACAGAGAAAGGTTGAGGAGGGTGTGGTGATACCCTCTGTCTTCAGAGAAGAAGAAGATCTCTGTTCTCAAGACCCTTGGCCCCAGGGTAGGAGAAAATGGGGGGGACTGTTGTCCCAAAAAAGGAGAAATTGTTGTTCTTTTCGTCCTTGGCAAAGCATCCTTAAAGGAGCCCTATGAGCAGTCTGTCCATGCACGGTGGTGAGAGCACTGTGACATGGAAAGGAGAGTGTCACACTGGCAGATTTTCTCCGGGCGGTGCCATGTGTGACAGGGAAACACAGGAGGTTGCAATTGTGTTTCCTGGGGGTCTGTGGTACAGGAGAGACACCTCTCTCTCGATGAACTAAGAATTGATTATCTGAAGGGTGGTAACTTGATCAGGAATCCAGGGTTGTGTCTCATTTTGTTTTGTTGGAAATTGGGTGGGGGGAGGAGGAGTGTTTTGGAGTGTTTCATTCTGGATTCAGGGTGTGTCTTTTATTATAGTAGTAGGTTAATAAAGTTTTTCCCTTTGTTTTTAAGCTCAAGCCTGCTCTGCTCTGTTCCTGATCGCATCTCACAGCACTCATTTGGGGAAGGTGTATTTTAATGGGGACACTGGCCAGCATCAAACCATGACACTTTCTTATCTTCTTGTCTTCTGTTTCTGATGCTGAATAAAGACTGGGAACCTACTCTTCTTGTCACATCATTTTTTAATTTTTTTTTTCCCTCAGGGGTCTGTACTGGGACCCTCAGGGCTCTGTGCTAGGGCCAGTTCTGTTTAATATTTTTATAGACAACATGGATGTCATCTATATGAAGAGGAAGGACATTGAGTCCTTCATTAGTAAATTTGCAGACAACACTAAGCTGGGAGCTTGTGTTGATCTATTGGAAGGGAGGAGGGCTCTGCAGAGAGACTTAGATTGGTTGGATGGATGGGCAGAGTCCAACAGCATGAAGTTTAATAAGTCTAAGTGCTGAGTTCTACATTTTGGCCACAAAAATCCCCTACAGCATTACAGGCTGGGGACAGTGTGGCTGGACAGTGTTCAGTGTTCAGAAAGGAACCTGGTGGTGCTGGTCAGCAGCTGGTTAAATTTGAGCCAGCAATGTGCCTTGGTGGCCAAGAAGGCCAATGGCATCCTGGCCTGCATTAGGAATTGTGTGACCAGCAGGAGCAGGGAGGTCATTCTGCCCCTGTACTCAGCACTGGTGAGGGCACACTCGAGGGCTGTGTCCAGCTCTGGCCCCTCAGTTTGGGAAGGACGTTGAGATGCTTGAGTGCATGCAGAGTAGGGCAACGAGGCTGGTGAGGGGCTTGGAACACAAGCCCTGTGAGGAACATTTGAAGGAGCTGGGGTTGTTTAGCCTGGAGAAGAGGAAGCTTAGAGGTGGTCTTATTGCTCCCATAGGCTGGACTTGATGATCTTAGCGGTCTCTTCCAACTTCATTATTCTGTGAAATAAGCACAGCCCACAAAAAAAAATTAGTTACTCCAGATTCCAAGGCCTGGGTTACACAGGAATCCCACCCAGTAATCCTTGCAATAAGCCAAATAGCCACCAGCTTACAGAGGTTTGTGACCTTACCAACATCTGCATGGCATTGTATTTACCAGACAAGTAATTAGAGGGCTCACGGCCAACTTTCAAATGTTGTAGTTTCTTCAAAGAGAAGAAGGGAAAGGAATGATTACTCACATACTGCACCATTTTGATTGTGAATCACAGAGTTACGTGTTGCTTCCCATACCCTGCTAGACCATAGGATATACCAATTTTCTATTTATTGCAGTCATAAATAAAGTAGGTTTCAGGAGATGGAACAAGGAATACAATCACTGGAAATCCCTTCCTGGCAATGGTTATTCATTACAAGCCCAAACCTCTTCTTCAGCAGCCTTTTACACTTTTTGCTCACATAGTTTGGCTGATTCACCTTCCAGGAAAAGTGATTGATTTGCTCTTAAGTGACCCATTTCCTCCTGAGAGGTGTTGGAGGGCCCTTATCAGTCAGACTCCTTGTCTTTGCTTTAGTGTAACTTGGCTTGGCTCCTGTCTGCCTTTCTCTGGGTTAGAGGGTGCAACTCCTCAGCTTTCACACTGCCTGGCTTGAGGAAATGGATTTAGAGCAAGCTGGCACAACCTCTGTCTTAATGGAAAAGTGAGTGCCAGCTCTTTCATGTTTTGGACTGAACTTAACACCCCTTGCAGTTTAGGAGACGACCCTGAGAGTCCTGAGGGCAAGCTAAGGGAGGACTCATTCTGCAGTCACCTCCAGAATCTGTGATGCCCCATCCCACCCTCTGGGCTGATGTTCCCCTCCCCATCTCCAATTTAGTGCAAAGTTCTACCTTCAGTACTCACACGGTCCCTGCTGCTGTGAGATGGGTTCGTTGTCCTGATGGAAATTTTTAGTACTCCTAGAAAACGGTGCCAGCTGGAATATTCACCCTCCGTGCGTCCAGCAAGCAGCATTTTCCATTTCCTCAGTAAAAATCCTCTTGGCTACAGCCTGTGCTGCAGGAACCCACAGGCTCATGCAAATGAAGAATGACGCAGATTGGGATCTTGCAGGTTGGAGCTGCAGATTTGAGGACAAGGAACAAAAAATTGGATGTTTCAGAACATGAGGCTCATCTCCTCCACGTGTCAGCCAGGTCACCATATCTCAACTCTGTGACGTTATACAGCAATAATAGATGTGCTCTGAGCAGGCAGGGCTGTGCCAGCAGCACTCATCCCTTTATCAGGCAACTGCTTTTCTTGGTGCAGGCTTGTGGATTTCCAATAGTATCTATGAAAACAATCTTGTTTTGGAAAAACTTTCGGAGTGATAAGTTCGAGGCTTTCTCCATGTAACACTGGGCCAATTCTCAGCTGTTGACAGAAAAAAAAGATTGCATTATTTGCATATATTTTTAATTCATGGTGTTCCATTTCCTGTTTCCTTTTTTAGAAAAACAAAAGCCCCTGATTGAGGTCCAGATTCCTAAACCTTTTGTTACTGAATAAACACTGATTTACACTAGTTAAGAAAATAGCACATAGATTTTCTTGGGTTTGGAGGGGGGTTTATGATTTCAGCTGCCTGGGTAAAATCAAAACCATCCTGGGAGTGAGATATATCCATACTAGTAGTCACATTCAGGCATTATTTTTCATTGATATTCTTCACTGTGCTGTCCCTGTCCTCTTGCACATGAATGCAAAGGAAAATACTGGAAAATATCCAGTATTTGAAGCTTGGTATTCAGTGGTGGAGCTGATGACCCACAGGGACAAAATTGGAATCCAGGGCAATGACACTCAAAAGCAAGATACTTTTTCAGCATAATCTGTTTTTTTCTGAGGCAGACAGTCTTCTAGTTTTGCAGAACTACACTACACTCTTTAGTTTTTTCCCAGATGTTGGAGACCTGAGACAGCTTGAGCCAGACGAAAACCAGTAATATTCATAAACCCAGATGAATATTATCAAGATATGAAGTCTCTCAATCATCATCTACTGCTAGAACTTTGTACTTACAGCTCTGGACCAACGAAGAATTTTGTCTACACCTCCTCATGGGTTTGTGCCCTCAGTGCACATCAGCTTATTAAATGTAACCTCAGGATGCAGCCCAGCTCTGTTGTGCAAAGGCACAGACACAGGCTGAGAGCTGGGGTTGTTCAGCCCTGAGAAGAGAAGGGTTCCAGGAAGATCTTACTGTGGCATCTCAGTACTTAAAGAGGACCGATAAAAAAGGGGAGGAAGACTTTTTATACTGGCAAATAGAAACAGACGAAGAGGGAATGATTTTAAATAAAAAGAGATTTACATTAAATGTTAGGGGGGAAAAGTCTTCCCTGTGAGGGTGCCCAGAGAAGCTGTGGCTGCCCCTGGATCCCTGGAAGTGTCCAAGGCCAGGCTGGACAGGGCTTGGAGCAACCTGGGATAGTGGAAGTCGTCCCTGCCCTTGGCAGGGTGGCTGGAACTGGATGGTCTCTGAAGTTTCTTCCAACACAAACATTCTGTGATAGTTTAAGGATCTCTTCATCTGTGCAGGGTGGTATAAGATGTTTGGAAGGAAAGGTGCAATTGGGGCAGTGAGACTAAGCTACTTCTGCAGACCAGAAAGGCTGAAGGATATCCCCCAGAAAATCAGTGTGAGCATCACAACTCTGCTCAGATGCCTGCTTAGCCGTGCTTGTTTCTCAGTGTGGGTAGCAGCCCCCAAAATTGCACAAGGGCTATAAACTTGTCCTCCAAAAACTCGAGGCAGTAGCTTGCTAAGCAGCCTTGTCTCTGTCAGCAGCAATGATTGTGCTCTGAATGCCAGCAAGTTTGGCTCTCCAGGATGTTATCTGCAGTAAAGGAGCACTTGGAGTGCTGTTTCACTTGCTAGAAAAAGCTTCAAGCCACATCAAAGCAAGGAGCTTTTTTGAAAAGGGCCTAAACCACATTCCTACCTGGCAACTGCTGCTGTACAGAGAGCTCTGCTCATTTTGCCCTGTCAAAGACTCTGCCTCAGCCACTTCCATCACCTCAAAATCAGCTTCAGGAATGGTTTGAAAGCCACTATGTGACAGGCTTCAGTGTTCTTGGATGTTTTTTAAATATAGGATCATAGAATCCTTTGGGTTGGAACAATCCCATTTCTGCCATGGGCAGGAACATCTTCAACTAGATCAGGTTGCTCAGAGCCCTGTCCAAGCTGACCTTGAATATTTCCAAGGATGAGGCAGCCTGTGCAGTGTTTCATCACCTCATTGTTAAAAAATTTCTTCCTTATATCTTGTCTGAACCTAACTTCTTTTAGTTTAAAACACTTGTCCTATTGCAGTAGACCCTGCTAAAATTCCATCTTCATCTTTTCTGTATTTCCTTTAGGTACTGGAAAAGACTCATAGGTGTCACGAGACCTTTTCCTGCTCCAAGATGGACACCTCAGACTTTCTCAGCCTGTCTCCACAGCACTCACAGCATCCTTATGGCCTCCTCTGGACTCATTCCAAGAGATCCTTGTCTTTTCCATGCTGAATATCAGCATTAACTCCTTTATCTAATTGCAAATTGACCGAGTGTAGTCACAGGTTATGATAGGCCAAGAAGACCCAGCTCTCCTCACACCCAGCAGAAATCTCCAGAGAGATGCAAGGAACCACTTCACATACTGGGAATTCTGTGGGTGAGAAGTGATGGAGCAACACAAAGCACTGCTCTCTTCTGTAGACGCATTTTGCCAGGCCTTGACCTTTCTGATTCCTGTTCAAGTTCTCCTCCTTGCAAGAAAAGCAAAGAGTTAACATGTCACTCCTGTTGCTCAACTGAGCAGCAGCATAGATTTTAACAGGGCATGAAAACAAAAATCTTTGTTGCTTTCTTCCTTTAACCTTTAAATGGAGTTTTGTCTTTCCATGAACTCTGCTTCTGCTCTGTAATTTGAACTTGCTATGAGGAGCCTGGCATTTTAAAACCGATATAGATTTCTGATCTGAGATGCTGATGCTTGAAAGGACCGGTGTCACCAAGCCTTCTCCCTGCCTCAGCTGGTGTTATTTCCTGAGGTTTAAATGGATTGTTCCTTTTTTGGTTTTCTCATTGATCTGTCTCATTCCATATTTTGGTATTTTTCTCAGTCAAGGGTGTATATATTATCTCTCTCTTTTATTCCAACAGAAAAAATCCTCCAAGTCCATGAGCTCTGCACTAATCTCAGACCGAGATATCCTGCTCTCATTTTCCACTCTGCTCTCACAGCTTAGTGTGAAGCAGTTGGGAAGAGAGATGACAATCTCTCTCAGGAGAACACTTATGTTGTTCAGCTCCATATGATTTTGTGGTATTTAACACATTCTTACAGCATGTGACCAGCATCACACAATTAAGGAGCTCAGGAATGTTTGGATTTTTTTCAATTTGCATTTCCAGCTGTCTACACATTTCAGAAAACAAGATCTTTGCTTATATACATGACACGGTAAGATACTGTGCTTTGACTTGATTGGAGAAATCTCACCCTGTGAGAGGTGTTACAACCCACCCTAGAATGTGAGGGTAACCCAGGTTCTTGTTAATAAATCCCTCAGAGTGGATTAGAGAATGGCACTGAATGACCAGTGTCTGTGAGTACACACATGCAGGGTTTATTGTAGAACAATTTGATTACACAGGAAAACTGCTATGGAACCACTTTGGATGTTCCTATCTATAGTAAACGGCAATATAAAAGCATAAAATATCACTTTACAAAGCGTACAAAAAAGAAGAAAAGGAGTAAAGAGATCTCACCATAGGCTCCACAATGAGGCTCAGCATAATTTCACTGTCTGTTGGCCATAGACTGCACCCATCAGATGGTAACAAAGAGCTCCGAAACACCTCATCTGTTTATATTCTTATAATATTTTATATTCACTCACATTCAGGTAGGAACACCCAGGTACCTCCCCTGGGGTGGGGAACTTCAGCTGGGTGATGTTGTGTTGTGGATCAGGAACACCTGGATGATGGAATGTTGGGATCAGGAGCACCTGGATGATGGAATGCTGTGGATCAGGGGACACTTCAAGAGAATCTGACACCTTCTAATTGGATACAGCTGCCCATCACATGAGTGCAGCTGGGCCCATCATGGCCCATTATGGCCCCTCAGCAGAGTGAACACCTTCAGGCCATGGGTGAATGTCCCAGGACCTCCCTGGCAGGGGAGTTACCACAGCTGAGTTCTCTGATAAGGGCAAGGAGACAGTTCCTGGCCCACAGGACTCCCCTCTTTCCTTATCTCATGCATCACCAGCTGTAGCCTGAGCTGGGCTGTGCTCACCCTCAGGTACTCTGTACATCGGCAGCTTCCCTCTGATTGTTTGAGCCATCAGCATCCCTGTCTCTCTTCCAGTATCACTTCTAGATACATTCTTCTCCCTAGACCTGGGATTGGACAATAATATCCCCTTTATCTTGTCCCAAGATCCTATCACCCAAATTCCAGTCAGGAGGAGTATTTGGGGAGGGATGGCTTCACAGCTGAGCAGTTATTTCTTTGCAGTTTGCTTTACAGCAGGCAAAACTCCTCCGATAATTTTAGCATTGTTGAAGCCATGAAATCAACCATTCAGTCTCTCACAGGAGATGGTGCTTAACTGCTAAATGTTCCTTCCAAAGGGATAACACTCCTGCTCCTCAGCAAATCCAGGAGCCTGTGGAGAGGAACCAGGCATGGACTTGTCTCTCTCCTGTCTTCTGCTCAGCCAGTGCCCACAAAAGCATGAACTCTTCAGTGCAAAGACTGTGTTTGAAAGACTGATGAGTGGCAGCTTTCCTAAATGAGTGATAATATTTTAATGGAAGGAAGACAGAAGAACAATCCAATCAGGAGAATGTGGCGGTTTGGCTGACAAACAGAAATAGCTGGGGTAAGTATATGGGATTGCTGAAGGAGTGAAGTCTGGCAAGACAACAGTGATGTGACTCTCAGAGCAAAAAAAACTTGTGGTGACATAGTTCTCACCCACCAGTTCTTTTCTAAGAGTTTATTCTATTGAACAGGGCCCTTTCTCAGACCAGATTGCATTTGGATTCTTGGAAATTTGACAAAAATATCTCCTGAGAACTGGCCTGTTTCCTCTCTTTCCAGGCTGACCTTTTAATGAGGTCTCATTTTGCTTCCATAAGCTGAGAACAGGGTGTACGAGACCAGCACAAAATGTGCATTGTCTTTCTAGGATTTCACATCTGGTTTATTATCCTGCACTTTTCCACTTTCCAGGGAAACAAATCCTAAGACAGTTTTCTTTGCCCTACGGTGAGGGATGCTGTTCTTTGAGCAACCAATAGAATGAATGTATTTACCCTTAAAACCACCTCTATTCTCAGAGGTCCTAAAACAACCACTTTTTCACTGTAATTTCTTTCATAACTTAAAACAACTCTTCCACTTAAAATGGTATTAGCCATTTGGTTGGATTTTTTTTTCCTCAAACAAATAAAGGGGATGTTAGCATTGCTTGTGTTCCTGAAATAAGGATAAAAAAAAAAAACTTTTTATCTACTAACAAAATAATATCACATTCTGAGGGTTTTTTTTTTGCAATACGAGGCCTAATCCTGGTCTTATTCTAAGGATAAGCCAGCATTAGAATGTGTCCAGCCTTGGATGTGTGATGCCCAGTTAAATTTGTGTTACACCAAGCCCAGCATGGTTGTGTTTGCTGAAGAAGATCCAATTTCTAGTGCGTCACCCTCCAATCTAGTGCAGAACAAGAGGAAATGGCCTCACGTTGTGCCAGGGGATGTTTAGATTGGCTGTCAGGGAAAATTTCTTCATGGAAAGGGTTGTCCAGCACTGCCACAGCTGCACAGTGGTGGAATCCCCATCCCTGGAGGGATTTTAAAGACACGTACATGTGGCACCTGGGGACATGTGTCAGTGGTGGCCTTGGCAATGCTGGGGAAAGAGTTGGGCTTGATGAGCTTAAAATTCTTTTCCAACCCAAATGATTCTGTGATTCCGTGATCTACCAGAGGATCACAGTTCATGGTCCTGCAGGTGAAAATTCCATCTTGATCCTACTGGATGTTTAATTGAAAATCTCTGAGCAAACATTTAGATATTTTCCAGCAGTTCCTTGCAGCTTAGATCGAAAAGACAAGGGATAGAAAATAACTGCTTGATGGGAGACAGGGATTCATGCACCTGCTCCTGAGATAAGTGACAGAGAACAAAGTGTTCACACTCCCAATAATCGTGATAAAGCAGAGCTGGGCACTTGTAAGGATTTGGAAAATGGAAGTGATAATATTTCGTAGATGTGCTCACACAGGCATAATCCTTGTTTATTGGACCATTTCTTAAATGGTATTTTGGTCTGTAGATCTCAGCAACAACTTTAACTGATCAAAATACATTCACCCACAGAAGAAAATAAATAGCTTGGTACATCAGGGTGATGGCCTCGGGTATTCCAGGGTGAAACAGCAAACAATTTGTGATTTACTCCTGTAATTCCTCCCAGTCTTTACCATTGCAAAAAGGTGTGGATTCAGCCTGTCAGGTCAAAGAGGATGGGGCATGATAACAACATGCACTAGAGCGAGAGTTCCTAGGTTTGGAAGAGACTTTTATTATATAAATGTCATATTTTTAAGAGCAAACCAGAAAAGTGGATAGACTCTAGACATAGTGGATGTCTTAGGCAGAACCTCAAGGACATTTGGAAGTCACGAGGCAGCCACGGAAAGCAGGATTTGTTGGGCTGCTCAGGGCAGGGATTGGGATGCCCGAGACTTTCTGAAGGCAGCTGGCACATCTCATTAGCTGCGAGAGAAAACAGAACCCCAAACAAATGAAGAGCTCAGCTCTGGACAAATACAACTTCAGGGTGACTTTGCAAACTGGATTCCAGTTTTGTCTCATGTCAACAACTCATTATTGCTCTGCATAAAGTCCCTGAGATGGTAAAATACAAGGGACTGATACTCTGCATCTTCTGGTTGCTCCAGATAAGGATCACAGGCTTTACAGATCTGGTACTGACTTACAGAATTTAGAGATGCAAAAGTTATTCCTTGTGCATATATTTCACTACTTCTGTGATGCACTTAAAATAACAAGTTTATGATCCACGTTTTTCTGTGGAAGAAATTAAATCACATTTATAAGGGCTTCCCTTCTTCTTCCATGAGCCTCTTACAGATTATTTGCCGCAGGAGCTAGAGAGACTCATTTGATTTTGTAACATATGTTCCTGTGGACTTTAATTTTACTGTGAATTTCTTCATTCTGGTGAAAAAAGGTGTCAATTTACATATGTGAAAACTGCCTCTTCAGCCTCTTCTTCCTTTTCTCACTTGAAGCTCATTGATTTTCTCTGGACAGCTCCTCTGGGAGCTGCAGAGAGATCAATATTTGAAGAAATGGCGAGGCAGCTGTAACCTCACTAAATTTACCCAAAAGAAATAATTCAATATTAACTCAGATGATTTCCTCTTGTGGCTGAATCAAATGGACATTTAATAGAACTATAAGTATTTTCATATATAAGTTCAAAATAAGGGTAAACACATGAAAGGGCACCATGTTAGCATGATACACTGAAGCCAAAATTAATTAAAGCCATGACCTCTGGGCCAGACTGGTGGCTGTGTGCAAGGAAAACTCTTTTAAGCTCACTGTTCAAATGTTCCATTTCAATTAATTCACTTTCAATTTAAAGCACAGTAAGGCTGCTGCTCCAGCCTTCATTTTGGAAATTTTCTGTGGTTATAGGGCCACAGGAGCATGAGGAGGTTGCTACTGAACTGCTGACTTTTGGGTATGGATTAACTTCAGGGACTTTAGGAAAAGGACTGGAGAAGCTGAAAAATGATCCTGAGATGTGACCCCATCCCCTGAAGATCCCCTTCTTTGATATATTTCAAAACTGGTAATAAATATTTATAACATGGATCAGTCACCTACAGATTTCTGTTTATTACTGTCAGAAACAAGAGATATACTGATTTAATCATCACTACAAGGTCTTTTGTCCTTCCACTCATCTGCCATCCTGGCTGTGAATTTGCCTCAATGGGTAAACACTCTTGCACTGGTGGCTGTGAGCTCATGACCTGTTCCCCTTCTCCACTCCCTCTCACTGGAAATGTACAATTTCACTTCAAGAAATTGTATCTTCTGTGAATTTGACGTGAAAATACCTGGCAAAAGCTGCCTGGCACACTGTGGCTCAACCATGGGGAGTAGGAAAACTTATTTTAGTAGTAAATCAACAACAGCAAAAGAAACTGTTCTGTTTTGCAGGTTTGGCATTCGAGGCACTGAGACAGTAAATACAATTTGGCCAGGACATAGATTAGAGTTTTCCTTGCCCTTCCACACTCAGCACAAGAACAAGGACACTGATTTTTGATTAACAGCAGTAAAGACACAAGGAGAATTCTTCTGTGAGATAATAGCAAAAAACCCCAGGATTTCCAAGTTTAGAAAGTCAGAGGTTTATGGAGGAGGTGATTTCCATTTGGGAGGGAGAAAGTAATGGAATTACTGGTTTTTTGTGATACACACAAGTACTGGTAAAGAAACTACTGAGGTTTTTGCCTCTTCCGGCAGGGAATGGTACAATTTTAAAAATACTTTTTTTCAATTTATTCATGGTGGGCTATAATGATAAAGTCTTTCAAAGCCAACTAGACAAATTTAAAGTTAAGGATTCTGGCACTCAGACTTCTGCTGGCATCATCCAGTCCTTCCTTCTCCCAGCAAATATCTAATAGGTTGGCTTTAAATCTGGTAATTTAAAAAATACATAAATATATATTTAAGTTGCTTAAATGTTTTCCAAAGGTTATCTTACCTCTTATGGAATTAGTGACATTTCATTCCACTATAACATTAATCCAAGATCACAAAATGATAATGGGAAGGGGTCAAGAAGAATTTAACCCTGCAAAATGGAAAAAAAAAAATCCCCAAATAACAAATAACCAAAATACAATAATATCAATTATTTTAAACGTGGAATTTGATATCCAACCTGAAGAAGTAAGCCTTGGCATTTTGTTGCTCGGCTAAAATTGATCTGTGTGCCAACAGAAATGCCAGCTGTGGGTTTTAATGTAAAAGGCTTTGTCAAAGGGATATTTTTTGATACTTTTTCCTTTCAATTAATCAATAGATTCCCTCTTGGCATCTCTTCCTGCCTTCCCTGGCACACTGCTGGTGACTGAGTGCAAAAGGAAAGGCTAAGGCTGACTCATATCTGAAGTCTTGTGCACATATTGGTGTCTGCATTGCCAAGACCTTTATTTTTGTTCTGAATCATGCAAAGGAAGAATATTCTACTTTAGTTGTATGACTCTTGCCTTAAACCATGAGGTTTTCTCCTCACCATTTTCCATCTCTAGGGCATGGTTACTTCAACAAAATTCCCTTTCCCAGCAGCTTCCTGGGTCAAAACTCTTCCCTCCAGATGTTCTGTTCACTGTCAGCACAGATAAATGATCTGCTCCAAGTCCTTTTTTTGCCCAGCAGATGGGAATGCATAAATTATTGGCACCACCTATTGGTGAAAAAAGCAAATTATACAGGATTTGCGGGTTAGTTTAAATATCTTCAGTAAATAAGGCTTCTAACATTGCTTCTGTTTTGATTTATTTAATGATATGACCCAGCAAGGCCACTCAAGCTTTGCATTTCCCTGTGCCAGAGACAAATCTGAGTTCAGTGGTGATTTGGGGTACATTTGGCAAGGGGTCATGCAACAGAGGAGACAGGGCATGAACACACAGGTAGAGCAGGTCCCCTGAGTCCCACATTATTTTAAATATTTTTCCCTTAGAATGCAAGCAAAGATGAAAAGGATTTCTCCACTCCACCACAAGCAGCAGCCACAGCTGGTCCATGAGTCACAAATCAAAGTGGTTGCCTTTGGCTCTTGTGACCAGGAAAGGAGCTGTGTGATACAGAACTTGCTGAGACAGGTGCAGAATGATGGGAATTTCATGAGCAAAACCCAGGGAATCCTGGTATCTACGTGAAAGATGGTGATGTGAAAGGAACTGCAAAGATCAAACCCATGATTTGGAGGCAGAAGCACCTGCATTTTTAATTCCTGTGCTCATCCTGATGCTTGTGTCTGTGGGAATGTTTTTTGACTGTGAAACGAGGCTGAGTTGAGATTTTAGTGGTGGCCCTCAAAGAGCAGAAGGCAGTGGGAAGGATCTGAAAACATCGTAGGTGTTTTGAATAATTTCCTACCAAGAAGTTCTCACTTGAATTATCCATTGTAGGCTGGAAGTGGTGGGAAACTTCTGGGCCAGGAGACATGTTGGTTCTTTGTGGTTACTGATGAACAGAATGATTTGCATTTTCACTGAATAAAAGAGAAGGGAAAGAGAGAATGGCATTTTGCTCCAGGCTGCTTTTTTTTGAAACCCCAAAGAGTTATTTTCTGTTGATATTAGCCCTAAGTTATCTGCTGAGATGAATTTTTAGCTCTTGGCATGCTAAACTATGCATTCAGGAAAGAGCACTGGACTCTGGCTCAGCATGAGCTAATTGAAATGTGGAAGGGATCTGATGGATACTTTGGTAATATTGCAGCTTATACTCCAAAGTTTCTTTGAGTTTTTTTTTTTTTTTTCCTTTTTCCCTTCCTAGACTTGGAAAAACTCTTCTCCTTCTCTCTACAATCTCCCACACAAATGATACCTATTTGTTATTCTGGATGTCAGGGTTATTTGCTGCTATTACCTTGCCCAGCAGGATGGGCTCTTGTGCTCCAGGTTTTTTGGAAATATTAGAAATAAGTGAGGACACTTGATGACACAGACTCAGACTTTCTGAAATGTATGAAACAGTGCTTGATCTGTCTACAAGGTGTCTTTAGACACTGCCATGACTTAAACTTTACCATATCTGAGTATGGTACTCTGTGGAGTAGGACTGTACAAATAGCTAAACCCATATACATCCATTTATTTTTAAAGAAAATATTGTTCTACGCATGTTCAATTTTAACCTAACTACCACAAGGATGAGGCAGTGCTAATGACAGAGAAAAATTCATTTGCCTGTTGGTTGTACTAACCTGTCAGAAAGGACATTCATAAAGATGTTCCATCATGTCTGATCTGCTGCCTTGAATAAGTGGCAGGGCAGCTTCAGCCTTCAGAGGATCAAATTTCTCTCAAAAATCCACCTCTCTTTAAGGGCTTCTGCTGCAAAACCCAACCAGAATATCTATTTATAATGGGTGTCTAACATCATTAGACAAGCTGAGGATAAATAATAAAAGCTTGGAGACTGAATTTAGAAAGTGTCAATTTTTATTACTACTGTTTAGATTTGTGAACCAGGCAGTGATCCACAGATTATAACCACGGTGTGGATCCACTTCAAATGGAATGAGCAGAAAGTAGGGATGCCCTCAATCCAGCAAGTAGGATAACAAGCCCTTTCCTGACAGCTCCTATGCTTAGGGACACTTAGGGCATCCTGCATAATTTGCATCCGTGACATGCAGCACAGTACTAAGCAGATTTTGACCAGGGAATGGTCACATTCTATAACAAAAGGTCTGGGGGAAAAAAACATATAACTATAGAGGGAAAATGTCAATTAAATTTATTTCTCTAGCTCATGCCTGGTCAGCAAATTCAGCAAAGACATTTAGGGGCAGTAGGGTATGGTATGGGTGATGTTTGTAGTTTGATCTTCATGGGGACTAAGCAGACCTGCCTTGCAGAAAACAGCAATTTTTGAGGGTGTGTCTTACTGGTCAGGACTTATTTTCTCAATTGATACTATCTTTATTGATATTATATTGAGATTATTCTATCCAAGACAGAATTTTAGGATCATAGAATGGTTTGGGTGGGAAGGGACCTTCAAGACCATCTCATTCAAACCCCCTGCCATGGGCTGGGAACTTTCCACATGCCCTGGCTACCCAGAGCCCCATCCAGACCCCACACTGGCCGTGGGCAGCCAGCTCTGAGTATTTCTGGTCAGATGGTGGCAGATGAGTTTTATGCATGGCCTTTCCCAGGAGCCTGCAGCTGTTTAAATAGTCACCCCTTGGGAGCCACAGCACCACAGCTATGTTTGACATTGTTATACCTCAGCGGGGACAGGGAGAACCATGGGGACAAGAAGTCCTTCCCACTTCCTGGCTTCCACAGCTTACTTTAATTGGTAAAACTATGCTCCTGTCACTGGCGAGGACGTCATAAAGTCAAACATGAACAAAAATCTTAAGCTCAAGAATCCGTTTGCCCCGGGGCTCAACAAAACCCATCTGGGTAAAGCTGTGTCTGCAGGGAGCCGGAGCACCAGCAGTGGGAGGAATCCCTTGGAAAGGGGACAGACCTGTCACACCTCCCAGAACAGGACATAGTAAACAATCCCCGTGGCTTCCTGTCAGTCCTTTTGTTTGTTTGTTTGTTTGTTTGTTTGTTTCCCCAGTGATTTTTGGCTTTTCCATCTGAACAAGCATGCGCATCCTCAGTGTGGAGTCATCATCTTTCTGGGGTGAGAGAAAAATAACTCTGCACACATATATGTGAAACTCAAGGGCTTTTTTTTTTTTTTTTTTTCTGATAAGATGCCTTCTTCCTGCTTTTACATTGAGTTCAGCATAAATTCACAATTGGAAGTGGTACTTAGTATGTTCTCACACTTTCAAACACATCTTTTTTCTTGACTGCAGTTAATTGATGAAATTTTTACGGGAACAAATAATTCTGATTTGTGACTAAACTCTGAGAAGTGCTATTAAACAGGCTCCTTTAATCTGAAGCTGTTTATGCAAGCCTGTTTCATTTGTGATAGGGATGGACATGATCCACTTTACAATTTTAAGAACACAAAGAACTAGGATTTGAAGATAAACCATAATCTCCATATAAGCAAGCTAACAGTCCCCTAGACACCGTGTTTCATACAGCCAGTATTATTCTCATAACACATCTGAGATAAAAATCATTTTTATGTGCTCAAAAGATAAAATAATTCTAAATACAATCCTGATATTGCCTACAATTGTTCTGGAAATAAAATTTATGTTTACTCTCCAGCCTCGCTGCTCCACACTCCTCTGTATAAAATCAGTAAAAAATTTAGATTTTTTTTGCCCTTAAATTTCTGTTGAATGACAGCTGCCGTTCTCCTGAGCCTAGTACCCAACTCCAACCTTTTTATTTTCCTATAGAAAGGGTCTTTGGGAGCATACACAGGTCCCATTCCTTAAATTTTAACACAGCCTGAGCAGGTCCTTGCTCTTCAAGCATCACACTGCATAGGATGAGTGGGTTTCTTCCACCTCAGTTTTCCTCCACAGCACCCCAGCCATTCCCCTTTCAAGCTCAAAGGGAAATAATTTTCCAGTTCTTCCATGTGGCTCTGGGACCCTTTCCCAATTTCCCAAAAATAGAGGTGCCTTCCATATATACACACTGCTGATCTTGTGTGGAAGTTTCCTTGGATTCCCAGCCAAGACTCTAAAATCAGAATAAAGTCAGTAATTAATACATTTTAAAGCTTGGCTTTGAGCATGCTTCTCATAAAACCTTAGCAAACATCTTAGATCTGAGAAACTGTTAATAAAACTTTCTCAAAACTGGGTTGGTTTGGGTTGGTTTGGTTTGGTTGGTTCGGTTTGGGTTTTTCCCAGCAGGCAGAATCACAATGTCCATAAGTTTTATAGTTTTATTTCACTTTTTTTTTTTTTTTTTTGAGTTTAACTTTGCTTAAAAGCTTTAGGTATCGAGATAAACTCATTGAAAGTATGATGTGATCAACAGGTGTTCTGTTCAGTGTTGCTCTGATACTCGTTTGATGGGTGTTTAACTTCCATTGATGTCATAAATGAAGGAAAAATTGAATGTTCTGGAACATAAGGGACAAGTGGTGTATCCAACAGCCTTGAGACTGCAGATGCATGTCACAAAGATGTCATCCCAACATCTCCATGTCTCCTGCTCTACAAGAGTTCGCTGTATAAGAAGTTCCCATGGCTGGGAGCTCAAGTTTCATTCCATAGGGGTTTACTTTGGAAAGAAACTTGTTCCTGCAGCTCATGTCCACGTGACCTCTTCCAGCTTCTAAGTGCAGCTTGGGTTTATTCCAGCAAATGTTGGAATAAACAACAATGGAAATGGAAAATCCGATAGCAAGAGATTTCTTGCAGTTGGATGGAGACAGAACTGGAGTCTGAGCTCCAAGCTGGCTCCAACCTTTGCCTCTCCAACATGGACAGGCCGATATCTTAGCTCCAGGCTTTCCTACCTATTTGTGGAGCAGAGGAAGGACACCATGTAATCATAATCTCGTAATCAATCCTGTAAAAGTTACCAGATAAAAAGGTATAAATAGCTGTTGGAACAGGCACTGGAAACCAACCTCCACATTTCAGGAGACAGCCCAATTCCTTTGGCTTGCAGATGGTCTTCCTGCCACCCCGCTTTGATCCAGAGGAGATTGAATCCCGGATCTGCTGCATAAAGACTCAGTTTCAGCACAATGGACAAAGAATGCTCTCCCCTGCCTCCCCAACACGTAGGCTGCCTGCTGCCAAAGCCATTAGTGGAGCCTCGTAGGAGAGTTTGAACCTCCACAGAGAGGACGTGGAAGGCTTTCGGCTTCCCAGGATATGCTTGAAAGGCAGCAGCAATTATCTCCTCTCCCTGCTGCCCCCCAGGAGAGCAGAGAGAGCCTGTTTCATTCTTTCAAAGGTAAAAATGTGCTTAGTGCTAGGAGAGGTGGCCTAGATAGTAAAGATCCTGGTGTGCAAGAGCCACACACCAAATCTGTGGAAAGGGAAGAGCTTAAGACACAGAGAATCACAGAATCAGAGAATCAGAGAATCACAGAATCACAGAATCACAGAATCACAGAATCACAGACTGGCCTGGGTTGAAAGGGACCTTATGGAGCATCCCATTCCACCCTCTGCCATGGGCAGGGACACCTTCCACTAGACCAGGGTGCTCCAAGCCCTGTCCAAACTGGCCTGGAACACTTCCAGGTATGGGGTATATCGAATGTCTTCCACCCTCAGTCTGTCAGATGTTGTGTATCTCTTTTGAAACCATGTTTTTCTTGAGGCTGAAGGGACCAGCTGGGGAGTCAGGAAACACTGAGTTAGGTATTGTGACTCTTAGGTGTTCATGCCATCCATTAATCTCCTTTTAAAATTGAGTTTCTGTCAAAGATTGTCACCTGTCCTAAGCTAGGTGAAGCACTGCTGCAGGCTGGAGGTTTCCCTCTCTCTCTCTCTCTCCATCCTCATTTGGCCTCTCAAAGACTCTGTTAGATCCAGTGTCTTGCATAAAGACATTGCATTTTTTTTTTCCATTTTCTAAAGATAAATCCTATTGAGAGCCCCTAAGTTTAGGTGGTTTTAACTTCTGGAGTGAGGCTTTTGTAAAACTGGGAGAAATGTCTGAGCTAACTCAATTTTTGTCTGCTTCCTCTATTTAGATTACAATTTTCCCATGGCAGGCTTGCCTTTTAGCAAGTGTGTGTCTAACTTGCTGGCACAACAGCATCTGAGTGTTAGAAATGTGACAGGCTGGAGGTGTGCATTTGTCACTTAGAACCTGCTCTGCTTAAAAAAAAAAAAAAAAAGAGATATTTTGCTTTTAGGTTTCCTACAGCCGTCAGTTTGTTTCAAAGTGAGACATCCACAGCCTTTTGCAGGAAGCACTTTAATGGCACAAATGATATGTTATCCAATGAACAGTGATTATGGCTGTTCCCAAATCTCCTCCCTTTCCATCATCTGTTGAACTAGGGGTTTTTTTATTAAAGTTCCCATGCCAGCTGAAAAACCACAGAGTTCCTGTGGGTGAATTTTAAATGAGCGTATCAGATGGGAAATATCGATTTCCAGTCAATTCCTTGAGAAAAAAAAAAAATAAAAAATAACAAAGCCAACAATACAGCACATATTTCACAATGGAAGAGTTCACAGAGGACACAGGAAATAGGGAAAAATGTTTCCTTCCCAGTTCAGTGCAGGAGCTACACAGAGTGTTCCAGCTCACAGAACATGCAAACAATGTCTACTCCTCAGACAAGGTCAGCAAAGCAGATGTGGCTTCAATTTTGCCACTTGTGCAGCGTGAGAACAATCCCCAGATAATGGGAAGACCTTATGGGGAAACCATGGAGTGTCTCAGCCTAACATGATTCCCTGAGTGCCATTTCCACATTGCTCAATGCTCTTGGGGCTGCTGGAGCTGCAGTGATTAGGAAAAAGAATGACTTTGGGTTAAATATCTTTAAAGGCTGCAAGGGGAGGGGAGAAGGAAACATCCGGGATCCAGGGTTTTCCTTGAGGATCATTTTGAAGGATGCCTTGCTCCCCATGGAGCACAAAAAGAGGTGTGAAGTCATCTTAGGGTAAAATACATCCAGTCATTTCCTAGATTTTCAGCCCCTCTTGCCTCTTATGTTGGCTGCTACCATAAAAACTAAATGTACACATGGTCTTTGTGTTGGTTTGAGTGATTTCAGGTTCCACATTCAGTTTATTGAAGTCTTAATCCTTGACAGAGGTTTCTGCAGGGCACTTCAAAGAGGACAAGGAGATGAAAACATTAATTACTGTTAGCACTAAAAGGAGGGCATTTTCCTTGGAAACTTCTCACAAACCTATCAAAAAGTGAGACCTGTCCAAATAAATACTCAGTTCACTGACAGATAAAAATTATCCATTTGCAGTGTTTTATCTTAATAAAAACATTAAGAAGATGGAATTCCCTTTCCAAGCTTTTGGAAGGGGAAGAACAACAACACTGTCAAGAGATGTACGTGACAGAATAAATTAACCTCTGTAAATCTGTCCAAGGTCAGGTGATTAAGGCTGGAAAATAAACTTTAATTCTCCTTTATCATGTGGGTGCTAGGATTTGCTGGCTCTGGATTCTCTCACACACAGTTGTGAATCAAGCTTTGCTTTTCTGAGCATCTGCTATTCCAAAAATTACTAATGAATGGGAAGCTGAAGCTAGAAAAACTCCAATGTGATAATATATATTTGATTTTTTTTCTCTGAGCATTTTGAATCACTAGCACAAGCACACACCAAAAGCAATTACATTCTCCTTCATACAGGAATCTCTGAACTGGTAGTCTGAGTTTACCTGGGAAAAAAAAAAATACAGGCAGGATTTAAGAATCAGTGATTATTGCTTGAGGTTTACTTTTTCTTTGCAATCAGCACCACTGCTTTAATAGTATTTATTCTGCAACTGAGGAAAATAATGGGTTAAAATTTATTTATGTGCCTTAGTGATATGCATTTGTGTATAGAAAATTAACTAACAATGACCCCTTGTTATAGAATCATAGAATCACAGAATCACAGAATCATGGAATCATAGAATAGTTTGGATTGAAAGGGACCTTCTTTGTAAAGGTCTTTGAGAAAGACCAGAGTTTGAAAATAATTTTACCTTAGTCATGGCTTTGGAATAAAAATATCCACCTTATCAGGAAATAACCATGGATAAAAGCATGGCAATTCACTTTTCTGAGAGATCACCTTTTGTTCTCACCTGTGATGTTCTGTCTGATCTCTGGGAGGGCAAGGTGGAAAACTTGCCAGTTTGTGAATTGGACTCAGCTATTCTGTGGAAAAATAATCCATTTAAGTGACACAGGAATGAAGAGCTTCCAATTAATTTTCTTTTTTTACTCACAGAAGCTTTAACAGAGGGATTGGCACCTGGTTTCCTTGCTCCAGAACCCAATGTGGGCCCAATGTTGCAGTGTCTGAAAACTTCTTGAGCATATTTAAAAGTCTTGAAGTCAGAAATCTGATCTGTGACTAGCTCATAGTCTTTCTGATGATGTCATGGAAATAGTTTTGTTAAAAAGCAAAAGTCTTTATTTTACATCCACTCTGTGCAGGAGTGGAGACAGAAACCCAGAATTATAAGCTTTGGGTATTTATGTAACTTTTCCACACCATTATGAGGTTTCTTTTGCATTGAGTTGCAAGAAGTGAGATGCCATTTGGTTTTAAGTGCAACAAGTCCTTCAAAGTCTAAGTCCTGAAAAAAATGCACCATCTTTTTCTGCATTTCTCATTCCAGGGAGATCACAAGATCACATACAGCCGTGAAAAGATTTCACTCTGAAAGCAGCCAGGTGAGTTCAGAATTATCTTCCCATTTTGTCAACGAAAAAAGATGTGCCAGAGCTCCTGTTATCCCGCTTTATTAAAGGGTATGGAGAGGGTGGAGGGGGGAATTTTGACATTAAGCAATTATTTATGGAGCAGTTACATGAATGGCTGGCTTTAGGAGCCCATTTTCACTGTGAACTGCCAGATTGCTCTTTGCTCTAAGCAAGACAAGGTTACACCAGCAGCTGTGCCTGGTACCAGCAACTCTGCATGCTCTATTTACTGCCCTGGGGTCGCTTGGTGCTGCAGTTTTTGGTGAAAAATGATTTGTCTCCAAAGCAGGTGAGATCAGGGAATTGGGGAATGTTTCAAAGCACAAACCTGAAGTGGTAGAAGACTAGGCAGGAGACATCTTGCATGTTTTCCATCCGTGGTTTTAGCTTTCAGACTAAATTTTAACTTTCTAAAAACAGAAACAGGAGGCAATCATATCTCAGAGCAAGGACCAGAAAAAATTATTAGTTTCCTCTTGATTTTCTATAGCAATATACAGCATGTATTATAGCAAAACTGCACAGCAGAACTGCTAATATTTTATGCAACACTGAGCAGCAGAATTGATAAGATTCTGTGCAACCACAAAATGGTTCTGTGTGTGTCTCATTTCAAGAGGTATTAATGCCTAGCTTGGAGATGCAATTCCTGTATGCCTGTGCTGTGCATAAAATTGGGAATAGAAGTGGGGATACAGTGACAGATCACCTTTGGATTCTCAGGATGCTGGGTGAGAAATTAGAATTTCTCCAATTTGGGGGAAATAGTGATGGTGAAAGTCGTGTTCTAGATAAGATTGAATGTGCTGTAATAGCTGTTGTGTAATTTTCTCTGCATTTCTCTAACTGTTCAAATGTCATTTGAGTTCATGGATATGAGAGATTACAGAAGTTCAATTTAATTTATCCAGAAAAAAGCTGGAAGCCTTCCTGATGCCAGATCTTTGGCCAAGCTGAGTACAGATTTCTGATCCGACTGCACACTTGCATTTATCAGAAAGATTCACAGCAGGGTTGGATATCTGCCAGAAGAGCTGAGCAAATTCAGATGGAAGATCAAAACTCTCATTTATGCCTTCCAAAGTTGCAAAACATGATGCCAGTTTACCACAGGACATAACAAGGTCACTTTTTCTTAAGTCTTTCTATCAAGGCAAGCTGGATTTCTAGAACAACCTGATGTAGCTCAACAATTTAGTTCCTTAAAACTGTGAAATTCCTCCTCCTGCCTTTGCTCTGCAACAGGTCACTCCAGGTGACTCCTGACCTTAAACACAAAAATCTTTGTGTGAAGGGATTGAGTGCAAAAGGGGGAGAAGCACAACATTTAAAGGACACACGTGTTTGCTGAGAATACAGGTTCCGTAGTCATCCACTTGGATGACTGCTTCCCTGCACATCCCATTCCCAGATGAAGTGATCTTTCTGCCTGGTTTACAGAGAAATGTATTGCATGTAATGGTTATTTTCTTTTTAAAAAATCTAGGGAGACACGATCTGTCGGCAGTAATAAAAATCCTTGCCCTTTCCATCTGAAAACAATGTCTGGGTTTTTACGGTTCGCTGTAGCAGTGTTTCCCACAGGGATGATTTTCAATATCACTGTGTCCTAACAGGAAAAGAGTGATATTTCTGCAAAACATCAAGAGTCTCCTTGTTCAGATGATAAAAGAACACCAGAACTGAGATAATGAGTCTGATGTCCACATTAATACATCTTTAATCTCCATGGTCAAGCCAACCAAAAAATCCAGTCGTGCTTTACCTCAGAGCAGGGGCTGATGGGTTGTTTTCCACCATGTCCTGTCCTTCCTGTAGAGAAGAGATCACAGAATTATGGAAAGGTTTGGGTTAGAAAGGACCTTAAAGACCATCAACTTCCCACCCCGTTCCAGGGGCAGGGACACCTTCCACTATCCTAGATTGCTCTGAGCCCTGGCCAATCTAGCCTTGAACACTTCCAGGGATGGGGAATCCAAAACTTCTCTGGGCAACCTGTGCCTCACAGCCCTCACAATTGTTCCTAATATCCAGTCTAATCCTACTCTCTTTCCAATCTGTTCCTCCCATAACTTACAGAGATACAAAAACTGAGCAGAGTGTGATGGCAAGAGAGAGGGAAGCTGGAAAGGCAGAAGGGAAAGCAAAGGTGAAAGCTCAAGAGAAGACATCCAAGTTTCCCCCTGCATCTCCTCTTTCCTGAACCTTCACTTTCCCACACCCCTTTCAGCACTTCATCACCCACAAGTCCCACTTGCCCCCTTATCCTTGAAGATGTGAGGAAAATTTATATCTGCAGATCCACTAATGGCTCTTCACTTATGGTCAAAAATGCTTCTGTACAAGGCTTTATTTGCACATTAATAGATCTGTGTGCACACCGCCTTTCTGGCTTAAAATTATCTCTGAGTCTATAATTGCACGGTAAGACTTTCAGCCTCCCTTTCTCCTGCTGTGCTTCATAGCAAACACTATCTCATTGTTTTTGTTTTAATCTTCTCTGTTTCTTCAGCAGATTGATGGCACATTTTTACAGCTCTGGTATTAACACAGGAATAGTGATGTCCTCACCCTGCCCATTTCTAGAGATGCTGCTGCATCCTGGTGATTTTGCACCCCAGTGGGTTTCTCACAGTCTTTTCACGACAGTCCTAGTAATGACAACCATGCACAGCAAACCATGCAACGGTCCTGGGAATATCCTTAAAACATTTCATGTGGTTGAACATGAGCCCAGGTGTGCCCAGGCGGCCAAGAAGGCCAATGGCACCTGACTTGTGGCAGCACTGGGGTGGCAGCAGGGCCAGGGCAGTGCCTGTCCCCTGTGCTGGGGCACCTCCAGTCCTGGGGGCAGTTTTTGAGCCCCTCCCAACAAGAAAGACCTGGAGGGGCTGGAGAGAATCCAGGGAAGGGAACAGAGCTGGGGAAGGGTCTGGAGAAGCTGAGGGAGCTGGAAAGGGGCTCAGCCTGGAGAAAAGGAGGCTCAGGGGGGACCTTGTGGCTCTGCACAGCTCCTGACAGGAGGGGACAGCCGGGGGGGTCGGGCTCTGCTGCCAGGGAACAGGGACAGGAGGAGAGGGAACGGCCTCAGGCTGGGCCAGGGGAGGTTTGGATTGGATATTTGGGAACATTTTTTCATAGAAAGAGTTGCTAAAGATTGAAACAGACTGCACAAGGAAGTGGTTGAGTAGCCATCCCCGAAAGTGTCCAAAAGCTGTGTGCATGTGGCACTTGAGGACATTATTTAATGATGAACATGGTCGGGTGCTGGGTTGACAGTTGGACTTGATGATCTTAAGGTCTTTCAGAGCTTTAATGATTCTATGATTTTTCCAGATTTAATGATTCTATGAACTCAAGCTGCCTGGGGACAAAAATTTTCTAGTCCTTGTCTGTGTTTTCTAACTCAGAGATGTAATAGTGGCATGAAACTAGTGAAAATTAATAGATAATACAGAGATCTTTTGTGTTTTGGTTTTGGTGGAGTTTTTTAATATATACACAAATGGAATATCTAACTGCAAAAGAAAGAAAATAGGCAAAAAAAAATATTAAGCTTTAGGGTGTTAGGGAAAATGAGTGTATCCACTGATCCTGCATGTCTGAAATTAATGCCTCTGGGTTATCAGTTCTTTGAGCCTGGATTAGACACTAGAAAAAGACTTCTGCAAGTTCAATTGTGGATGAAAATAACACTGACAGACACTCCTCCTACAACTCTCAACCCTATAAGCCAAGTTTAATAAGATTTTATGGAAGGAGAGCCATCTCATATATATTATGACCTCTTATGTTTTTTAATTATGTGACTACACGGAAGAGGGAAATTCTGCTTTACGTCCTCTCTGAAGGAAGAACCCACTCACAAAAAGCCCCCCATGTCACCTCTGCAGCTCACATGTCTTGTGCTAGCAATCCTGGAATTCTCTTCTGCTTCATACAGAGCCTCTACTCAGTGTTTTTAAATTATTTTCTTCTAAGCTTAAAATTTCATCAGAAAATGAGGGGAATATATGAGGCTGAGTGTCTCTCAGGAGCAGAGTACACGAAGGTTGGAGTCAAACCCATACAATCTAGAGGTCTGACATGATGCAGTGATTATTTTGAGTACTCCTGGTTTAGATGAAGCAGCCTTGGAGTCAGACCCCAGAACTCCTAATGGGTTGTGGCAGGTGTAATGCTGAGAGGTGCCAGGCATGTAATTTTCTCCAATTAAAATAATTACAAGACTGATGATCAATTACTGCACTTGTGAAAAATAACTGGGAATCCCTCACCCATGGATATTCTGAATGACTGTTTAATACTTTCTGTCAGAGGTATGATAATCACTGCTCTGTGTGGAGTATCTTATTCCCCAGCTCTCTCACACCCAGTTGTCTTTTGGCAGGTTGTCTCCAGCTGTATTAAAATGGCCTCACAAATGTCAACTAAATTCCCTTCTCATGAGATTTCCTAACTGCTTCCAGAAAGATGGCAGGATCATTAGATTTCCAAGGTGTAGGAGTGGTAAACTGGGATAAATCCTTTTCCTCTCTGTACCTTTGAATACTTGGTCTGCAACCCTGAGTTCAAGAACCAAAAATTGGTGTGGGTTTTATTGTATGCTAAGCCACCAGTGAACCACTTCTCTGTCACTACAGAGCGACCTGTTGGAAACTTTTCCTGATCAAAAAAATCATATAAGGAGTCCTCATCCTCTCAGAAGGGGAGAGAAACCTCACAAGGGCTGAGGAAAGAAAAAGCAGGTTGCCTTTCTCTCTTAGGCTGGGGGTGTGTATTCTATTTGCCATCTGTCAGAGCTGGGGCAGTTCTCTGCTGATCATTGGGCAGATTTTTCTTGATCTCTCCCACAGCCAATCCTCCCTCCAGGAGATATCTGCTGTTCATGGGCCATTAATTATTAATTATCTTCTGTTCATGGGCCAGTGAGTGTCCCTGCATGGCTGAGAAAATTCCATCATCCCACTGGGAGAGGCTCTGCCCAGGGGGAGGAGCCAAGCATTCCTACCTGGATACAATCTGACCTGGGGAACACCACAGCAGCCTTTGCCCACTGCATTCCCAGAGGAGCAGCTTTCTGCCCCACTGCATTCCCAGAGGAGCAGCTTTCTTCCCCACTGCATTCCCAGAGGGAGCCCAGGCCCATCTCCAGCAGCCCTGGAGCTTCAGAGGAAAATTCCAGCCTTGTCCAGGATCCTGCTCCAGCAGAAGCACAGCTGGCACTGCAGGAGGGCTGAGCCACCATGGAATGGGACTGCTGCCACCACCCTGACCCACAGGCTGCCAGGGCCTGCTCTGACTCTGGCAGTGTTTGGGGGTTTTTTGTACTATTGCATTTGTGGTTTTAATTTTCCTAGTAAAGAACTGCTATTACGGCTCCCATATCTTTGCCTGAGAGCCCCTTAATTTCAAAATTATAATAATTTGGAGGGAGGGGGTTTACATTTTCCATTTCAAGGGAGGCTCCTGCCTTCCTTAGCAGGCACCTGTCTTTTCAAACCAAGACACTCTGCCCCGAGATCCCTCTGACTTGCTGCAAAGACAGTGCTGAGCCAAAGCAAAGCTGTCTGGCTGCAGGAGCATCCTGTGACAGCACAAAAATGCAGGCACTGTGGTGAAGTGGGAACATGAGCTCCTGAGGGAACCATTCATCATCAGAGGGGTGGGAGTTCATGAAGCAACAGCCTGGACTGCATCCAGGGCTGCAAATGAGTCCACAGTTCATGATTATCCAAAAAAAAGATGAATGCAGTGATGTTGTGGCGTTGTAAAAATGGCTTTTCCAGCAGCAAAGCCCTTCTGGACACAAGACTGAGACCTCCAGGACAGGAGAGCCTGGGAGAAGGAGAAGCAACTCCCAGAAAAGACCCAAAGGAAGTCCCTTCCCCTTCAGGGATGGAAGGGTGAGCAGAAAAATGTCTGGGTGTCACAGAAGGGGAAGAGAATCAGTAAAGCCCTGCCAGCCTTTGGAAATAGGAAGGCACACGTAGGACGTGGCTTTTATATAACACAGAAACCACTGCAGGGGTTTGCAGAAACCCTCAAGGCCTTCAGAACCTTCTGGTGGAACAAGCGTGGTCTGAATTCACTGCAAGGCTTCACCTTCAGGTGCAGCAAATGAACTGACATCTTCACTCCCAAATTCTCTCCCTCCTCCCCCTCAGGGAGCAGCACAGGGGGATGGGGAGTGGGGGCTTCAGCCACAAATTTCTCACAGCCAGGGCAGCCTTTCTTCAGAGCTTTTGAATTTTAGGAAGAGGAACTCAAGGGTTAAATGTTCTGTTTATGAATCCTGCCACAATTTTGTGGTGTCTCAAATATACTGATGTATTTTTAGACAGACAAGTCTAAAATTAACCACTCAGCCTTCCTAAAAACAACCTGCCACGCTTCAATAGTTCCCATTGATGCAACATGAATACAAAATACATTTTAGTTCTCTACCACCAAACAGAAGGAAAACGTTTCTCCCTCTAAGCAGAGGGAGAGGAGCATTTTCTTGAAATGAACAAATCTCACGTCTCAATTCTGCCTTCCCAAAAGGCCCTGCTTGGTGAATCATCAGGTTTGTGGGGGAAGTAGAAGAACCCTGAAGACCTCTCCACTTGAAAATTCAGTGGAAGACACAGATTTTTTGAGTAAAACAATGCCTCAAAATCAGACATTAAAAGGGATAGGTATTGTTAGCTTTGTAAAGTGTTTGCTAGAGATTTTCATGATAAAATCCAGTTTTTGTCTAGGATACCAGAGGTAAAATCCTGTCTCCATGGGAGTCAGAACTTCTGAAGGATTTCCAAACCTTCAGAATTTCATCCATCATCTTGTCCTTTCTGTTTCTTGTTCAACATTTAAATATAAGGTGCTGTGCAATAACAACAGAACTCTTAGATCCCTCAAAAACAGGCACTACCAAGAAGAGCTTTTTATTTTGAGGTGCTCAGCTGGGTTAAATCCATGCTATTCTTTCAGTGCTGTAGAGTTTTGGTTATCCTTGACTTGACTGAGGCTTTCACCCTTTCTCTGATGTCTTTGGGGCTCGATACTAACTGCAAACATCATCCAAGTTCAGGCAGTGGGGCCACTGCAGCTGCCATTTGGGTCAAAAAAGATTTGTGGGCTTGGGAAGGCAGCTCAAATACCTCCAAGATCAAGCACTTTGCTCATGCCAGATGACTCTGCAAATTTCCATAACTGTTTTGGGAAACAGAGCCTTGCAGGACACAGGTTATCCTCAGCCATTTTCTGTCAAACAATTCCCTGTATTAATTTCAAAATCCCTCATCTTTTTCTGTGTAACACTCTTACATGTTCCTTGGAGACCTCGTTCCAGCTGATTTTTGGAAACAAATGATTTCACGAGTAATCTGTCATCTTGCTGAACAGAATAATAATCACTGTTGGTTTTGTTCAGGTTCGTTGCCATAACTAAGATTCCAGAATAATTTAAAAGCAGGGTTCATTTTTCTTGGTGGGAGATTTCTTCTTGAATACCCAGATTCAGCTAGGCCCCCACACTAACCACTTTCTGATCTCCTACAATGTTACGACAACCATACAAATACATAAAATGTTTGCTCTTTTTAAAAAGTAACAATAATTTCCACAGCCAAATGGAGCAGTGCTGACTGTGGTGGTGGAGTTCCCACCCCACATCTCTTAATTACTTTACAAGTTCAAAGCAATTTTGCCACCAGGGTAAAAACTTTATGAGTAAATCACTTTTAGATGACGTTAGTTAGCCCACTTGGGTTTCTGAAAAGCTCCACTGAGACCAGGTATAGGACTATTTTTACAGTCTGAGAATACTTTACATGGAAATAAACTGACTTTTAAATCTCCATCTCGAGGAGGTCTTATGGGACTCTCAGTTGTTTTTGCACTCAGGATCCTACGCACTGGCTGATGAGTGAGTCATCCTGCCTGACACCTTATCTGCACAATACCCTGTAATCTGCACACTGGGGCCACAGCAGAAAGGGATTTTACTACTCCTGGCTGCCCAGGCTAAAAGCTGAAGCAGAAAATTGAGTTGTTTTTTTTTTTTTCTTACTGTGTCCTATGAAAATCCACCATAGTTTTTAAAATTTTTTATTCTGATTTGCTGTTAAAACTAACAGGAAATAAACATTCCTTGCCTCTGTTGGCTTATTTCTTGCCTTTGCTCTTTCTTGCCTTTGAACTCCATCTCATTTATTTGGGTTAATTGGTGTTACTTAGCTCCAAAAGAGAAATCTGCCTTTACACATTTGAAAGGCAACACAAAGTTGGTTTCACATTCTTATTTATACAAGAAAAGTCAAGTCCAGTTCTGCATGAACTCAAGATTAGGCACAGGTGAGCAAAACAGCTCTGACACCAAACAAGAGCAAACATCTCCACCACTTTGCATGTGCTGATTCCTGGGGTACCCAGTGCAATTTCTGGCTTGTCAAGCCCCTCTATTTTAAAATCTGCATCATTATCCAAGCCAAACACCCTGATCTTTACCAGACAGCAGAGCTGGATGACAAAATGACAGCAGTTTCCCTTTGAGTGAATCCATATCTTAAAAAACAAAACAAAACAAAACAAAAAAAAAAAAAAAAAAAAAAAAAAACACAAAAAAAAAAAAAAAAAACAAAAAACCTGTCCCTTAGGATTAAAAAAACCCGAAAACACAGGTGACAGAATCAAGAAATCTCTGGGGAAGTTGTTCCAGTGATTAATTTCTCTCACTATTAAAACATCTCTTCTTTATTTCTGATCTGAACTTCTCCAGAAGTTCAGTCCAGACTGACCTTCACCTATTACAATGTCTTTTTCTCCTGCATGGAAGGGCTGTATCCTCCCAGGAAGGATATTTCTGTAGGTACAGAAATGTGACCGAGTCAACTCTTAACCTCCTTAAGAGTGAAGCTGAAGGGAAAGCTTTTAAATGTTTTGATAAATGTTGTCATCTAAGGTGACTTCTTGCTGCTTTTTAAAAAGCCTTTTGCAGTTTTGTCAGTATTTTCACTGAAATACAAATATTGAACTTGAGTAAAAACATATCAACTTCTCCAGTTAAGGTTGCATTCAATGTAATGAGTTCAAGAAGCATCTGGAAACATTCTCAGGCACATGGTGTGATTTTTGGGGGTGTCCTATGCAGGGCCAGGAGCTGGACTCGATGATCCTTGTGGGTCTCTTTCAACTCAGGATATTCTGTGATTTTGTGATTCTGCACTACAGCCCATCTGAAAATCCTCTAATAGGATGTCAGAGCATCACATTGGTCATAGATGCAACAGCTTTGTGCCACTCAAGGGTTTCTCCACCACAACCCTGCTGGTGATAATTGACCCCTTTAGTGCTTTGAAAATCCCTGGAGGAAATTTTTCACTCAACCAGGCAAATGGATGAAAATGCTGATGTTTATGCCACTTTTTGTTCAAAAAAAACCACTGCAGGAGTGGAATAAAGTCCCTCGGAGGTATCATTTCTCCTTGGGAAAGGGAAGAAGATAAATTGGAAGAAGGTGCAAGCTTGATCCCACTGACTGAATTCTTGCTGTATTTAAGGGTTTCAGTGGCACTGGGGTTGTTGATGGTCCTGCACTTTTCTGTCCTGGCTTACTTACAGGAAAGTGTCTGCCCTGGAAGAGCCTGGAAAGGTGATCCAGGCTGGATAAACCTGCCTGTGTTGGAACTCCACACCTGTTGATAGCTCACCTCCTACTTCAGCTGCCTAAAATCTAAAACTCTGTCATTTAAACCAGCAGAGACATTATAATGTTATTTCTTCACTGTTCTCATTGTATTGTGGTACTACAAGATGACCTGACATGGGGATTTGGGCACAGAATCAGTCACCCACAGGGGTTTTCACCTTGGCTATTGCATTGGCTTTGTGGTCCCTCTTCATTTTGGGTCTAATCTCCTAGATTGTTTTAATTCAAGGAACAGAAACCTATCAGATACATTCATAATGAATTGTGTCCACTTTCCATTCTTGACAGCCCAGTTCAGTCTGGAAATGTCTCTGAAAATGTTTGCTAAAAACAGGAGCCTGGTATGGTTAAAACCTTTTATTTCACTTCTCTATTGCATTGTCTGTCTAGACAGGATCTATTTATACTTGGCTGTACACCTAATTCAGACAAATAAGTTCATTTTGGTAGAAGCCAAGCCAGAAATGGCACAGACCTTGCCATCTTTGATCTTTAAACCTGAGCCATCTCACTGTGTACCTACCAAAGTTCCTGCAAATTAGGGATTTCCAAGCAAGGACAGATGGGACACGAGTAGGAGGGGGTTTAAAATCACACAGCACATCCACTGCATGCAAGATGACAGGCACAATCTGATCTGAGTGTAATTAGTCTGTGGAGGCCCTCAGAAACCCCTCTCTTCCTCCTCTCCAGACTCCCACCACTATTATTCATTCTCTGATCGCTGCTATCTTCAAAGGAAGATAAAAACCTATAATAAGTCACACCTACTTGTAATGTCCTGCATCATAGGCTGAAGTTATTTTCAAATCCATGGGATGGGTTAGCAAAAGCCTGGGTTGCATCTGTCTTAATGAGCTGCTAATATTCTTTGCCCTGATAAAAGGCCAGTGCTTTTTTAGGGGGCAGCTAAAGCCATTTTCTTTTCTAATATCTTGACATAGTCTGTCACCTCTAATCCCTTTGGGCCAGCCCCCCCCCCCCCCCAAAATGCAGATCAAGACCTGAGAAAAGCAAATGCTTGACTTTTTCCACTGGAAATGAAAGGATCACAGGGTGATTTCGGTGAATTTTATAATCTATCTGTGAGCAGGCATTAGGGGAGGGGACAGGACACATCACTGGCTCTAAGATGACATTCACATTGCACAGCTGAATCAGTTCTGTCCACTTGGACTAGAGCTATTTCTGTTTAATTGCACAGAAAATATTTGTGCAGGGTCTCTTCCCACTCCAGGCATTCTGTGATCCAATGAACCATGGCAGGTGCAACATGGGCTGCAAAACACCTCTCTTCCAAGTGGCTATAAAACCCTTCCCAGTAAATGTATACTTGGAGGAGGTTTGCCAGTTAAATCATGCTGGGTTATGGGAGAAGTCTGCTGAGAACAATTCTGATAAATCACAGGTAGGAAGAGACTGAAAGGAGCTCCTGCTCAGCATTCTCTAGCCATAAATCTGGACATATTCACAAGTTGCTTTTTGATTTATTCTTTTTTCCTCCTGGCTGTTTTTCTCCTGAAGTGTCCCCATTCTTCCATGTTCTCCAGAACTAGCTGTTCATCAGAGACAATGTGCAGTTCTCGATGAAGGGATTGAAAAATAAATTGATTTTTTTGTTGTTAGCTCTGTCAAATGTTCTCAGGGCTCACTTCTCTTTCTCTTCTTTTCAATGTCCCGTGGCTGGGGTCCCACTCCAATGGATGGAAAGGATCACAGAGATGTCCCAGTCTATTTTTGTCCATTGTCTTGGACACTGTTTTTGGAGTTTTGGAGATAGAAATTAAAAGCTCAAGATTAAGAAGCACATTCCCAGACAGGAGAGAGCCCCAAAACCCAAAACACTGCTTGCAAAAAGTGCCTTCCTCTTGGATATGTCTTGAAGGAGAGGGGATATGGCTCCTGCTCTTGGCTCCAGTCAGTGCTGTCAGCCTCTACACAGGACACGATCACATCCTTGGGGCAGCATGGACAGCAAGAGCTGCTCTGTGAATCCCAGGATTATTTAATCTTGATGTGGAGTTCCTCCACCACATCTCCAACTAAGCTGAGAAGCAGAATCTAAACTGTTGAAGGTTTTCCTGAGGTAAGAGAAGGCCTCTGCGGCCTTTTAATTGCCTCAAAAAAGGCAAAGGCAAAGTTTAACCATGTGCTTTTGGGAGCCAGGGGCTTTGTCCTTGGTGTCTGTAGTGCTCAGTTGTGACAATCAGTGACACCTTTGTTCCAGTCCTTGCTCTACCTCACAGGACTGGGTAAATGCAAGAATAAATGACATTTGAGGGCTGGTCATGCCCATCATTAACAGGACCTTGCCAGTGCCAGGGATGGATGAAATTGAAGGAAGCCCTGGGGACATGAAAGAGCAGTTTGCACAGAGCAGGTCTTGTGTCAAGTTTCTCTTTTGACAAACTCTTCATTTTGGGAAAGTGTAAGGAGACCAATTAAATTTCTTGTGTTAAGAAAAGCCATTAAACCTTTGGACACTGAAAGGTTCGAATTGAGCTAGTTGCAGCTCCCAAAGTTCATCTTTCCCATTCTTCTGGGGCAAAAAAAAAGAAAAAGTGGCAGACAATCTACCAACTTCTAAGCCATTGCTTGCCATACATAATGAAAACAGCTGAAACTGGAGGGAAATAAGAAAAAAAGTCAAATTGCTCAATGCTCAAAATTGTCAAATGCTCTCCTGTCCCATCACATCCTTGCTTAACTGCTTCTGTATCCCTCCCCATGCAAAGTTATTGCACAAAAAAAGGTCATTTCCACCTTTTCAAGTGGAAACTTCATGATGGGTCAGGCCAGGAAGACCTACTAAGCGAGCTGAGACTGCCAGGCAAGGTGTTTTTACTTGAGATTAGTGAAAGATATTTTTTCTTTTTTTTCTTGTCGAATGACTGCCCTGTGAGCTTTTAAAAATTACATAGAAATCCTCATTCTCAGTTTGGAACAAAAAAGCAGTTGATTTTGTCACTTCCAACAAATAGTAAGGAGACTAAAAGGAGAGCAATGAGCTTGCAAAACTGCACAACTTGCTATGCACAGGAGTTCTGCTTTTATTTCTTTATTGTCTTCTGCTAATAAACCTTTTTCTAGTGCCTCTACTCCCTGCCCACACTTCAGCTGCAGGGGACCTTCTAGACAGATTTGAGGGGCTGGAATTTGAGGATAAAGGTATAATAAGTCCCAAGGTGAGGATTAGTCTTTTCCTCCAGGTAACAAGTGATAAAACAAGAGGAAAGAGACTCAAGTTGTGCCACAGAAGGAGTTGATTGGATAATAGGGAAAATTTCTTCACAGAAAGGGTTGTCAAAGATTGGAATAAGCTGTCCAGGGCAGTGTTGGAGTCTCCATCCCTGGAGGGATTTAAAAACCGTGTGGATGTGGCACTTGGGGACATGGGTCAGTCGTGGCCTTGTCAGTGCTGGAGGAATGGTTGGACTGGATTATAGGTTTGGACTTTTCCAACCTAAATAATTTTATGGTTCTTTAACATCACAGAAGAGGGTGTTTCTTAAGAGGTTTCCAGCTGCCCAAGAAGGAGGCACTGCAGCAAGCCTGTTGCTCCCACTCTTGTGCTTTTCATTTTTCATCTTAAATATTTCACCCAGACCCTACAAGCATTTTTGGCTTGTTAGCCAAAAAAGGATCCCAGCCAGAGGCATTCAGACATCCCACCCTGCAAACCTGGATACTGCTGGCAGGTTCCCAAGGCTGCCTCTGAAGGACATTCCACAAAGGCCAGGAGTCAGCTCTCCAAACCCCACCAGACCTCTTTAACCTGCTTTTTTTGGGAGGCAAGGATGTGACTGTTGATCTTTTTGGGGTGAATGTCCCAGAAGAGCATTCCTAAGGCTGGTAAAGCATGAGGGAAGGAGAGTTTTATTGCTGATCCCTGTCCAGCCTGGTTATGGACCTTCAGAGCCCCTGTGTTCATGCAGGAGTCTTTATTAATGATCCTTCCTGCACTGGTTTAGCACCATCATGAAAACCATCATCAGTATCAACATTATCCAACGTGTGTTCTCATGCATCTTGTGTACCCCCGTGCAAGAGTTTGGAGACCCTCCAAGAGGACTTCCTCTGGGAGCTGGCTGTGCAGCCAAGCAGCTCTCACTGCTATGAAATGTTTCCTGATCCACTCTGTGTTTATTCCCTCGGGAACACCCTCACCATTTCCTGTCCTGCTGGTATCGGCCCCTTCACACGCTTCACATGGATCCCTTGGCATCTCCAGCCTGGCCATTTGGTGACATGCCTGTGCCGTGGCAGCTCTGGAAGGATGGCTCACAAATTCATATTCTGGTCATTAAGCAAAAAAGCTTTTCCTTAGTTCTGGTGTTGGGATGAGGGTTCTTGCTGGTGGATGCAATCACGTGCTCAAGCAGCAAATTCGGTGTTGCTGAGCTGTGGATTTATCTCCTCACGAAAACAAGAGTCCCATGGCTGTATTTTTCCTTCTGATGGAACACCATCAGAGGCAGAAAAGGGAGGCAGAGAGACCCTATAGGTTATTAAAAATATTAAATAAATAATAAACTTCCTCATCCCCACCCCACAGCTCCGTGCAGTCTGCACTGAGGCTCAAGAGCTGGATTTATTTTTAATAATGACATGAGGGTGAAGTATGAAAGGGTGGGATCGTGGAATATGACTTAAGGAGAAAATGAACATGAAAAACCAGAGCAGCAATGCTCCTGCCCTGACTGGGGAGCAGAACTCCAGATTCCTGATGGAAATGAGTCATTTCTTCTGCCTTCCATCCGTGACAGATGAAGGGTAGCACAATCACAGAACCACAGAATATCCACAAGGATCGTCCAGATCAAATCCTGGCCCTTCACAGGACTACCCCAAAAATCCCACCCTGTGCCTCACAGCGTTGTCCCAGTGCTCTCTGAACTCTGGCAGGGTCGGCCTGACCAAAATCCCAAAATAATGAAGAATGAGATATTCCGAGAAATAACCAAAACAAAACAAAAAGTGTGAGAAAGACCTGTTGCCATGGGAACAACGTGTATCAAACTGATGTCAAACATTCTGCAAAATAATCTCCCCAAGTTGTAAAATGCAGTGATGAAGGAGGCGACAAAAAGGAGGCTGTCAATGTTTTATTTATACTATTTTTTATCTACCTGCTCGCCTGTGTGGTGTGCATATATCACACCCACACTCCCACCCACAGCACACAGCTGTCTCTCTGAACTTTCTTAGATCTTCTCCAGAAATTCAGGTGGTGATGGGGGAGGAAGGAGAAGGAGGATAAAATAAAATAAAATAAAATAAAATAAAATAAAATAAAATAAAATAAAATAAAATAAAATAAAATAAAATAAAATAAAATAGCATTCAGATTTGGCAAGAAAAAAGTAACTCTGCATCTTTTTAGTACCAGGTAGATGCAGGTTGAAGGGGGCAGATTTGGTTCTCGCGAAGATTCCCAGATCCTTTCCTGCCACACTTCTTCCCAGCTGAATGACCCCAGCACAAACTGATGCCTGGGCTGCACGAGGCTGGTCCTCCTCAGGTGCAGGAGTGTTCAGAGAGGTGAGAGAACAGAACAACTGATTTTTCTTCACCCCCCCCAGTATTGCAAAGGGGGAAACACAAACAGGTGATGCCTTTCTGTGCTTGTAAACGTGGTGAGCACAGTGAGCTGCTCCAAGGACACAGCTGAGGCCTGTAAACTCCTTGCAATGATATTTCTGTAGCCACCAGAGGCAGCATCCGGGTCCCCTGATGGGATCTTGGAAAACCAAGAAGAACTACCATAATTTGCAGCAAAGGAAGCAGAAGAGAGAGAGGCATCATCCCTGAGGGCTGGAGTGGGTTTGGAAGCAGCAGCTTTAGCAAGCAGCAATTATTTTTCTGTATGAGACAAGAAAGTTGTTTTCCCATTTGGCCCACACCAGCCTCTGTCTGGCACTGTTTGAACTTCTATAGAGATGCAAGCACATATATCCAGCTCGACACAGAGTTCCTCTGATATTCCCTTCCCAATTTTCTGAGAGCACTTCCAGAGTTCATTAATGCAGCTCCTCAGCTCCGAGGAGCAGTGGCCTCACTATCCCAGGAGTGTTATCCTAGTTCTGCCATATCCTGTTGTTTCACCTTTGCTCTACTCCCAGACATGTCTCTCCTTGTTCATACACCCCCTTCCCTGCCTTGTACCCCTCTGGAATCTCATCCTGTGGATCCTGCTAAACCTGACCCGCTCAGAATCGTGGAACCACAGAATCACTGAGGTGAAAAAATACCTCTAAGGTCATTGACTCCAGGTGTCAACCACCATGTTTCCCAAAACACTTGTGTCCTCCAGTGCCCCATCCACATGTGTTTTGAACCCTTCCAGAGATGGTTCCCCGGGTACTTCCTCAGACTGGCCATGGTTCATCTTGTCCCACCCCTGTCCTTGCATGGACAATTCCTCTTCCACAGTTTTTTGCCAGCCTCCATCCCACAAACTACTCCCTGACAATATCCCAGTTCTCCTCAAACACAGCCTGTTAAGAGGGCTCTGCAAAGGCCAAAATTACCACCAACCCTTACAAGAAAATACAGGTGAATGGTGTTCTAAATCTGTGAAAACAAGGACAAAAAGAAGTATAGCTTCTATAAATCTAGCAGCTTATTATTCCAGGTGACTCTTTGGCCCCTTCCATGGAACCTGCAGAAGAAGAACTGTGCTCCTTCAAAGTATGTGACACCTCCTTGATGACCTCAACAAATTTTGGGGGCATAAACCTGAAATAAAACACTGCACGTAATTATTGAGATGGATCTTTATTGATGAAGCAGGATTTTGTTCTACACGAAACTGAATGCCTTTTTTATTATACCTTTAGTCCATGTTTCAGTTGATCAAATTTTGTCACTGGATAGAAGTAAGTTTATTTTGGATTTGTATTCAGGAGTAAACCAATTTTGTGCCATCAAAACTGTTTACAGGAAGCACCTGATTTTAGTGAATTGCCTGTTTCTAAAAGAGAATATCTGTGAGAAAACATGAGGAAAACCGTGATATTGCACATTCTGTCTTTGACACTTCCACCAGAAAAATTGATATTTTCTCATATGAAACAAATTTTCACTATAAAAATGCTGCTGCTTCATACAAGTGCCTACTTTTAAAGGTTGAAACAAGGATAAACAGAGCCACCTTTCCTCCTCTTTTGCACCTGGTTTGTGATTTGTAAAGTCAATTTACAGCTTTGAACTCTATGTGGAGTTGTACCAGTATATCCCCAGTATATAACCCAGTGAACATCCACCTCTGCTAGCAACTTTTCTCCAAAATGAAAACAAAACTCACTGGACTGTGTGATATTTTGTTCTTCTGTCTAGATTTTAGGATTTAGCTGGATTGAGGGGCTTTGTTGTTTTATTGTCTGGAGTTCCTAATCCTGGGGCAGCTGCATTTCTGCATTGTTTGCAGCTTAAAAAATATTTTTAGGTCCTTCAAGGTAGCCCAAACTCCTGATCCTAGCTGATGGTCTGGAGCACTGCCAGATCCAGGGAAATGGGGACCTCAAAGGAATTTTAATCTTCTGATGAGGTGCTCCAACAAGTAGAAGGAGGAGTGGTCTCGATTCTTCCCAGATATCCTCTAGGAGATACCAGTTTTCTGAGCTGAAAATGAACATTGTCCTCAAGGTGGGCTTTGTGCTGTGTTTTTATTATCCACCTATTGAGCTCCACATGAGGCACAAAGGACAGAGACCATTACACCTTCTAATAGTCCATATAAATTTACTGGGAAACAGGGAAGATCAAAGGGTATCAGTGTCCCCTCTGCTTGTATCCACTGCGTTCTCCTCTCTCCTGGAAATTCTGGAGCAACCAGCTCTGAACTGTTCAATGCCTGGAATTACAGAGGGGATGGGTGGAGCTTTCTTCTTTGCTTTGTTTATGTTTTATTGGGGTTTTTTTTGAAACAAGCTGAAAAGATGAGCTGTTATTTAGAGCTGGCCCTGTGCCAGGCTGCAATTTCAGAACTCCAAGCAGCCTGGAGGTTAACCTTGGGAGAGAGTAAATCTTGTGCTTTCACTCCAATTAAATGAATGTGAGTGCTGTTGCTTGGCTTTTTGGCTTCCAAGGGAAAAAAAAAAAAAAAAAAGAATAAAAAACCAGGTTTCTTTAGTCTGGATTGCTTCACAGTTACAGTGGGGTTGAAGCCTTTCCTTTTCTCCTCTGCCACTGTTCATACGCCACTGCTTCAGAAGCAGCACAGTTTCAAGGAATGAGATGGGTCTCCATGAAGGAGAGCTTTAAAAGTGAATTTTCAAGTGATTCCAAAAGGAAACAAGAAGACATTTAAAACTCCAGTGATGTCATGGGCTATTTTTGGATTTTGAAGGCTCAAGACTGTTTGGTGAAGAGCCCAGAAAGAAGAAAGCCTAGAGATGGAATTTAAGTGCTTTGGACACAGCCCTCTGGTTTTATCCAGTGTTTCTGTCCAACCTTGAACCTGCAGCAGCACTGGCACTGACATATGGACAACTCTACTGCCTAATAGACGTGTTCTTCCCCTTCATTCTGGAATTTGATGATGTCAAGGCACAGGGAAAACTCCCTGTGTGTCTGACATAGCACTTGCCATGTGTGATCCAGCGAATTTTCAAGAAGGAATGTGATAAATTCATTGTGTGGATGGAGAAACACCAGTTTGGGAAGGGGGGCATTACAAGCTGTAGCACAGACATCAGCTGTGGTTGTGGTCAGCACATGGTGTCTGCCTTTTACCTCTCTATAAACCTATAGGTGCAGATTTACTGTGGAAAATTAAGCTTATTTTAGCCCACTGTCCAGCTGCTTTTCCTGATGATCCTCCAGATATTCCTGCTCTGTTTCACTTCAGCAAACTGATAGGAGTCTGCAGAAGAAACAAACTGGATTTGGGCTTGAAATAATCTGGAAGTGGCCTAACAAGCACCTCATGCATCATAAATGCATCCTAAAAGTATGGGACTTGTTTCCTAAACAGATATTTTGTCCCCTCTCTCTACTTCTGCACACTCCCCTGGTTTTAAAGAGTGGTGGTAACCATGGATGGGAAGAGGGGTTTTTTTTCAGAACTGACAGATGGATGTGATGATTTTTGTTATAAATTATTGAACTCTGATAGTGAAATAAAACCCATGCCTGGATTCCCAGAGTGACATGTGAAATCGGCATTGCAAGGGAGTGGCCTGCTGGATGGAGTAATGCTCACAAAAATTTCCTTGGGGGTCTTCATTTTGATGAATGTATTTAATTAAACACTTTGGATACGCAAAAAGATCGTCAGCTGGACTAAAAATACTCTGTCAACAAAGAGCCATAGGAAATAACGGGGGTTTGTGCTTCCCTTTGTTTACTCCAAGAGAAATTGGAAGCCTTCCATGTGTTTGGGTTGGTGTGTCAGTGAAAGCAGAGAACAACTGGTCTTGACTCACCAGCGGTTTCCAGCTGTGCTCCACACCTCTCTGGTGGGTGTGGGAAAGATCCTTGCCCATTGTTAGTCAGCTGAAATTCATAACACAGATGCCTCTAACTCCACTAATGCAATTTTACAGCTGCCAAGCTGAAGAGGGTTGGAAATCACGAGGCCCAGAGGCTCAGCTGGTGCAGGCTGATAGTGCTCCATCCCCACGTCAGCGGGCTTGGCTGCGTCTCCTTGATGGTGAGATCAGGACAGATCTCATCATCTGCCTTCGTGTAGTGCTTTGTACTCTGCTCAGTACAACCTTTTTAATCCAGGGTCCACATGTGCCAGGCAGACAAGACTCTGCTGCACAGGAGCATCTGAGGCCAGTGTAAGGTCAATAAATCAGGTGGTCACGTTGCCAGTCCTTATTCTTACAGTACCAGTGAATTCATGCACACCTCAGGGTTCACATATCCAAAAGGTTGGGAAGAGGTGCCACAAAGCCAGAGGCTCTGCCTTTTTTCAGACAAAATTTCTGTGAGAGAGGGAAGCTGGAGTGTGTTTGAGAATTTCTCCTTTAGGCTGCCCTGAAACACACACTGAACAAATGAACAACCTGGTTCTGAAGCAGCCAGATTAGTGCCTCCAACACGTTGCATCATTGCTTCTGCCACAGGGGTTTCCACAGTGGAAAAGTGGATTTTAGTGAAATAATGCTTTAGGAAAGCTTTATTTTTCCAGGGAATTTCTTTCAGGTAAAGGAAATCCCTTCTTGGGGATATTCTACAGAGCCTGCTGTAGGCAGTTAACAGATGCAGGTAGTGGCTTTAGTGTCATTTTTGGAAGATAATTACTCCTGAAAATGGGGAATTTAGAAGGATTCATCTGCTCTCAATCAACATCTGCAGCCCTTTACTCCCCTTCCCTTGGCCAAAGGAAGTTGGTCTCCTAATTATGAACCAAGCATGAAGCAACCAACAGGTGTTGAGGTGGCACAAGATCTCCAGCTCTGTGTACGTCTGGTGCCATCCTGTAAAATATGAAGCAATTAAAAAAAAAAAAAAATTTCAAAGCACAAACTTCTGAAGAGAGACAAGGTTGTAGCCCAAGTGGGTTGCAAATTGTGAGCACACCCCATCCTCTAACCAGACACACCAGGAACCCTCCCAAACTGGCTATTGCCCCCAAGGAGATGTAGGAATGACACAAGATAACTGAAGCTGTGGGACTTAATTGAACCAAAAAGTTTGTCCAGCCTTGGCACAGATATCCAGGGCAGTGGTGGAGTTCCCATCTCTGGAGGGATTTAAAGGCTTTGTACCTGTGGCACTTGGGGACATGGTGGCTTTGCCAGTGCTGAGTTAGTGGCTGGACTCAATGATCTTAGAGGGATTTTCCAACCTGATTCTCTGAAAAGGCCCACGAAGGCCTCTCAGAAACCTCTCTAATTTGGAAGATTTCCATTACCAGCACAACATTAATTTATGTGTCACAGAAAGCATCCACACTATAAAATCTTGGTGCTGGATCCTCTGAAAGGGAACTGACATATTTGAATCCAGACTGAGCAGAAAATGCCCTGCTGTCAGAAAAAACAAACAAACAACAACAACAAACCAAATTCCAGACTATAATTCCTTTTACATGCAAAGTCTTGGTGCACACTAAACAGAAACTACAATTTGTGGGTGGGCAAAGTTGCCTTTAGTTTGGTTTGGGCATAAAAAAAGAACATAAAGCAGCACAGAGCAAGAGCCAGAAGTAAAGGGAGGCAGGGTAAACCTTCGTGTCAAGGAGGCCAAGAGGCTACTGAGAGCTCTTCATGGAGCAGGAAAAGGAAAGCTCTGTGTTTTCCCCTTCTTGCCACAATCCCCCTGAGTCACCCAACACAGAACTGTCACTCTGAGTTTTGCTCTCTTTAGTGGGGTGTTAAGAGAAAAGGTGGCAGTGGGAAATTGGTTTGTTCCAGTTCTGGGGGGGTCTTCACTCTCACACACTCAGCCTCATTTCTGAATCGGTACCAATGGTACAACATGACCAGACAATGACTCAAACTGTGTCAAGCTCTCATCCTACAAGCCTCCAGAAAAATTTATCAGGAAGGACAGTGCTATAAATAACATTCAGTCTACCTTTTCAGGAAGCAAGGAAGATTGGACATGCAGCAAGTCAGCAGAACAACCACGATGGTTTGATGATTTCCTCCCTGATTGATGCTCCTTGCCCTGGGGACCTCAATTAATCAACCTGAGCTTCTCTTGTCGGGGTGGACAACTCACCCCCAGCTGATGGGAACAGTTCCCCCAACCAGATAAACAGGAATAGCCTCTGGTTTTGATTTTCGTTCCAAGTTCATGTTGGCATATAAACACTGAGATCTGCACTCCGATTTAATTACTGTTAATCAAGTGAGACAATGTGTAATAAGTCCATCTTGCCAGATGCTTATATAAAAGCAGGGTTTGCATGCTCTGATGTCAGCCAGGTGTTTTGTGCCATGCATTAAAGAAAGCAAAGAGTAAAATTATTCTCCATCTACTGGAAATGTGCATTTTGTCCACATCTGTTAAAAAGATTAATGATCAGGATCATTAATGAGTCCTCTTGAACTTGGTTTGTGAGAACTCAGATATGTAAATGACAAACATTCCTTTTATTCCCAAATATGTAACAAACAAAAAAAAAAAAAAATTAGAAGTACTAAAACTAATCAGCATAAAAAAGGAAACCTGCATGAAAGTGAAATTTAACCTCAAAAGAGGTCTTCTAACAATCAAAACTTTTATTTCAAGGGTCACCAGATTAATCTGTGTTTTGATGTTTTCAGCAGTATAATTCAAAAAATGAAAATGTAGGTCATAAACTGGGGGTATAAAAGTAGGGCAGAGGTTTAAAATACTCCTCCAGTTGGGAAAAAAGTGGGAAAACTTGCATATCAATTCACTTTTCCAGACACTTTTCCAGACACAGCCAGGGCGTCAGTCACCCATGCTTGGACTTCTGCACTTCTTTCACTTCCACCCTTTGTCACTGAGCCTTTCCCAGCAAATAAAAATGTTCCTGCTGGGCTTGCTGGTGTCCCAGAGCTGACCATCCTCCAAGGGCATTGCCCTGTGCTGTTAAATTGTCCTGGAGTTCCTCTGGGCAATGACTCCCAGTGGATCTCAATTACATGAAGATGGAGGGAGGGAGAACTGTTGAGGAGAAACAGCTCTTAATTATTTAGATTTTCACATGATTTGTCATTTTTGGCTCATGCAACTCTTGCCCATTCAGCTGTGTGGTCTCTGAGTCTTCATTCACCCTCTCGAGCTGTTCTAAATGGAAGGAGCTCATGTCAATGATTAAATTGCATCTTTTTCTATTTTTTTCAAATGGTCCAAACAGACTCAGCAGTATAGATACCTCCCACCCCTGTGTTTGGATGCAGAGGTAAGCAAAGCTTTCTGGAGTGAAGCCCAAGTTAGTGGAGAAAGATCTGGTGAGAATCAATAGTGACTTCAGGAAGACAGGCCAGAAGCTGGAGGCAGGTCATAAACATGAGACTAAATTAGGAGCTGGCTTTATTTTATGACCAAATCAGAGAGAATCTGTCTCTCATTTTGCTGCATCTGCCTGGCTGGGTTTTTTTCAGGGGCCTTTCCATGCTCTTGTAAGAAGGCACCCCTGTGGTTACAGGGTGATCAGGGGATCCTGGAACAGGTACAGCTCTGTCCCGAGGGGAGGAGGAAGAGCTTCTCACCAAGCAGAATTAAAAGAGAAACATTCCCTGTCTCTCCTTCCACAGTGAGTAAATCCATGCCTCCCTGCAGTGAGCCAAGTGAGTATTTTGTCAAAGCCACCAGTTGCTAGGTTTTAATTTGCCACGGGAGGCTGTGTCAGATCACAAAGGAAAGCAGGATAACCCCAGCACCAAAGCAGTGCTGCACTGACAGAAAGCAGAGCTGCTCAGCCGCGTGGTAGCAGAAATTTCTGCTGGAATAGGTCGTTTGTAGCAGCTTGACACAACACTGGAGACCACACAAATCCTTGTTTTCCATATTCCCAGCATTGCATTCAATTTATTTGCTTTTAATGAGATAAAAGACAGCCCTGGGCTTGAGTCAGCTGGGAGCAGAGCCTAAATGCCTGTCTCAAATCCTCAATGTGCAGCTGAGTGCTGAGACAAAGCTGAGTAATCCTGGGAAATAAGGATGTGAGATTGGGGGTACTTAGGGCTGTTCCAGACTCAGCAGGTGAGTCTGGTGAGAATATGTGAGTTAGTCACCCTTGGATTGCTTTAGCATCCATGAAAAGCTATCCAGACACAATAAAAGGTGATGCATCTCCTCCTAAAGTGGGTTTTCATCAGTGTATCAGGAGAATTCTCCCCTGGAGGCACCAACTCCTCCCTTTTCCCTCTAATGCAAGGTCACAATAACAGGCTTAGGGCGAGACATCTCATCTTAGATTTCTAAAAGTTAAGGGAGAGGCTCACACCCTGTAACCTCTCCTTGGTGCCACATCTGTCAAATGGGAATAACAGAAAATGAGGATAATGGAAAATGAGAATGATGATTCTGTGCAGCTCAGGGGAGCTTCAGCAGTGAGTGGTTGAAGGCACTAAAGAAGTCTGCTGAAGGTGAGTTGAGTTGCAGTGGGAGAAGGAGGCAGCCCTGCTCCTGGCCAGTCTTGGGCAGCTGTGCTTCAGCTGCCCTCAAATTGAAAAAGAGTAGATTCAGATGGGATATTGGGAAGGAATTCTTCTCTGTGAGGGTGGTGAGGCCCTGGCACAGGTTGCCCAGAGCAGCTGTGGCTGCCCCTGGATCCCTGGAAATACCCAAGGTCAGGTTAGACAGGGCTTGGAGTACCCTGGGATAGTGGGAGGTGTCCCTGCCCATGGCAGAGGGTGGAATGAGATGGGCTTTGAGGTCCCTTCCAGCCCAAACCATTCCATGATTCCATGGAATTCCATCTCTGATTTTCTGCCCACAACAACCTGCAAGGTGCTTTCACTGCCTTGTCCCCTTGGAGGATGCAGCCATGAGTTTTCTGATTTATAGTGGTTGTTGTTTATGCTGTTGTCAGTACAGAGAGCAGGGATGGTGTGGATGAAGCCCAAGGGAAACCCTCTGCTAATATCCTCCCCTGAAATGACAGGAAGGTCAGAGCCACTTCCCTGCATCTGCCAGAGCCACCCCCCTTTCCCATCCCTCCCCCTGCTCTGGGGACAGGCACAGCACCACTGCCAGAGCCAAGCATGTCCCAGGGTTCATCAAAATGCTTCTGAAGGAGTTTGCTGCTGCAAGAAGCCAGATTGCACAAACAGGCAGATGTTTGCAAGCAAATGTCCCAAGGATGATTGAAATCCCAAGGCACTTTTTTTTTTTTTCATAGCTCGCATCTTAAGTGCTGTCAGGATGCTCTGATCTCTCACTGGAGACAAAATATACAGAAAGGAGCAGCAGAGACAATAAGAGGTGGAAATTTCCAAATGGTGCCTTCTTTCATGATGAGAGAGGGGGTTTGTTTAGAGGGTGCAGCAGTGCTCTGAAATCCCACAGAGACTGGGGCCTTGGTATCTATGGAGGCAAGGAAAGCCTGCTCCTAATCTGGTAAAATACATAAAATATTGTCCTCCAGGGGAGAAAAGGGCCTGGCTGCACTCCTGCACCTGATTTGTGTCAGACAACTCACTCCTGCCATCCAAAGTGGCTGTAGCCTGTTGTGTCCCTCCTGAATAACCTTCTTTTACTCCCACGTGCTCCTTCAATCACCACCTTGCTCCTCTCTGCTCAGAGGGAGTCCTAGGACACATTTCAATACATTTATACTGAGCCATCTCTTCCTTGTAACCTCCCCTGCAAAGGATCATCTGGCAATGTCATCTGTCATCTCCGTAATCCAGCAGGCATTTCCTGACATCCAGGAAACCAAGGTTGGAATAAGTGGCTTCTTCTAAAGGTCTGTAAGATCCCTGTAAAGGCACAGCTGTCTTCTCCCATCACCCTCAGAAGTGGGATGACTTCTGTAGCTCCTACAGAGAGATCAGCTGCAGGCAAATACAAATTTCCCTCAGTGCCATGTTCATTCCTCCCCTTCTCCTTGGAAATTATTCAGGTTTGTGCATGTTTTCAGGTGCTACAAATCTTTCTTATATCGTAGCACCCCAAACTGCAACAATACTGTGCCAGGGCAGGTTTAGGTTGGATATCAGGGCAAGGTTCCTCATCCAGAGGGTGATGGAGCTTCCCAGGCTCCCCAGGGAATGGGCACGGCCCCAAGACTGGCAGAGCTCCAGGAGTGTTTGGACACTGCTCCCAGGGACAGGGTGGGATTGTTGGGGTGTCTGTGCAGGGCCACGAGCTGGATTTGATGATCCTTGTGGGTCCCTTCCAGATCAGGATATTCCATGATTCCATGGCCTTTCTTCTGCAGAAGTTCTCCACTTCTGTCCTTTCCTAACGTTTCGTCATTCTTCAACTCCTGTGCAGTTCTTTCCTGTGCCTGGTGCTCCCATCCCTGCAGGGGAATTTTTCCCATGGCTTCATGCAGAAGAAATTGCAAGAATAATTTACCCAGCCTCTGAGGGGACTGGCAAAAATTGCATCCAACAAAGATGGCTTCATAAACAGGGTCAGGGAACTGTTGTGCCCAGCGAGCTGGCCCTGGCATGGGGATTTATTCCAGCAGATGTGAGCTGGGAGCTCAGCTCTGTGGTCATTGCTGTGTGAGACCCTGCTGAGTCACACTTGGTGTGTTCAGTCACCCCATGATCTCATCCCTTGAAACCACTGCCTAAACAAAACCAGTTTTCATTTTGTTTCATAGAACACAAGTCATCAATGTCACCGGGCTGCACGCTGGCTGAGGGAGCAGCTCCCTGGGAATTTTGGAAGGGACCCTGGACTGCAGCCCTCAGCCTGTCTCTCTACCTGTTGTCTTTCCAAACAAGCCTGGGATAGGCAACCCAGCCAAGCCATCAAGTGTCCAGTTACTGGAGTGAGACTGTCTGGAGCCTCACATGAAATATGCTTGGGAGGAGTCTGAAGCTCGAAGCCAAGGCTGGACAGGGAATTAAAAGATCCTATTTTGGGTGCTCTTGCTGAACATTCCACTTGAAGGAATTTCCTCCTTTTAACAAGGAACGTGAAATGGACAGACACCATTAAAGCGACAATTTTGTATTTTGGTTTTGTGTGTCGTCTAAATACAACCAGAAATGTGCAGGGCAGGGTGAGAGGAATGTCCTAAGGACAACTCTTGGAAGACTCTCGACCACATCATCCTTGGGCATTTTTTAGCTCAGGAAAACAGGGTCTCACATCCTGGATAGGCTGGGATGGAGCTTTTTGTTCTTATTTTTTTTATTTCTTTTTAGGATTTTTTTACAGGGTTTCAAAGGTAATCTCTAAAGGAAGGGAGGGAGGGAGGGAGGGAGGGAGGGAGGGAGGGAGGGAGGGAGGGAGGGAGGGAGGGAGGGAGGGAGGAAGGAAGGAAGGAAGGAAGGAAGGAAGGAAGGAAGGAAGGAAGGAAGGAAGGAAGGAAGGAAGGAAGGAAGGAAGGAAGGAAGGAAGGAAGGAAGGAAGGAAGGAAGGAAGGAAGGAAGGAAGGAAGGAAGGAAGGAAGGAAGGAAGGAAGGAAGGAAGGAAGGAAGGAAGGAAGGAAGGAAGGAAGGAAGGAAGGAAGGAAGGAAGGAAGGAAGGAAGGAAGGAAGGAAGGAAGGAAGGAAGGAAGGAAGGAAGGAAGGAAGGAAGGAAGGAAGGAAGGAAGGAAGGAAGGAAGGAAGGAAGGAAGGAAGGAAGGAAGGAAGGAAGGAAGGAAGGAAGGAAGGAAGGAAGGAAGGAAGGAAGGAAGGAAGGAAGGAAGGAAGGAAGGAAGGAAGGAAGGAAGGAAGGAAGGAAGGAAGGAAGGAAGGAAGGAAGGAAGGAAGGAAGGAAGGAAGGAAGGAAGTTAGTTCGTGGTACTTTTCCATTTCCAGTTCCCTGTGGGAATCCTTCCACATCTCTGGGATGGATATAATTGACATTTCTTCCTTGGTGATCAATAAAACCTCTGTGCTTTGCCTCTCTTTGGACTTTCTCATTCCCTTTCATCATCCTGTTCCCTCCCCGTGTTCATATTGGCCTTTGCTGAGACTTTTAGCCATTATCATTCCCAAAGCGTGGACAACTTGTGTGTAATCACTTTTTTACCTCTCTTGGCTGCCCAGCTGCTCCATGTCCTCACTCTTTCTCTTTTGACACATGGAAGCAAAGAGGCCTTTGCTGCTTGTTCCTCATGCTCTGCAGGATCTGCTTCCCCTGCTGCTCATCCTGGCATCCTGTGACATCTGCTGGAACTCCAGATTTCCATAGAAAAGGACCAGAAAACCACAAAGCCTTGCCTTGCATACCCATGGTGCAAAAATAAACTAAATGCTAACCTTTTGCAGCTCCACGAGGCTGTGAAGAGCAGACCTGCCCACCAAAGCAGGCAGGGAGAACTTTTCCATATCTTTTTATAACTCCCTGCTCTATAATTCGGTGACGCTGCTTAATGTGCTCAAAATTGCACTTTTTCCCTTATAGAAGAAAAGGCTAAATGGCCAGATTCCATCCTGCTTCCCACTTTGACTAGGAAATTGCTCCTTAAGCAGCCTCCTCTGTGCAATCAGGGCTGAAAAAACCAAAGGCACACCCCCTCAGGGTCTATCACACTTGGAGAAATTGATGCCTTGTGAAGGCTGACTTAGAACTGAGACTAGATGGAGTTAAAGAATAAAGCAGGGATTTTTTAAAAGGATCTCCTCAACGGATCCACCTTGGGCAGCACAAGAGCGCAGCCAGGGCTGCACCCAAGATGAACCAAAATGGTCACAAAATGCACGACCACTCCCAGGGGCTCTCACTTTTATAAGTTCTGCTCCATTTGCACCTTGCAGTTCATTGTCCAATTCCAGCTTTAGGTTATGAGGTCCCATCCTTCTTGTTTTTCTCTCTCCAGCCCACGCTGTTTGTGCTCCTGGGCTGAGATTTGGATCATTTGTCCTTGGTCCCCAGATGGAGAAGGAATTGTTCTGTCTCCCCACTCTGTGAAGAGAGCTCATCATCCCTTAAAATGAAGCTCAGACCCACACACTAAAGCAGCACAGAATCTGAAAAATAAAAAAGCAAAAAACCTGAGGCATGAAAATCAAGCTCCATGCAGGAATACCTGTCCTGCCTCATCAGTGCTCAGGGAGCAGGTTGTTCTCTGGCAACCAAAAATGATTGCAAAATGTTCTTCTGCCAGCTCATTTCTGCATGCCAGAGGCTGAAGGATCCCCATAAACATGGATGTCCTCAGGGCAGGATGGAAGAAAGAGACCATCACTTGCTCAGAGTTGTTCCAGTGATGTTCTGTGGCCCTGCAAGTGCTTTTTTGTTGTAGCAGAACTGCTCTTATTAAATTGAAATTTATTTCAATTGGTGAATCAATCTCAGAGAAATTTCAGAGAAACTGATTCATTGGTGTTAAAACAGTGGCTCTCCAACCCAGAGCCCAGTCCAGGACAGAACCAGTAATTAGGGATTACTAAACCAGTAATTACAGTAATTAGAGAACCAGTAATCCCACCCCCAGGATCTGGGGTGCTTCCTGACCAAGAACACCCCAAACACCAACAGGTTTTCAGCCCTGCTTTTCCATGGTTTTTATTTCCTGATGAGGATCAAGCACTCTGGAATGCACTGATGACATGAAAGCAAAAGAAGCAGCAAAACTCCCACAAAATGCTCAATCTGTAAAATGACCAAGAGAATTTAGCACAGACCACACAGAGAAGATTTAGCACAGCTCAAAGAGAGGAACAGGAAACCAACACGGACAAGATCCACCTGGTTCCCCAATAACTAATGGCTTGTATAACTTTGAAAATTAGCACAAAATTAAGCAGTGTGTGGTTAAAAGTGATTCCTGATTATCTCCACATGTATCCACATCCATTCCCAAGTGGCAGCATTTTCACCTTGCTATCACTTATCTCCACAATGCACTGGCATCTTCTCAACCTGCAGGTCCTGAAAAACTGAGCTTGAAAAAAAAAAAAAAAAAAAAAAAACACCAAAAAACACCCACAATTGAAACCAAACTAATGACAACTCCCTGTATGGGATGTGGGACTGACAGTGGTGTGAGGCTCTTTGCAGTTTCATGGGCTTGGTTGGTGATATTTTTTGAATCCCAGGCACCATTTGCAAACAAAGAGAGTTGAAGAAACATCCATCAAAGAGATCAGGCATTTGCACTAATAAATAAGAGGTTTACCTATCAACACCCCCCACAAGGTAAGAAGTAAATAAAATAACAATGCAATAAAACAGTGCTAAGGAGAATATATGTGCTGTGCGGGCGCGTATACAAAATGTTAATGAAAATAAAATTGATGCTCAAAATCAAGGGGAAAAGTATTTCTAAGGTCACTGCAGGTAATTCATAAACTAAGGCAGAAAATCCTACTTTTGGGCTGTTTTTTTGCAGTCATTTTTGTCAGAAGCAAATGATGTTGTGGATAGTTCATCACAGAATGGTTTGGGTGGAATAATCCCCATTTCTCTCCACGAAACCACCAAAAAAACCCCAAAACCTGACCAGTTTGTACAGCATAGATTAAAACTTCACGTCATTCCCTTCAGCCTTGGGTGTTCTCTCTGGGAATTTGCAATGATTGATGAGGCTTTGGACCCATCCTTCCCACTCCCTTGCTGGGGATCGCAGTTTGTACAGCCTGGCCACCCTGGCCAGAGGATGACCTCTTCTAATTACCTCTGCTAATTACCTCTGCTAATTACGTCCCACCCCGTTGTGGGATGGATCACAGCTCACAGGAGCTGTACTGGATGGCAGGGTGAGTGTGGTGAGCAGAGGACTGGCTTTGTGGGAAGGCTGTTCCTCACATCCTCCCTCATTCCCCAGGATTCAGGGTGAGTTTTCAGACTGGCTTCGGAAGGGTGGAGGGGAAATCAGAGCTACTCCTTGTCCCCACGGGACAGCCCTGCAGGTATTAAAGTTAGCCTGGCCCTTGCCTTTAAATCCAGATGGCTTCAGGATTTAATTGGTAAGCTGTTTGTGCTTTTTCTTTTCTCTATTGAAAACCAAGCCAGCCCCAACCTTGTGAGGAATACATTAAGCATTTAATTTATGAAGTTCAGGGACAGCACAAATGGAAGAGGTGGCCAGGAGAACTCTTCAAATGGAAAACCAAAGCAAGAAGTGGCAAAGGGTGTTTTTGCACAGAGAATGTCAGCTGCCTTTATCAGAAATGCACTGGGGTGAGCTGGGATCACTGGGAAAGGATTGCAACAGGAACCCCTCTGGCTCAGGGAAAGGGAAGCAGCAAACGGGAAATGCCTTTCAGGAGACAGGAGTGAAATGGCTTTGTGATTAGATGCACTGTTAGGCAAATGCCAGCTTGATATCAGCTCTAGGCTGAACCAACTCCCAAAAATCACACACAGAATATCCCATGTAGAAAAGCCTGACAAGTTTTAAAAGGAAATAACTTTTTCTTTTATTTTTGAACATTTGGCGAATGTACCCAAGTCTTGCATTTGAACACCTCTTATGAATATTTTTCTCCATAGTCAAGGATTTCTGCTGGCCCTTTGCTTTCCAAAACAAAAAACTTTTCCTTCTGTTTCTCTGCCCAACCCTTCCAAAAGAATTTTTGCCCTGTGACTTCAAAGGGTATCACAGGAGAGGTAGTTTGATTGTGAGGCCAGAAAACCAAGGAATTGTAATGAGATGAACCTGAATAATGGCTCCTGGGAGGACCTGGAACAATTTCTGTGGACACAGAAGGGTATTTGAAGCCACCACACAAAAATTATTCACTGATATGTAAACCAAAATGTTCTGAATACAGAACAGTTCAAAGTCTGCATCATCTCCAAAACAACCTCAGGATGATACTCAACTCATTTTTATTTTGCATGAGAGAAAACACAATGGTGGCAGAGCAAGGAAAACCACAACAATTTCAGCCCATACATAAGAACTTCCCTTTGAATAATAAAACTGCCTTTTAAAGTTTAATGCTCAGAGTTCAAAGGATCCAGGCCAAATTCAGATCACCAAGCATGATTAAAGATTTCTTTGACCAGTCTGTTGACATTCTTGTGTGTATTAAAGACCAGCAGATGTAAGGGGGAAGGTTACCTCTGGTGATATTTCATCCCAGGTACAGCAAAAAAAAAAAAAAAAGCCAACCAAAATGACCCCAGAAAACATAAACCTGTCCTGATTCTGGGAATTGCTACATATTTCTTGGAAAACATACAAGAAATTGTGCATTTCCCCCTCAGCCAGTGGGAGGACACTGTGTGGACAAAGCAGTTTTGAAGTGGTTCACTGTTCTGCCTGTAACTGCAGTAAGATTTGGGGCTTGGTGGGGTTTGGGCTTCTATTTTTTACCCATTAATGATGCTGTTATATGTTCTGGGACCTGTTAAGTGTAAACAGACGTGGGCTTATCAATGCCCCAGCAGTGCTTTCTACTGTTTCAACTCCCTTGAAAAGCAAGCACTTGGGCTCCTGCTTTGTGAGTAATAGACTGGTTTTCCTTTTGAGTTGGAAAATTCACAAGTGGGAATTTATTCTGAGATGACAGAGGGAGGTTTTGGGTCATGGAGCCCTCAGAACTCCTGCACAGCCTCAGATTCTCTCACCCTAAGTGAAACCCATTTTTCCCCACATCTGTCCCCCCAGACATGCAGGGATGTGGTAATTCCTGGAGGAAAAAAAAGAGGGGTGATGGAATAGAAATTCTGCCACTCTGCCTGCAAGGCAGTGGCTGAGGCACCTTGTGGAAAACCATCCCTGCACATTTCCTGCTATGCACCCAAAAATATGCCAAAGATAGGGAGTTTTTTTGGTTTCCAAAAAACTCACCTTGCCTTCCACTCAGCACTAATGCTGGCTTACAAAGCATTTGGCTTAGAAGTAGGGAGGCAAAGAGGTTTTTTGGGTTTTTTTTCCCCTAAAATTTGTTTCAGACTCTAAATAGCAGATGAACTCTTCTGAAAACCTTGCTTTGATGGTCGGTGATGAGCAGGTGAGCGTTTGGCTGAGTGCTGTAGAAAAATCAAGCCTGTGATGCTGAATAATAGAATATATAGACAGAAAAGAGCTGATCTCTTACTGACATTCCCCTCCAGCACTGCAAAATTGCTCTCAGCGACACATTTTCCTGAATCCATTTCCATGTTAGACAAAGGCTTGTGCTTTCAACCTGCACAGGGGGGAATGGATGAGAGAAAGAGACAGCATCCTGTTTCTTGGGCAAAAGGCTCCTTAATGAGCACAGTCTGAGCTAGCACAAGGATGGGAAGCTGTTTTCCTTCTCCCACCTTCTGACAAAGTCCAAACTGGGAGATTCACATTGCTGGGCAGTGCTTGGGGGTCCACCAGAGGATGGTGGGGTGGTGGTATATTTGGCATAGTGATGGTTGAAGTGCAGGCAATGGCCACAGGGCATAGAGAAGATAAGGTTTGTGCTTGTTTTTAAAGTCAGCTAAAAAAGAAACACACAAATCCCCCACATTTATGGCCAATAATCCTTTTTCCAGGTCCTGAAAACATCTTTCTCATTAAAGCATCCAGTAAAAGCTGAGGCTGGGGAAAGATGTTATCTCTCACATGAGATGCAGCCTACGGAAATAAGATTCTTTGTTTAGGGCTTGCTAATCTGACATCCTTTCAACCACAGCCCCTGTTCTCTTCATTTATTAAATTCTGTTATCAAACTTATTGGGGTAGAAATCCACAAGTACACTTTTTTTTTTTCTTTGCCATTACTAGGAAGATCTTCCCCAAAGAAATGTTGGTTCTGAAATCCTAAACAGGCTCACCGTGCTTGGCTTTTTATCTCCCTCCTGGTTTGGCTTGTGCCAGAGGCAGGGATGCTGCTGCATCCTTTACTGGACCAGCTTCTCCTTCATAAAAGGGCAGAGTACCACCAGCCCCACAAACACACCTGGTTTGCAGTGGTGCAAACAGGATTGGGATTTGCTCCAGGTGCAAAGCACTGGGGAATCTGACACAGAGAGTGGAGCCAGGGATATTCTTTCCCTTTCTTCCTTCACGTGTACTCCTTGTAACTTTGACCCTCCTTGGCCTGTGCTGGTTCATGCCATAAGCCACGAAATGTTGATGATAAAAAACCAGGATCAGGTGCTCCTGAGAGAAGAGAGTTCCCTTTCAATAGAGCAAATGATTCACTTCATTGCAGGGAGTGAACAATTCACCCCCTGGGTATGAAAGTGCTCCTTAATCTAAATGGAGATCAAAATGAGAGGCTGAATGTGTTCTTACATTAGCAGAGAGAAGGCACCAACCCTACCCATTAACTCTCTGAAGGTGCATAATTGGGGTCTGGAGATAGAAGGAGAGCCTTTTGACTGAGAATTAAGTTTTGGCTTCTTTTTTTATAGAGTTAAAGGTGAGTTCTGTGGCAAAGATCCTCTTCATCCCTGGAGTCTTGTGATCCCGCCAGAGTGACGTGGTTGAAAGTACTCATTTAAGAAAACAAATGACTGGATTTGGTTCAAGAATCAACAGAGGAAGTCCTTTCTCTGCTGTTAGCTGGAGGTTAAGGTAGTTGTGATGCTGCCTGTTGGATTAAACACTGCAAAAATTGCTGTATGTTTGGGGGTAAACAATCACACACTTCCTCTGCCCCTGGCCAGGCTGATGAGGCTGAGGAGTTGTGCCATCCCAAAACTGCCCAGCTGCACCAGCATGAACTGATGCTCCTGCTGCAATGCCCCAACCTCCACGGGGACACGAGCAGCACCAGAGTCCCACTGGGCTTATTCAGGAGTAGATGACAGCGGGGGGACGATTTCCTCCCCCTGAGCACATACCCGGTGTCGTTGGGATATTAATAGAAGGCTCCAGGGCTTCAAAGTAACAGCAGAATCTTTAATAAACTTACCAGCTGCCTTCAGGCTGTTGTCTACAAATCCCAGAGGGAAACGTGGTCCTTGGACTGCCTCACAGCCCGTGAAAAGTAATTAAGAAATCAAAACTATTGTCAGCGAGCTGAAGTTTGCTATTTGGGGATATGCTACTCAGCAGAAAGCTCTGAGGTGCCTACAAACCAAAAAAATGTTGAGAACTTACAGAAAGTGGAACTTACAAAAAATTAGAACTTATAAAAGAGAACTACCTAAATCAGCATAACCCCCAGCTGAACTGTTAATTCTAACACCTTCGCTTCAGAATATTGCAGGGGGTGGTGCATTTCTTCTTCCTGCAGCACCACAGCTGCAGCAGCTGCACTCCTGCATCTCTTGCCATCAGTGGACAAGCTCTGGCTTTTACCCACTGTGACCTTCTGTGAGAAACACCCAGCACTTTGCTTTTTCCCTTGGTGGTGTGAAAAATCCCCAGCAGGAATGACAGGTCTGGGACTCAGATTCCAACTCCTGTTGAGAGATTTTCGCTGTCATTTACAGCCTGTGCTGATTTTCATGGGCTACCTGCTATCAGATGTGTCTTTGCTTCTTGCTCTCCCCATTACTATTTCATCTTTACCTTGTAACCAAAATGTCCTCTCCTTTCAAATAGAAGTGCTTTTCTTGCTCCCTCTGTATCAGGTATTTTGCTGCTGGAACATTTCCCTCCAATGCCACCTGCCATAAGTTGTGGCCACTCAGCATAAAGTTGGAGTGTCTGTAATGAAAAGAAATTAATTCTCATTTCTTAGAAATGGGTGAAGTTTTATCTGAAATCTCACATCCAGCAAGGAGACATCTCTTCAAGTCAGAAATTAATTGGAGGAACACCAGGGCTCAGCAAGAGTGGCAAGTGTGTTAAAAAGTGACTTTAATGAATTGCTGAGAAATAAAACAAAGCTTTTTTAGTCTAAAAATAAGAAGATTGAAGGGAGGATATAATGCTCTGCCCAGCTAAAAAAAAAACCTAAACCCAAAACAAAACTGGATATAAAAAGACAATTTCTTTGTGTCTAGGAAATACCTTTTGGGGCAGGGCAGAATTAATTAATCTCCTGTGCAGGAAAGCAGATTTTGGTGAGAAACAAAGCCAATTTTACTAACTGTAAAGCATCCAGCCCATGAGCTGGGGCGTGTGGAAATCCCCAGGAGTGGGTCAGTCACCCCACCTGGACAGATGGACAGATTTCCTGTCCACTTCCCAGCCTGCCTGGCCCCATCATTCCTGCCCTCCCAGCTGCATTCAGAGGCTCACCAGTATTTGATAGTGACACCTCAGCTTTTCTATCAATCTCTCCCAAAATGGCTTGGAAAAAAAACCACCATCTTCAATTTCTCTTTCTCTCTCTTCTAAAGGCCAAAACCTGAGAAATATAACAAATCAAATTAAAACAAACAATAGATCATAGTTAAAACAACTTATTTGAAAGATAGAGTTTTACACCTTAACTAAAATAGCTTTACAAAATAAATTATATTATAGACATTAATTAATTATTATAGTAACCATATTAGTACTAGTGCCTTGTGTACTGCACTGTACACAGCAATCAATGAACAAGACCATCAAAAAGATTTTTCTGTTCAGGAGAGAGGGGGAAATGGATTTATAGAAAATTCTTAAAGCCTGACAGAAGGCTCACACAGTGTGCATCAGTATGCAAACCTTGAGATAAGAAATGCTGACTTAGAAATGCCATGGAATAGGACAGACATTGTTGAGAGAGAAATGGAACTAGGAGCAAGTTTCAAAAAGTAACCTTGAAATTAGACTAAATACTTTAGAGAAATAGAACTATGAAAGATGCATTGTAATAAGACCCACGAGGGGCAACTTTAGAGGATTGGCTTTAAGGCATTTACAGCATGGTGTGGCAAAAGCTGATAGGCCAAGAAACGCTTATAATGTGTTGTAATTAAGAAATAGTTAATTTCTGATTATAATGGCGTGAATTATAACATCTGTATTGTCTCACCCTTCACACAAGACTAAAAATAGAATAAAAGTTTTTAAAACACCTCTCAGTTGCCCCATCTCGGAGTCAGAAAACAACAACTTCCCCCTCCCCATTCCTGCTTTCTGGTCCCTCAGCCAGCTCTGAACACAATAAGAGGATTTCTCTTCCCATCCAGGTAAGAAGAATTTTAGCAGCACAAAGCAAATTTGCTTTTCTAAGAGTTCTGCTTCCCAGGTGAGATCTATTACAACCTCCAGCAGGACTGTTACTCACCTCTGTATGAGGCTCTGGTTTTGGAAACTGCTTTGAGGGTGTGAGTAGCTTCAGCTCATTGCATTCAGCTGCATGGAAAGTCAATTTTTGCTGTGCTTTCAGAGCATCAGCAACCACAGCTTGTCTTGGCAACCTGTGCCAGGGTCTCACCGCCCTCACAGGGAAGAAAACAGATTTTCTTCCCCAAATCTATTCCAAAATCTGTGTCAGTGTGGAGCCATTCCCCCTTCTCCTCTGTCTGTTTCTCACCATTGCTAAAGCACTAATAAAATAATTAATAAGAAATGAATACATATATTAATAATTTAATAAATTAATAAAATTAATAGTGATAAATTAGTAAATTAATAGTGATTAATTGTTGGTATTTTGAGGGAATTGAAGGTTCCCATGTGTCTGAGAGCATGCAAGGAGTAAGGGACTTTGTGCAGAGGAAAGGGAAAGAAGGACATGAGCAGATCTCAGCTAAAACTGAGCTCATCACATGGATGGATCACTATCCATCCACTTGCTGTGATTACTGCAGGAATTATAAGTACCAGAGCCTTAAAACAAATTCTCACAAACAACACTGAAAGTTAGAAGAATGGCATGTTTGTAGTGGGTTTTTTTTGGAGCCTCAGACACTGTGGCAAAACTTTTTCAGGGCTCTGTGAAGTCCCCAGACCTGTGGCAGGCCAGATGTTCAGTAATTATAAAAAACATCTCGCAGACATATGAAGCAGAATAGCTCCAGTGAGGATACCACTCATCTGCCAAATGAACAAATAAAATCCAGTCAATTTTAATGGTATTGGTTTGTAGTGACATGGGAGTTTCTGTTCACTGCTCTAGAAAATAGAAAACTTTCAGCAGCCCTGTGGAGTAGGGAAACCGAGGAATGAAGCACTCTGAGCAGGTCTCTTCCTTTTAAGCCTCTTTTCCTCAGGAAATCAGGCTGTACAGCCATGCTGTGTGTGTTATCTGCCTTCCTATGCCAGCCCTAAAGAACTTTTAGCCCTTTTTAAAGCATTAACCAAATTTGACAAGCAGGGTAAAGCCTGGAAGATATTATGGCACATTAAAGATAAAATTTACATTAAAATACTGGTTGGGAATGATCCCCAATGCCTTTGTGATGAGAGTGGGGGAGTCTGCAGCTTGTTTCACTTCAGATATTCTCCACTCAAAAGACAAGGACAATATCTGGGCTCCTTCTTTGTGTCCCTCGTCCCTCTGAGCAAGATGCTCTCCAAGCCCGTGACCAGTATGGCTCCTAAAGGAAAAAAAGAGCTTTTATTTTCTGCTGATCCTTTTCAGCCCAGAATGGCAAAATGCTGCAGACAGGGTAATGTGAGCTAAAGGCTAAGAAAAAATTAAAGCACAAGTGGGCAAAGAGTGTGGTTTTTATCTTTGCCTTGTTATTCATGCTGCTGTCTTTCTCAGCACTTCTCTCCCACTTGTCTGGCAGATTAAAAACACAAGGAGATAAAATAAAAGGTTTCATTTCCAAAAGTGGCACTTTTTTTTTTTTTTTTTTTTTTTTTTTTTTGTGAATGTGTTTCAAGCCCTTTCTGTTCTTCTGTGGATGGGACTCCTGCAGCCACTCTTTCCTCCAAGCATGAAAGGACTTCAGATGCTCAAGAGCTGTGCTAAACATTTGCCACACGATGCGGAAAATCAATAACACCATTTTGGAGAACTCCCAAAGCAGAACAATTCTGGTCTACATGCACAGTCCTTGCACCCTGAGATCAGCTCTGTTCTGCTTCTGGGTGAACTGAGGTGCAGAAGCAGCCTGTGAATTTATTGCAGAATAAGCCAATATTCTTAAAATAGTAAATGCAGCTGTAGCTGCCCCAGTGGATGGTCTGCCCTTTTCCAAAACTCAGCTGTGAGGCTTTTTCCCTTTTCTGTGCTCTGTCCTGCACATCCCAGCTTGGAGATGCCAAGGGATGAGCTGAGAGCCATGAAGTCCAATAAATTTCCATCCACTTGCCCACAGGTGCCAATTTCTGCCTCAGTAGTAAACAAAGAACAAACAGAGATTTCACACATTAATTGTCTACTTATTGACATGTACAGTGAATAAAAAGACTCAGAGCTTGTTTTCTAGCTGCAAGGCACACATTGCATTCACACCTTTTTTTACTCCCCAAACAGGATTGCCTTCTCTGTTGTCCTGCCTTTTGGGAATGATCCTTGGCAGATGGCATCCCCTGAAACTTCTGTTTAGGAAAGCACCAACACAGGGTGAAATCACACTCAGGGTGTACAGGATGGTGAACCAGGGCTGGAAACTGTTCCTGAGGCTGTTTGGGGGCATCATTCTGCAGGATGGCACTCCTGAAGCATCCTGAACCAGGGATGCACAGACATGGATTAGCCATGTCCTGAGGGCTGGAACAAGTCCTGCCTGTCTGCAGCCTGTACTGGCAATGGACCCTTCAATGAGGAGTTTTTTATTAATTAATTCCATATTTGTCCCCAAAACCTGTGTTGTAAAAACATGCTCAGCCCCAAATGACAGAGGCAGGATTTGCCATTTAGGATTGATGAGCTGCTGGCAGAGAGCAGAACTTGTCCTGGGGATTTTACACATCTCATTTCCACCTCTGGAGACCACTGAAGCAAGAGAGGCAAAAAAGCAAAGCAAAACCACATATTGTCTTTATTTTCTGTTCATGTCCAAGAGAGGAGGAATAATGCAAACACCAATAAACCCAATGGCTCTGCTGGGAGAAAATCCTGTGGTGTTTGGAAGAGGCTGTTGACAGAAAACTGGAAGCATTGAAAGCATCGTTTTGTTGGAGCTATTTATAACCATTGACAGTGCTGCAGTTGGAGGCAGATTAAATGGGAGGCAACTGGAGTTTTAAAGCAAACCCAAGTGTGTTTAGGATGGGAATGGGCTGTGCCCCTGATACCTTAGGTTTTTAAGTTTTTCTGTTCTGTGTTGGTGTGCAGCCTTTAGATTTATATTAAGTGTCACCAGGATCTTTTCACAGGGTGGTGAAGACAAAACAATCCTGTTCTAGCTGGAGACTCAGGGACAAGCTCTTCAAACTTCAGGCCCAAAGCACAAACCAGGTGAGAAGAGGAGGGCAAGCAAGCAACGAGGATGAAACTTCATCATTTGAAGCTATTAATTGGACAGTTAACTCCTTATGCAAATGGGCTGAAGTTTATAAAAATGTGAGATCTCGTGACCAAGCCCTCTTTTGCTTCCACCTTGGAGCCATCTGGGCAGAGCCACAACTTGGAGCTCCAAGTAGCTCCAGTACTGCCAGGGTGTGGCCTTTGAAGACCCTTCAATAAATATCTACTTTATTGCTCTTAACTCCCTCTAGCCTCTGTTCCAGCTCCTTAAGGCATCACCCCATGCTCTGCTTTAACTGCCCCTCAGCCCTTCTCTGAAGTGAGGCAGAGCCTTTCACGCCGAATTTCAGGCTGATTTTCTTCACTGCTTCCTGCAGGGCCAGCTGAGTTGGTCAGGCTTTATCAAGTGTGAAATCAGCAGGAAAGCCCCCCTCGGATATCTGTCAGCAACAGGCTAAAAATACAATAAACTGGGCCATTGGACTGCTGTGCCACACAGCCCAAGAGCAGTGAAGATCCCAATGCCAAAAGCTGTTCCTCAGCCTGTGCTGCAGAGGAACTCATGGGGGAGATGTGCAATGATCCCTCACAAACTTTATGGTCTGTGAAACATTCCCTGTGACCACTTTGGGTGAGCGGCCATCTCCCACAGGCTCTGTGCAGACATACAAAAATAAGCTCATTTTCAAGCTGCCCTGCCCAAATTCTGCTGCCACTTCTGCTGCCACTTCCTCCCAGATTCTGCTGCCACTTCCAGCTCTGCTGGATGTTGAGATCATTGCATGGGGCAAAGGTTTTTTACATGGAACTATGGCATTGTTAATCACCAAGTGCCAGGAGGGCTTTTCCAGCATAAAAAAAAAAAAATCATTTTTATGTCAATGCATTATGGAGAATTTATTTATAGAGCATTCTGGGGGATTAAAGTATTTTTTTTTCTTTTCTCAGACAGTGGAGCTGAGTGGGCAGAGCAGTGCACAACAGACTCATTTCTATTTCCAGCTCTGACAATGGCATAAAATACATGAGTGAGGCAATTCACTTCTCCAGCTGTTAAATGAGGTAAGGAATCTTGCCTTACTTACTTAAAAACTGTTTTGAGAACCATTGATTTTAAAAAATCTCCAACAGATCAACATAAAAAAATAAAAACCGTCATTACTAAAGCAAGCTGCTTTAAGGCATTCTGCTGATGATTTTCACTCAGAGGCAGCAAGAAAGAGCAAAAGAGTCAGTGGTGACTTTAAAAAACACATAAATGTCATTTCTATCTTTTGTCCTGCATTCCCTACTCAGTCCTTCCCTAAATTTCTGCTTTGCACAGAGAAAACTCCCAAGGTGTGACTTTGCCCACAATCAGGTATTTGAAACTAGGCTTGGGAATGATTCTGACTTGTGGAAAAGCAAACACAAGGCTTTTGCAGAGAATCAAACAAAAAACAATAAGCGAAAAATTATCTCTGTCCACATCTGTACTGAAGGAGAGAGGTGCTGGAGGCAGAAGGTGAAGCACAGCCTGTCAAGAGCCTTGGTGGATCCTGTTTCTGCATGTTCAGCTAACAGCAGACCCGGGATGGGCTGAATTTTGGGCAACTCTGACTGTGCAGACACTGATGGAAGTGGAAGGGGATGGGGGAGAAAATGGAGAAGGAGTCAGGATGGTCTCTTAGAGACTCCAGGAAGGAAGGGACCTCTGGGGTCATGGAACCTGAATCCCACCACATCTTCCAGACGCCGTCAACACAGCCAGCTCAGCGTCCTCCTCAGCCCCCTTAGCCCAGGTGAGATAATGCCCATCTCAAAGAGCCATCTCCCTGAAAAAGAGGAGAACTGAAGCAGTTAAGTTCTTTGACCTGTTTGAGGTTTTTTTCCCCCCTTATTTTTCTCCTTTAGGAGTGAGGAGGCTCTTGCCCAGCAGGAAAGGCTGAAACTGAACTGGGTGCAAGCACTGCCCCCTGGAAGTGCCAATATGTAAGAATCCCAGCACGGACTTGCATTAACCACCACCTGCTTTCTCTGGCATGATGAAACACAGATTTCTAATTGGCTTCCTGCAGGTTCTGCCCTTTATTTACCCCTTTCAGAATTTACCCAAACGCATACTAAAATGCTGCTATGATTTTGCTTAAATTAAATTTAACATAATGACTTTCCAAGTTTATATGTAGCTCCATTTTGGGGACATTTCTGTTGCCTGGCCATTTCCTCGTTTTGTTGAGAAAGTTTAAACTGCTGGAGGGACAGTTGTGATGAGTAACGGGGATGGCTGAGGGAGGGGACAAAATCTTTGGATCCCAAAGCTTTTACAGGACTGGTTGATTCAAACTATTTCAGGGGTATCCAAGGGTATTCATTATCAGCGTATCTGAATAATCAGGCTCATTTTCCAGAAGAAAAGAGCTGCTAAGTACAGCCCAGTGCTTTGTGGCACACTGCCATTCTCCCAGCTTTTTAAGGTAACCAGTCATTGACCCCACAGGGGTCTGCTCAGGGCTGCTGCAGCCCAGACAGCTCGATCAAATCTCACTGCTTTGGACTCTTCTGGATATGCTACATGGGTAAACTTCTCCAAAATGGATTCCAGTGTGAATAACATGCCCTGGTGCACAGCTGCTCCATGATATTGGCTCCAGTATTTACTCTGGAGCTCCTCAGGGAAGTGAACCTGATTTATTCAAAGCTCATCTGCACAGCTGCTAATGAAAATTGCTGCCAGGCTTGTCAGCATCAAGGGGATAACTTGAAAACAGAGCACAGCAAGCCTGAGTGATGGTATTTCTTCCACGAGTCCCACCTTATGGGGAATATGAGACTTGTGTGTGTCTTCCCTGCTGGACGCCCAGCGAGAGCCCTGACTCCCCTTTCCACTCCACAAAGGGTAGGAGAATTCTCATTTTTAAATTAAGTCTGGATTTACTAAAAGAGCTCATGAGAGGTTCTGCATCTCCAACCTGTGTTTTAAGTGGCTTCACACTGAAAGAGAGTGGGTTTAGATTAGATAACAGGAAGAATTTATTCCCCATGAGAGTGGGGAGGCCCTGGCACAGGGCTCCCAGAGAAGCTGTGGCTGCCCCTGCATCCCTGGAAGTGCCCAAGGCCAGGTTGGACACGGCTTGGAGCAGCCTGGGATGCTGGAAGGTGTCCTTGCCCATGTGAGGGGGGTAGAATGAGATTATATTTATTTTCCCATCCAACCTAAACCATTCTGTCATTGTGTGATTCTACTCCACTGAATTCCTTCTGCTGTGCCCTTTAAAGAGCTGCTTGAAGAATTGGCTGACACGGAGGGAGTTAAAAGTCAGGCACCCACCTTCCAGGCATGTGGCTTTTGCCAGCAGCCCTTTAGATCTTTCCAACTTTCAGTCTTTCAAGTTTTTGAGCAAAAGTCTTATTAAAATGCTATAACTATTGTGCTGGCTGGCATCTTGCTGTTGCTCTGCGTTGCCCATGTGCCCTTTTTCATACAGTTTTTCTCTGTCAGTCTGATAAATAAATTATGCTTTTTTGAAGGCATCTCAGTGTTGACATTGGGCTCCCTAAGTGATCTGTGACCTAACACCTTCTGCATCTTCAGCCCCATCCCGAGGCTATCATTATACACAAGGCAGGGTTTTTTCTGCAAGTTGCTCCCATGGATTTGGCTATTTAAGAGTGATTGGGTGACACTGGAGTGCTCAGATAACACCTCAGTTGTTCTCTGCTGGACTGTGACACTTCACCCTCTGACTCCATGGCCTCTGTGACAGGGCACTCTTTCATCTCCTGTTAATGGCCATAAATCCGTGGTTGAATATTACTGACACTCCAAGTTTCAGAGCTGGCTCAGCCCATTAGATTGCTAGCAAAAGGCACGGATTTTGCAGTGGATTAGGCACAGCTCTCTCCTTGGAGAGCAGAGCCATGAGGCTTATCTCAAATCTGCCCAGGAAAGGATGCTCAGATAAGGAACGTGGTTATATCCCTTTGGGCAAAGCCAAGCACGCTGCCACAGGATTCCTAAAATATTTAGGATTACACCCTTATCTTATTTGTCTTAGAGGGAGCTTTGCATAACTTGAAGTCAGCAAGTATATGGTTTATTTTGCTTAATTTCTCATTAATATAAACCTGCTTTCAGTACTAGGAGAGTTGTTGGCTTGATGTCACACCGAAGTCTGAGAAATATTGCAGTTTTGGACAAGTTCAACACAATTGAAAAACTTTGGAATGCTTTGGTTCTGTCACTTGCTTAAGTACACTCTGCTGAAGTAGACACTGATTATTCTCTCTTCCCCTCCCAGCACTGTTACCTCAGTTGCTCTATCACCTTGACATCCTTGATAAATGGATGTAAATGACAAATGCTAATAAATTCCTGTGCCATTCACACAGGTCAAGAAAACAAGCAAACAGAAGATTAATACAACTGAATCAGATACTGCCTGCAGAATAATTAAAGTATTGAAACACAACCTCTTTCTGGTTTTAATAATGGATGTTTGTAAATCACTGTTGCCACATGAGATCATTCAGCATCTCTTCTGCCTTATAACTTTCAGCCTAATTTTAGTAATGAGTGTTTTTCCAGTCAAACAATGTTCCTTAGATTTAAAGTTAGTGCATTAATATGCACATCAAAAATAAGTACATCACCTCTAATATCTCCCTTGTGGCCAGGTTTCACTTTGCCTGACTGAATCGTTATGTATAATTAATATTGGTGTGATTACAGTTTGCCAGATTAAACGATGTGCCCGTGGAGTAATAACAGATCCACAGAAGTTCTTTGCAAGCAGGAGGGAGGTAAGAAATCTTGGTGACTTCCTTCTACCTGCTCCAGCCTCCAGATCATGTAATTTTTGTAAAATTTAATCATTAAGTGGTGTTGGCATCTCTCCAGTTGGTCCATGCCACAGCCACCAATCAGCACAGGAATTAATCTCTCTCTGGAAGCTGTAGGATGCCACAAGTGTTCTCAGGGTGCCAGATGCTGGGTGAAACTTCACCAGCTCTGGTAGATCCAGAAGTCTTCTGCAGTGTCATTTTTATAAAAGTAAAACAAAAACCCTCAAGCTAAATAAATTTAAAATCTAATTTTTAGCATTTAGGTTTTTTGATTAAGAGTATTCCTGTTCTATATGCCATAGGAATGGCAGCAAAGTGTGGTGGCAATATAAGAAATAGTCACAGATTTGATGGAGTCACCATCCCTGGAATTGCTGAAAAAGGTGTGGCTATGCCACTGGAGGATGTGGCTAAGTGATGAAAAAGGTGGTGGTGCTGGATTGAAGGCTGGTCTTGATGATCTTCAGGTTTTTACAGCCTAAATGATTTTATGAGTCTGTGATTCTGTGATTTGATTCTGAGAAAAAGTCTTTGAAGCAACCTGTGCCTCAGTTTCCACTCTGATGGACCCCAGTTCAGGAACTGAAAGGAATTTGTGGACATAATCCAGCGTGTTGGCACTTCACAGGCACTTCTGCCACAGCCTAAGAGTTTCTGTGGGTCAGGTTCATAAATCACAGTCCCAGTGCTCCAGACCATCTGTGCCCTGACCACCACAGGTCCCATTCCTGTTGCTGTAATTCAATAATGTGCATTTTTTACCACCTCTCTTGGTTTTCAGTTACACACAATGATCTCTACAAAGATGTGCAGTTTATTTATAGCTTATAAGGGACCCAACAGTCCAAGGCAGACTGCTCCAAAAGAAGAAGCTTGTTATGACTTTCTATTCTCCATCCTTTTGTTTGCTGCACAATCAAACATGTTTTTGCAGCTCTTTTGAATTTTCCGGCCTGTTAACTGCCCACAATTGTATTTGCTGAATGAGCCTTGTAACTTCTTTGTAAAAAATTCTACTGTAACTCCTTTTACTTGTACAAAGACATTTTTCCCTTCACCTCACAGAAAACATCCTAAATTGTGCAAATATGGGAGGTCAAGTGTAAGAGAGATGCTCTGACTGTTCTCACCTTGTTCTTCACCTGCCAAACAAGAAGTTGGTCTCATCTTCTCCCTCCTCCCTTGTTTTCATCTACACCAATGCAAGCGCAGAATCATGTTTTGTGTTTGTTTTCCATACCCTCTGCCTTTCCCTGTCTCCCTCTATCCAGCTCTAGGAGATCTGCTGAGATCTCTGGATGGTTGCAGAGTGGTTTTTTAACTCCTCATGTTCTCAAAAGCCTCATTGCCATGACAGAAACCCAGACCATCATATTTTATTTTTCTTTGACTCCACTTTCTCCACCACCCCCTACTCTGCTTTCAGCAGGCTACAAACTCAACATCTAAAAATGCCCCCATGACCAACTCTGGGGTAAAGCAGAAAGCCCTCAAATGAATGTGTTTCACTTTTTTTGTGTGTTCTGACTCAGTGCTCTGACGTCAGCATGTCCCATGTCTGGAAGGCATTTTACCCAGCACAGATGTTTCCCTGCAGTAACTCCATCAGATTTCTCCTGGTGCTGCTGCAAGTTCTATCAGTGTCAGTGCAGCAGGGCTGGCACTGGGTGATTATGCAAATAGAATCCCAAATTACCAAATTGCAATCACAGTGCAGGTGCTATTAGCACCTGATTCATCCATCACCACCTTATTAACCACTCTGTTTAGTGTGAGCTGTGAGAAAACCCTCTGATCTGTGCCTAAATGCAGCCATCACTGTGGTGGTTCCATACTGGAGCCACATGGATCATGCAATTGCTTCATAAGTGAAAGCAAAGGGCAGCATGTCACCTCCTGCAGCATGAGCCACGTTAGAGACACAGCAGCAAATAAACAGCCTGGGGGCTTTTATTAGCACTGCCACGTTTGGAAACTTTTTTGTCCTGGCTTTTAAGATAAGCATATATTCTATTTGCCATCTGTCGGAGGTGGGGCAGGTATCTTCTGTTGGGCAGTTTTCTTATCTCTTCCAAGAACAATGTCTCCCTCCGAGGAGATATCTTCTGTTAATGGGCTATTGAATGGCTCACTGCATGACTGATAAAGTTACATCGTCCCATTGCGAGAAGCTCCACCCAGAGGGAGGAGCCAAGCATCCCTACCGGCATAAAATCAGCATTTCTAGAGACAGCAGCTCAGCCTGTTCACTGGATTCCCAGAAGGAGACCAGGCCCATCTGCTCTATCACCAGACCTTCAGAGAAAACTGCACCCTTCTGCTGGACCATTGCTTCAGCAGCATTTCATCTGCCACTCCAGGAGGAGCAGCCACCATTTAACTGGACTATCACCAACAGCCTGACTCCTCAGGGTGTCAGGTTTCTGACTCTATCAGTAGTTTTGTTTGTACTAATTACAATTTTTTAAATTTCATTTTTTTTCCTAGTAAAGAACTGTTACTCCTATTCCCATATCTTTGCCTGAGAGCCTTTTTATTTTGAAATTGTGGTAATTTGGAGGGAGGGGGTTTATCTTTTCCATTTCACAGGAGGCCCTTGCCTTCCTTCACAGACTCCTGTCTTTTCAAACCAAGACATTTCTCTACTCCTAGGTATCATAGAATCAAAGAATCATGGAATGGTTTTGGTTGGAAAGGACATTAAAGATCATCCAATTCCAACCCTCCTGGGCAGGGACACCTTCCACTACCCCAGGCTGCTCCAAGCCCTGTCCAACCTGGCCTTGGGCACTTCCAGGGATCCAGGGGCAGCCACAGCTTCTCTGGGCACCCTGTGCCAGGGCCTGCCTACCCTCACAGGGAAGAATTTCTTCCCAATATCCCATCTAAACCTACTCTCTTTCAGTTTGAACCCATTCCTCCTTGTCCTATCGCTCCATGGTCTTGGAAGAGGTCCCTCTCCATATATGTATAGATACATCTGCTGCAGCTGTAAAATGGGTGACACATCCCAGAAACTAGCTGCTCTTTGCCTTGGGAATACTTAGTGTTCCCAAAATGTGATGTGGCTGCCAGAGTTCTTGATCTCAGTGAATTCCAGCTCCTCTTCTGCCCTTTTGGTTCAGAGTGTCTCAAAAAAATATTTCGCTTGAAGCAATCTATTGCAAATCAATCAGCCCAAACCAATATTTTATTTCTTTTCAATGCACACATAAATATATATTGGTATGTACATAAATATATATAACACATAAATATATATAGGTGTGTACATAAGTCCTCCTTATATGCTTTGCTGGGACTTTCAGCACAGTGGTGGAAAGCAGGAATGATTCCTATTGAATTCAGGTTCTGCCAAGTTTTCATGGTATTTTCTGGATTCCTGGATTAGAAATGGAGGTATGTGTGTGGTTCTTGACCAACTCTCTCTGAATCCCAGGCACAAGATTTTCAATAACCATGGAGAAACCTGTTAAAAAAACCAAGAAAAAAAATTGTTTAAAACACTTTTAAATTGTTTGTGGATCAAAAACTATTTCATACAACTCAGGTTGCTTCATCTCCTTTAAAATCCAGAGTATTTATTCCTTTAGGCATAGCATTCTTTTTTCCCTACTGGACAGCTGATCTGTGTGATTTGTGTATCTGGGTTAAGTTGGTTTATCTGAGAATTTTAGAGGGAATCAAAGGGCAAAATGTGTTCTGACACCTAATTTTACAAGTACATTTGTTCTGCCAAACAATTAATTCTTCAAATTCTTCCAAATGGGAAATCATGCTTTCTGGCCCATGAGCAGACTCGTTATTTCTGACCATAGAGTATGAAAAATAACAGCCCTTTTTTGCAGCTATCAGTCCATGTGACACCTACAATTTACAGCATTTGTAAATACAAATGGAATTAATGCCAGGTGAGGTTTCCAAAGGGCCTGGGAATCGGATACGGTTTGGAAAGGCTACTGAGGAAGGATCACAGACAAATCTGTTTAAGGGACTTGCCTGGCACAGGGTCTTGAAAACTTTTCCTCACCGAGGTAGCGGAGCTGGACTCAGCAGTTTCACATGTCTGGGTAAGAGCTGGCAGGATTCACCCCTCCTTAAATTCCTGCGTTTTTACGGAGCTGTCTGGACATGTAGGAACAAGATCTAACTATAGCTGACTTCGTTCTGCTCTTCGTGCCAATCAAAACATTCAAGGACTTGGGACATTAGCACCCTGTTATCTCTTTGTCTGTACATATTGAAATCTGCACAAAAGGGGAATTAACTCTTTCCCTCTTGCTTCCCATCCTTTTTTTGGTTTTTTTGGTTTTTTTTTTAATTTTCTTTAATTATTCTGCGCTTGCAATTCATTCTCTTTAGCATCTTTAGCTTGTATCATTTGAATTCTTGGCTTTGAGGATTATCATAGGATTGAAATGATCTCGATATTCACCCCTTCACCCCCTCTAAAAAACATTGGGAAAACAGTTGATAAAAGCAATTATCTTTCCATGGAGTTGTTACAGAGCCATCTGGGCATGGCCATGAGCAGCCTGGTCTAGTGAAACCTGTTTTGAGCAGGGTGTTGGATTGGGTGGTCTCTGGAGGCTCCTTCCAACCTAAAACTTGAAGTTGTGGTTCCATGAAATTCTGGTTGAACTCTCACAGCCAACGCCAGTGTGTTGGGCAGACATCCTCATTCCCAGGCAAGTGACTGGGGACCTAAGAAATGTGGTCAGATGAATGTGGCACAGTGCCTAAATTCTAAATCCTTGTTCACCTGGCGTTGTCTGTGGTCCCCTTCATTAGAAGAGTTGCACCACCCAGAATCTGGGAGAGCCATTGGCCAGCCAAAAATTGCTCATGTGTTACCCATTACCATCAACAGCCCTCTGTCATCTCCTTTCTGAATTAACAGAAGAGCTCATCACAAACACAAAACATTCTGTAGACCAAAGTCTCCAGGAGTTCTGTGCCAAAACCAACCATATCAGTAGAAAACCTTCCCATTGTCGCTCTAGGCTCCTTTTTTTTTTTGTTACTATCCAAATTAAACATGTAACAAGAGGTAATAACAATACACCAAGCCCTGAAAAATCATATAATGTGGAAATATTAAAATAATTTCCAGTAGATTCACAGCAATATGATTATACACATTTTAAGAGTGTTATGTCATATTAAAATGGTTTAAGAGAGAAAAAGAGTTGTTGTGAAGTTGATTGATTTTTATTTGCAGCCTGGTGCATTCCCATCTCTGCAGGGCACTTTCCTCTTTCACAGCAGTGAGAATTCCTGACAAATGTTCCTCGTGTGCTGCTGTCATTCATCCATTCTCCCGCATCACCCAGCTGATTATTCCTTCTGGGGCTGGAATTTTACATTATTGAACTTGACTTTATTTTTTTCCAGATGATTTTCCCAATCCAGACAATTTTGGATTTCAGTCTTGTCCTTCTGCGTGTGCACATGGGTTGCAAATGTGATCAGTCTGCAGAATTTCTAACTCATTAATAAAAATTGATGACTGGTTCCTGCCCTATGGAGATTTATGCTTTTGTTTCTTAATACATCATTGTGGTCTGATACTTCTCAGAGAATAGTTATGAATGCTTTGCTATTTTTCAGTCAAATTCCAGTACAACAAATAGCAGCATTATCTGATCTTTAATTCTCAAAATTGCTTAGGACACTATTTAGTAAATAGTGTCCAGACCTTAAGTCATATCTAATATCTATGGGGTTTCTCCCCCAATCCTCCAGGCCTACTGTTTTGTCAAAAAAAAAAAAAAAAAAGAAATCAAAATTTTTCAGCACAGGTTGTCCTTAAAAATTTTTAAAGTTTTGGCTGTTATTCATTCTTCTTTTGTCTTCATCACACTTACAGACTGAGGATTTATTTCAAGATTATTCTGAAAACTGGAGTGATGCTGACTCACTGTATTCTTCTTTCCAAACTCTGTAACTCTTTTCCCACCTCAGCCCCACCCCATGTTCCCAAAGGTCATTTCCATAACTCAGTGGGTTATTCCAGTTACCATCAATAACACACGCAGGTGAATGGTGTCAAGTCCAGATGCTTTGAAACACCTTCTTGATACAAACATTTTTCCTCCCATTTTAGTCTGACTTATTGTTTCTTTTCAGTAATATTAATGCTGACAAGTTTCTTACAACTTCCTTGAGTTGTTTTCCATGTTGCAATAGAATGTATATCTTACTTTAACAGAAATTTCCTAAGGCATTGCCAGTTCTCCACAATTTTTCAGCTTAAAATTTTCCCTTCTGGGTCTTAACTTCTTCCATTTGAACAAATGCATTTTTCTGAAGACCATCATCAATATCTAGCCCTTTTTTCCTAAGGCTCATTCATGCTGATTTAGTCTCATCCAGACTCTCATCTTTCTTCATGTTCTTAATCTGTTTCTACCTATTCTATTAAAAGCCGTAACATCTTTTTTCTTTCCTTAGATTTGGTTGGTCGGGTTTATTTTTTTAGCTGCCCATCAAAAATTAGGGCTTATTAACATCCAGACTTTCCCAGGTTCTTTACACACCCTGCTGCACTCTCCTTTCCAGACATGTCAAAGAATTCCTTTCATTACCAATAGGTATCACTGTGATTAATTCAGCTAATTTTCCAGAAATGGATTCAAAGCTGCATTTCACACAGAGTTGCAAGACTGTTTTGGCACTTGATGAAGATGTCATAGAAACACAGAAAGGTTTGTGCTGGGTGAGACTTTAAAAATCATCCAATCCCACCCCCTGCCATGGGCAGGGACACTTTCCACTAGCCCAGGTTGTTCCAAGCCCCATCCAACTTGGCCTTGGACACTTCCAGGGATCCAGGGGCAGCCACAGATTCTCTGGGCACCCTGTGGCCTTACCACCAGTTTTTGTTAAGCAAAGAGTCGCTGACTGTGACTTTTGATAAAATCCTGCAGTTTTTTGAGTGTTTCAGGTGAACCATGTTCCTTTCTTCTTGATTTGAATGCATCTAGTTAAAATAATATTCTTTGAGTGGGGTGTCCATAATGATTCATGGCGATTGCCAAGACTTAGAGGCAAGAATACAATACAAATGTACAAAATTAATAAGCCAGCTTGGATGAACATTTGGATGAACATTCCAGTAATCTGAGTTTGTATCACACCCTGGCATGTCCTGCTTTGGCTACACGTCTCAATTCCATGACCATCACTGGGATCTGCCACTGAGGAGCCAACCCAGTTTCTGGAGAGAAGCTCCAATTAGGCAAATCCCTCAGCGGTGTCGTTTTCCCTAACAGGAGCAGGCTGCTTTGAGCACATTGTTTGGAAGGATATAACCTTGTTTTGCTGACTTTGGGAAAGTCAGCAGTGCAAGAATCCATCCAAGCTGTCCAGCAGATACTTAGGAATTAAGCATGTCATATGAGGAGGAAGCAACACATTTTCTAATCTTTGCCAACCACAGGGAGATTCATCTCTCTTGCATTTCTTGTCCTGAGATGATGACCACGATAAGAACTGACTTAAATCCCACAGACCTTGTTTTTGCTTGCAAATTGGCTTAAGCTCATCCCCTAATCAGGTAATTGAACCGTTTATGTGTCTTGGCTGAATCCCAGTCCGGGTTCATCTCTTATGAAATTATTCCAGGTCATTAACCAGTCTGGTGATCCTGAACCAGTCATTATGGGAAAATACAATGCTTAGGGCCAGAAAAGCAAAGAGGACGAAGGCAGACTTCAGTTAAGAGCTTTAGAGCCTTTGTCTTAGTCTTGGGACAGATCTGTCAGTCTGCTTCCCAGAAGATGTCCCAGATTCCCCTCCCCTCCTGCAGCCTGGCTTATAGAGCTGAGCACCCACTGAGCCTGCATGGGGTCAGGAGTGGGACCAGGACCATGGCAGGGCCACCTCCCTTCCTGCCAGTCCTGGCACCCACTGAGCCCATCACTCTTGTCCTAGACTATTGTTTGGGGTAGATCAGGGCATGGAAGGGGCAGCACAAGTTAGTGACACACATCAGTCCTAACAGGGCCCTGTTGAGGTGACAATATCCTCAGACCAAAGTTCAGCTCTCTCAGACTTCACAACCTGCAGCCTTGGGCAACTGAGGCTCAACAGAGACCACGGTGGCCCAGGAAATCTAAATGTAGAGACAGAAAATTTGGCTCCTTTCCGTGAAGGATCTTGGTTAATTCCTTTGTTTCTTTGTCTTTAACTGTGGGAAAATATGCAAAATATTTCTGAAATTCTTTACAACCCCTTCCTTCCACGTGCCACCACGTGGCCGGGAGGCATCAAATACGTGCATGTTGTTGAAAAGGGCTCTCCATTGGTGATGTTCCTGGAGCTGACTTTAAAATTTTCTGTCTTATACAGAGTCAGGGAGAGCCAGAACATGGCATGAAAACATGACACATCCTCCAGCCCATTCCCTCAGTCTACCATTGCTTTCAACTCAGAATTTCCTGATTTATGGAGTGCCACAATGGTCTGTGTTTGCTTTTCCACTGCTAACTTTCGTGGTGTTTGTTGTTTTACCCTATTGATCTCTAGGCTGGTGCATAGAAATCCAAGGTATTTATGGAATTACCTATTACAGAGCGGAGAGTTTGTGGCATTTTTAGATGTCTTGTGTGACAGGAGATAATTCCTCCAGTCCCTGAACTGACACACCTGAAGGCATTGCTCCAGCTGGATGTATCACACCATTCTCACCATATTCAGCTTCAGCTTTTCAGGCTGCTGTAAAAAAAAAAAAATCCAAATTAGGTTCTCCTTCATTAATCCAGCTCATTGCTTTTAAAGAATTAGCCAATGCCCATGGAACTATTCAAAAACACTTACCTGAACTATGAACATGAAAGGATTTTTTACACTAAACTTTGCCATCAGGTCCCCTTTTTTGTCAGTTCCGTATGTTTTTAAGCTTCATTGCATCAATACCATAAAAAGAACATAAATTCAGGAAGAATTTCTTCCCAGAGAGGGTAGAACAGGCTGCCCAGGGAGGGGGTGGCTGCTTTCAGCATCCATGGAAGTGTTTGAGAAATGAGCAGTGGCACCCAGTGGTCTGGTCTGGTTGGCAAAGTGGTGTTTGCTCAGAGGTTGGAGACTTTTTCGAGCCTTTAAGATTCTCTGAAGCCTGGTGGAAACTCAGGAGACCAGAAGTCTGCTCCACATGTTATCTGAGTCCTGCTGCTTGGCCTGTAGCAGGTTGTGGTATCTCTGGTTTTCATCCAACAATTTCATTATTCCATTTTCATGGGAAATTCTGGGGGATGAGATTAGTGAATCATCACATGCAACGGCCTCACTCCTCCTCTTTCCCCAGTATGAGCATGAAGAGTGGCCTTGCTGGGATGACAAAAAAGTCTGGGGAATTTTCTCTGGTAGTGGCAACAGCCTAGGAAAGAACCTAGGAGCAGAGTAGGTAGGTGGTCACACTCCTGTATCCTCTGCTGAGCATTTGCCACCTAAACTCTCACCAGAGCATCCAGGTGCATTCTCTTCCTGCAGCTGGAGGCAGAGTTGATATCACAGAATCACAGAATCATAGAAAAGTTTGGTTGGGAAGGATCTTTAAAGACCACCTCATTCCATACCCTGCCACGGGCAGGGAAACCTTCCACTAGTCCAGGTTGCTCCAAAGCCCAGCCTGGCCTAGAACGCTTCCAAGGATGGATCATCCACAACTTGTTCTGTTATTTATCTCTGTCTTTGGTATCCTCACCAGCCCTTTTGCTCTCCTTTAATGCATTTCTTGGCAATTTTGACTGAATTTTGCTTTAACAGCTAATCTGCAGCCAAAAGAATATCCAACCTTAGATAATCATAATTTGGCAGCTGTGCCACAGCCATCACTGTCAAAATGTGTCCACTGTGCAGGAAAATCCAGAATTTCTCACTAGTGCAGTGCTGCACCCAACTGTTTCATAAAATAAGAAGTGATCAGAGGTGGGCCACTGTTCTACAAAGAGATTTTCATATATTGTTGTGCTGAAAATACACAACTTGGTGTTAGAGCTCTCCTAAACAAGTTATTTTCCTAGGATTCAGCAAGCTAATAATTCACGCTAATTTTGCTCACGTTCACCCTCTCTCCTGACCCCTCAGCACTCTTCTAATGTAACCCTAATACATGGAATTATCTGGAATGAGGAAGCATTCCTGGATGGTGAGAAGCTGAATTCTGGTCTGTGTTGGCTCTAGGAATTGGCTGTTATATTCTCCATAAACAAATAGAACTTAAGGCAAACATTTGCTCCTCACACTTTCCCCAGCAAACACGGCTTCAAACATCAGGAGGGAAAAACAAACTCCATGACCAGGCTCTCAGCTTTCCTTAACATCTGTGTTCATTTTTCGTGCTTTATTTTCCCTCATCCTGGAAGCAAAGCAAAGCAGGAGAAAGCATTAGCATCTAACCACAATAATTTCCTGAATTCCAGAGAACTGCTGTCAAAACCAAGGATTCACTCACTGCTGGGACATCTGTGTCAGATTATTGCACTTCCCTGTTCACTCCTGCATTGTGGAAATCAGCTGCTGCTCCAACCCAGAAGCTGGGAAAAAATGTGTCGGGTTCCTACTGTTTTTCAGTGTATTCTTACTAATTTCCCTCTGCCTCCCTTCCCAGATTTCTGCCTCTAATCTGTACCATTTTCTCCTACTGGCTGTCAAGCTGCTGCTAACACACAGTTTTCCAGAAATGTATTTTAATTCTTTTCCTCTCTGTATATTTTTATTCTAGTCCCTACCAAAAATGATAATGATATTTTTAATGATGACTGATTCTTTGACCTGATTCAGCTCTTTACGAAGCTAACACAAGCAGATAATTCACTGTCTTCTCCAAAGCATTTTCCATGAGTCTTTGGGAGTCACATCTTTCGTCTGATTGATTCATTAGATCTCAAGATCCCTGATCACCAAGATCAGGATTCATTTCAATAGGTCCTTCTGGGAGTTTGCTCCTGATTTCTGGATTTCCCTTGAGAAACCCTATGGATTAATAAACAGAAGAAATCATGACCCTTACCAAATGCCCTGAGATGATTTTTAATGTCCCTTCCAACCCAAACCTCTATGACTTCCAAGGAAATGCTTGACAGGGAAAAAGAGGGAGGTACATGGAATACCCCCAGGCAAAGATGGCCCCTGTTAAATGGTGGCTCTTTGCACATTGGTGTTGTCAAAATATCCTCAGACCAAAGTTCAGCTCTCTCAGACTTCACAACCTGCAGCCGTGGGGGGCAACTGAGCCTGGCTCAACAGGGACCATGGTGGCCCAGGAAATCTAAATGCAGAGACAGAAAATTTGGCTCCTTTCCCTGAAGGATCCTGGTTAATACCTTTATTTCTTTGTCTTTAACTGTGGGAAAATAAGCAAAATATTTCTGAAATGTCTTTCCAACCTCCTCTTTCTACGTGGAACGTATAATCTGAAAGGCACACTCGGTCATTGAGGTTACTTCCTCACTGGTGGGAGATCTGATCCCACTTTTGGGGTTTGGATCTAGCTGGTAAGTCAGAAAATAAGGTGTATGCTACAATCACTGCGTGGTTGCTCGAAAACTTTCAGCTTTGTGTTTAAAAGTTCACCCAACAGGGCTGCCCAAGGCCCCTTGGAGCAGCAAAAAAGAGGAGGAGGTGACCATCTCCCCTTCTCAGCAGCCATTGGTAAGGCTGCTGCACTTCCATGGGATTTGGGAACCACATGGACGATTCTCAAACCCCATCAAAGTTCATTTGCAGAAACAGGACTTGCACCAAAATGCAAAAGCACCAGTGAAGGAATTTGGAAGCTGCAGCTCCGTAACCTTCCCCACCTCAACAGCCATCCTTACACTGGCAAGTCTGACTCAAGGCATCTCATTAAAGCTTTGGAAGCCTTGCTACATCCTTGGATGGGCATTCACCTGGAAAATACATCTGCATGCAGTCCCTGGCTCCCAAAGCAGCTGCTCTTCCAAGCTCTGGAGCCCCAGGCACGTTTTTCTCTCTCCACTGCCCATTCTCCTCTTGCCAGCAGAAAGCCCTGCTCTGAAAGGCCAAGTTCATGGGCTGCAAGGACAGAGCAGCCCGGGATCACTTGGGAACAGCTAGTAAGAAACTGATGCTGCCATCCAAATACCAGAGCCATTGCAATAATGTCATTCCTTCAGCAAAACGTCTCGTAATGGGCCCTCTCTGACCCGTTCACCTCCAGACCAGAGAGCTCTCAGTAATGTGGTTTTGCTTTTACTGGCCAGGACAAATCTGTTGTGCCCTTCTGGCTTCTAAAGCTGAACATGCAGCCCTGCAGTTACACGAGAGCCAGGGGAAAGAGAACAAGGCAATCCCACATGTGCCCTGCTAAAAACAAACATCTGGCTAATTCCTTCACATGGCCATTGCTATGCCTGTTGCTAAATTCATTGTTCTTTTAGCTCTGTGGGTTGCAGCACATTCAATATTCGGACCAGCAGCTAGAGACATTATTCAAATACATCTCAAATCTGGATATTTACTCAGGTGCAATCTCTTTGTTGGAAATAATATTCCCAGACTAAGCATTAACATCACTCAAGGGGACATTTCTTGTTGGATTAATAGGGGGATTTGCAGAACATGAGGGTTCAAGTAAAAAAAAATCCACAAATGCATTTCTGACTTCCATGGGAACGTCAGGGGAGGCTGAGCTGATCAACAAGGTGCTGAAAGAGGGATGAGAAGATGTTCTCCTGCTGCTGTCAGTGCTGCCATGGGATTCCACTTTGCAATGGATTCCATTTGATCAGGAAAAAAAAAAAAAAAAAGCCAGGCATTACAGAAGAAATGTAACTCTCTCAACCCCTCACTGCCCATATTACAGAACCAAAGAGGTCCTGAAGATTCTGGTGCAGAGAGATGGCTGAGCTCAGCTCCAAACATTGCTGTGAAAAGAAAACAGAGAAACCACCAACAGGAAGTAGGAGACACACAAAGCTGGTGACTGAAGACTTCAGTGCAAGAGAAATTGTCTTGCAGGTGAAGTTTTCACAGGGAGCCACCCTCATGTCGTGGCCGTGCCTCCACCATGTGTCCTTGCCCTCAGGTCATGGGCTTCAAGCACACATTTTATTGGCTCCTAACCCAAGGTGGACATGAGGTGAGGAGCCCAGTCAGGGGGTGACCTTCCTTAATGCCACAGAAATAAATGAGTCTGAAATTTATTCCTCATCCTTTAGTCTTTTAAGTGGCTTGTTATAAACCCAAAGCCTCACACACACTGAACTTTTTAGTCTGTCACGAGGCAGCTCCTAAAGTAACTCTGGTTAATTCCAGCTGAAGGCAAAATTTAAGAACACCACCCAGTTTGCAGTCTAATTTTAGTCTGAGCCTGTGCCACTCATTTTTGTGCCATGTTTTAATATTTGCTATTACTTACTTGTGTTGAATTGAAGTGTGGAAGCCTGCAAGCTCCTTGTGCTCCCTTAAGAAAGCAAACAAGCTCCTGGGAAAAATGACAATGTGACTTGAACTTATAGAAATAGTACATATTTATTTATCTTTATATTTATGCATTGTCGGAGTCCAGGGCATCCCTCTGGCTGCCCTGGCTGTCTCGAGACCCTGGCATGAAGTCAAAAACATCTGTGGCTTCGATTTTAGCCTGTGGAAAGCTGTCCATTTGGTATGGGGAGCTGCAAGCCACAAGGGTTTTAGTGGTGTGATATTTGAACTAACACAGGGTGGAAAAGTAGAATTTTGGGATTTTTAGAATGGGGTTCAAGGGGGTACAAGATGGAGGAATCTGGGCGTGTCCTAGCCTTCTTCTTCTTCGTCTTGTCCTCCATGTCTTGGTGTGATGGTGGCACTTTTCTGTTGGTTTAAGGTAGAGATTCACTGTCTAACATGGGTTATGGGAATTGGTGAAGAAATTGTAAACATACACATGTAGTTTTGAGTGTATAATGTGGGAGCCGCCCAGGACTCGAGGCCAGACTGTTATGGCTTCTGTACTAGGCAGACCACAGCAGTTCAGAGAGAAAGAATATAGATAAGAAGAAATAAACAACCTTGAAAGCACAATCGGAAGCATTCCAGGCTCCTTCTTTGGCTGCGTTCAGGCTAGGGAAGCAAAGACTCTTTACGATCTCTCTTGGGGTCACCCTGACCTAGGAACCCCGAGAGAAATCCACAATGCATCATAAAAAGAGAATTCCAAAAAGGCTTCAGTCAGTGGGGTTTTATCAGAATCAAGATAATTATCTTGTTTCTAAAGCACCCTCATGGACTAAAACTCGTGGTCACCTTTTTGCCCCACCTCTGCCAACAGAGCAGCATCACCCTGGTGCCCTGCAAGTGTCCCCTGCTCCTGATTGCTAAAGGCAAGTCCTCAAGCCAAACACTCAGGATCCTCTTTGCAAATCCTCCTCTCCTCCCAACACCTCCATTTCTCTACCCAACTCCCTGTCCACCAAAAGGTCAGCTGTTGGGACAATCAGTGACTTTTTCGAGCTTTCTGGTTATCTTATGACTGGCAGGGTGGAACGATGTCGTGACAACTTCATTGTGGGCCATACAAGAAGGATATAAAGCTATTGGAGAGTGTCCAAAAGAGGGATGTGAAGATGGTGAAGGGTCTGGAGGGGCCATATGAGGAGTGGCTGAGGTCCCTTGCTTGGTTTAGCCTGGAGAACAGGAGACTGAGGAGGCTCTGGCACTCATCAGAGTCTGCAGCTCCTCCCCAGGGGCAGCTCTGATCTCTGCTCTCTGTGCCAGTGCCAGGGTCCAAGGAAAGGAACGGCTGGAGCTGTCCCAGGGAAGGTTTAGGTTGGATTTTAGGAAAAGGTTCTTCCCCCAGAGGGTGCTGGGCACTGCCCAGGCTCCCCAGGGAATGGGCACAGCCCCGAGGCTGCCAGAGCTCCAGGAGAGTTTGGACAGCACTGCCAGGGATGCACAGGGTGGGATTGTTGGGGTGTCTGTGCAGGGACAGGGGTTGAACTGAATGATCCTTGTGTGTCCCTTCCAGCTCAGGATATTCTCTGATTCTATGAAGTCCCAGTTTGGTGTCCTTTTCCAAAAACCATTTCTCAGGCTTTTATTTATGAGCCAAAGAATCAACCATGAGAGGCATGACAGAGAGGTGACAAATCAGAGGGGCTTTGGTTCAGGGCTCATTCCATACCTGCCACATGAAGCAGCTGATGGCCTGGATTTCTAACTGGTAGGAAAATACAGAGTAATGGCAAATAAACGCTGACATTTCAGTGAAGTGAAATTTCGCAAAGAAATAAAACTGCCAACAGAAATATTTTTGTGTGATAACAGAGCAATTCTTTGTTGCAATTTTGACCTTTTGTAGCATTTTTATTTATATATTTGGTTCTGCTGTGATTTATCTCTTATGCTGTTATTTATTTCATTCTATACATCAGTGATTGCTTTTTTTACACCATCATTAGCCATTTTTCTGCTAATTGCTAATTCTTCGAGTAATTCTGAAGTAATTTGCCTTATGTTTTGCTCATTCTTCCCTGGGAAAAAAAAAAAAAAGGTATTTTGTAATGTGGGTCTAAAATGCTCTGCCTGGTATTGGAATGGTTTATTATATGGCTTTTAACAGAGCAAAAGGCAAAAAAAAAAAAGAACATCCCTGAGGAATGCTTCATTTTGAGCACATCAACATTCCCACTGAAATAACAAACATGTCCCACCAGCCCTATAAACCACACTTATCTGCTTGTTCCATCTACACTCATCCCACCTGCTGTGGCCTCCCAGGCAGCAGCATGGCACTTGGAGCTCTTCCCCTCCCACACAGCAGCTCCAGCCTCTCTCCTTGGCTCCTGCCCACCGGATCAGGCTGGGGCTGAGACCTGCACCTCCTGAGTGCCCACATTCCTTGTGTGTCCATAGGCACTCGTGGCTGATGGTCTGGAAGATGCTTTACCACCTCACTTTATGCCCTGAAAGGTGCTTTGCCACCTCACTTCATCCCCCCCCTTTTTTTTTTTTGGAGTTTGGAGGGGCTCCAATTTGCCTCAGCCTCCCTCCGCCACTTGCCCTGTCAGCTCTTGCATCCAGGAAGCCAAAATAATTTCTGGTTCTCAGAGAGCCCGCTGTAAATCACAGCAGGGACCTGCCAAAGCACCTGCCCTGCACTGAGAGCACGGTCAGAAAGGAGCTCATGAGTTTGGTCATTCTTTTCCCAAGGGAGGGCAGTGAGACCCCGCCTGCACTGCTGCCTCCAGCTCTGGGCTCCTCTGCACAGGAAAGATGTGCACGTGGTGGAGGGGGACAAAAGGAGGCCACAGAGATTCTCCAAAGGCTGGAGCACCCCTGCTATGGAAACAGCCTGAGAGATTTGGGATTGTTCAGCCTGGAGAGGCTCAGGGCCCCTTCCAAGGCCTAAAGGGGCTCCAGGGGAGCTGGTGATGGACTGCGGACAAGGGATGGAGGGACAGGACACAGGGACTGGCTTCCACTGCCAGAGGGCAGGGATGGATGGGATATTGGGAAGGAATTGTTCCCTGTGAGGGTGCTGAGCCCTGGCACAGGGTGCCCAGAGAAGCTGTGGCTGCCCCTGGATCCCTGGAAATGCCCAAGGCCAGGTTGGATGGGGCTTGGAGCCACCTGGACTGGTGGAAGGTGTCCCTGCCCATGGTAGGGGGTTGGAAAGAGATGGTCTTTGATGTCCCTTCCAACCCAAACCATTCTGTGCTTGTTTTTCCATTTTTTTTCCTATTCAGTTGCTCCAAAATTAAATTTAAAAACTGCAAGAGGAAGGTAATAAATTGCTCTCTTCATCAGCTGGCAAGGAGAAAAGAAAGTTTAGACTAGACCAGAAAGCTTCTAACCCAGAGGACAGGGAGTCCACTGAAGGAGGAGAAAGCCACCATGAAGGGAGGTTTTGGAAAAGAAAAATCCATCTTCAGGAAAGGGGCTTGGACTCCATCTCCACTGTGTGCTCTGGGATCACAGCACTCGAGTAGGGGAGCAAACAGTTAAAAACCAAATCAAAGCAGCCACATTCAGATGAAAAGGAGAAATCTGGGAAAAAATAGTAAATGTAGTGAGATGTGATAGTGGCTGGGATGGGCTGTGGGAGCAGGAAGCAAAGGGAAAGGGAATTGGAATCCATATCTGAGCAGGTTTAGGTAGATATCGTTAGGGGATGCTCAAAGTTTCTTTTCCCCCACCTTTCAGTTAACAAAAACTATTTTCTTCTCCTTCCCGCCTCATTTATTAAGCCATAAACATTCTCAGCATAGCCTGATTTTTCCTAGACTTAAATAAAATTGCGAGAATACAAAAATACCAACAAAACATGCATTAATCACAAAGACTTCACTTACATCAACAAAAATAATTCACCCCAACAAAGTCAAAATAACTTCTTAGAATCATTTAGGTTGAAAAAGAATAACATCACAACACCAACAAAGGTGGACAATTTACGCACACCCCATCCCCTCAGTCACAATTAAAATCAAAATTCCCCACATTCCTAATGCTCTGCAGCAATTGCCCAGTCCAGGTTTTGCTCATTACATCTCCCAGTTATTGACCTGATCTCCAATTTCTCCAGATCCCCCATGTTTGGAAACAAAAGGTGCAGCAGAAGAGGTTTGGACCATCCCTTGCAATCACTTTTAGCTCATTTTTTAATGTGCCTGAAGACCTGGGAGCAGCCCGGGAGCCAGCAGAGCTGGACAGGACCTCAGAGGGACAAGCAGTGAAGATTGATCCTGGCTTTCCAGAGGATTTTTGGATGCCCTGCCCAAGGCAAGGCAAAGCCATCTTTACAAACACTTAAATATTATGAATTTGCCCCTGCTCTGCATTGGCTGTGAGCAGGATCCATTTCTCCCAGCTCTGGATCCAGGAGATGCTGCAGGCAGGTGCACCATGGATAATCTTCCTTTGCAGAGCAAGGGCAGAGTCACAGAATCATGGTTTGGGTTAGAAAGGACCTTAAAGATCATTTATTTCCAACTCCCTGCCATGGGCAGGGACACCTTCCACCCACTCTCCTTGGTATAAACCCCAGAGTGTTTGCAAAAGTTGATCAAAATCCTTTAAGCTCTGCTGCTTTGAACCAAAAAATTGCCTTTCCTTTCCAAGACTTGGGCATAACATGTAATTACAGCGTGACAAACACTGTTCATCAGGAGTGTGTGTGTGTCTTTTTATCTATCTGAAGAGCCCTGTTCACATCATCAAATGGCACTACCTCAATCCCAGGATAACCTCTGCCCCAAAAGGATAAAAAAAGAGGGAGGAAAGGGATGAAAGGCATTAAGAGGGAAGAGTTGAACCTCCTGACCGGCAAGATCCCAGGTGCTCACACATCTCTGCATGTGTTTACCTCAAATTCCTCCATGCAGACCTTCCCCAACACCTTTGTTTGGCTTTAAGTGCATCAGCACAAACCTGTTCCTCATTAGTTTAAATTAACCATAATGGCCCTGATTTGGAGAGAAACAGATGAAAAGCAAGGAGGTGACAGGGTGGCAGTGAGCTCTGATGTGCTTTAGCTGAGCTGCACTGACAGCACAAGATGTGATCTCTCTCTGCCCTGGTGGGGAGGGCAAAGGCACCAGTGCAGCCTCAAGGGTTTTCTGTGTGGTTGGGGCAGATGTGGCAGCCCCCAGGCTCTCACCCCCACCAAAAATTGCCCCTTCCTCTCTCCCATCCCGTCCTTGCACCCCATTCAAGCCCTGCAGTCCATGCCAGCTCCAACCTCTCAGCAGCAGGGACAAGTTGTGTTTGGAGACATCAGGAGAGGAGGAGAGCTCACCCAGGGAGGGCAGGTGCAGATTCTTTTGCTGCTTTTTTGCCAGGATCAGGATTAAATGTGTGAGATGGTGTTTCCTGTTCAGACTCAGATCTTTATTAGTTCTTATCTCTGTCACAGTCTCACAAACCCTGAGTTCTGCAGCACTTCACTCTAACAAACTAAAAATGGAGCCCTGTCTCTCTCTCTCTACACGGCCTTTTAGGATAAACTGTCCAATTAAGAAATGACACCTAAATTATTTTTACTTTTAACCCAATAACCAAGGACTCATGGCCCACAATGTAGACTTTTTTATCCAATTACACAAAACTACCCAAACCCATGGAGAAGAAGAGAAGAAGAAGGTGGAGAAGAAGGAGAAGAAGAAGGAGAAGGAGAAGAAAGAGGAAGAAGAAGAAGAAGAAGAAGAAGAAGAAGAAGAAGAAGAAGAAGAAGAAGAAGAAGAAGAAAGAAGAAGAAGAAGAAGAAGAAGAAGAAGAAGAAGAAGAAGAAGAAGAAGAAGAAGAAGAAGAAGAAGAAGGACTAGTCTCTGCCCTAAAACATCCATCTTGCTTTATATATATCATTATATTCTACAACCTTAAACTCTTAAGTTTTCCACCCTGTGATATTACACATTTTTATTCAAACTCCTCACCCACAATCCCAGTTCCATCATTCCATTCTGGAAGCCTTCTCCACGGCCTCAGGTCAAATGCAGTGTTCTCCTGGGGGTCAGTGCCTGTCAGCACAGAAAGTCTGGAATTCTCAGCATCCAGGGTTCCAACAGGCAGGATCAGGGCAGACACAAAATCTTCACCCCAACAAACCTCTCTTTTCTTCCTACGTGGTTAAAATCCCGCTGTACATGAGAAGCTTCAGTCAAGCCTTCACTTTGGAGTGAGGCACATGTTTTCTTTATCTCCGGGTGTCACTGGATAGATTAGATGAGATAAATATATCTCCACAGCAATCTGTGTTGCTGCAAAGATAGGGCTGCAGAATTCCATGGATGAGATCTTCCCATGCTGAGTTTAGCATCCCAGTAAGAAACAATCCTTCATTTTGGTGGCTGACACGATTTCATCAAAACATAAGGAAAATGAATTTGACCTCAAATGTTGGGTGTTTGGGCTTTTTTTTTAAACTCACATTAAAAAAGCTGTTAAGTGTTTGTTGGGTGGGTTATTTTAAGCAAAGCCGTCCTTATGAACACTTTCCTTTTGAAGTATTTGTTCCTATTTTCTTGTATTTTCAAGTTCTCTTGTTCTTAGTAGGGCCAAAAACCCAGCTCAAGGAAATTGGGTGAAATCTTAAGGAAGAAAAAAAGTGCATTAAAGAAATGAAGAAAATAAAAAATGTGTCATTTCCTGCAATGATTATCAAGGGAAATAAAGGAATAAAGAAGCTATAATATTTTTTGTCCACTCTTATACCCAGTAAATCTACAGATCTCTCATGCTCTGACAGCACCAGTTAAATCATCCCACTCTCCACTTGGCCTGTCCTTTAAAACAACTATTTTTTTAAGAAAAAAAAAGTTGAAAAATCATGGATAAACACACTCCAAGGAAATATTTCCTGTGTACAGTAGAAAGAAGCTGAGGGAGAGCCCCTGTTCACCAGCAGGGCCAGTCCCCATCACAATGTATGGAGGCAGGTCACCGGGAGGAAACCAGTGTAAACAGGATCTGCTTTTATCAGTGGGAAAAAACCTCAGCCCTGTTTAAATTAGCCAGAAATATGTTCCTACATATTATACTTCTATGTTATAGTCACAAGCTGCTGTGTCCCAGCTTTGCTGCAGGGTTCAGTCATGGTAGGGAGCTGTCCCCAAATGCAAGACCATGGCTGTCCCTTCTGCTTTGGGAAGGAGCTCGTGATGGGATGCTTGCACCCCGAGGAGGATGCCTGGGCCGGGGGGTCAGGACTGGGAGAACAGAGTTTGGCATGGGAGGGGTGCTGGATGCAGGACCACAAAGGAAACCTGGCAAGGCATGCTTCTGGTGGGATGCTGGGGGTGAACTGTCAGACTGGCAGGGCATCCTCCTGCTGGGATGCCGTCCCGAGGGTGCCGGCATGGGTGTTTTCCAGTGGGATGGTGGTTGCAGTGGGATGGTGGTTGCAGTGGGATGGTGGTTGCAGTGGGATGGTTTCCACTGTGATGGTTTCCAGTGGGATGGTTTCAGTGGGATGGTGGTTTCAGGGGGATGGTTCCAGTGGGATGGTTTCCAGTGGGATGATGGATCCAGTGGGATGGTTTCCAGTGGGATGGTGGTTTCAGTGGGATGGTGGTTCCAGTGGGATGGTTTCAGTGGGACGGTGGTTTCAGTTGGATGGTTTCCAGTGAGATGGTGGTTCCAGCGGGATGGTTCCAGCGGGATGGTTCCAGTGAGATGGTGGTTCCAGCGGGATGGTTCCAGCGGGATGGTTTCAGTGGGATGGTTTCAGTGGGATGGTTTCAGTGGGATGGTTCCAGTGAGATGGTTCCAGCGGGATGGTTTCAGTGGGATGGTTTCAGTGGGATGGTTCCAGTGGGATGGTTCCAGCGAGATGGTTTCAGTGGGATGGTTTCAGCGGGATGGTTTCAGTGGGATGGTTTCAGCGGGATGGTTTCAGTGGGATGGTTTCAGTGGGATGGTTCCAGTGGGATGGTTCCAGCGGGATGGTTTCAGTGGGATGGTTTCAGTGGGATGGTTTCAGTGGGATGGTTCCAGTGGGATGGTTTCAGTGGGATGGTTCCAGTGGGACGGTGCCTCCCGCGCTGTCCCCGCAGCCGCGGCACCCGGGCCCGCCGGGCAATCCCTGCGCTCTGCTGCCCTCCGGCGGTGACGGGCGGGAGCGCCGCACCCCGGGACTGCGCCCCGGGACTGAGTGACCACTCCTGGGGCTGCACCCCGGGACTGAGTGATCTTTCTGGGGGCTAAACCCCAGCTCTGAGTGATCCTCCTGGGGGCTAAACCCCAGCTCTGAGTGATCCTCCTGGGGCTGCACCCCGGTACTGAGTGACCAATCCTGGGGCTGCACCCCAGTACTGAGTGATCCTCCTGGGGGCTAAATCCAGGAGCTCTGAATGATCCTTCTGGGGCTGCACCCCACTGTTGAGTGACCATTCCTGGGACTGCACCCTAGTTCTGGGTGCTCCTCCTGGGGCTGCGCACTGGTACTGAATGATCCTCCTGGGACTGTACCCCACTGCTGAGTGGTCCCTCCCGGGGCTGCACCCCGGTGCTGAGTGATCCTCCTGGGAGCTGAACCCCAGTTCTGAGTGGTCTCTCCTGGGGGCTGCACCCCAGTGCTGCGAGACACTTTCTGGAGCTGCACCCTACTGCCGATTGATCCTCCTAGGGATGCACCTCAATGCTGTGAGACTCTCCCGGGGGCTGCCTCCTCCCAGAGCGTGCCTGAACCCCCTCCATCATCATCTTGCCTGGACCCCCTCCATCATCATCTCGCCTGGACCCCCTCCATCATCTCTCCTCTCCCCGCCTGCTCTGCTGCCGGTTTCACTCTGCTCCGGGCTCGCCTCGTCCTGCAAAGCAGCGCTGCCGCCTCCTCCTCCTCCTCCTCCTCCTCCTCCTCCCCGGCGGCACCTGACGCGCGGGGCTCCCGCCCGCCCCCGGCCCGTCCGGCCCCTCCCGCCGCTCCCGGTCCGAGCGCGAAGCCGCGGAGCCGCCGGGCGCTGCCGGCCGTGCCCAGCGCAGCCCCCGGAGCATGCGAGGGCGGCGGGGGGGCTCTGACCGCGCTGCCCCCCCGGGCGGGCCGGCGGCGGGGCTGAGCGGCGGGCACAGCGGGGACGGGGGGCAGCGCGGACGGACGGCGTGAAGCGGGCGGGGGGCGACGGGCAGCGCGTCCTGCCCTCCCTCCCTCTGTCTGTCTCCATCCCTCCCTCCCTCCCTCCCTCCATCCCTCCACCCCGGCCGGGGGAGCGAGGTGCGGAGCGCGTCTTGGCGGGGGCTGCCAGCCGGGGATCATGCTGGGGGAGCTGCGCCTCGGCACCGCTTTCTCCTCGCCCTCAATGGAGCCCGGACTTTTTCTACAATGACTTTCCCCGAGCTGAGCAATGGCAGCTTGAGTGAGAACCGGACGGGACAAGGCAGCCAGAGCGCTGCCAACCGGTCCTGGGGGCTGCAAGGGGACGAGACCCCCGAGGGCAACGGCACCACGCTGACTTTCGCCTTGGATGTGCAGGCGGTGGGCGTCGGGGTCTTCCTGGCCGTCTTCATCCTCTCTGCCATCGTGGGGAACATCCTGGTCATCCTCTCGGTGGCTTGCAACCGGCACCTGCAGACGGTCACCAACTACTTCATCGTCAACCTGGCCATCGCCGACCTGCTGCTCAGCACCACCGTGCTGCCCTTCTCGGCCACCCTGGAGGTGTTGGGCTTCTGGGTGTTCGGGCGCATCTTCTGCAACATCTGGGCGGCGGTGGACGTGCTGTGCTGCTCTGCCTCCATCATGAGCCTGTGCATCATCTCCGTGGACAGGTACATCGGCGTCAAGTACTCCCTCAAGTACCCCACCATCATGACCGAGAGGAAGGCGGGGGTCATCCTCGTGGTGGTCTGGCTCTCCTCCATGGTCATCTCCATCGGGCCACTGCTGGGCTGGAAGGAGCCGCCGCCGCCGGATGAGAGCATCTGCAGCATCACGGAGGAGCCGGGCTATGCCCTGTTCTCCTCCCTCTTCTCCTTCTACCTGCCCCTCATGGTCATCCTGGTGATGTACTTCAGGATTTACGTGGTGGCCAGGCGGACCACCCGCAGCCTGGAGGCAGGGGTCAAGAAGGAGAGGAACAAGTCCATGGAGGTGGTGCTGCGCATCCACTGCCGCAGCGTGCTGGAGGAGCCTCTCTCCAGCACCCGGAGCAAGGGGCACAACTTCAGGAGCTCCCTCTCCGTGCGGCTCCTCAAGTTCTCCCGGGAGAAAAAAGCAGCCAAGACTCTCGCCATCGTCGTGGGTGTTTTCATCCTCTGCTGGTTCCCCTTCTTCTTCATCCTGCCTTTTGGTAAGTGACCCCATCCCAGCTCCGCTGCCTGGGGCTGAACCCCTGGGGACCTGCTCCTTGGGACAAACTTTTCAGGACACAACTCATGCATAGAAATGAGGGATAGGTGACTGATAGGTGAATAAACCAGCGATGAATTAATTCAATTAATTAACACTTACTCAATATTTATTAAGCGAAGTCATATAATCAATCAAAGTAGATAGCAAGTGAATAAAATAGCAGCATAATAATTGCTTTAATTAATTCATTCTGCATTCAGCATTTCAACTAACAAAGTTTAGGCTAAGGAGGAAGCAGCTCTGTTTCAAACAGGCTGTTTCTATGACACAGTGGTCTCCAACAACAGTTTTGCTGTCTTCTCGTTCTCCCAGTTTGGGAACTGCACCTGGATATGCCCCTGTGGGTCCAGGGCTCCCACCTCTGTTGGAGATGAGTGAGGTTTTATCCCTTCAAGGAGTGCATCAGAGCCTGAAGCACAAATCTTAACTTCCTGGCTTGCTGCTGTTGTGCAGGGACCTGGAGCAGGACCGGGTGTTATCCACAAGGGTGATGGGTGAAGATCCCTTGTGGTTTTCCAGGACTGATCCACCACCCCCAGGAGCTGTGGCCCTGCTGTAGTGCCCGTGTGCTGATTTAGGGCTGTCTCTCATGTTGTGCTCTAAAGTTTTGGCAAGTTGGTTGTGAAAAGGATGCTCCCCCCTGCGTGCAGGGGAGGCTGAGCAGGCACAGAGCCCACCAAGGACCTGTGATGTCCAAAGCAACGTCCCCTTCCAGCAGCAGGGAGCCAGGATGTGCAGGGAAGGCAGCGCTCCTCATCCTGACAGCAGGCACCCAGCTCAGGGGACCTGATTAACCCTCTGGAATGCTGTAGCTAAACCTGGAGCTGGGAAGAGAGAGATTAAAATAATTCCTGAGTACCAGCAGCAGCCTTTGCACAGAGCTCAGCAAAGCAAAGAGGTCTGTCATTCCATCTGCCAGCTGGGACCCACGTGTCCCACAGCCCATGGGGGACTTGTGTCCCAACAACCCTGCAGCCACAGGAACATTCATCACAGCTGGGGCTGCACTTTTTCTCAGGGTTTTTCAGATCCTCTTGCTCGGGGCTGCCTCTCAAGTCAGCGGGAGCAGCATCTGTGACTGCAGGACAGATTTTGACCTGCTGAGGTTTTGAGCTCCCTCCAGCACTGGGGCTGTTTCCCTGGGCTGTGTCCCCAGGCACAGCTGGAGCCCAGGGCTGTGGAATCCCTCCAGTGGGATAATCCCCTGGGATCCATGGTGCCTGGAGAGCTGAGGTGTCCCTGGAGTGGTGAATCAGGGCTGTGCATGTCTGCTCTCACCGTGCTGCTTTCTGGTGCCTCTGCTCCGGGGTCTCCTGTGGGTGAGGGTGGTGTTAGGGGGGTTTGGCTCAGCTCTCCACGGGGGTGAAATCATTGCTGTGAGGAATTTTCACCCTGTGGGAGCGTTGCAGTTGATGGTATAACTCAGGCAGAGAGCAGTAAAACTGCACTGAACTCCTCTCCCTGCAAGACCAGGGATGAATTACCCCATTTGACTGTGCCTCAGTTTCCCTTTCAGTGATCAGGTGTATTGGGGGGAATGGAGGGGAGGTGGTGTAACCTGCAAATAAACAGTTTGGGATTCGTGGGGCTCAGGGAGATGCCAGTCCTTGAAGGCTGAGCTCTCTGAGCAGCCCCATTCTGATATTCCCTTTCTTGGCCAACCAGGACAGGAACCAGCTCCAAACCTCATTTGCACCTTTACACCTTAAAATCACAAAAACGGAATGATTTGGGATGGAAGGGACTTTAAAGATTGTCTAGATCCAACCACCTGACAACCTTCCAGCTGATGGAGCTGGAAATCGGGATCCTGTTCCTCTGAGTTACTCCCACTACTTTGAAATAGAGAAGGAACCTCAGGAAAATATTTTTCAGTAGAAAAAACTAATTTTATTTTGTTTTACCATATCTGTTCTACCTTGAGACCCTTGTCCCAGCTTCTCTGCTGATGTAAATCAGAGAAGTCAAAGGAGGCACACTGATTTCCACAGCTAAAAATCCAAACTTCATTCTTTAGGTGCCTCCCACGAACCCTTTTGCTTCCTCGGAGCACACAACTGGCCAAGTCCTTTATAAACATGGCTTTGATCTTTGCTTCCTGCCATATTATATGTATAATATAAACACGGCAAAAGTTCATTTATTTTATGACTGCAAAATGTGCTGCCTCTGATTTCCCCTCCCTCCCTTTATTAATGGCAATTTCCTATTCAAATCTGAGAATCGTTCAATGCTGTCAAGAAGGGAACAGAAACTTCTAATCTTGGATTTTACAGCTCAGGAGACAGGTCTGAAACTTGCAGAAATCAGTAAATTTTACTGTGAATCCACAAACTGAAACATGCTGGGGCCAACTCTGCTAAAAAAAGAAGGTTGTGAGTGGTAAAGTAGAATGGGTTTTATTTATTTCACAAGACAAAATTAGGTGAAATAATTCAGGGCCAACTGAAAATGATATTGATACACACTTTAAATGAAAGTGAAACTCCTGTGAAAAACAAAATAACTTTCAATTGAAGAGCAATGTATTGTTTCAACTTCAGAGTAAATTGGAATTTATTAAAACTCAGAGACATTTAAAATTGAGCCTTCAAATTGCATCCAAGTGAAATGAATAAGTGATCTATTTTCTTCTGAAAATATCCAAATGTTTTGACTTCTTGTTTTCTCTCTTTGACATGAATTTGCTGGAAGTCATCATTGAGTCACACTGTTCACTGATGTCTGATTAAAATTTCTAGTGAAATTAAATTTTTCAAGTGACAAAAGACTCTCAGCTCCACTTTAAAGTCCTTCAGCACTCGGAAACTTCCGCACTCGCGCCGTCCTCGGTGTCTCTGAGTCTGCACACATCCTTGCCACTCTGCAGAGGAGCTCCCACATTTGTTACACAGGAGCAATATTCATCACACTGGTGCCAAAAAACTGAAATAACCCAAAATTTCAGATAGCAAGAGCTATGTGTGTGCCAAATGCTGTCAGCCATTTCTCCATGCTCAAATAATCTACAATGATTTTTCTTTAAATCAGCTCGAACTCCCCGATACCGCCACAGTCTATTTATCAGCTGAGTAATTTAACTCCCTCTTGGATGTGTGATCGCAGTCCCTGAGCACGGGATGTTGTCACCAGGAGTTTAAATGCAATTAACAGCTTCTGTGGCTAATGAGGATCTTTAGCAGCGAGTTGTTCATCCCAAGATGAAATCCCAGTTTGTAGTTCGTGTTTGGGTCCTGTCTTTGCCGAGTGTGGAGAGCGGTGGAGCTCTCCTGGGCTGCTGGGAGGTGGTTCTGGGTTTGTGGCAGGGTTCCTGTTCCCTGAGCAAACACCTGCCAAGAGAATTTACCTGGAGACTTTTCAGAGATGTAGGGCCAGGAGTTTAAGGCTGGTTTGTAGCACAGAGTTCATCTCCCTTTGGTTGTCTCAGGCCATGGAGATGCTCCAAGGGCTGGGGCTCTGCTCTGGAGCCAGGCTGGGAGAGCTGGGGGTGCTCACTGGGAGAGGAGAAGGCTCCAGGGAGAGCTCAGTGCCTAAAGGAGGCTGATAAAAGGAGGCAGAACAACTTCTTATATGGGCAGAAAGTGATAGGACAAGGGGCAGTGGTTTTGAACTGACAGAGGGCAGGGTTAGATGGGGTATTGAGAAGAAATTCCTCCCTGTGAGGGTGGGGAGGCCCTGGCACAGGCAGCCCAGAGAAGCTGTGGCTGCCCCTGGATTTCTGGAAGTGTCCAAGGCCAGGTTGCAGCAACCTGGGATAGTGGGATTTGTCCCTGCCCATGGCAGGGGTGGTGTTGCTGGTCCCTTCCAACCCAAACCATTCTGTGGTGGTTCTGTGACTACAAAAACATCCAGGCACAGCTAATGAGCTGATGGTGTCTGCACTGCAGGTATTTGCTGAAAAAGTGGGATATATCCTAGTCTGGATTTTTTACCCGATGATCTCCGAGGGCTTTTTCAACTTTAACAATTCTGTGGCTCTATAGATGTTTCACTGGCTCTTCTGCTAATGGAAAATCCTGTTAAAAGTTAGGTTCTGGATTTGTCCTTGCAGTAGGACACCTATGCCAGGTGGTCAGGGAACCAGAAGCCCCTATAGGTCGATAGTAACCTGCTTTCTCAAACCTGATCCAGGAGGACATAAGTAAGAGTAGGAGGAGGGATGGAGGCCTGATTCCCATCACTCTTCAGCTGGGGAGCACCTGAAGCTCGATGTGAGTTCTCAGGCAGGCCCATAGCAGGAGTGGAGGTCAAGACCTTCTCTATCAGCACCTCAGAAGGATCTAGGAGGAAACAGCCATCCCTTGGGATCAAGGATGGACTAGCTGGAACCCAGGATGGTGATTTATGTACCTCAGTGCCTGTGTTTTTTAAGCATGGTCTAGTCTGGGCTCCCATAGTGGGCTCCCGTGTTTGTTATCCTTTAGATTTGGTCAGAAATCAAGACTGGTGTGAGAAAGAAAGACACGTAGTGAGAAATGAGGAAACACCTTCGTTAGTGCCACACAAGGGTGAAGGCCACAACCCGAGGCTCCCTTCACCCTGTCCATCCACAAGCAGCAGGTTACCCAGACTGGGAATGCCTGAAGAGATCCCTGAGCATGGATAAAACCCTCCAGGCTGACAGTCTAATCTTTCCCTTGGGTTGGTGACCTGCTGTGCTTGCAGTGGAAGCTGCTGCTCATTTCCAGGTGTGTTTCAGAACAGTGAACTGGCTTTTCCACCTGCACCCTGAAGGAAAGGCAGCTGCTACACCAGCCAGGCTCTGAAAGGTCTCCTTCAAGCCAAAATATAAATATATTTTTAGTTGCTGTTTGACATAGGGCAGGAGCCCTCTCACAAAGCTTTTTGCAGAGCTGCAGCAGTGCTCAACTTCAGGAAGAGCCACTTGTAGAATAAATGATGGGGAAAACACTGTGAAAGCACATTTCATGTGATGTGAGACCGTGTTCTGGTAGAAATTGAGAATCTAATTCTACTCTGATAAAAGAGCATTTAGCATGGTTTCCTAATAGAAAAAAAGCTTATGTTATCACTCTGTGCCTGTGATGAACTCACCATCTGGTGAACTCTTTTGTGATTGAATCACAGAATGGTTTGGGTCAGGAGGGACCTGAAAGTTCCACCTCTCATTCCACCCCCTGCCATGGGCAGGGACACCTTCCACCAAAGCAGGTGGCTCCAAGCCCCATCCCCTCTCCTGACCTGGTCACACTGCTCTGGATGGAGCCCATCATCAACCCCTGTCGCATTTAGAAAAGTGCTAAAAGTGCTCTAATATCCCACGTTCCTATAAAAATGGACAGATGGGTGAAGGACTGAAAACTCCTATACTCTCCCTCACAGAAGGAAGGTTCAGAGCGAGCTCAGCACCTGGTTAGACATCAGAAAATAATGAAAATCTGCCACAAGACACAATCCCAGGAAAAACCTAAACTTCTTCAGTGTTGTTGTGCACAGGACCTGATTAAAAAAAAAAAAAAAGGTGATTTGAAAGTAGAAGGATAAAAGTAGATTTAATTACTTTGATTGTCAGGGCAGTTCCTTGTATCACCTGAAATTTTCTGAGTTATGGTAGAAGTGGCAGAACTGATGTAGAGAAATGAATGCAAATTGCTCTGGAATAATTATCTACATCCCAGAGCATCAGATCAAACTGGAACAAGAGCAATTGGGATGACCCATGCCATCTGCCACAGGTCCCCCGTTGGTCCTGGTCCACAGGAACCATACATTGATTAAAAACACCAGCAAAGACACTGGTGGTGTCAAAAGCTGCTGGTACCAAGCTCTGGTTGCATTTATTGAACATCATCCAGGCAAGAGGCACCACAGGATGTTCCCATCAAATGGAACATCCAAATTACCATGCCAAATTACCATAAATTTATTAAATTATAGAGGATGGATGGATGGATGGATGGATGGATGGATGGATGGATCTTCCAGCCCATCTCCCATTCTCAAGAAGAGAACACTTGGCCCCAAATCATTCCTGAACCATTTCAGGACTATTCTTAAAGCATTAAATGAGGGGAAATCCATTGTTTTCCCTGACAGATTTTGCTGTTGCTTCAGCAGCCCCCAAATGTGATTTCTGCTTCTCTTTTTCCCACGCAATAGCATCAGGGCTGTGTAGCAGCCTGCCAGAGTGTCATTCCTGGGGCATGACAGCAGGGATGTGTGCAGTGGGAAAGGCACGGGGACACGTGGGGATGTGCAGCCCTCTGGGGTGGCACTGGGGGAACAGTGGATTCACCTGCAGGGATTGTGTCTGTCTTGAGAAACTCTGTAGAAAAACAGCCTGGGAGCTGGGTTTCCCTCCAGGGAAAACACATTTCCATCCTGCAGGAGGGGCACAGGAGGCAGTTCCAAGTAGGCACATGGATAATGAGCCTATGAGTAAATTATGCAGCCAAAGCATTAGACAGTGTTGATTCCCTCCACGTGCCCGAGCGCAGAAGACACCAGGGTGCAGAAAAACAGGGAAACACTCCATGTTTGTTTGGAAATAACCAGCCAAAAACAATTATTTGGAGCCCAAGTGTTTCCTACCTGTGTGGGAAGCCAGGGGTGGACAGAGGGGCTCTGCACAGTTTCTGCTGTTGTAACAGATGCCTTATTCTGGACCTCAGTTAATGATTTGGGCACCCAAATTTGAACATCCGCTCTGCTTGTGCCTGACCAAAGCAATGCAGTGATTGGAAGCAGGACCCAGATATTCCATGACTTGTGCAAGGGATTATTCTGCTTCCAGTCCACCCACTACACCACCAAATAAAACTATTTAAAGCCAAATGTCCATTTTTATATGGCAGAGTCCTGACGCATCTCGAGGCAGTTGCTATAAGGAGTTGTACCACAAACAGGGAAAAAATAGACCCTGAAAAAACTGAAACTACTGGGATTCAGTGAGCAAAATGTTACAAAATCTCTCAACAGGAGTTTTGGAACCAATACCAGAATGCACCACATAACAGTAAATTCATCTATATTAAGCTGGGTTTGATGGCTTCATTATATTTGACAAAACAGGTGTATTTCTTTGGGAAAGCAACATGAGTTATCTTCTGATGGATCAATAGGAGTTTTACCTGCTGTGATTACTGTGCTGTATTCTAGGTAGGGCTGATAGCACCTTTTAATATTATGGGACCCTTCTGGGATAAAGTCCCAGTTTCTGGTGCCAAACATTATCTGTGAGGTGAAATTTTCCATTCTCTGTCTCTGTAACAAACTGAGTTTGTTCTGCCAAATGTGAGACAACTTGAGATGAACAAACCTGTGAAAGATGACAGGCAAAACACAGATTTTGGTTCTTGGGGTCTCTATCCTTGCAGGAGATTTATTTCCATCATTCCTTATGGGATAACTTGCTGTATTGATTCTATGATTGTAGTGAAACAGCTTTGTTCACTGATTAGGATTTTTTCACTGATATTTAGGAAGAATTCCTTCATGGAAAGGGTTGTCAAACACCAGCAAAGGCTGTCTGGGCAGTGGTGGAATCCCCCACCCCTGGAGGGATTTAAAAGCCATATGGGTGTAGCACTTGGAATGGTTGGATTTTGTGATTTTACAGGGCTTTTCCAACCTTAATGGCTCTGTGATTCCTTGATTCTACTTCTGCCTGCCCTGCATTCTCTGGTTTGGTGCTCTGTGACACTGTCACATGGAAACAGAAGGCTGCACTTCTCCCTGCACCATAATTTATGGGTGAGATCAGCCCAGGGATGGATTAACTGGAGTGGCTGGAACAGGAGATGGTTTTTAGCTGCTCCTAATGAATAGCCTTTCTCCAAGAGGGCCCATAGCTGATGCCTTTGGAGCCAAGCCCAAGAACCACCAGATCTGGTGGCAGAAAACCAACTGCCAGCTTGATCAAGAGAGGGCATTTTCTCCTCCTGGGCTGTTTCCAGCCTGAGGCAATTCACAGCTCAGTCATTAAGGCCCCTGAAATGCATCTTTAATTTTACACCCTCCAGTAGCTGGGAAAAAAAAAAAAAAAAAAAAAAAAAAAAAGAAAGAAAACAAAAGAAACAAAAAAGGAAAAAAAAATTACAAGGGATTCCTGCTGGGAGAAATCCCTGCATTGGACAAATCCAAGCAGCCTTTCCTGTTGTTCACAGTGAGCACATTGATGGCATTCAGTTAAGATCAACAGGACTGGCCCCAGACAGCTCTTTCCAACACAAATCTGCTCAAGAAGTGTGCCTGGAGCTGTAGGCACATAGGATTGTTGGTGCCACTTGGTTTCAGGACATGGAATCAAACTTGCTCCTCTTGTGTCCAGGAGTTTGTTTATTTGTCGTGGGTTATGGGATCTGTATTTCCCACAGTGAGTCAGAGGCTGGAGCAAATCACAGGGGCTTCCCTGTCTTATCTCCTGAATTAAAGAACTCCTGGCTGTATTGCCCTGCAAGGCTCTTGCAATGCAGGACTGAAAGTGCTGAGAAACCCAAGAACAAAGCTGTAAACCTTCCAAAAAAATGTCCATGATGGGGAAAAAAACCAGCCACAATGCAGCCGTGCAAGAGCTCTCCAATTAAAAAATTGCATCAATTATGCAAACACTGAGCAGGGAACAGCCCCCACTGCACAAGAATTTGGCCCCAGACTTTGCTGGAAGGGCTGTGCCAGAGTTCAGTCCAGGAGACAGGGGCAAGACCTTGGTGAAAGTATCTAGGTGGGGGAAAGATAAAAGAGAAACTTGTTTGGAATTGGGGAAAATCATATCCTAAGCCTGAAACTGATGGCTTGTAGCACAGAGACAGTGAGGAATGGGGGTATCTTTGTGGCAATGAGGCAAAAGGGGGTTAGGGCAGCAGGGCCAGGAAAGGGACAGGAATTTCCCCTGCAGCAGGAGGATGATGTGGAGCCAGGCGTTGCTGAGGGGAGGATGTCACCAGCACAGTGGGCTTGTGTCACATCTCATCCCTGCCTGTTTTCCAGCTCAAGTTTCCCCAGAGCAGCTCCACAAATCACTGAGTAATGACAGGGATCATGGAGGGCACTGACCCCAAAATCCAGGGACTCAGTTTTGAGCCCCTAGGTCACCAGAAGAAGCTGGAAATGGTGTTATTTCCTGCCCTCTCACCTGAGAGCCCGGCAGGAGACCTGACAGCTGTGTTCCCTCCCCAGCTGTGTTCTCAGAAAGGGAATTTGGAAGGGCATGGGGCACACAGAAAACAGCAGTGGTGGCACCATCAGCTGCCCCTTGTTCTGGTTTGAGAGCAGAGGACTTGGGTTCAGAGCAGCTTCCAGCTTTTGATCCTCAGCCTTTGAAGTCAAGTTCTCTCAGAGACACTTTCCAAACGGCACCAAAAAAGGTTTTCTATGGGGTCTTTCTGTTCCCAGGGTTCCTTCCATAGGAATTATCTGGAAAGTTGTGAGGATACAGTGTGAAGTCCAGCTGGCAGCCAGCCACGGGCTTGTGGGGGTCTGGGGAAACAAAGCAGAGTGACTTTACATCACAGGTTTTGTTTTCTGTGTATTCCTCACTCAGATATTTTCATATAATCACAGGTTGGTTTGGGTTGAATCCCAAATACCATCCAATTCCACCCCCTGCCATGAGCAGGAACACTTTCCACTATCCCAGGTTGCTCCAAGCCCTGTCCAATCTGTCCTTGGTCACTTCCAGGGATCCAGGGGCAGCTACAGCTTCTCTGGGCACCCTGTGCCAGGGCCTCACCACCTTCTCAGTAATGAGAAAGAGAATGAAGGAGCAAAGTGGAGGATTTTCCAAATATTGCCTCTCTTCCTCTCTTCTGCCTTGTAAAAGCCAGATTATTTGGGATTAAATCATGCTGTGCTTCACTTCCAGTGACACCCCACAGCTGCAGCACTCCTGGGCTCTTTGCAGACTGATGTATCTGAGATCCTTCATGATGCACAAGCCCATTAGTGACGTGCTTCAGCCTCTTCTGTGTCAGGGGCTGTTCAAACAGAGTTATTTCTAGACTGGAGCAGCTCACACTAGTGGATCCAGATGGAGGTGGGAGGCAGCACAGCACCCTGTAGTATCTGCATGCAGGCAGATTGCAGTTTTGCCAGCATTTAGGCAAAGGAGTGGTGCAGATACTGGCAGAGAGCTTCTGCTCTCCTGGGAAAGCCACCCAGGAGAAGGGAACAATTCCCATCGCATCTGATCACCTCCCTTGCCACCACCCTCCCTTCCTGAGTCCCCTTCCCTGAACACCTCCTTAATCAGTGCTTCCCTTCTCATCCATGGCTTTGGTAGACAAGGAATGTGATAATTTCTGGTGTGCAGGTAGACAGAGAAATTGGGACCAGACTCACAGCTGAAGGTTTCTGTGGAGGGTTGTCTGTGAGCAGGTGGATGTCTCATCTCCCATCATTGTCCATGCTTACCAAGCCTTGATTGCTCACCAGGCTTGGATTGCAATTTCCTTCCCTAAAATATGCCCAGTGCCATCCCTAAGGTAGATGAGGAAACCACGAGAGGTTTTGGTTGGAAAGCAGGATGGAGGGAAGCTCCATGCTCTTCTAGAAGGGCAGCCAGGGTCCAGGAGGGACTTCCCAGGGCATTTATCTCCAGTGGTACAAGATGCATGGGCAACCTCAGTGTCTGCTTTCAGATGACTGGATTGCACCTGGATTGCTTTCCCCAAAAAATTAAAAAGAAAACCAGACACCCTCGTGGGAAATACATCCAGTAACCTCCCCACACTAACATTTCATTATCTGTCCCAAAAACTGGAGTTTAGGATCAGCCCTGCAGCTTGGCACCTTGGCATGTCAACGCCTTTCCCTCAGATGCATCTTTCCACAGGCGGGTTCTGAAGCTGTGCCCTGAAAATTAAAATAAAGGGGTCACTGCTGCCTGCTCAGATGGCCTGAGAGAAGCCAGCCTGGCTCCCTTCACAGTGCTGCCAAGCATTGAAAGGCACACCTTTGCTTCAGTGCAGGAACTGTAGGAAATATGTATAAAAGTCTCTGAAGGAAGGGCTTAATTTTTGCTGACAGGCAGAAATAGAGAAGAAAAGTAATTTGTGTGATTTTACTGGTCTGACCTAAGCATTTCTTCTGGAGTCTCCATCACTTGGCCTGTGCTCCAGGAAAGCAGGACCCCACTGACTTTCTCAGCAGATGGAAAACATGGATTTGTCTGCCCGTTTGGCCTCTCCATTTAGGACAGGTAGTGACACTAAGGTCTTGGACAGGGAGGTGGTGCACACAAAGTTTATCCTTTCACAGCTTTAGGTCTTTGCCCACCTGCTACCACTGAGATGTGAGAACCAGAAACACACAAGGCCAGGTTGGATGGTGCTCAGAGAAACCTGGGAGGTGTCCCTGTCCATGGCAGGGGGCTGGAGCTGGGTGATATTAAGGTCCCTCCAACCCAAACCACTCTGCAATTCCGTGATTTTCTGACACATGTGATGCTCAGACTCTTCCTGGGATTCGTTAACGACCCCAGTGGGCAGCATGGCTGCTGCTCTCCTGCGGGAAGGGTCCATGAACTTCCCCCAGAGGTCAGGGGAATGAGGACGTGGGCGGTTTCGTTTTCCTGCTGCAAGGACAGGGCAAGGGAAAGTATTTACATTCAAAACAGAACTTTCCCAGTGTCTGTGGCTGCTCAAGTCGAAGGCAGGGAGGGAAGGGGGCTGAGTGGAGAGTGTTTACATTAAATGGGGCCATCAGCCTGTCAGGGTGAATTCCACACGTTCAGCTGGAAAAGGTCTGTTCCTTCCCTGTGTACTCTCACTGCACACCCCTCAGCATGCACTCAGAAAAACCACAGGTGATTAAATTAGCAGCCTAATGTATGGAACAGAAATAATTTGCTCCAAAACCGAGCATTTATTGCTCAAAGCAGAGCTGGGTGACTCACAGAATTCAGATCAGCCATTGGAGAGCAACACTGCAGAAACAGGATCATGTCTGCCACCCCACCAAGTACATTGGCAAACCCTCAGGTGCCTTCTTCCTTTGTATCTCCTCATCTTCTTCTCCCTTTTCCTGATTCTCCTCTTGTCTGTACCCCTCTGTGGCTCTGGTGGCAAATACCATGGGCAGTTGTCACATTTGGAGAAAGGATTGTCTGTCTCTGCAGTTCCCCATGGATCAGCCGTGATCCCATTCAAAACCTCGTGGGCTTCATGTGTGTCCCAGTCCCTGAACCTCTGCTGCTGTGCCTTGGGAGAGGCCATTCTGGATCTTACTGCATCCAGTTCTTGGACATTTTATTGTTTGCAGTGGGAACATATCCGTGTCTCCTTGCAAATTCATTAGTTCTGTGTCCGTGACATCTTCTGTAAGTAATTGGATTCTTTCCTTAGATTTCACCCTTCTGGCAAAAAACTTCTTAGAGGTCTCCTCCCCCTGTAGCCTCTTTTTGCTGAATCCATCCCAGCTAATGAATTGCTCCTGCCTTTACCACCCATATTCCCCCACTGATCCATCTGGATCTACTCCCCTTTAGGTCACTGATGCTTTGAGTGCTTTGGGAGACCAGCTTTGTACTTTGCACTCAAACTCTTGAAGATACAGCAGAAAAATGGGTATCTGGGCAAGCAGTTCTGTGTGGTAATAACCCTGATGTCCCTGTTGGCAGTGGTCCTGACAGATCACACTTCCCACCTGGAGAAGAGATGGAGAAGAGAACCACCTGGATTGTGTTGGTGGATGTCCCCTGTGGCTGCCTCTGTCCGGGCTATGCAGTTTGGTGCTCTGCCTGTGAAGCTGGAACTGGGTTTGGACAATTCTGGGTCATGCCACAGAGATCTCCAAGGGAAAGTGTCCAAAAAAATAAGTGGTTGCTCCCTGCCATGGCCAAGCTCATGCTCGGGGTTGTACCACAGGGTTAATTTCATAAGCCCATATTTTTCACAGCTGTTTTTGCTCCATAAGGGATTTTCCATAGGATCCTTCTTCCAAGCTCAGCTGGAGACATCTCCCCACGTCACTGGAGGAGTCACACCTTGAAGCCCTGAGGTCCCCATCTGGCAGTGCTGGAGTGGGGATGAAGAAATGCTGCTCGCCTGCCAGATGTGAGGCGTCCTCCCTCTCCAACACTGCCTGATGGTCACCATGGGGACCAGGCCAACCACCTCAGCAAAATGGTCTGGGAAAGTCCATTTTTCTGCCTCCCTATTTATTTCTTGACATTTTTAAACACCTTCCTCTCGCTCTTCTCCAGCCCAGGAGTGGGCTGCATTTCAGGTTCACGGGGGACTAAGGAACCTTTATTTCATTCCAAACTGCCTCATCATGGAGGCAGCGCTACCGCACATGTTTGGAAAAGGTGTCAGAGACCATGAGAAATCACTTTGCTTGTGAAGAGACAGAGGGACTGAGCCAGCTGTAGGTGAGGAAACCTTCTTCAGGGCCTGGCAGGCACCCAGGCAATGCTGTGGGCACTTTTAAGGGCTCTGCAAAGCAAGACACTGAATTTAGCTGTCAGCATTGGGGTCACCACTGTTGTCACCCTGGTACCTGTAGAGATCCTTGTACCCAGAGATTTTCTTCCTTCTCAAGGTTAAATCCTTCCTCCTTGAGTGGTTGTTGGTCTCCACCCTACTCTGAATGTCTTTTTTGTCCCAGTTCTGCTGGTGTGAGGCTGGTCACTCAGAAAAGTTTCAGTGCTAGCAGTTTTCCCCTTGTTTTCATCCTCTCCTTGGTTATCCTTTCTGTTTGTTGCTCCATTTTATTCCCTGCAGGAAACAGAAACACTGTGGCAGGTTTTGACAGGTAATCTGGAGTTTGGGCCCTGCAGGTTTCAGCAGAAACCACCAAGTCTGACATCAGTACTAAGCCATCCATTCCCCCAAATACTGGCACAGAGTAAAACCAATCCCACTAGACAGATGCTTCCATTAAATTTGGGAATGCCCACAAAACCACTCAGAAAAGTCCTACAAATGAAAAGCAAATTGAGCTGTTTATTGCCATTAACAAGCAGGGAAAAAAAAAAACACCAACAAAAGAACCCAAACAAACAGCAAAACAACAGAGAATGCAAGAATGTGATCATTTGGGAACAATTCATTATTTGTTATTCCTACTAATAAAATCTATTTAGACTGCAGTTGTGTACAGGAACATGAGGGTAGGAGCTGGAATTCCTATTGTAAAATGATGATTCCTCACTCCAAAGACTTCACTGCTTTGTTTTTGTGAGTTTAACTGTGCAAATCGTTGATCTCTGGGTACCATTAGGTTGTGGGGCTACCTCGAGTGCTCCATTTTAATATCAAGCATTAAAATGTCTATGTTTTCAATGAAAAGTTGGAAATTGAGGATGTGGAAGCACCCAGGGGAGATCCAGAAGGCTCATAATGGTCCTTTATCAACAGATCTAGAATCTAGTGAGGGAAGAGTTGGGCCAAAAGAAAATTAAACTCTGTTTTTCAAAATGATCCATAATGTCCTATTTCCTCTTGAGTTTTGATTAGGTTTGGTTTGTAAACTTAAATGTAAGCAAATTTTAATATAAAGTACTTCCACATGTGTGTTCCTCCCTACCCCAAAAGAAAAGTTTTGCTTAGAAAAGTTTCAATATTGAAACTTTGCCTTTGTTTTCCAAATTCTTTCTTTCTCTCTCATCTAGTTTGGCAAAAATAATTTGACGAGTTTTCTCCACGTGAAAATTTGTTTTTGCCTCCTCCAATATGTGAATGAAAGAGGCCACCAGTAAATTTATGGCACTGAGTCAGGATCAGGCACAGGGACAAATCCCTCCCAGTGTTACCTCCAAATCCCTCTCTGGTGCTCTGGGCATGGATGGTATCACCCAAACCTCCTCAAGCTGGCCAGAGCTGGGACAGCAGTGCCCCAGGAGAGCAGGTTCATGACCTGGGAGATTCCCAGGCTGCAGGGCCAGCCCGTAACTTGGGCTGTTTCCTCTCTCTCAGTGGGAACATCCAGGGATTTCTCAGTGCCAGGACATCAAAGAGGAGATTATAACCAGCTGTCTCACAGGCCTAATTGATAGCAGGCCTCTTTATTCCACAAGGAGGTCTCTGAGGGAACCAAGGGAGGTCCAAAAGAACAACAAAGGATCGTGGATGTTCCAGGACGATGTGTGAGGAGGGCAGAGACCACCTTCACCCCAGGGTCTCCTCCAGGGAGCAATCTCCCAGCTGGTCCAACCCCTTCTTCCTTCCCTGAGGGCAGAGTCCTTTAGTGGACTCTGGATTGATTTGTCACCCAGATTTATGCCACCCAACTCCTCCATCTTGTTTGCATAGCCCAGTGCAGGGGCAGGGCAGGATGTCAGTACAGGCTGGGGGATGAAGGGAGAGCAGGGTGCTGGTGGAGGAACCACTGGACATGACCCAGCAATGTGTGTCCACAGCCTGGGAAGCCAGTGGCATCCTGGGCTGATCCCCCAGCGTGGGCAGCAGGGGAGGGGGGGACTCTGCAGGTGAGACCTGCAGAGCTGCTCCAGCCCTGGGGTCCAATAGCAGGAGAATGTGGAGCTGCTGGAGCAAATCCAGAGGAGGCCAAGGAGATGCTCCAGGGCTGGAAGAGCTGGGTGTGCTCACCTGGAGAAGAGAAGGCTCCAGGAAGGCCCCAGAGCTTCTTCCAGTGCCTAAAGGGGGCTTTTAAGAAATATGGAGAGAGGCTCTTTACAAGGGCTTGTAATGACAGGACAAGGGGCATCAGTTTTAAACTAAAAAAGAGTAGGCTGAGATTGGATTTAAAGGCAAAATTTTTTACAGTGAGGGTGGTGAGGCCCTGGCACAGGCGGCCCAGAGAAGCTGTGGTTTCCCCATCCCTGGAAGTGTCCATTTTCCAAGGCATGATTTGACCATCTCCAATAACTGAAAGACCTTTCTTCCAACAGAAGGTGAAATTGTCTGAGTTGGAAGCATGTTGTCCTCCATTCTCATCAGAGACCAAAAGAATAAGAGACTCAATTTGCCATTGCTTGCAGCATTCCTGTTCTTCCAAATCTGTGGCCAACTTGGTGCCCCATCCAGCCTGGCTGGGGTGGGAAGTGTTGGCTCTTCCAGCAGCCAGGAGTGCAGGGCTGAAATGTCTGATGGCATCCGCGCTGCTGCAAAGCACAAACCTGCCTCTATTTGCATTTTCAAACCCTGAAAATGGCTATTCCAGCTCCAGAATTGGTGGTTTAGCTGCCTGCAGGTGATTGATTGCATCTCTTGCATTAAATTGCTGGGAAGTGATGAGTTATATACGTAAAGAAGGAGCTAAGAAAAAAAAAAAATACCATTGAGCAGAGGTTAAAGTGGGAACAGAGAACAGATCCATCTGTGCAACCTCTCCCTTTCTCCTTCATTGATGAGTTATTCCAGAAGGTCCAGTGCTCTCCAGTGTCAATCCAGAGTCAGCAATAAATGCAAACCGCTCACATTTGATCTCCTTGCTGTAACATCTGGGGCACGGACTCAGCCTCCTGCACATCTGCAAAGCACTTGCCACTCTCCTGAGTGCAGTGGCCCAAAGTGAGTGAAACATTTTTGCAGAATTTACGAGATTCCCAAGTAGCTGGTCTGGATGCTGGCCAGCGAAGGAGGATTCCGTTGGGAAACGCCAGTTGGAAAACCAAGCGGAAACATCCCAGGTTTAACAGCCTCCACTTCAATCACTCCTCGTAGCTCCAGGGCAGCCCTTCCATGCCAAGTTTCCATGGCTTTCTTACCATGCAGCCATCAGAGTGAAACCTTGGCAGCTCCGGGCTAACCCGGGATTGACTCCTGGATCCAGCGCCAGGAACCTGGAAGCCCTGAGCATCCTGGCTCCAGAAAGGATTTCCTCGTGCTTCAAGGCTTCCTGCTACAAGTACGTTAATTTGGAGGACTTTAGGACACTCCAGATAGCCAGATTCATAAATTCCAAGGACTGCAGGATTTCCATTGCCTGAACTCCTGTGTGGTTCAGTCCAGGGAAAGCCCAGGGGATGTGCTTTGCCAAGGACTTTGCATTTTCTGCACTATGTGGCTATGGAAGCTTGGGAAAGAGGAGACAGCAGGCTGTGCCACAGTGCAGATCCATCTAGTGGTGGTTGACTGTTGCCACAGTTTTCTCCATGGATTTACAAGTGTTTCCATGTCAGCTGGTAGCTGTCAGGTTCCCAGGAACCCCTTTTAAACAACAGTGTGCACTGCAGGGTCTATGAATTTTTTTTTTTTTTTTTAATTCATAGTTCCTCAGAAATTTTCATTGATTTTTTTATTGTTGCTGTGTTGGGGTTTTTTTGAAGTTTTTTTGAAAGGAGACACTGAAATTCCCCCCAAACCACACATCTAGATTTCCAGGTTGCTCTGTTCCTGAGCATGGGCTGACACATTCTGCAAAAGAACCAAGTCTTAACAATTCCATCTCGTCACATTAAAATCACAGGGATTTGGGTCACTGGCTTGGTGGAATTGTGGATGATTCAGGATGGGAACTGTCTTAAAAGATGATCTTATCCCTCCCTTGACCACAGGTCAGAGGAAATAGATCTATAAAATGGGTATGTGGTGGAGTATTTCTGTTACATGGAATTTCTGGCTGTCCTGATGTTACGAAACTGATTGCAGTGTGCAAATCTGCTTTTGCTGCTTCGTGTAATCCAGGCAGAATCTGCATCACTACAAGTCAGTTCTGAATGAGTTCTCACTGAGTGAAAAGCTTTTCCATCCTACAGCAGTGCAAGTATAGAGTGTGTGACATAAATTCACCCAGAATCCAATTCCTGATTAATACTTCAGCCTCTGCTGCCTCCTCTTTCCCGACAGCCCCATTGCCCCAGTCTCATAAGTGACTTTTTTTATCCCAGACTCCCATACACACAACACACACCTTTCATCCTTCCAACATCCTCACCCTTCCAACTCTCTGAGAACACAACTGGCATCCCTGGAGCCTATCCCTGTTTTAAATGGGTGTGCTGTTATCAAGGAAGGACTCTGAGCTGACATTCCCATTTCTTTACCAGGTCAGGACTGACATATCAGCCTTTCACCTGTCCATGTTCTCCCCTGCGCATGGATAAGGCCACACCTGTTCAACAGCTTGCAGCTTTGCTTTCCAGAAGAGATTTTATTTGGATCCAGGATGACTCCAGGCTCAATTTCATGCCTGACAAGGAGCTCCTCCTTTTCTCCTCAGACATGGGCTTAATGGAATTAGGCAGGGTATTGATATTTTGTAGCCACTTTTAAGAGGTATTAAAGATGCTATCAGACACGGGCAAGCGCAGCTCAGCTAATCTGAGCCTTTGAGCTGTGAGGACAGTAGAAAAAAAGAAATCCACCTGGAAACACTCATCCCTAGAAATTCATCACTGGGCAGCCACATGGCTGTGTGCAGTTTGGAACTAAATAAGCCCCACGTTCATGGAAAATTCATCTGTGGAGTGAAGGGCTTTGGGCCTTCCAAGTGTAACAGGAGGATCCAAAAACACTCAGGGCTGCAAGGGAAAGCATCACCTCCAGATATCCAAGGTTAAAGGCAGAGGTGCCAGGCCTCAAATACTCTCTGATTTGGGGCCCATATACAGCAACAGGAGCCCAGACAAGTTTTTCTTCACCCCAACATGCACAGAGGCACATCCAGGTTTTAAGAGCTTGGTTCAGTAGGAAAAACAATGGATTTCTTTACACAGCAGAAGAGATGTGTGCCTGCAAGCAGTAATTCCTCCCCTGGTCCTTGGGTCATGCACTCTGGAACTCAGACCACAGCATCCCCCTGATGCTGTGTGGCCTGATAAATAACTGGGAGTGGCATCCATTGGCATGTGCAGGTGGAAGAGCTGGGATCAGGGCACTTGTGTGCTCTCCTCTGGAGGCAGGTGGCAGAAGGTCGCTCTGTGTGCCATCAGGCTTAGCCCAACATCCAGGTACACTGATAAAATAAATAAAGTGCATTTATTAAGGGCATCCCCAGCCATGGTGGCTTGGAGACAGCAGGGACACATGGTCAGGCCAGGCTTTGCAAAGCCCCTCAGAGCTGCAGCTGGCTCCTCAGCTCAGCAGTCTGTTGTTGATTAGTTCTTATCTCTGTTACAGTCTCACAAACCCTGAGTTCTACAGCACTTCACTCTAACAAACTAAAAACGGAGCCCTGTCTCTCTCTTTACATGTCCTTTTAGGATAAACTGTCCAATTAAGAAATTACACCTAAATTATCTTTACTTTTAACCCAATAACCAACCACCCGAGCCCACAATGTGGACTTTTGTATCCAATCACACAAAACCACCCAAACCTATGGAGAAGAAGGTGAAGGACCAGCCTCTGCCCTAAAACCTCCATCTTGTTTTATATCTATTACTATATTCTAAAACCTTAAACTCTGAGTTTTCCAACCTGTTACACACTTCTAATCAAACTCCACACCCACAATCCCAGTTCTGTCATTCCATTTTGGAAGCCTTCTCCACGGCCTCAGGCCAAATGCAGTGTTCTCCTGGGGGTCAATGCCTGCCAGCACAGAAAGTCTGGAATTCTCAGCATCCAGGGTTCCAACAATCTGTGTGGTTTCTCAGGGCCTCGTGTATCCCCTTTCCAGCCATCCAGGATGAGTCTGGCACTGCAGCTCCAGCTGGAGAGCTGGCACAGAGGAATGTGTGTGTTTGTTGGCCTGCAGTGCTTGTGAAGATATTTCCTGAAAAAGAGCCATCTCTTTCTCTCCTAGCCTTGTGCTGACCTGCTTCCCAGGCACTGCTTTTCCACCTTCACATCCAGGCTTTTAGCCCATCTCTTCTATATCTCATAATTGGCATCCTGGCCAGTTCATCAGAGATACGTTTGTATTTTATTATTTTCTGAATATTAATTTGATTTTGGAAAGTGGAGCAGCTCCAGCTCTCCAGTCTGACCGAGGAGAGCAGCCAGATTTTGAAAGAACCATCCCTCAAGGATTTCCCCTTAACACCTTGCAAGGAGAGTCCCAGGGGATGTTCGCCCCATCCGAGTCACAGGGGGGAACACCTCAGGGAGAGGAATCCTGTGGAGGGAATGGAGAAACAAGGTGATCCCCTATCCACCAACAGGAGAAGCAGTGCTGGTGATGGCAGCACTGGGATGGAAAAGCTCCTCCCAGCCCCCAGTGCTGGATCTTGCAGGGCTCCAATGCCACTGGCAGAGTTTGCCAACTGCTTGCAGGCAGGGCTGCCCTGGGGTTGATTTTCCTCTTTGGGGCATGGCCAAGGATGAGCTCGTGCCCTTTGGCATCTGCTCCTGAGAGTGAGATGCCACCAGAGGGAGGAAAGCACAGGAAAGAGTCCCTTGCAGGTGATGTTTCCTTGCCCTGACAGGGAGCAGAGAATATTCTGATGGGGATCTTCAAAGAGTGTCCCCAGAGAAAGCATTAGGTGTGAGAAGGAGAAGGGAGATGTTTATTTATAATAAGTCTTCTGGGTGTTTGAGGATTTTTGCTTCCCTTGATCTTGGTTATCCATATTCTGCTGGATTGAGAGGGGAAAGCTCACACATCAGGCGAAAGGCATGTTAACAGAAAAGCTCTTTTTCATTATGTTTTCCATTAATACATCTGCTTTTCCAGCTCCTTAGAACCACTCCCAGGTGAGCTGTGTGTCCCACAGATACAAGGCTGTATCAGCAGTCAGAAATCCAACACCACAGGGACAGCCCAGGCTGCTCCCCACAGCTGTCCCCAGAGCTGCAGGACAGTTTTAGCATCTCATAGAATCACCACAGAATGGTTTGGGTTGGAAAGGACCTCAAGCATCATCCAGTTCCACCCTCTGCCATGAGCAGGAACACCTTCCACTAGCCCAGGGTGCTCCAAGCCCCATCCAACCTGGCCTTGGAACTTCCAGGGATCCAGGGGCAGCCACAGCTTCTCTGGCTACCCTGTGCCAGGGCCTCACCGCCAACAAAGAGAGGAATTTCTTCCAAATATCCAGTACTCTGAATGTCACACAATGATTTCCTCAGCAAAACAAAAACAAAAACAAAAACAAAAAAAAAGAGCTTTAATGTTGCTGGGACCTGAATGAGTGCTCACAGCTGGCTCAGGGCCCTGCTCATGGCATTCACAAGGTCCTTGCAGACCTTGGCACCTGTGTCAGCGAGTGGCAGCAGCTTTCTTTGTGAGGAAGGGCCCAGAAAGGCCTCTGCAGTGCTTGTTTCTTCCCAGCTTTGCTCGCTCTGGGTAATTACTGGCGCTCCAAAGGATATTAAGTCAGGACGTGAGAGCGCTGCTCTCAAATACCAGCAGTGCAGTTCATTGTAATTAATTAAATGCTGACATGATCCCCCAACAAGCAAAACCTTCATTATGCTCAAATTAAGCCCCCTGACACGGATGCTTGACTCACTGTCAGTGCCTCCAAGTGCAATGGAATGCACAGAAATGCAGACATCACAGCACACGTGTGGAACACAGGGAAAGATCTTACAGCAGGGAATAAAGGTCACTGCTATTCCTAATTAAAGCAGTTTCTGGAGCAGGCAAGCAGTTTCTTAAATAGGTCTTGCCCTTATCATGTCTGAAGTTCTCTGTGTCAGGAGAATTTTTACAACTCTTTTATATTCAAGACCCACCACGTTTTGGGATGGAGTTCCAAGGTTTGGAGGGACTGCTCTGACTGTCTGCAGTGATTCGCAGACACCTGCTGCCCTAAGCACCTCATTCAATAATTTTTTCAACTCCCCCATAACTCAAAATACAAGTTTTCTCCCTGAAGAGACACTCAGCATTAACTCAAGACTGCAAATAATGGAGAATCCCTGCCTCCAATTATGTTTTTCCCAATTGTTTTATATCCTTGCTACTACAACTGGCTGCTTTCTTCCCAGAGTAAATTTATCTAGCTAGAACTTCAAGCCATTAAATTTTTCTACCGTTCTTGGCTAGATTAAAGATACATTTGCTGTCAGGATCAGCTTCTCCTGTATTTCACCATGAAGTGTGAGCAAATCACTTCAGTTTTTCCTGGGTAATGCAAATACATCAAAACCCTTTAATCTCATGGTCTAAGTCAAGTTTCCCAGACCTTTGTGTTGCTTTGTAGAGCTCCTCTGAGCATTTTCTGTCTCCTTGGCTCCTTTTCTGCTCTGTGGGCACAGAAAAGGGTCGTGATTTTTCCATATGAGTAACCTCCATTTTTCAGTCTTTCTTGGTCTGTTCTTTCTTTCTCCCGTTCTTGGCATTTTACGATCTGAGCGTGAGTTATTATTATAAATTCTCTGTGACATGTTGCTCCTAGGTGAATCACACCTGCCTTTTTGCCAACAGCCCTGACAGCCATTCTGTGAGGGAGGCGACTGTAAGAGCAAGTCATCAACTTGTTCCTGGAAGGAAAAAGCATTCCTCCAATGAATCATTTAACCAAAATATTCGCAACGTGCTACCGTTCAGGTTGAGCACAAATACTGATCTAGAACTGACATTATTGCTAATATATGCAGTACTGGGGTTGGTGCTGGGAACTCTCGTGTTCAGAAGTTATTTTCATGATTAATGCCCATGAGTTTAATGAGAGTTCAGTGTGTAACAACCTCTAAAATCTGTGCCACAACCTTTATGCTAGGGATCATCACACGCCTCAGCTTCACACAGTAGTACAGGATATTTAATTATGAACAGGTTGATAATATTGAAGAAGCAGGTCAGTGGTGTTTTCTGAGCCAGATGGCTTCGGTTGCCCGGGAATTTGCTCTTTTCAGTGTTTTGGATATCTGGAGGAAATTTGTAGGGGATCTGCATTGAAGGCAAGCTCAGTCCTGCCTCACAGCAAGAGTAGTCTCCTTACCCAGCCTTAAAGGCATCACACAAAGAGGGGACTGAACAGAGCTCTTCTGACCAAGACACCCTGGGGACCCCCCCAGCGTCCCCCAGGATCCCCCCAGATTTGAGACAGCACTGCTGGTGGAAGTGCACAAGCAGAGCCAGTCATACATGGCATGGGTTTTCTGTTCCCTTGAAATCAGAACACACCAAAGTGACCAAAGAGGGAGGTGGCAAATCAGGAACTAGTTGGTGATGATGGAAAAAAGAGAGGACAATAATTTCCTGGGATGATTCCTTTCTTGATAAGGACTGTCCACAAAAGCAGCACTTTCTCAAGGAGAGTTTGAAAGCCTGCCTAAGAGTCACTTGCCTGGAATGAGAAGTAAACATGCAAAATTTGAATATCCAGGAGCTAATTAGGAATCAAGGCCATATCAAGGCAGGGAGAGTACCCCATGGGCCATGTCTGATATTTCTGAGCAGTGAGTGAGGAGCATGGGAGCATGTGGGAGCATGTTTCCTTGTTTATCCAAGGAAAAGGTGAAAGAGAGGCAGACAGAAACTCATGGGCAGCATTCAAAGTGCCACGAGAATGGAATGCAAATCTTCATCCTTTCCCTTCAGGTTCAGAAATTAAAAAATAAATAGGGATAGGGCTGAGATGGAGCAGGAAGCAAGTCAGTGGAGAGAGAGCCTCATTATCATAATGAGACACTTTGAGACACTCTTCTCTCCTCAGCAGAGATCCCATCGCCCTGTGCAGGCATTTAAACCAGGCAACCGCAGCCTGGTTTTTGCATTCCCTCTCCTGAAATACCTCCTTAAAACTCCCTGTGGCTGTAAAGCTTGCACAAAACCCCTGTGATGGGATGGTTTGTCTGCTCCCACATTTCTTGGTCCTTCCCAGCATCGTCTCTGTGCTTGTCCCAGGCTCAGCTCTATGGAAAAGACAACAAGGCAGACAATTTTTGCCTCTTTTGTCAAAAATACATGGTTTAAGTGCATCACTGCTGAATAACCAGAGAAGAGCAACCTGCTCTAGTGGTGGCATCCCTGCCCACGGCAGGGGGTTGGAATGAGATGATCTTTAAGGTCCCTTCAAACCCAAACCATTCCACGATTCTGTGGTCGCATCAGACAGGCATGACCTTCCCTGTGGAGATGAGGGAAAGGACCAAGTCAGAGGGGTCCTCCACAGGCAATCAGTGCAGCATTTAACAGGAGAATTTATCCCTTCAAGTTAAGGGCTTCAGGAACTGTTGGGAGTGATGAGGATGTTGTTATCTCACCACTCCTGATATATTTTTGGAGCTCAGTTCCACTGACCCATTGTTTTCTGAGAGAGGGGGAAAAACGTCTCTTTTTGAAGTGCAATGTGTTTAGAGCTTCATATCAGCTGAAAAATGTCTTTCAGGGCTGGGGAGAGACAGAACAACTCTTTTCTATCTCCCCTGATAATTTCCAGGTTGGGGGCAAAAAAACGGAAATATGGTTTGGGGTTTTAAGTTTCCCTTCTTATCACAGGAAAAAAACGTCAAGAAAGAGAAAGTGAACGATGAGAAACCGTGGATTTTTCCATGCAAGCTAAAGCCAAAAGGGCTGTGCCTTGGAGCCGAGTGCAGAAACAGGGCAGGCGTTGGAGAATTTTCCCCTCCAAGCCTGAAAAGAAATAAGAAGCTGGCTGGCTGGTCTTGAATAACCCCTCCTGAGCCTGCGAAACCAGCCACAATTTTTCGTCAGAGCTGAAAATATCCACCTCCCCCATCCTTTTTTTCTTCCCCCCACCCTTTCCTCCGTGACGCCACGGTGCGGCTCTCTGGAGGATGCTGTCCAGCATCCATCAGAGCTGGCAGTGTTGGGAGGGGACACGGGCTGCAGTGCCAGGCTCCACGGCCAGTGACGTCCTGTCTGCCCAGTTCTGGTACAAACAGAAAAGCCCTCGGGGCTGGCACAGTGGAAATGTGCCGAGGAAGCTCCCACACTTCCTCCCGATACCGTGTTTTCCCAACGCCGACATCCCAACGTTCTCCCCAGCATTCCCAGCCATCAGCCAACATCGTGGCTCACTCTAGGGCCCTTCCAGACCAGTGGTGTCACCTGTGTTGGGGTGCTGGCAGCACTCACCCGCCCCAGTGAGTTCCGCTCACCCTGAGCTTCAAATTGAAGTCGGGATTTGCGCGTTTTGAGCTGGGTACAGATTTTTTTTCCCCTGAGCTGGGTTGGTCCCAATGAAAAATTGCCTTTTTCCTCTGTGCAGCGCAGATCTGGCCTCGCTGTACATAAAATGCCATGTGTTCCCAGCAGGATTCAGCCCTTCCAAGGCCTACCCTGCAGCCAAATCTGATCTACATATTTACGAGCTTGTAAACAGGACGGGGCGGGTGAGTTCACATTCTTAGAAAACCAAGTGCAGAGAAAAGAACTTCTGAGTTGGAAAAACAAAGAGTGGTCTTGGGCACAACCCAGCAAACATAGTGGTTTTTCCAAGACTTGGATGGCTTGCTTGAGAATCATTCCCCTCCATTCCTTTTCCACAGGATTTCCCAAGCTTACCTTTTCATTTGGGAAAAAAATGCACATTCCCAATGTTTCTGAGCAGAGTGGAGGAGGCAGCTTGATAGAAAAGAGACATTTTATCTTGGAGGTGAGTGGAAGCCAGACTTGTATTTGCAGAAGCAACCAAAGAACAACAGTTCCTTGCAAAGGGAAGTTTAAGGAAGGAGTTAAAAAGGAGTTGAACAGCGGAAGGCAACTGGAGGACTCACCACAAAGTACCACTGTCCATAAATGCAAGGAGCAGTCTGGAACAGTAATTCCAAAACTGTGCTCTCCAGATCCTGACAGTCCATGAAGGCCTGGTAAATGGTTCATGGAAAACTGCAGTATAAGGGAGCCAGCCAGCAAAAAATTTGAGGATTAACAATTTGTCATAAGAATCATGGAATGGGCTGGGTTGGAAAGGACCTGAAAAATCTCATTCTAGTTCTGGCCATGGGCAGGGACAACTTCCCCTATCCCAGGTTGCTCCAAGCCCCGTCCAACCTGGCCTTGAACACTTCCAGGGAAGGAGCAGCCCACAGCTTCTCTGAGCAAGTGGTTCCAGAGCCTGCCCACCTTCTGAGCAAAGAATTTCTTCCTGGTAACTCATCTAAATCCCTCTTCTTTCAGTTCAAGAACATTTCCCTCATCTTATCACTGCCCCTGTAAAATCGATGCCCATTGTTGGATTTTTGCCCATGAGACATTCTACCTGTGGCTTATTCCTGCCACATCCTGGCTGTGCTTCCCCACGGTGTGCTCAGGGAAGAGATTCCCAGGCTCGGGCACAGCACAAACTCGGGATGCTCCAGTTTGGAGAACGGAGAGCCCTGGGAATGCTCCTCTCTGAGCAAGCTCTGCACTGCCCTGGAGGGAGCTTAGCAACCCCACAAGGCCATTGTGCTCGTTCAGATCCCGAGCCAGATGGAAATTTTCTTTTTAAAGGCTGCCCCGAGCGTGTTTCCTCTGGTGAACCATCCCAGCACGGATCTCAGCCATGCTCAATCCAACATCAGCACACGGATTCCAGTCTCCTTCCTGCTCAGACAGCAGGACAAGAGCTCTTGACATGCAGCTCGGTTTCCCTGACTTTTTCCTTCTCTCAGGAGACTCTTTTTTTTTTTTTTTTTTCCTTCATTTGCATCTGGTAAATAAGAACCTTCCTGATATCTCCCTTTGGATTTGCCAGACTGGTCAATTTTGTCTTTTCTTTTTTTTTTTCACTAATTTTATTTATGTCCTTTTGCTGAGTCTTGTGATTCTAATATTTGTTTTAAGCTCCCCTCTGGGGCTGGAGTCAGGCTATTATTTGTGAATCAAGGCTCAGGGAGTTGGACACACATATATCTTTCCCAAGCATAAGGAACACTGCAAAAAATATTACCTTTAAGGGAGTCTGTACTAAAAGTCAGATGTCAAACACCTACATCTTTGTCTCCTTTTTAACTTTGTGATTAATTTCAAAGTCCATCTTCCTGTTGACCACGCTTTATTCAACACTATCTGTGTCCTGAATCTGCTGCCCAGGCCTCCTTCTTGGAGGATGAAACAAGCAGCTAAAAAGGCTATTTCAGGGCAGCGTTGAAGTGAGTTAACAGGCAGCATTATTTGAGGGTCTGGGTTGGAATTAGATGGTCTTCAAGGTCCCTTCCAACCCAAACCATTCTGTGATTCTGCCATGAAAGCATTGCCTTAACCATTTTAAATATTTATTAAAGAGTTTGATTTGCAGTATCCAAGCCCAGCTCTGGTTTCAGAATTTCTCTCTCTTCCCTCTGCCTAGTCCTCCCTGGGTAGAGTCCACAGAGCTCCTGTTAAAAATCAAGAAGCAGTAAAAACTCATGGAATCACAGAATATTGGGTTAGAAGGGACCTGACTGACCATCTGGTCCAAATTTTCTTGGCAAAAGCACAATCTGCACAAGATGGTCCAGCATCATGTCCAGCTGAATCTTAAAGGTGGAATCCATCACTTCCCTGGGTAAATTATTCTGATGGCTGTCATGGTGAAAAATTGTATGCAATAGGAATATCCCCAGGAATAACTTGCACCCATGACCCCTCATTTTTCCCAGATGACTCCTTGTAAAAAGAGAGCCACAATTTCTTGGTAGCTACACAGTGATAAAGCCTCCCCCTCAGCCTTCTTTTCTCAAGAACTTAGCAAGCTCAGTTCTCTCAGCTTTTCCTCTCATGGCAGCTCCCCAGTGCTTGGATCATCTTCCTGGCCACTCTCTGGACCCTCTCCTGCCTGCCCACATCTCTTTTGCCTGGTGGGGACCAAAACTGAACACACTGAGTAGAGTGGCACAATTCCTTCTTCATCTCTGCTGGTGATGCTCATGTTGATGCAGGTCTTCCTGCAGGGTGGCCCCCGCTCCTGAAGTGTCCATTTCCTCATTCTCTTTGGTATTGATGCCTCAGGTTTTGGCTTTTCTATTTTTCAGATTCTGTGCTGCTTTAGTGTGCACTTCTGAGCTCCTTATTAAGGGATGATGAGCTCTCTTCACAGAGCAGGGAGACAAAACAATTCCTTCTCCAGCTGGGGACCAAGGACAAATGATCCAAATCTCAGCCCAAGAGCACAAACAACGTGGGCTGGAGAGAGAAAAACAAGAAGGATGGGACTGCATGGGCTAAAGATGGAATGGGACAATGAACTCCAATATGCAAATGGAGCAGAACTTATAAAAGTGAGAGCCCCCGTGAGCGCTCGTGCATTTTGTGGCCATTTTGGTTCATCTTGGGTGCAGCCCTGGCTGGGCTCTTGTGCTGCCCAAGGTGGATCCATTGAGGCCTTTTAATAAATCCCTGCTTTATTCTTTAGCTCCATCTAGCCTCCGTTCTAGGTCAGCCTTCACAAGGCATCAGTATCATCAGGAAAATTCATCAGGATATACCTGATCCCATCATCCAGCTCACTTATGGAGATGTTGAACAGCGTTGGGAGCGATATCAATCCCACTGTTGACAGGTTGCCTGTTTGGGAAGAAGCTTTTTACCACCTCTCCCTGGGTGTGCCCTGTCAGCCAGTTCCCCACCCACTGCACAGACCGCTTTTCCAGACCAAAGTTCATCAATTTCTGTGGAAAACCACACGGAAAACCTTGGAGAAATCCAGTCAGACAAGATGCACTACTCAGAGCTTCTTCTGGTGGTATTCACTCTGTGCTGCACGTACAGTTTCTCTGTACAGACCTTGGTATCAACCCCTCTGCAGTACCAGACCACAATTCCTAAGTTATTTCTTTGTTTAAAACGTGACTTTCTTCTTTAGGGATCCCTCATGAAAGATGGAATGTGGCGCATTCCTTGCAGGGCAAGAAGGGTTTGTGCATGGGACGTCCAGGTCTTTGGAAGGAGGATGCAATGGATGAAATGACATTCTGGGGATTTGCTAGGGATGATTTCAGCTGTGAGTCCCCAGGTGAAGGGTCAGTGCCCTCCCAAGAAAGATGGTAAATAAGAGGATTTGGATTATTTAGCCTGGAGGAGAGAAGGCTTTGGAGTGATCTAACTGTGGCCTTCCAGCACCTGAAGGGAGCACACGAGAAAGATGGAGAGGCTATTTACAAAATCACGGAGTGACAGGAAAAGAGAGATGGATTCACATTGAAAGAGAGTAGGTTTAAATTGGGTATTAAAATAAATCCTTCCCTGTGAGAGTGGGCAGGCCCTGGCACAGGGTGCCCAGAGAAGCTGTGGCTGCCCCTGCATCCCTGGAAGTGTCCAAGGCCAGGCTGGACAGGGCTTGGAGCAATCTGGGACAGTGAAAGGTGTCCCTTCCTGTGGCAGGGGGTGGAACTTAAATGATCTTTCAGGTCTCTTCCAACCCAAACCATTCCCTGATTGTATGATTGAACCTTCTTTGTACCCCCTTGTTGGTTTTTGGTTTCTTTTTTTAACTTTTGTTGAGGTTGGGATTGAAGGTACTTGAGATGATAGTTTGTGTTTAGACTTAGGTGTTCATTATTTCTTATCTGTGTTATAGTTTCACAGCAATGAGTTCTGTAGTCTTTTATTAACAAGGTACAAAATGGTTGACTATTTTTTGTTATAAGGTCTTTTAAGGTTAAACTATTTAATTAAGAAATGACACAAATTATTTTTACTTCTAACTTAACTAATTACTTGAAGTCTGCAATGCAGACTAATTACAAAATTTTACTTATAAAGAAGAAGGAAGAAGAAGGTAAAGATGAATAACTGGTTTCTGCTCTAAAACTTCTATTTTGTTTCATATATATTACTATATTTTAAAACTCTATGTCCCCCTCACCTGTCTCTAATCATATCAAAAAAGCACATTCCCAATAATATCCAGCAAAATACAGGTTTAGCTACAGCTTGCTCAGGAATCAAACTAACTGAGAGCAGCTATGCTGTCAAAAAAAAAAAAAAAAAAAAGGAGAGAGAGAGAAAAAAAAAAGCCAGTTTATGATCTCAAGCCAGAGCAGAGGAGAGCAGAGTAAATACTTCACAGGATCTTGCCCAAAGCCTGTCTTGTGCCCCATGCAGTGCCCCCGTGGTCCTACAGCATAATTCCTCTCTTGTGAAGTTCAGGTTCTCTGGTGGCAGCCCACCAGCCTGGATGTGCAGTGTGGAGCAGAAGCTTTGCATGCCATGCCCTGTGATGTGGCACCAGGGCATCTGGACGTGGTTAAGGGAGCAGAGTCTGCTGGGGCAATGCTGGGGCAATGCTGCAAAGCCAATTCCTTGTGTTCTTTTGAGGATGGGCCCTGGAGTAAATTGTTCCCTGGACCAAATTCATCTGGAGGGGTCTGGCTGGACCACGCTAAGCAAATTAGCACTATTCACAATTCTTGAAATTGCTTGTGAAGTTTCTGTCAGGGAACAGTGTAGATGAACCTGTGTGGCGTTTCACTTCACCTTCCGCTGGTGAAATTCTTCCTGTGATCAAAGTCCTGTCCCACACATGGGAGAAACTGGTGTGTGGGAAGCTTTGGCAGCTTCTCAGAGAGCATCAGACCACCAGATGATCATGACATCGAGGGTGAAATCCATCAGGAGTAACCTTGGATGCCTGTGATGTGGTTGCCCATGAGCCAGGAGTCTGAGTCCAGTCATCTGAAACCTGCTGTGATCCATCTGCCCGGTGACTTACACTCAGGATGAGATGGATCACTCCACTCCCACCACAAAATCTGCCCTCTAAGCCAGTGACTGTAAGAGGAGCCCCAGGACCTGCTCAGGTGCCTGAACTCAGTCAGGTGATTCACACAAAAGCCACAGTTTTCAGGAAATTTGATGCCTCATAAACATCCTCACATCAATTATTCCCATCAGTGGTCCAAATTCCCAGGATTACTCTGAGAAGATCTCCAATATTTGAGGGGAATAAAGGGGAATTTGGGTCAAAGTCCTACTGATGTGCAGCACCTTAGAGAAAAGTTTTGGAGACATCACTAGGACCATACTCCTAAATGCTGGGGGACAGGTATGGGAGCCATGAATTTGACAGTGAATGACCAGAACAAGGCTCTGATTCATTATCCTCCTCTTGCTGACACACAAACCACACTCAGACCTCAAGTTTGAGATCCTGCTCGAGAGTGTTGATGTTTTTCAGAGCCCTTGACTGGTTTCTCCTCCCTTTGCAATCCGCCAGACAAATGTTTCCCTGATCTCCATCACACCTAAAGCTTCCCTCCCTCCCCACCAGGACACACACCAGGTCTGGCATGGCCAAGGGCTCTCCAGGAGCATCTCTCCAACCATGACCTGGGACAAAACACTGCCTAGAAGGTCAGCAGTGGTCAGGGGAGTGGTGGCTTCTCCCTGCTTCTCTTTGGGCCAGACCAGGATGCAGAAGTTGGACGTGCAGGCAGCAGAGAGACACACAGGCAGCTCACTGGGGCTTTCATTGGGAAGCTGCTGCTTATCTGTGAGATTGTTTATGGGGTTGGCTGGAGGGCTGACAGGCCTGAGGAATTCCACCCGATATCCCAATGCCATCGTCCTCCAGGGAAAAATGCTTGAGTGGCTGTGAACATGCTGTCCTCCTCCCCAGGCCAAGCAGCTCTTGGATCCATCCTAGCAGGGCAGTGAACTCCCTGAACACTCCAAGACACACCAAGGAGGTGTTAACCCTCTAGGGACCCTGATATGCCTACAAATACCCAGTGGAGGTGGCTAATAGAGAACGGAGGAGAAGGTCAGGGAAGAGCAGTCAGAATCTGAGTCCCACACACTGGGAGAAGTCCTTGCTGAAATCCAGCCCATTCTCCCACAGCTTGGCAGCTGCATCAGGGAGGTTGTCCATCATGGGGGCCTAGGAAGGAGCTGGCAAGGAGAGATGCTAGCTGGGTATTGAGCAGAAAGGGGCAGCTTATGATTATTTTGGAGCAGATTTGATTAATTTGCTTTGTGAGAGTCAGAAAGAAAAGAAGGAAGAGAGTGAGGGTCAATGTTGGTTGGATACAAGGAAAAGGTTTTTGAGTATGAGGGTGGGGAGGCCCTGGCACAGGGTGCCCAGAGAAGCTGTGGCTGCCCTGGATCCCTGGAAGTGCCCCAAGGCCAGGTTGGACAGGGCTTGGAGCCACCCGGGACAGTGGAAGGTGTGGAATGAAATGGGCTTTATGATCCCTCCCAACCCAAAGCATTCCATGATTCTCTGACTTCCCTTTGGCCAGGAGGACCCACAGTGAGCAGCTGTGGTACCTCCTATGCCAGGGCTTTTTCTCTACCAGCTGCAATTCTTTTGACTTTCTGCTCTGATGCCTCCCAAGGCAGTCCTCAGTCCCCTCCTGAACATTTGAGGCCACATCCAGGAGAAGCTCAGGAGAAGCACACCTGTCCCCACCACAGTTCTAATCCTACATATGGATTTCTGGAGCTTCCTAGCTCAGAAACAGAGTGCTTCACACATTGGTAATTATTTTTTTTTTAAATTTTCCATTATTTTGGCCAATCAATTTTTACCTCCTGCTTGCAGGGACATCCACAGCTGAGCAACCTGCTGTGAGATGAACCATGCTCTTCTTAGCTCTTCGCCTGCCACCTCCAGTGGAAGGTTTCACCTTCCCTCTCCTGTGATGACACCTGTAAGGTCCAGCTCTCCAAAAGCTATTTTTTTGCAAGCCTATTCCTGATATAAAGCCCACACCAAGCAACAGCAACACCTTTTTCAGTGTTGAACAGTCCTGCTGGTCCTTGCATTTCCAGTTTGGGGCAGCACTGGGACACGACTTTGTTCCTCTCACCTGCTCCCATGTCTGCAGCATTCCTGCTCCACGGACTATTCAGGACAGGCTGCAAAGTAGGGACCTTTTACAACAAAGATGCCCTTGCCAACTCAGCCTGCTCATGAATTCTGGCTGTACACTGGGAGCCAGGGCCAGCATTTAGATTGGACTGGCTCCATTTGCATTGGTGCATTCGTCTTTTTTTTTTTTTTTTTCCCCTTGTTTTGCTTTATTTTTTGGACTGCTGAACACTGGGACCAGCAACTCTCAGAACAATCCAAGTGATATCACCTTCCAGTGAGTCATGGGGAGGGCAGGGTGGAGAAGGGCAGGCGAGGAGAGATCATGAGATTGTGTTAGCTCAAGCAACCTTAAAAAAATGGGATATGTGTTTGGATACATGGAGGGCAGATTGCATCCACTGCCACCCACCGCAGAGCATCACAGCTTTGGGAAGTATGCCCATGGCTCCAGAGATTTTTACCTGCTTGGTTTTCCCCAAATATGAGCATGGTGACATTAACAAGTAATAATAATTAAAAAAAAAAAAAAAAAGATACGAGCACATACTTTATTGGCTCGACTTTTGCATCATCAAAAAACTGAAGTTCAGTCTTCAGATCATGTTTAGTCTGTAACTTGAGTCACTTTGCAAGGTGCAAGGAGGCTTTTCCTGAGCTTACCTGCAGCCTTCTTAATTTCTTAATTTCTGAATTATATAATATATTATAATTATATGATGAATATAATATATATATCATATTGTATATATAATATATTATAATTATATTATGAATTATATTATATGTTAATTATATATTATATATATAATTAATCCTGAAGATAATTATTTAGGGTTACAACAGGACATACAGCCCTTGCCCTGACCCAGCTCTGTCAGATTCAGATCTTGCAAGATGCGGGATGATCTTTTTATAAAACAATGGAAGGAATAAAGTCCCCAAGTGGACTGTTAAGACCCCAGCATTATTATAATTATAAATTCTGATGGATGTCCCTAAGGTGGGTGTCACCATCTCCTCCTCCCTCACCCCATGAGGTGTTGAGCTGGATGCCCAGGAGAGGTGTTCTGATTTTGAGTGCTCAGCAAAAGCTCCTCTTTAAACAAGACCAGGTTTCCTGATGGATTGTGACACAGATCCTACAGAAATAATGTTTCCTATTCTTTGATGTTGCCCTGTACTGGCCTTGGTGCTCTTGGGGCCAGATCACCAAAAATTGCTCTTACACCAAGGTAACAGACTGAGGTGCTGGTCCTTCACTCTGCGTTGCTATTCCTGATCTTCTACTCACATTTCTGGACCTTGGACACATCCTTCTTGCTTCCTGAGCTCTTCAAGTGTCCATCACTCAGTACTGACTTTCACTTATTTCTATAGAAAATGTCACAAAGCCCAGCCCAAAAACCTTCAAAGTGTTGTCGCATATTCGAGTATATAAAAGCAACATCTGATTTCTTTGATTTTTTACACATTCCCTAAAAAAAAAATCCTCAAATCCTCATATGTACAGCTTTCCAGTGCCCATCAGAAGATTCTGATGCTCCAGCATGTGCAGAGGAGCTGTTCTGGGGATTCCCTGCCCACTTCTGTTCATCCCGGGGAGAGGGAATGAGGAAACTGTGGATGCACTCAGGACACGTCCTTTCCAAGGGGGGCACGCTTATTTGCATGGTAATGAGGATGCTAATGGGCCTCTTGTCTTCATATGCACACAAGGTTCTCGCTGGGCAAAAACCAGCCAGAGTTGAAATTCAGAGAATTCATAGCTTCTTTTCCTTTTCAATTTGTGTTTTCTATCTGGATGCAAAAGACAAAGCACGTAGTACAGAAACTGCATTGTGCCCTGGACTGCTAAACACCAGATAGAAGTTATTATTTTAGCAACCATCAGGCTGTTTAGGCAAGCACCAATCTCTTAAGCAGCCTGGCTCAAACAGTAATTACCAATTGAATTTAAAAAGAGACCCTTCTTTTATTTGCTTTGTTACCATAGTTTTTTGTTTTCTTTTCCTCTCTCTTGAAGCTAAAAAAAAAGGCTCCACAGAGCTGCAGCTCCTCTGAGAACCCAGAGCACGCTGCAAACAGGGTTCACAGCAACACTGTGAAGAGTTCGTGATAATTAACCCTTTCTCTGAGGGGAAACTGAGGCAGGGAACCTCTCCCTGACAAGGGATTAAGCAGGATTGCATGTTCAGTGAAGTCCTTTGTCTTCCTGGGTCCCATTTCCTGACACATCCGTGGTTCCTGTAGGTCCAGGGGGGTGAGCTGGGGGCACTGTGAAGAAGGGGGATGCTCAAAGCCATGGTGGGATGAAGACTGGAGATGTTGTATGGAAGGCAAAGGCGGATGGCCCCAGCGCCACTGGGGTGGTTCAAAGCTCCTGGCTGTCACTCAGCGAGGTGTTTCTGATGGGGTTAAAATCAAAACTGCTGATTCCAGCAGCCCAGAGCCAACCTGGAAATCTCAGCACTGTTCCCAGGAGGATAAACTCCTTTGATCGAAAACAACCAAGGTGGGGTCATGGCCTCGACAGAAGTGAGCCCTGTGTTAAGGGAGCTGACAGGAAAGATGGAGAGAGATTATTTATGGAGTGACAGGATGAGGGGGAATGGCTTCAGACTGACAGAGGGAAGGGATTGATGGGAGACTGGGAAGGAATTGTTCCCTGGGAGGTGAGGAGCCCTGGCACAGGGTGCCCAGAGAAGCTGTGGCTGCCCCTGGATCCCTGGAAGTGCCCAAGGCCAGGTTGGACGGGGTTTGGAGTGACCTGGGACAGTGGGAGGTGTCCCTGCCCATGGCAGGGGGTTTGGGACAAGATGATCTTTCAGATCCCTTCCAACCCAAACCATTCCATGATCATTGCTCCATTCAAAGCCACTGGCTGCACCACCAGCAGCTGCTCATTCAGCTGCAAACACCTTCATTTCCAGGAAGGCTCTGAGTCTTCCCAGCACAGAGATGTCAGTCCTGCTCACTGTCCTTATCCCATGCCCCCTCCAGCACCCACTGACAGCCAGCCTGAGCTCCTGCCTGCCTTGGGTGGGCCTTCAGCGGATATTTAATCTGCTTTGCCTGCCCAACCACCATAAAATGCTGGGATCTGTCTGTCTTCTCCCACATACCCGTGACGGAGCTGCCCACGTACCTAATGTTGAGTCTGGCTGGAATTTCTCCACTTTTTAGGGATGGGTGTACAAAAGCTTTGCTGGAACCAGTTCTCTGAGTTTCCTGGAGGATGATTTTCCTCCAGCAAACAGCCCAGGGAGCTTTTATGTAGTGCCAGTCATTAATTTCTGGCTCCTGGCACCTGTTTTACTGTTTTGACACCAGGCTTAGGAGAGCAGGGGAAAATAATAATGATATCTGGAGTTAATGTTATTTACTAAAATACAAATTAACGCTCAGTCACATGGTGGCATGATTTGTCATTTGGAGCTAAAATTAAAAGAAATTAAGGCTGAGTCAGAAAGTTATTTCGGATCCAAGTGGGGAATGCTGTTCTGAGGCCATGTGGGAGCAACACTGACATCTTCTGGCTCAGTAAAAATGTTATCTCCAGCTTTTTCACTGAGAAAAACACCGGGAAACTCTGCAAAAACCTAAGGAGGGACGGGGTGGACAAAAGTGTTTTAAAGTATCAAGGACAAGCTTTGGGGCAGTGGATGTTACCTGAGCCCACTTTAACAGCCCCCCTTAGCATCACCACAGAATCTGAACAGAGGATGTGTGGCACTGAGGACCCAAAATACATGAGAGGAGGAGGTGAAGGGGTGTTGCTCTTCTCTCAGTGCAGGTGACAGTGCTGTGGCCATAATTTTATGCTAAAATCTATAAGTCTGGAGGCCATAAATTACCTGAAAGTCACATTCCACTAAGCCAGGTTTCTCCAAATCCCATCCAACCTGGCCTTGGACAGTTCCAAGGGTGAGGAGACACAATTTCTCTGAGAAACATGTTCCAGGCTCTCACCACCACCCACACCATCAGCCTTTTTGACACATCTCACCTCTTCCAGACTGGATTGACCGCCACCCTTATCACCTTACCCTGCCACATCCTTCCGCTTCCTCTAACCATATTCCTTTCAATCTCTCCCAAGGTTCTTTCTTCCCCTCCCTGAAGCCCTCGGAAATCGTCTTCAAGATCATCTTCTGGCTGGGATACTTCAACAGCTGCGTGAACCCCATCATCTACCCGTGCTCCAGCAAGGAGTTCAAGCGCGCGTTCATCCGGCTGCTCAAGTGCCAGTGCCACCGGCGGCGACGGCCCATCTGGAGGGTCTACGACCACCACTGGAGAGGGGCCTCCATCAACAGCTCGGTGCAGGACTCAGAGACAGACCTAAGGCCCAGGATTAACACCCTGAACAGCTCCTTCATATTTAACTCCTCCTTCCAGGAGAGAGCCAGTAAGAGGCGAACGCTCAGCTTCAAGGGCTGGAAAATGCTCACCCCTTTCCAGAAACCAGCATCCACCCAGCTGAAGGAGAAGATGAACAGCCTTTCTAACAAAATCCGGGGTGGCTCCAGCAAAGGGGGGGCCACAGCCACCTACAAGACAGAGGTGGAGTCTGTCTCCATCGGGATCCCTCATGATTTCACGGAAACCATCGACTACCAAACCCATGACTTAACAGACTGCTGTGGGCTGAGAGAAACAGATATTTGAAGCCTCTGGGGCAGCTGTCGATGGTTTCTTTAGAGGTATCCAGAAGAAACATGGAGGGATACCACCTGTGGGTCTGTCAGGCAGGCTGGAAGCAGAGATCAGGTATTAAATGCAGTTGCCCAAAGGTTGTCCAAGCATCCCCCACGCAGAGCTCAGCCCCTTCTGTGGGATTATGGGTTCCTCAAATTAGAGCCAATGGCATATCCCATTCTAACAAGCCACAGCAGGAGGAGAAGGTGTGGATATGACCTTAGGGCAAGAGCTGTCTCCTCTGGTGGATGGTTGTCTTTGGCTTTGGAAGAAGCCGTGCGATTAAGGGAAACCAGGATGTCTCCTTTGCCTTAAAAACACCACAGTGAAATCTAGTGGAAAGATTGAATCCCAAAAGTTGCCAACCCTGCCTTAGTACATGTGGTCACGTCTCCATCCAGAGGCAGCACCCAGGAGGGACACTGCCAAGCAGTAGCTGGCAGCTGATCCTTTATGTGGGTGGGTTGGGAGCTTGGAGGTCCTGAACAGGACATCCAGACGAGGCCTTGGCTTTGGAGGGAGAGCAGACTGGGGAATTCCCAAGCAAGGTGGAGGGATCCCAGCTCTCAGTCATCATCTCTGCAGTGGCCACAGCTTTGGCCCTTCCACATCACCTGGTTTTAGGCCAGAGGAGTATTCCAGGTGTGTGCACTGTTGCCAGGGGGCGTGCAGGTCTCTCTCCTCTAATTCCATCCTGTGAAGCATTTTGCATTTCACTTTCCAGTGAAACACTTGCAACCCACCTTGCTTTAGTGAGCATCCACCTGTGGCACACAGAGAAACCAGCTCCTTTTGGCATCAGTCATCCCCAGACCTTCCTGTCCCCTTCTTTGCTCTCGTTGTTTTTCTCAAAAAAACGCAGGATAAAAATGCATCCCAGGGGCTTCACTCAGGAAAACAGGAAATGGCCTCAAGTTGTGCCAGGGAAGATTTAGGCTGGATATTAGGAAGAATTTCTTCATTCAAAGGGTGGTCAGGCACTGGACCAGACTTACCAGGGCAGCAGTGGAGTCACCATCCCTGGAAGTGTTCAAAAGACATGCAAATGTGGCCCTGGAGGAGATGGTTTAATGGTGAAGGAGTGGTGCTGGGTTGATGGTTGGATTCCATGATCCAAGAGGACTTTTCCAACCGTAATGATTCTGTGATTCTGTCATGTGGGTCCTCAGCCAGCCTGTGCTGTGGCTCAGGAAGGGTTGGCTGGCTGAGTTGGGAAGTTTGCATTCCTACTGCCCATAGAGTCCAAGCTGAAGTTGAGCTGAGGTGCAGTTGGAGCTCCCTAAAGTAGAGGGATCTTCTCCCCAGTCAGGGTCACACTCACGATCCTTCTCCCAAGGGACTTCCCACATGCTTGATGCATCAAACCTTTGGTGGCTGCCAACAATTGCCTTGGTTGTGTCAAAAGTAATGACAATTAACGTGGGTTTTTCCCCTGCTCACAGTCCCAGGGTGTGAGCACCCCTCGGGAGGGCACCACGGCCTCCTCCAGGAAACTCAAGGAGCTGAAGCCATGGCAAGCCCACCATGACCAGGCAGCTCAGGAAATGGTCACCCAAACTCTACTTGGCCGTATATTGCAGGCGCTGGTTTCAAAATTCAGAGTGGTTTAATCCAGTTTCAGATAATGAGCCCCAAGGAGCACCCATCAGGTTAAGCCATGAGCAGGAGACACGTAGGTGATGGAGGCAGAGGACGGATCTGAGGTGAGGTGCCTCAAGCCAGGGAACTAAAGAACAGGAATGGGAAGTCCTGAGGGGTGGAAGCATGGCACTGAACGTGTCCTGGCTGGAAACACTCCACATCAGCACTGCCCCTCGATCCCATGAGGAGCCGTTCATGGAAGTGCCTGCAGCACATCCGGCTCGTCCCACTAAGGGTGGCTGCCAAAGGAAGATTAAAGGCTGCCAGGCACAGCAAGGAGAATGTCACCTTTCTTTCTGATGTTCTGATTTGCTTTGAAGGAAAACAGAACGGGAGGGAAGTTGAAATTTTTAATTTTTTTTTTACTATTTTGCACAGCGCATATTGAGACAAGATATCTGGAGCTGGCCCTGTCTCAACACCCTTTACTTGATGCAGGACAAACTGGACCAATTATTACACAAATACCAGCAGATTTTGTCCAGATATTTTCCTCCCAGCAGCAAATCCCAGCACTTACACTGAACTCAGACTCACAACCGCCTGCATGTTCTCCAGCTCTGCAAAACCAGCCTGAGGTTGCCAGCTCTGCCCTACCAAAGCAGGGGACTTCCCAACACCCCATGGAAACTTCTGTGGGGAAATACTTTTTTTTTCCCCTTTTTTATTTGGCTTTGAAGGGAAGTGAGACCTTACAGTGATGATGGGGTGGAACAAGAAGTCACTTTTTAGTGTGAGGACCACTGGTTTCCTGGGTGTTTTTGGGATCCTGATGGGAGGCACTGGGGATGTGGCAGAGAAGGGACCAGGGAGAGGACGTCCATGACCAGACAGACAGACATACACACTTCACTGTGTTTGTATAAATGTGTCATTCCCAAAATACCAGGCATTCTCCTACAAGTGGGCAAACATCCCTCTATAAATGAACATTTAGCAAATGCTGGCAAGCAGTGCATTCCCATAAATGAGCTGCTATTACTCTTCTCCCTGATCTTTTCAATATACTTTTTCTTTTTTCCAATATTGAAATATTTATATTTACAGCCTCCAGCCCCTTGAAAGCTTTTTGAGAAGGGAAAAAAAAAAAAAAAGATCAGTCTGGAGGTTTGCTGCCTTTCCATCCCAAGTCTTTACAGACCTACAAGGGAGAAAAATAAATCCTGTTTAAGTACACACATCACATACAGACACACACATAAATGCCCAAATTCTGGCTCAGTTACTCACTGTATTTGATCTGACCCCAAGAGATGCCCTGGAAGGTGCTGTAGGAAAGCCTTGAGCTCTGCTGTGCTGCATTCAGGCAAAATACTTGTTTTTCACCCCCCTTTCACTTGGCATCTTGCACCAGAAGCAGTGCCAGGACTGGACTCTGAGGCTGCTCATGCAGAGCTTCATTTAGAGGAGACAGGGCTGTCTTTGCTGGCAGGGAGGAAGGAAAATCTTGTATGAAATATGACCTGAGTGTCTGGAATTGAGCATTTCTCCTTGAATCCCTTAATTTCTCCCAAGCTCTCCCAAGTTTGGAAAAACAGGCTCAGACTTTCAGGAGGTAAATTCAGTCCAATCCCACAGATTTCCCTGGATCCACAAGGGTGTGACCAGCTGAGGGAATGGCCCTGTTCCGGCAGATTTTCCAGGCAGGCCATTCCCCAAAGCACCTGCACCTCAGTTATCCATCAGATCCCACCTCATTGCACTGGCTCCGTGTCACAGTTGCATTCTCAGACCTTGCTGCTTCAAGGAACCAAGGGTTGGGGGTGGAAAACGAGTTTTTGTGTCGCTGGACTCTCCCAAGTCCACGAGGGAAGGAAGGTCCCTGTCAGCCTGAGCTGGGCTGCAGCTGGGTTGCATTACTATTGTTTACAGTGTGTATATAAGTGTACATTTTCTTTAGCAGAACGTTGGAATTTTTTATGCATAGATTTTTATTTTTCATCCCCAGATGTATTTATTAGCCGGAGTATTTCTGTTTTGTGTTTCAGGTTCTGCCAGATTGATGTAAGCTCTATGAAACAGAATGCACATATTTTTGTTTGTTTGTACCAAATACATGCACAAACCTGTCTAAAAGCGTTGCTGTAAATTGTTGCTGTGTCTGATTTTTAAAACAAGGGTTATAGGGGATGAAGGAGGGAGGAAGAAAAATGTGAAAATTATCCACTCTTGCTTATTTCTCCAAGACATTTTTTTTGCAATTTCACAAGGATAATATTTCCCACTTGGAAGAATTACTGATAAAAGCAAGTCAGGAGAGGACACTCTCAGTTTCTTGACACACAGAAAGGAAGGGATTGCACCAGCCACATCTAGAGAGCAGGTTTAGATTAGATATTAGGAAAAAAATCTTTCCAGGCCTTCTGGTGAGGTGCCCAGAGAAGCTGTGGATCCCTGGAAGTGTCCAAGGCCAGGTTGGACAGGCTTGGAGCACCCTGGGACAGTGAAGGTGTCCCTGCCCATGGGAAGGGGTGGAATGAGATGAGCTTTAAGGTCCCTTCCCACCCAAACCATTCTGGGATTCTTATTTATATGATGCATATCTGAGAGTGGAAAGGGAAAGGCAAAAGGGAAAATCAAAAGGAGATCTAGCATGGAAAACACTGGATCAATATTTGATAGCAGTCAGAGGTGAAAATTATTTTGGGGAATTTGGGGGAAGAAGTGGAGAATGGAAGAGATTGAAAATTACCTTGAAAATACCTTTGCACCTCTGAATATGTGAAATTTGACTCCTGTTTGCTTTTGTGATTATTCAGTTCAAAAAGTGTAGAATGGACTTAGAATGGACCAAAGTTACAGGGTAGTTCCCATCCAAGGAACATTTAAATCAAATGGCACTCTGATGACTGAGAATTCAGGTCTGTAAAACCAGGAGTGCTGGGGAGAAGACAAGCAGTGAATGAGTGTTCACTGCCTCTCGTGGTACAAGAACTGGCATCAAACCCAATTATCAAAATGAACCGAGCGAGGTATAATTCTTCACATGGCTCATTTTTGAAGGGTGGAACTCATCACCACGAGATATTCCATCTGTCTGTAGGGGTTAGAACAGCAATTAGGTGCCTTGGTGACAGATAAACCCATCAAGGGCAGTTGGAAACGTTTATATAATCTCTGAGCTGAGAAATCCCCGAGGCAGCAATTGCTGTCAGCTGGGAGGATATTTCAAGGGATATTTCACAGCTGGCTTTTCTTTCCCTCTGTTCCTCCTGAGTTTCCTGTGGACAGAGAGGGGACTCAGAATGACCCAGGCTCTGGGAAGGCCCAGCCCTGTCTGTGTCCCTTCCCTCTGCACACTGGCAGCCCATCCATGCCAAAATTCCACCCTGCATTTCCCTGCCCACAGGCAAAAACAAGGGGAAAAAATGGAAAACCTAAGTTTAGTCCCAAATGTACATCGCGTCATCAAGGTCAAAAGATTTTGCCACCCCTGTGTGCCAGTTCCTGCTGGGAAATTTCTTTTGCCACTCAGAAATTGAAAACCATCCCCTCAATAAACAGACTTTTACAATCTTTTTGCAGGACAGGGATTGTAGCTGGGACTGGGAGTTGCCCCAGAGGTTTCCCAAGAAACTTCAGCCATCCTGGACGAAGATTTCCATTTTTTTCTTCCATTTTCAGACCTCTAAGGGTCCCTCCCTGGAGACTCACAACACACAGAGTGACACTAAGGTCACTGACAAGTAGGTCTGGGGGTTTTTTTGGTACCTTCTGTGGGATTCAGCTCATGGATTTAAACCTCTCCATTCAATGAGGTGTCTGTGAATGAGACATGTTTAGATTTCATTAGAGAAAAAAAAAAAATTAATTCTGGATTGAATATGGGCATTCCATGCCATTTGAGCCATTCTAGGCTATCCAAGACATCTGCACACGTCAGGAAACAGGACAGAAAACCTGGCTCAGGATCATGGCAGAAGGACCTGGGCTGGGACAGAGAGAAACTCAAAGTCTGAGCCCTCCTTTTCTCTTGGGAGAGGAGGACACAGGATATTTACTGTGCTTGAGCTCATCACCAAAAGTCAGATCAGAATGGACCACACCACCCAGCCCCTGTGACATCCCAGGACACAAGAGGCCAGGAAGGACAAATCAGAGAGTGTAAGTGACACTGAGGTCCCAGGAGGCCATTAAAAATAAAGGTTTATAGCAAAAATGTTCAGTTCTATTGAGTTCAATAAACCAAACTTGCCCAGATTTAAAGATTTCCTGTGTGCAATGCTGGTGGATGACAGATGGGGTTTGAGGGAAGGGTTTAGGCATCAAAAATAGGTTTTGTGCACTTTCTGAGAACGTTATCTGGCATTTATCATGCCCAGATCTCCAATTTAACTTTTTATAATATAGCCTCGAGCAGGGCATTTCACACAGTTTGGAGGTTGCTGGACTTTCTTCACTTCTCTCCTTTGCCTTCAAAAAGACTGAGGCAAGGAGGGACTCAGCCCATTTTAGTCCAGCTCACCATGGCTAAAAATCTCACTGAAAGAAAGCCTTTGGTATTTTCACAAAAAATCAAGGCCTGATCCAGCTCCTGTGCTGAAAATTTACTCTTCTTTCCTCCATAGATGCTGCTTCCTGGATGAAAAAAAAATTAAAATAATTAAAAAAAAGAAAAAAAAATATCCCTAAGGGCTATAGATGATTGGTAAATGTCACTGAAATGTGGCCATAATTAAGTGGCAGCAGCACTGCTGAGAGGAACAGCACTGCCTGTTCAAACCCCTCTGCTCCCCCCCTGGCAGATCCATGGTTGCTTTAAGACTTGGCAGAGCGAGGGATGGATCAGGAATTTGACTTCAGCTGTGGCAGGAGAGTGTTTTTGGAAAGAGAAGGTCCCAAATCTTAGCCCCACCCGAGGAGTTTTTAGGGGAGGAACACCATGGTCTTTCTCCTTGTCAAGAGAGACTTCCCATTCCCAAAGTTTGCAGGAGGTGTTTGAAAGTCACAAAACTCACAGGAACACAAGAAAAGACCCCCAAAAGCCCCAAACCCAGCCTATGCCAACAGGAACATAAAGCCAAACTTCACCCAGGCCGACGTATCCAAAAAGCTCTTCCTCATTTGCAAGCTGGAAATTGGAATTTTTCCACACATCCTTGGGAAAAGGGAACCCCCTTGTGTAGCCCTGTTTTTCTCACAGCAAGGTGCTTTTATGGGTTTAAAAGTTTTGCTGCTTTGACAGCACAGCTGTTAATATGTGAGTAAATTGCCATTGCTTTATGCCTGTTTATTACTGCACTCCTCAGCAGGTGATTCACGGGGCAAATCCAATTTCACTTTGATGGCTGTGGGGCTCTCTTTTCTCAGCTGTTTCAGAGTTTCAAGCTTAAATGCTGCTTCTTAAAGCTTTAGGGGGCAGGAGAGGGGGGTTGACAGGTTATAAATGTGGTTTTATAGAGGTGTATATTCATATATTTGTATTAATAGATATGTCTATTCAGATCTGCACATAAGCACAGATAAATATGTGTAGAATTTATCCTTCCAACACTCTCTGTGCTCTCCTTGACAAAGCACTCATGGGCCTGTGTCCCATGTCCTCCTCAGACTACCCAAAATTCCCAAAATTTCCTAAATAATGTGTTCAGTGCAGCTGCTGAATCACCACCCTAAGTTATGCAGAAATCAATAATGAGTGTTCTGATAGTCCATTACTGGACTTGCCCAGCTAGGATGTGGATTCTCCACCACTGGAGCCCAGGCAAATATTTATCATGGGTGGCATTTCTGATAGGAAGGAGTTTGAGGCTTCTGAGGCTCATAATTCCATGTTCTGTATGTTCCATGTGAGCTGCATAATTCCATGTTCTGCACTGTTCCAGGTGTTTGCTCTCACCTTTTTTTTTTTTTTTTTTAAGGAGCTTGTTAAAAAGAGGGAGAGCAACTTTTTAGATGTGTAGATACATTGATAGGATATGGGGAAATGGCATTAAGCTGAAAGAGGGCAGGTTTAGATTGAATATTAGGAAGAAATTTTTCCCTGTGAAGGTGCTGAGCCCTGGCACAGGGTGCCCAGAGCAGCTGTGGCTGCCCCTGGATCCCTGGAAGTGCCCAAGGCCAGGTTGGACAGGGCTTTATTCTTCACAACACAATCCCAAGGAATTAGAAACTGGGTTTTTTTTCAATTTTTGTGCCTTGGCCATCTATTTCTGGTTGCACAACAGGTATTTATCCCACCTCCAGCTTTTCAAACTGAGCAAAGATGAATAATTGTGCCAACAAATTGCCTGTGGAAAGGAATAAACACACCCCTGCTGATTAATGTACCAGGGGACGTGATTTAAGTTTCTTTTCCAGTCTCAACTTTGTCCAATCAGCCCCTAAATTATTGTCTTTGCTCTGGCACAGTGCAGTTCCTGAGAGTCTCACAGGCTCCTACTGATCCCAGCCTCTTGGGAAGCAGGATTCTGTCATTCAGCAAGCAAAGGAATAGAAAATCCACTGGCAGGGAGATGAAAATTTTAAAAATTAAAATTAAAAGTGAAATGAGCACAGGGAGTTATTAACAAACAGAGCAAATCTTCTCAAAAATGTGAGGGCAGGGGGGGTTGAAATGCAAAACTTGGGAGAAAAGAGAGTTATTTTGCAATGCGTGGTCTGGTTGAGGGAAAAGTAATGGGTTTAATGTGAAAATTTGTTCTCTTGCCCTGCTTATACAGGAGGTCAGGCTCAATTATCCAAATATGCTGTCTGCCCTTAAAAATAAAAGTTTTTCTGCCTGACTTGGCAAGTCCTGCTGAGCTTAAAGTATTGTCCAGAGATTGCACCTGTTTTGCAAAGGAGAAAATGATGCATTGAGGCATCTGCCACTGGCCCAAAGGAACCTGAAGAGAAAGGTAAGGACTCCTCCTCTCCTCTCCTCTCCTCTCCTCTCCTCTCCTCTCCTCTCCTCTCCTCTCCTCTCCTCTCCTCTCCTCTCCTCTCCTCTCCTCTCCTCTCCTCTCCTCTCCTCTCCTCTCCTCTCCTCTCCTCTCCTCTCCTCTCCTCTCCTCTCCTCTCCTCTCCTCTCCTCTCCTCTCCTCTCCTCTCCTCTCCTCTCCTCTCCTCTCCTCTCCTCTCCTCTCCTTTTCCAGCAATTTACTTAATTTTTACTTTATTTTTAGCACCCATTCTCTTTGCATTACATTTTTCTACCAAGGGCCCCCTCAGCTATTTTTGCTGCTGTATATTGGCCAGATCAGTTATATATATATATTTTTTTTTTACCCTTTTCACTTAGGTATTTATTTTGGAGGGATTTATTAGCAGAGAGAAGAACCTGACTGGCAGCCTGAGAGGTCTCTCTCATCCCAAACTCTCTTTAAACCAAGGAATTGGATTTTGTCACTCAGGACATGCAAAGAAGGGGTCACCAGTGGGCCTCAAATCACTGGATATTTCTAATTTCTTTTTCATCCCACATCTACTTTCAGGATCAAAGCTATCCTGTGGTAATAACTGCTTCCCATCTGCTGTCCATGGATGTGTGTAATTAATTCACAAATTATAAACCATCATGTCCAGCCTCACCATCCCTTTTCCAGTGAAGGAATCCTGTCCCAGAATCCCAGATTTGTTTGTGTTGGCAGGGACCTTAAGAATAATTTAATTCCACCCCCCTGCCATGGGCAGGAACACCTTTCCCTGTCCCAGGCTGCTCCAAGCCCTGTCCAACCTGGCCTGGAACACTTCCAGGGATGCAGATCCTAGCCTATGTGAACAGGAGTTTTTTCAGTTCCCTCCTTCCCTTGACCTTTTCTAGGTCTGTTCCCTCCTTTTTAGGAACAAATGGCCAAAGACAACCTGACTATTTCAGTAGCAGCTCCTCCAGGGATGTTATTAAATTCATAACACCATCATGCACATGGAACAATGATATTTTTCTTTATTCACAATTCCTTTCCAAGCAATCCCTACAATTTTTTTTTTGGCCTTTCTGACCACGGAGCTGAGGTTCCCATTCCAGCAGCCCTTCCCTGGGTGCTGCTGCCTTCTCCTGAGTGCACGACCACCTCAGCATTAAATTCACCACCTGCTGATCCAATAATGAGACATCTCTGACACAAATATTCACAATTAGCATTAGCTTTGACTGCCCTGAATAACCAAGGATTGTCACCAAACTTCATTATTTACATTTTTCCCCAGGTCTTTTTGGAATACAGAGACAATTGTGGGACCTAATAAACTTTGTCCAGTGTCAGAAATTACTTTAATCATACTTTTTATTTTTGCTTCTTCTCTGTTTATTCCACCTGTTATCAAATCTTTATTCCACCTTTTACCTTATCCCATGACAGCTTAGAGGGAGGAGAACTTTTTCAGGATAAACTGCTGAATGTAGGAACAAGGCTGTAAACACAAATAAACCTTTATAAAGGAAGTCAATATTGACTATATGGGAAAGAAAAGTGGAAGAGGAATGGGTAATAGAGAGGAAATAATATCACAGGAGAGGTTTTTCAAAGGCCATCAGCATATGGATACTGTGTACAGTATATCTCACATTCCAACTTCTCTAAATCAAATACTTTTTTCCATGGGTGTAATGGGCAGTTTAATAGCAAAATCCAATGTCACAGGCAAGTGCAAAGTAAAAGAATTTGTTTGTTTGTTTATTTTAAACAAGAAAATTGTGTTTGTGTCAATGTATTCCTGAAAATGCCACTAGCAACAGAGGGGAAAAAAAAATCATGGGCAGACAGAATGAACAGACATGAACAGAACAGAATGACAGACATGAACATACACAACTCAGAATTAGTTTATATCTTTTAATAATTTAATTAAATAGGCAAAAAAACCCAACCAAAATCCATAACTGCGTTAGGTTAGAAATATCTAACAGAGCTTAAAAATATTCCAAACCCCAGGTTTCTCCAAGAGGTAATATCTAATGGAGGGAATAAAGTATCAAAATAACAGAAAAAGGATTATGAAATATCTTCAAATGAAATTGGAATCTCTTGGCCGAGTGCAGAACAAAAGGAGGAAAAGGCTCCCAGCTCTGGAGCTCATTCTGGGGCAGGTTGAAAGAGGATCTGGGTGAACCTCTTACTTTGGGAGTCTCAGATCAAACAGAGCAGCCAGAATATCAGCATGAGTTGAAAAGAAAAGGGGACAAAAAATGAAAGAGAAAGAAAAAGGACCTTAGCAACTGCATAGGCCATAAATAATTAATCAGTGAAAAAACAAAGTTAAAGCAGTATTATGCTTCCCCATCCAGGGGAGACATCTGGGCTTTCATCCTGGAGGTCAGCAGATCTCCAGGAGATTTCCCTGGGATAGGGACAGTTTGGATGAGGATGCCACCTTGCTGCAAGGCCAGGCTGCCGTGCAAGGAGACCTGGACAAGGGAGACCAGAGGCCAAATAATGGTCAGGAGTTTGGAGGATGCACTCCAGGAGATGCTGAGGGAGCTGGGTTCATCCACTCCACAGACAAGAAGGTTTTAGGTGGAGATCTGCTGCGCTGCTACAGTGGGGGTGCAGAGAAGACAGAGCCTGAGACACTCAGAGGTGATGGGATCAACATCCAGCAAGGGGAATTCCAAATAAACAAATAAAAAGTATTTTCTGTGGGTCCAGTGCAGCCCTGGGCCAGGGATCCAGAAGGGCTGTGCAGCTACACCTTGGAGATACCTGAAACTACCCAGAACAAGACCCCGGGCAGCTTGATATTAGCCCAGTGTTGAGCAAAGGACTGAATTAGACACCTCCAACGTCATTAATTCCCCAGTGCTACCATCCTTTGGAAAACAGATCCCATCTGTGTGAGGCCTCCAGCTTTAGGAGATGGGTTTTTCTGTAGGCCACCATTTGTCTTGGGTGAAACTCCTCTGAGGCTACGGTGTGAAATGCCATCCCTTCTTCCATGAGGTGCAGAGGGCAGAGCTTTACATTTTCTCCTGGAGAGAAACAACCAGATTAGAGGCTCTGAAGAGCCTCGGAAGCAGCAGCTCTTATCAGGCCTCAGAGCAGCTGTTCATACACTCCTCAAACAGCCAGACTTGGCTGGGCACAATTTTAAAGATATTTCATTGAGAAGCACTGGCTGCCATCCAGGATATTAAAAAGATAACCAAAAAAAAAAAAAAAAAAAAAAAAAAAGTAAAAGTGCTCTTCTGCCCTGCTGGTTTTGATTTGTTTGCAATCAGGGGGAGAATGCAGTCCCTGTTGTTTCATTTCAGATGTGCTCTGGAGATCGGCACACCCTGCACCCCGGCAGTGCTCATAAATCAGGGGTGACCTAAGTTTTCATCACCCAAATTTGCTCTGGCTGGTCGGAGCTTTTTGTTACATCTTTCCCATCATCAAAAGGGTCAGAAGCTGAAAGGGCACCAAGGTCAAGTGATGTGTTTCCAAGGGAAAGACCCTCCCACCTTCCTGATATCCCAGTATTTATGTCTGAGTCTCACCACGGTGGGTGCCAGGAGAGAGGAGAGGAGTCCATGGAGCAGAGCAGGAGCTGGTTGTGCCTCCCCTCTCCAGGACACCCCACGTGGGTGACATCAAGCTCACATTTCCAGCCCCAGCAGGGTCTGGGAGCCATCTGAGGGCACAAAGATCATTTACCCAGGAAACGGAGAAAGTTAACCAAAAATGCCACCCTCCGCTGGATTTTTCTCGCTCTCTCCAGAAAAACAACCAAAAAAAAAAAAAAGTGTGTAAATATCATCAGCTAGGAAAAAAAATGCTGATGACTGGAAGTGAAATTTGCCATTGAAAGTGGAAAATAAATGTGGTGCACTCAGAAGCATCTAGACTCAGAGACTGAGTCACTTTTATGCTAATACATCCTCACCGCCTCCCCAGTGGATGTGAAAAATGGTCTTATTTCTTGTAATTGATGTTTATGATAAAAGCACTTCCACATCCTCCATGTACATACACAGTTACTCAGAAAGAAAATTTACTTTTTCTCTCTTTTTTTTTTTTTTTTTTTTTGTTTTCTATAAATTCTTCCCTGTTTTCTCTTTGGAAAGTGTGGTTTTCATGCAAAGCAAGCAGCAATATGTGCTCAGGTGTGTAAAGACAGAGGTTGGCTCACACAGGGACCACGCTTCCATCACCCTTGTCCCTGGTCACCTGTGCCTGGTGATGTGGCACCAATTGACTCTCACTGATGGGGTGCACAATTTCATTTTTCATGTCCTTCTCCTCCTCTTTATCCTCCTCCTTAATGACCCTGAGCTGAGAAGAAAGTGGTTCCAATTCCTGGAGGGCTCTGATCTAAGAGAGTTGCAGCTCAATAGAGGATGAGTCCAAAATGCAGGACTCACCTGCAGAAAAATCAGCTCCAAAGGAAATAAATAAAGATCTGGCAGTTGTTCTGATCTCTGGGAGGGCTGGCTGTGAGCATTCCCACATCAGAGCTCACTGATCCTGATCTCTCCCCATGTTTTGTGTCTCTCAGTTGTGGCTGGCTCAGATCTCTCTCTAATTAGGAGTTTTGAGCCACACCAGCACCTTTCCTTCTCTCCCTACCTCCTTTCAAAACCTTGGTGGTGCTCAGAATACTCTCCATTCATGCAGGGATTGGGAAAATCGCCCACTCCCAAATTTATTCCCCAGCATCCAGTTTATCTCTCATCTCCACAACAGCAAGATCTGCTCCAGGCCACCATCCCTCCTCCACTCCTACACCAACAACCTGGAAATCATTAAAATGTGCATGATTTGTGGTCTCCTTGCATCCAGAACTCCACGAGCACCTCGGCTCTTGCCCTGGCACTGAGGTGGAATGAGGCCAGAGGATAAAGCAGAGCCAAGGATTGTAAAGGGATCTCGTGTTTCATGGCACTGAAGTGTCGGAATCTCCCCCAGATTGGGGTGACCCCGGGAGATGGTAAAGTCTCTCCTCCAACCTGGGCCTTCAAAGAAAGACTCAGTAGTCTTCAGTTGTCTGGTCTCAAGGCAGTTTATTGCACGTTATCTCAAGGCACACACATTCCCTGACATTTTCTCTGACTCCTTCTCCCTCTGTGTCTCTCTCAGTCTCCCCCGCCCAAGGGGCTGGTGGCATCTTTTATATCACACATTACCTATTAAATGTTTATAGTCTTTCCCCAATGCCTAGCACCTATATTGAACAGTGAGTTTCTACTCTAAACCAATCTGTGAGTGCCAACATCACCAAGAACGTGGGGGATAGGAAGGAGAAAGAAGGAGGACAGGGCATGCCCAAATCCCTCCATCTTAGAACTTCTGACCCCCATGTACAAAACTCAGACCCCTCTGTGCAAGGCCTAAACCCCCCCTGTACAGCACTCAAAAATCCTTCTTTTCACTTTGTGATTACTTCTACTATAATATCTAAACTTTTGTGATTTCTTGTTCTTCCTGCAAGGTTGGTAAATTGTTCCATGGGTCAAATTCAAAACCACAGGGGTTTCTGCCTGCCTGCCAGGGTCTCAGAGGCTCCTGACCTGGGCCCGGAACATCCAAGAGTGTCTGAGGGACACCTTGGGTTCCAACACTGAAGGACCTGCTGGAGAGCTCATGTGGCACGGACATCACAAAGTCCCACCAGATTAAACCAGAGACATCCCACAGGGGCCAGTTCCCTGCCAGGTACATGAGAGGGAATTCAACATTTTGATTGCATCCCACACAGAATCAGGGAATATCTCCATTTGGAAGGGATCCAGAAGGATCATCGAGTCCAGCTCCCTGCCCAAACCCATCAGTGAAGAAAGATGAATAATCACATGTGAAGGGACAAAATTGAGAGCAGATTCACCAGAAACTGCCTATGTCAGGGGAAAAAATAAATTAAAAAAAAAAAAAAAATCCAGCAAAGAATATCTTCACCCTTCCATGAATGATTCAAACTATGCAGAGAAGCTGCCAAATGTTTCATATGGCTGATGCTACCAGGGGTTTTGACTGCCTGGAAAAGGGCCAGTGCTGTGACCAAGCATCTAAAGCTTGTGTTTGGTCAGAGCAGCAGCACTTGTGGCTCTCAAAAGCAAACAGCCTCTCCCAGGCAGGCAAGGGGCTCCAGAGGGGCTGCCACCACCCATGTGCCCCTGGCATTTTGAGATGACAGCCACTGGCAGGAAGGGATGTGAAATTAAAAAAAAAAAAAAAAAAGAAAACCACTCTTTTTTTGAAAATGGGAGCAGAGGAGCAGGGACTGTCATTCCATGGGCCAGGAGGTGCTGCAGTACTGAAAACAGTGAAAAAAGAGAAGCTTTTTTTAAACAGACAGATAGTGGTAGGACAACAGGGATGGTTTGAAAGTAAAAGAGGAGAGAATTAAATTAGATATGAAGAAGAAATTGTTCCCTGTGAGGGTGGGGAGGCCCTGGCACAGGGTGCCCAGAGAAGCTGTGGCTGCCCCTCCATCCCTGGAAATGCCCAAGGCCAGGTTGGACAGGGCTTGGAGCAATCTGGGCTAGTGGAAGGTGTCCCTGCCCAAGGCAGGGGGTGGAATGAGATGAGCTTTAAGGTCTCTTCCAACTCAAGCACTCCATGATTACAGAATTCTGTGGGTCACTGGTGGCCTTGGCAGTGCTGGGTTGGTGGTTGGGCTAATGATCTGAGAGGTCTTTTCCAAGCTGAATGATTCTCCCTTGGTGGTACTGCAGGAAGACAGCTCAGGCTCTGTGCTGTGCTCCTCTGGAAGGAAAGCTGGCCAGGTAACCCAACCCCAAGCACTGTTTTCCTTTTGAATCTTCAGGAAAACAAGTCCCAGCACTCCTGTGATCTGCTCCATCCCAGGACATCCATCAGCCTGAACTATTCCCTGTGCTTTTGCAAATTAACCCCTTACTCGTGTTGCAGGCAGTGCAAGTGTTTTTCAGTCTCTCCCCATGGCTCAGATGTCTCAAGGCCCTGGATGTCAGTTGCCAAAAGCTGAGTGACCCTGATGTCACTTTTTTCAGAACAAAACACTGATTTTTATGAGGGAGTGCCATCAGTATTAGGCAGCACTCAGTATTCATAACCTACTCTGGGATTTTTGTTTTTTTTTTTTTGTTTTTTGGGTTTTTTTGTTTGTTTGTTTGTTTGTTTGGTTTTGGTTGTTTTTTTTTTTTTGCTTTCATGACTGCAGCTACAGAGGGAAAAGAGGCTTGTGTTGAGCTGTGTGTCCTGGTGCAGAGGTGCCACTCTCCACAGGCACGGGTCAGATGTGAACTCTGGCCAGCCCAGGATTTGCTTGGTTTCTCCTCCGTGTTAGTTTGCATTTTATCAGTCCCCGATTCCCTCTGCTGTGGTGATGCTGATTATCCAGGCTTGTTTAGGTGTCTCTGAGGTTCCTCCTTGGAATTTACCCTAGGTCATCAGGAGCCTCACTGGCCTCTATTTCCCAGCCATGGATCAGCCCATTAACCAGCACAGCACACCTGAGACTGATCCCTGAGCTGGGACCTTCTGCCACAAGTGACCTTTTCATTCTCCATTTCCCTTCTCCCAGGACACCTTAGAGCCACCACAGTGGCTTCCCACTCAGCCTGTGGCCTTTTTTCTCCCCTGGGAGGCTCTTTGGACCTTCATAAAGAACTCCTGGGCATCCAAAGGTACCATGTCCTCCAAGTCTCCCCCATCCACCCCTTTCCTGATGCAGTCCTTGAGTCCTAATCCCTCTGTGAGACCTCTCTCCTCTGCTCTGTTGGGTCTGTGCTCTCCTGTTGTGAGACGTCTCCCTGAAACCTCCTTATCCTGGCTTTAAATACCATTGCAAACTAATTTCCCCAGAATATGTTTAAAGAGGGATGCCCTGTAATTCCCAATCTCATTTCAAGGCTTTTTGAATATAAATGCAGCATTCCTCATATCCCAGTCCTTCATTCTTTTCCTTAGTAAACTGATCCAGTCCTGCCAAAACAGCTTAAAAATCTGCCCAGGCAATCTGGACACAAGGAGAGAGGTGGGGTTTTTCATGCTGGAGAAGAGAAGGCTCCAGGGAGAGCTCAGAGCCCCTTGCAGTGCCCAAGGGGTTCCAGGAGAGCTGGAGCTGGACTGGGGACAAGGGATTGAGGGACAGGACACAGGGAATGGCTTCAGCTGCCAGAGGGCAGGGATGGATGGGATACTGGGCAGGAATTGTTCCCTGTGAGGGTGGTGAAGCCCTGGCACAGGGTGCCCAGAGAAGCTGTGGCTGCCCCTGGATCCCTGGAAGTTCCCAAGGCCAGGTTGGACAGGGTTTGGAGTCACCTGGGATAGTGGGCGGTGTCCCTGCCCATGGCACGGGGTGGCACTGGATGGGCTTTAAGGTCCTTTCCAGCCCAAGCCCTTCTGTGCTCCTGTGAAAATTTCTCACTGAAATGTGGAGCAAGAACACCTGCCCAGTGAAGAATTGCATTTCTTCCTGGTGGCATTTCCATCCAGCAGCCCATGTGCCTGCCACTGCCTGCAGAGCCCCTGCCTCTTGGAGATCTCTCTTCCAAAATCCCATCCAAATTTAGAGGGAAACCTCTAAATTACCTCGTCATTTGCTCTCCCTCCCTCTCCTCACCCACAGAGGAACTCCCACCTGTGTTCCCTGGGAGGACAGGGAGAGTGGGCTGGCACATCCACGGTGACCCAAATCCTCCAGGAAAAAGAAAACCTTTCCCAGCCCAGGCTGAGCTGAGTCGAGAAGATCGTGCAGAACGTCCCAGCTGTCCCCAGAGCAGGGCTGGGCAGTGCTGAGTCTCCTCAGCAAGGCTCCTTCTCTCCCACTCCTGCATTTCCCAGTGGAAACTTTTGTCCTGGAGCAGCAGGCGCGGCTGCGGTGACGTTATTGCATAGCAAGGACGTGACACGGAGCAGGCTGGGGGACAGGGCTCGGGGAAGGGATCCTGCTCCAGAACCTGCCTGGGAATTCAAGGTGGTGTGGGCACTTTGCAAAGTCCACAGCGGGGGCAGCTGAACAGAGCTCTGGGAGTGATATGTTTGTATTTTATCTGTTTATATATTTATATATTTAATATCTATATTTTATATATATTTTAATATATTTATCGAATGATTTATTTATATATTTTAAATTTTTTTATATTTCATATTTATTTTTATTTATAATGTACTTATATTTTGTATTTATTCTTTATATTTATATATTTATGTCTTTTATATTCATATATTTATATTTAAATGTTTCTGTTTAGAAATTTATCTATAATCTATTTATAAATATAATCTATTTATATGATAGATTATATAAAAAATAATAGAATATATAATAGAATTCTATAATAAAATATAGTAATATATATGTATTATATATAACATATATTATATATATTTATATATAATATAACATATAGTATATATGTTATATGACATATTATATATAATATTATATTATAAATAATAATATATTATAATATAATATATATTATAGTAATATATAATAATATATTATATTATATATTATAGAATTCTAAAAGAATTCTATATAATATATAATTCTATATAATTCTATATAATAGAATAAAAATATAATCTATTTATATTTTTATATGTGTGTGTATAATAATCTTATATTAAAATTTTATTCTATAGAAATTTTACATCAAATTCTACATATAAGCCTTAAAATATGTCCATATTTTAGATCAAAATATATTTGTATATTAAAACTGTATAAAGAATGTGAGTGTATATATATTCATTAGGAGTGTATTTATATATATGCTTATGTATTTTTTATATATTCTATAGAAATGTTACATCAAATTCTACATATAATCCTTAAAATGTGTCTATATTTTAGATCAAAATATATTTATATATTTACATATAAAAATATATAAAGTATATGAGTGTGTATATACATTAGGAGTGTATTTATATTTATGTATCTATATCTATATATATCTATATATATATATATATATATATATATATCTATATATATATATATTTTTTTTTTCCCCCAAGGATTTTAGTTCAAGCAAACAAAACCAGTGAACAGAGAGCAAATCCAGATAAAATCCCCCCTCTTCCACCCACCTCTGACTTGTCACTGGCTGCTCTCTACCCAGCCTCAGTGCAGGTCACCTGAGAGAACAGGTTCTCTGGAAGGGGAATGCCTTAGTGCTTCCTTCTGTGAAGTGGGCTTTGGTGAAGTACTCCAAAAAGGGCTTTTCCACCTAAAAACATGGTCCAAAGAGGTGCAGGACAGAAGTGGGTTTGACCAGAAGAGCCATCCCTTGCTAAGCCACACACAAAACACCAACAGCATCGCCTCCAGACAGGATCCAGCCTGCAGAGAAAGTTGGCCTAAAATTATTCCTCACCTGAAAAGGTTTTAGGGGAAAAAGTTGTCTTTGCTCTGCCCTGATTGTGCTGGAAGCCTGGCCCAGTTAAAGCCAGTTGTGTCAGGAGGCAGCTTGATGTTCCTGTTCTTCAGGGATGGGGGAGTTTTTTTGTTGTTTAAAAGTGGAGGGAGAAGGGTTTCATTGGGCTCAGCATCGTGGGAGAGTTGTGGAGAATCTCCCTGCCTTTCCCAGCCATCCTGTCAGAACTTTGTGGGAATTAAATTGATGTTCTAATGCAGAGGGCAGCAGAAATTAAAGGATCAAAGCTCTCAGGATGTCCCTAAGCCTGGGCAGAGAAGGAAGGTGTCAGGGTGTGGCTGAGATGGAATGAGGTGGAGGAGCAGAATAGTGCCACCAGCACAGGGACCAACAGGCAGGACACGGGTGGTCACCTCAGACATCCTCAAAACAAGGCCTTTTAAGGATAAACTGTCCAATTAAGAAATGACACCTAAATTGTTTTTACTTTTAACCCAATAAGTAAAAGACCTGTGGCCCACAGTGCGGACTTTTTTATCCAATTACACAAAACCACCCAAACCCATGGAGAAGAAGGTGAAGAAGAAGGACCAGCCTCTGCCCTAAAACCTCCATCTTACTTTATATCTATTACTATATTCTAAAACCTTAAATCCTTGCCCTGAAATGTCCAGTTCAGGCTGGGTCTGCTGGCAGAGAGATCCAAGGATCCATGGATCATCAACAAATCCACTGCCAAGCCAAGGAGCCTGCCCAGCCTGTGGTCCCTCAGCAGGACAACACCGAGAGCAGAAATTCCAAGGTGAGATGGATTCTCCTGCTTGCCCTACAAAGGGGTGCAAACTGATGATGAAGAAGGAGGACACCCCAAAACAAGGTCCTTGCTCAGGCACATTTTTCTGACTGCAAATTGCACTGAGAACCAGTGCAGCCCCAGCTCTGCAGAGACCAAAATATCCCTGTGCCACCCCGTGGGACAGCTGGAAAGGCCAACCACCACCTCCCCATGAGCCTTGGGGTGTCTGGAACACCAACCACCACCTCCCCATGATCTCTGGGGTGTCTGGAACACCAACCACCACCTCCCCATGAGCTCTGGGGTGTCTGGAACACCAACCACCACCTCCCCATGATCTCTGGGGTGTCTGGAACACCAACCACCACCTCCCCATGAGCTCTGGGGTGTCTGGAACACCAACCACCATCCTTCCAATGAGCTCTGGAGTGTCTGGAACACCAACCACCACCTCCCCATGAGTTCTGGGGTGTCTGGACACACCAGCCCCAGCAAGGAAGTTGAAGGTGATGGACACAGCCAGCACAAATCCCACCACGTGTGAGGGAGGTTCAGATATGCTCAGGTAAGCAAGGAAGGGGAAGCAAAGGGTCAGATGAGAGAAGGTGGCAGGGAAGGACTGGATGGAGTCTGGAGAAGAGGACACTGAGGGGACACTCAGGGGACACTGAGGTCTGCAGCTACTCCTGAGGGACAGTGCAGGGACACTCTGATCTCTGATCTCTGCTCACTGACAGTGCCAGGATGCAAGGGAACAGCTGGAGCTGTCCCAGGAGAGGTTTAGGTTGGATTTTAGGAAAAGGTTCTTCCCCCAGAGGGTGCTGGGCACTGCCCAGGGAATGGGCACAGCCCCAAATCTGCCAGAGCTCCAGGAGAGTCTGGTCAATGCTCCCACGGACAGGGTGGAATTGTTGGGGTGTCTGTGCAGGGACAGGAGTTGGACTTGTATGTCTCAGCTCAGGATATTCCACAATTCCTGGCTTTTGCAGGAATCTTTTTCTCCTACCACACAGGAGCACAATGGTTGTCATCACAAAAATTCAACCCAGTGGCCCAGGGAACAGGAGTGGGACCAGGAGCAAGCAAAGACTGCTGGCTGTATTTATGAGCACAAGCACATCCAGGTGTCACCAAGATGCTCTGAACATCCCCAGGTCAGGAAGGAAGCATCCATTTGGCTTTTGAAGCAGGGAGGAAGCATCCATTGGGACTTTGAGGCGAGTTACCTGTGAGCAGGGACATTCAGGGTTTGCTGCTGTGCTGCAAATGAAGCGAGGCAGGGCAGGGAAGGGAAGGTTTGCTTTTCTGTCCCTGTGCCGGAGTTTCCTGGAGATTTACAGCCCTCAGCTGGTGACTCGGAGCACAGCCCCGCTGTGTATCCGTGTCCCCATCTCAGCATGGGTGAGTGCCCTCTCTCCTGGCCAAGCCAGCATCTGCACCCATCCACGTCACCCACAACAGCCAAAAATCCTCCCCTGAGTATCCCAAATCCCCTCCCAGTTCCTGGCATCTACCAGCTCAGCCCTCACCCCCTGCCCAGCCAAACATGACATATTTAGCTCCACTATTTTAATTTTTTTTTTAATCTCTCTCCTTATAAATCAACTTTTCCAGCCCCTGCCTCTGCTGTTGCTGTTGTCTTTTCTCTTGGCAGTGCTCAGTTGCCAAATGCCTGACAAATGGCCCTCAGGCAGCCACCCTGGCCAGGGCCACACTGCCCATGAGAAAAGAGACACTGTTCCTCCTTCTCCAAGCATAATTCCCCCTTTTTTTTTCCTTTTTTTCTTTTTCCTTTTTTTTTTTTTTTTCTGCTGTTCTCCCACTCGTGTCTTACAGGCACTTACAGCAAACCACCCACTGTGAACCCACCAGGATAACTTGGGTTGGGAAATCTCTCCCTGTGCTTCACAAAAGGATTTTGGAGGGCGTTTTGCATTAGATCAGGTTGTAGCTGCTGTCAGAGTCCTTTGTTTGGAGAAGTTTCACACCAGTTTCTCGCCCCTTGTGGTCTGTCCAGTGGAAGGTTGTCGAGTCTTAACTTCTTTTTTGCCAGGGTCAGGATTAAATGTGTGAGATGGTATTTCTTGTTTGGACTCAGATGTTTATCAGTTCTTACCTCTGTTACAGTCTCACAAACCCTGAGTTCTGCAGCCCTTCACTCTTACAAACTAAAAATGGAGCCCTGTCTCTCTCTCTACAAGGCCTTTTAAGGATAAACTGTCCAATTAAGAAATGACACCTAAATTATTTTTACTTTTAACCCAACAAGTAAAAGACCTGTGGCCCACAGTGCGGACTTTTTTATTCAATTACACAAAACCACCCAAACCCATGGAGAAGAAGGTGAAGAAAAAGGACCAGCCTCTACCCTAAAACCTTCATCTTACTTTATATCTATTACTATATTCTAAAACCTTAAACTCTAAGTTTTTCACCATATGATATCACACACTTCTATCCAAACTCCACACCCACAATCCCAGTTCTGTCATTCCATTTTGGAAGCCTTCTCCATGGCCTCAGGTCAAATGCAGTGTTCTCCTGGGGGTCAGTGCCTGCCAGCACAGAAAGCCTGAAATTTTCAGCATCCAGGGTTCCAACAGAAGGTGTCCCTGCCCATGGCAGGGGGTGGAACAAGATGAGCCTTAAGGTCCCTCCCAACCCAAACATTCCATGACTCTACATCCCTGAAACTCAGAGAAATCCTCCATATCCTCCACAACGCAGCTGGATCCTCACACAGGACCTGATTTATCAGTTATTTCTCCAAAGGGACACCCGAATTCCCTGGGGGATGGGAGGCTCCTGAGCCAGCCACATTCCCGACACACCAAGCCCTGGGTGACACAGGGGGGCTGCAGGGTGGCCAAAACCTCACACACGTGGGCTCTGAGAGCTGGAAGATCATCCAGCTTCTTGCATCCACCTTCCGCAGCTCCTGCCAACCCTCCAGGGATTTCTCAGGCACTCCAGGGCACTCCAGGAATGGAAACAGAACCCACTGATAAAGGATAATATCTGTGCTCACCCCTCGGGGCTCCCACTGCTCTTCCTTCACATCCTCGTGTGTCAGTTCGCAGGTATTTCCTGGGAAGTGTCCCATTCTTTCTGCTTCTCGAGAATATTTTAGTGCCACGAGATGGCAGCACAAAATCACCTTTCCCGGGGTGTGCTCAGCTTGCAGAAGGTGCTCCGGACCCTTTGCCACGGAGAACTCAGTGGTCTTACCTCAGGGGCCACTCCAGGAGGAGAAAATATCCAACCCTTCCAAGTGCAGAGCCAGAACCCAGGTTTTCCATCCCTTTTAACCACCTGCAGTTCCAGCACCCACTCATTGCCAGCACTGCTGTTCCAGAGTTTGTCTCAGAATCTCCCCGTGGGTCCCCGTCTCCTTTTCTGCTCTAGGTCTGTGTTTGCAAATAAATCAGCACCAGGGGAATTCCCTGGGCGCTAAGCCCTATCCTTTATTCTATTTTATAATCAGAATCCCCTGGAACAACCTGGCTGGTGCCCACTTGCACAGTTCAGAGCCCAGTATGGATCCTGGGGCACTCCTGTCAGGGGGAAAGGGCTAAACTCTGCTAATATCCACAGCCCTGTGCCAGAAAATCCTGCTGGAGGCCTTAAATGTGCTGCTGCAGAGTCCGGATGGTCCCCTCAGTGCATGGACAACCACAGGTCACTTCACGCCACCAACCAGGCTGGATGAGAGCTTAGAGCTCTTTTCCAACCTTAATTCCGTCATTCTGGGATTGGCCACAGGGTGACACTAACGGGGTCTCTGCTCACCACGGATTTGTGCAAGGAGGGGTGCGAAGGCAGAAGCCAGGACCTGCCCCGTAATTCCACCACTCTCCCGGTGCAGTCGGGGCTCTGAGCATCCACTTCAGCTTTTGTGGAAAAAAAAAAAAAAAAAGCTCTTTTTTAAAGCATTTCTTGCTACCGAGTTCAAGGAGCAGAACTACAGAATTGTTTAGGTTGGGAAATTCTGAGACCATTGAGGCACCACGTCCCCAAATGCCACATCCACGTGGCTTTTAAGTCCCTCCAGGGACAGGGACACCACCACTGCCCTGGGCAGCTGTGCCAGGGCTGGACAACCCTTTGCGTGAAGAAATTTTTCCTAATAATTTTCTTAATGAAATTTTGTGGATGATTTTTCCTGGATCACCCAGGAAAGGGGCAGCCAGGGACAGCCATGCCCATTCCTCCGTGGTACCATCACCCAGGGGGGTTTGGAGCCCCACCTCTGCCAGCACCCTGCTGTTCCCACCTGCTGCCCTCTCCACACAGCCAGCCAAGGAGGAGCAATCCCTAATTAATTCTGAGTAATTAGGTGCCTCTTACCTTCCCAGCACCCTCATCTGCCTTCCACCAACCTTCATCACTGAGCTCTTGGAATGAACATGCCACAGGTCTTGGAGGGAGAGCAGTGTGGAGGGTCACAGAGCCCCGTGGTGACACCACCTCTCCTTGTCACATGCTCAGGGTGGCCTTTGCTGCTAATTTTAAATACCTCTTAGCAAACAGCTGCTCAATTTAGTGTCTCTGGAACATGAGCATGGCTTTAAAGGCTGGATTGCTGGTGAGTGATGGCAGCAGAGGAGTGAGGGGGATTGGCCTGACCCAGAGCCCTGCTCAGCGAGGCCAGACACCATCATCATTCTGTCTGCAGAGAGCAGGAAAAGGAGCTCTGAAACTCTGACCACCAGCACAGCAGCTTTCTTCCCTTGGATGTCCCATGATAAAGAAGCCCCAGGAATCACAGAATCATTTAGGTTGGAAAAAACATCCCAGGTCATCAAGTCCAGCCTTTGACTGATCCCCACCTTGTCACCCAGACCAGGGCACTGATTGTTCCTTGAACACCTCCAGGGATGGGGACTCCACCACCTCCCTGGGCAGCCCCTTCCAGTGTCTGACCACCCTTTCACTGAGAATTTCTTTCACTGAAGAGAAAAAGCAACACCTTGTTTTTTTCTTGTGTCATAGCCTTACATGCCCAAAGGATTTGGTTTTCTCCTCAGATTCCACTTTGCAACAGATCTGGCTGCTGGGAAATCAGCTCTGGCTCCTTGAGGCTGAGCTCTGAGTGATTGAAGCTGGACAGAGTTTTTATCTCTTCTCAATCAAGTGTGCTACACTCTCCTCCTGCAGCCCAGCTTCTTTTCAACTCAGTAACAGCATGAAAAGAGATAAAATGGGAGAAAAACAGCAATAAATTCAACATACCACCAGCCTTCCCAGCTCTCCAGCAGCCAGGAAGGCATCCCACCTCCACACTACAGCAGGGAATCAGCACAGCTCAGCTGAGTTTGGAGAGAACCAGACAGAGCTGGTGCCTCCTCTGCAGACATTTATCTTGGGATGCACTGACTCACCCTCTGGAGGGAGATTTTTCCCTCTCTCTGTCCCTTTTCCTCCCCTCTGTAACTCATTTATCAACACAACTCCCACCCCACACACACACAGAGGGAAGGGAGGCTTCATATGGGGCAGCAGATGCCAGAGCAGACACATCCCTCACTCCTCACACGCAGCTCTGGCCAGCAGCCACCCAGATGGAGAAATGGAATGCAGGGAGATAAGGCAGTGGCTAAACGCCCATGGTCTTCACCCTGAAAACTTTTATTTTTGGAAACTGTTTAGATATCTTTAAACTATGCTGATGGCTACATTGTGTTCACTTGACTTTAAAGAAGAACATGATTTATCTCTCTGAGGAAGTAAAAAAAAAAAAAAAAAAAAAAAGTCTTTTCTCATTCCTGAAGGCAATTTCCACATGATGCAGACAAACCCTTGGGAGTCACTAACATCTGGACTTAGTGACACACATCTGCACAGTCCAGGGGCTGCCTGGAAGGGAGAAGTGCTCCTGTTACACTGGAGGACACACAATTAAAGCATAAGGCAACAAAAGAACACCCTGAGCCGGGAGGGACCCACAAGAATCATCAAATCCCACTCCTGATCCTGCACAGGGCATCCCAAGAATCCCACCCTGTGCTGAGAGCATTGTCCAAACCCTCCATGAGCTCTGGCAGCCTCGGGGCAGTGACCACAGTGACCACAGTGCTGTCAGCTCTGCCCTAACCAGACCCTTTTTGGTCAGGATTGTATTGCTGGCAGAGGAAATCTCCATACAAACACCATTTGTGTAACGTGTTTCTGACCTATTTTCAACCTGTTTTCCTCCTACTCCAAATTTTATAGGATGAGAAAAAATCCTGGTTTTGTAATATGGAATAAAATAGTTGGAAGTTACCAAGTGAAGTGTCCAGGAAGTACCACAGCACCCAGTCTTTTTATTACAACATTTATTTTAGTATAGAAGGCACTTACAATACAGAAAGAAAAAAGAAACAAAACGAACATGATAGGCACCAAAAGTGAAATTAGAATTAAAATGACAGATAAACAGTTTACCAGACCAAAAGGAGCACCCTTCCCTGTTAACAATACAGCAAGTGGAAATGAAGCTATTGATGACTAACATTTTTAACAATTAGGGCTTTTTATTTTTTTTTTTTTAATTTTTTTAATAGAAAAGATAAAAGGCTGTTCTACTGCGAACTGAAATAAAACAGAACCCCTCCACACACCTGCAGGAGGATTTGGGAGGTGGTGGTGGTGGCCAGGCAGGGCTCCCTCAGGTCGGGCACTGCAGCAGGTCCTGGTACATCTCGATGAGCCGAGCAGCCTCCCTCTGCCCCGAGAGCACAGCACCGTGGGTGGTGGAGTAATACTTCCTGTGAGTGGCCTCCCCCGAAAACATCACCTGCATGGGCTGCAGGGCACAGCACAAGGGGCACAGATCAGCACAGCTTACAGGGAGCAGGTGGGAGGCTAAAAGGAGACAAACTTTCTGTGCCCACCCACACAGGACGGTTTGGGTTGGAAGGGACCTGAAAGATCATCCCTGCCACGGGCAGGGACATTTCCTCTAGCCCAGGTTGCTCCAAGCCTCTCCTGGGGCACTTCCAGGGATCCAGGGGTTTTCATCTGTTTTGGAGTGCTGGTTCTCAAAAGCCCCACGAGATGCACCACAAGATGCCAGTTCCAAAGACCTGAACAAACCTGCATCTCCTCCCTTTGCTCCCCTAAATTACACTTCAGCCTTTAGGCATTAAGGGAATTCTTCTTCTGGACAGCAACTTCAGAAGAGTAACAGCCATGTCTCAAAACCCAGAGGGTGAGACACAGCATTTTACCTCTTACACCAATAGTGAGGTGCTTGCTAGAACTGCAACTTGGATTTGAGGCAGGAATTTTTGGGAGGATTTTCCTGGGAACTACCCAGAGAGATTCCTAAAACTCCTGCTAGGTTTTCCTAAGTAGATTTCTGCACTGAATAAAATTATTTCAGGGCCAGGCTGTGGTGGAGGAAATGGACTGGGCAGCTGCTTGAAGGCTGCATTTTCATCAGCCTTTGGATTTGGACACATAACCCTGAGTGATGGGGTGAGTTTGGCTTAATGTGCTCCTGAGCTCTGTAACCACCTCCATGTGTGCTCCAGCTTTCCTTGCTAAATTCAGAAATTCAGTGCCTGGGGATAAAATTCATCATCCCCTGCCAAGGACTGGGCCTCCCTCAGCATGCACTGCCAGCACAGGAAGATTTCCTAATATGCATCCCTGACACATTCAGACCTAGACATTAGCAGGGTCATAATAATAATAATCTTTAAAACAAATTAGCACGTGCTTTCCTGAGGGATTCTGAACTGGACAACAGGGCTGATGGTCATTAAACGAACACACACACATGAGCAGCTCTTGATAAATTCAGGGAGAGATGAGGGAATCCCTGAGACACTGGCATTCCAAACGTTAAAGAGGTAAAATCCTACACACATCATATTTGTCCATAGAGGCATCATTTGTACCAAAAAAAAAAAAAAAAAAAAACAGGGGGAAACACCCTACTGAAGGCCTAAGCAAGGATTTTCTCTTTCAACCTCTCTCCCCAAAAACCTGCTGCCCAGTGTCCTGTCAGTTTTGCTGCCCCAGGCCCCATCTGGGCCATACTCACAGGAGTTTTGGAGCTCTCAGCGTAAGGCAGTGGTTTCGCCAGTTTCTCGACGTCGGCCCCACTGGACCCAACCTGGGTGTAGGAGTAGGATCCACGGAAGTAGGGATTGCTGCCCCACGAGGACCGCAGGATCCGGCGAGGTTTCGGAATGTTTGGATTCCCTGGGTGGAAAGCGGAAGGCAAAAAGTCAGACCGTGTCCAAAAGGGAAGAGGGCAGTGCCTGAGCAAGGTGTGGGTGGCAGGGATTCCATCTTATTTATTCAGCATCCATCCTAGCAGAGCCCCCAAACCAGATCTCTCTTTCATTATTGAGTTTAACTCTTTATATAACAGAAATTGCTTCCCTTTTCATCTCAGCTATTCCATTTTCCAGGGAGGTGGGGGAGTCCCACTTGGGTGGTGTCCAAGGAACAACACCTGGAGCTGTCCAAGGAACACCTGGATGAGGCACTAAGTGCCGTGGCCTGCTTGATAAGGTGAGGAATTGGTCACAGGTTGGACTCCATGACCTTGGAGGTCTTTTCCTACTTAAATGATTCTGTGATTTGTTTTGGAAAGGATCATTATTAACGTGTTTAGGTTCCTAAAACACTGGTGAGCTTCAGGGAACCTTGGACACAGTCTGGTTTGGAAATACAAAGCATCTTCTGGTCACATTTGCAGTGGGGGCCTGGTGGTAATCAAGTATGTGATTGATCTCACCAAAATTTAGGTATTTGAGTGCCCAGTGTAAACTGGATGTTTAGGTAGCCTTGTGAGAGAGATGTGACTCCAAAGAGGAAAGAAGGCAAATCTTAATTATGTGGGGGCATTGAAAAACCTGTCAGAAAGTTCTCAAAACCTATATTAACTCGTTCCAACAGCTTCCCATACAGTTGCCCCCCAAATCAAGCTAAAATCCAGGAGACTCTATTTATTTAATGCACAAGGCACGGAAAGGAGGCTTTTGAGGCTGGAAGTAGGATTGCTAGATCGCCGTAGGATTTCCACTGCTAAGAGGATGTAGGACCTAGAGGTGAAGAATGCACCCACAGCAGGGTCATCAGCCACTATCCCCATCCCAAAGACTTTGGAGAACATGAGATCCAGGACTGCAGCCCACCAGCTGGTGGCACAAGAGCCTCAGGTACAAGCAGGGAGAGCGACACTCTGGAGATCCTCTTGCTAGGCTGGTTTTGGATCATCTCAGTGTCACTGCTTTTGTTGGAGTCCTGTGATCGTATCTGGCATGGCAGGAGAGGAACAGGGGGACATGGAGAATTCCAAAGAGGAGAAATTCCTTCTGCAGGAGGCAACATCATATATCCAGGCAAGGTTCAGCTGCTTGGGTTGAGTCTAAATCTTCCACAGCAAGGGGACTGGAACTGGATGATCATAAAGGTCCCCTCCAACCCAAACCATTCTTCATGGAAAGGGTTGTCCAGCCCTGGCAGAGCTGCCCAGGACAGTGATGGAGGAGTCACCACCCCTGAAGGGATTTAAAAGCCGTGTGGATGTGGCACCTGGGGACATGTGTCAGTGGTGGCCTTGGCAGTGCTGGGGGAATGGTTGGGATCCACAATCTTAAAGAGTTTTTCCAACTTTAGTAATTCTGTGATTCCAGAAGATTGTCAGCACAAAAAGGAGGAGTTTTGAGATGTTCACATATTATGCCTGCTTCAGACCCTGACTCTGCGACAACTCAAGATGTTCAGCCTGCCATGAGACAACCCAAATTCCCCCACTTTCTTCATCCCAGTTGAGGGAGACACCCAAATGTAAACACTGGTTAGGCACTGCATTATTTAGCTTTCATAAACTATTATTTAGCTGTGCCTTCAATTCCTTAAAATCAAGAGCAGGTCCTGGTTCAGCTTCTGCTTTCAGGAGTATCCTGTCAGCCAGAGCTATGGAATAAGGGGCTGGAACAAAGCAGAGCATGGCCTGCCCAGAGTACTCTGTAAACACTTTAAAACCAGGCCCCAGATCAAAATATGGCACAGACTAGCAAATAAATATATCCCACAAACAAAACACATCCTACTAAGCAATGTTGTTTCAGGAGTAACAGTTTTGCATAACAAAGGCCTCTAAAACATGTTCCTGCAAGACTCTTCAAAGCAGAAATGCCTGGAAGTGGAAAGCCCAAGGGAGTCTGAGAACTGGGAGCTCTCAGATGTGACAGGGAAATAAGTTATCGTGTTTTGTTTTTGAGGGCTGTGGGAAAGCCCAGGAGAACAGAACCATGGAAGCTGTCAGAGAACACTCCCCAGCAGGGCCAAGGGAGCCACCCATCCCACTGCACTGCACAAAAACAGCACACGAGGGGTTTTTAAATAAAAGGAGTCTCTGCAGTGGCCTGGTGGAGCCTCTTCCATAGCTGGTGCATGTTTCCATATCCACATCCATTCTCATGAGCTCCTTCCAGAGTCTCCAGCACACCAGGCCACGTTAGCAAGACCCAAGTGTCCACTGTGCAGCAACTGTGCCCCTGCACTCTGCAATTCTGCACCTTTTAATGCAAGCAGCTGTTTGCAAGAGGAAAATCAGGAGACTCAGAGGGGGGTTTTGGTTGAAGGTCAGACAGGAGCACATAGCACAGGCTCTGATTCTGAGCTGTTGCTTGAAGACAGAAACTACAAAGACTGAGAGCCAGAGTCCTTCAAGGAACATACTTCAGTGGACTTTCTCATTCTGCTTTTAAACAGGGTGAACAGCCTTTGTCTACAGATAAAAGTAACAACACAGATGTGGAAACTTCTCAGTTTCCACCATCCAAAGAGAGATTAAATGGCTAAAGAAAGGATGTTTGCCTTCACTAAAACAGGAAGGCATGTATCTTCATGCCACAGATTTCCACTTTAGAAGCTATGGAAGACAACTCCCTGTGCCTCACACAATCCCATTTTTCTTCAGCTCCTGGGGGGTGTGGATACAGAGGTTTATTGGTTATGGGGCTGACTGAATTACCATAAAATCAACTCACCAATCTAAATTTAGGCACCCAAATTTATCTGCCTACCTGAGAGCAGGATGTAAGATTCCACCAAGGGAGATCTGTAGTACTGCCCCCACACCAGTGACTACAACCACCAGAGTGGCTACCCCAGACACCCACATGGGACGGGGAGATGTGATGCAGAACCTAAAGCAGATCTGTTCCCCTCCAGAGAAATAGCTGGAGGACAGGGAGGAAAACTCAGGGCATCTCCAGCTGCAGCCTGCCAGGCTCCAGTGATCCCTTCAGCAGGGAGCCTCTGGCTTCCTACTCTGGGAGCTTATCCAACAAAGAAGGCAGAGCAAGGCTCCTAATTGCTCGGAGGTATTCCATTTAATCAGATTTGGAGGACACTGCTTTTCACCATCCAGTTGTGAAAAGCAGTAATTGCTGATGGTTCTTAGGTTAGAACAATCCTCAGAGCTTTTCACAGCAAAGCCAGATAATCCCCAATGCCGACCTGAGAGGAAAATTCAAGGTCAATTCTCAGAGAGATTCTCAGTGTGAGCCTAAAAGAATAGATTTAACTTAAAACTGGTATAACATACTCTGAAGCTAAAGGAAAGGCCACCACAAGCAACAGACTGGGAAAACACAGTGAAAGATGGGAACCTACCTGGAAATGCACGAATTCTTTCTCAGAAGAATAAGAGCATGGGGCATTTCATACCCAGAACACAAAAGCCACAAAAGCCAAAGCGAACATTAAAAGGCTCAAAATATCTGCTTCATTACTGAATAGAAAGCTTCCTCTACACTCAGTAGAGAAAAGCTGCTTCAGAAGATGTCACAGAACACTGTGAGGTGAGGTGTGGAAGATCTGAGCTGCCTTATGGAAGATCCAGGCTTTCCATGGAGGTCAGGATCCTAGCAGGACTAGTTTCCTAACTTGGTTAGCTGACCTGTGTCACCTTGAGTGGTGGGAAAAGCTTCCAAAGCTGGGTTTGGTGGTGCTTATTGGACCAGAGGAGTGCAGCCGTGCTCAGAAGTGGCTGTAGGTGTATCATGGTCTAATCCCCTCTCACACTCCCCTGGAACAGATCAGCAGGGAAGAAGGGAGGTGCACGGAGAGCTGAGCACACTTCTGTTATTTCAGCCAGCCTGGCACCTGGCCCAGATCAGCCATTGCTCCTTCTGGGAACCTCTAGGGAAAACAGGAGCAAGGAAAACAGGATAAACCCAGCCCCCTTAGCCAGGGAATCCTGCAAGAGCTGTGAAAAGGTTTTCTACCAACAAGCAGATTGGGGGCAGAAAGTGGAACAGTCATGTTGGGTAATGGGTGCTCCAAGAACAGGTTTTCCTCTCACAGTTTTGAGCAGCTGCAAGGCCACTTCTCAGCTGATGCACAAAATGTTCACTGCAGGGCAAGGCCCTGGTAAATCCAGTCTGGAATTCTCCAAGGAGAGATAACCTGGGATTAGCTGTGTGGAAGAGCCTGATGGACAGTGACCAGGTGCAGCATCAGCTGGAACAGCAACTGCAGCACAGACCCAGGGCCCAGAGCCACATATTTCCATGCTGGGAGGAGAGGAACATCCAACACACATAAACAGTAACTGTGAAAAAGCCCAAGAAGGAAGAGGGAGAGCAAACTCCCACGTGCCAAACTACAACAGATCCAAAGAGCCAAATTCCCACTGATGAACTGAAGTGGGTTTTGGATTTATTTTTTTTAATAGGCCTTAAGCAAGAAAAGCTGCAACAAACAAGGTTGTTTGTACATTCAGCACTGCCACAACTTGGCCTGTGAGAGAAGAGCCTCCTGCTTAGCTTGTGTAGAGCAGCAGTTCCCTGCTGGGGTCAGGGAAAAGATGGCACATGGGGACTGGTGTAACACAGGATATGGGGACGCCCAACACCCCTGAACACCAACAGCTCAGGAGGCACAGCTGAAACAAGGACGCAGGCTTGGGCACTGAATCAGAGCTTTTCAATCCAGAGTCTCTACCCTACAGCTCCTGCAGAGAGTGGTAAAACCTCTTTTGGCTGTAGTCCTCAGATTCCAGGGCCCTTTCAGGAAAAAGGTTCTTCACCCAGAGGTGCTGGAACAGGCTCCCCAAGGAATGGTCAGAGCACCAAGCCTGACTGAGCCCAAGAAGCATTTGGACAATGCTCTGAGGCAGAAAGGGATTGTTGGAGTGTCCTGAGCAGGGCCAGCAGCAGGGCATGATGACCCTGATGGGCCCCTTCCAGCTCAGGATATTCTCTGGTTCTGTGACTCTGGATCTCCATGTTGTGGGTAGCAAATGGTCAGTAAGGACAGGGGAAAGCTGCACTTGTGAAGGCAAATTTCACCAGTTAGCTGGAGCTCCATGGACAGGAGGTAGGGTTGGAAACCCACTGAGGGCTGAGATTGGGCTAACACCAGCTAGCAGGAAATATAAATAATTTAATCACAGAAGCCATCTGTAAAATAGCATAAACTACATCTAATCTTGGAGGATGCTCCTCTTATAACTGCTTGTAATTCTGTATAAATTCAAAACCCTTATTTCAAAACTGCTATTAATTCCACCACTATTTCTTTCAGTGTTACTATCTTACACCTGCACTTGCACAGTGTCTCCCATCAGAGGATGTCAAAGACTCTCAGATACAAGAAATCCCTTTTCCTGGGAAGGTGTGTGACCTCTAGAGAAGTGACTGTGGACACACTAAAGCCCAGCATCCAAGTATTATTGCTTTAAGTGATTTCATTTGGATTTTCTCAGTGTAATACATCTAAGATTTGCCTCAGTCCAACTGCTGCCCTTAAAGTGATGTGTGATCACAGAACATGAAATCTGTGAAGTCCAGGAAGGTTTCAGTTATGCACCCAGAAAATGGAAACTCTCAAGATCAATGATTTTTTTGAAATTTAGGTCTTTGAGATTATTTCCATCAATCTGATACTGAATGGAAATCATGGGTGTGATTCAACCACACCTCAGCTGATTTAAACAGGTTCAATTTCTGAAGGGGCCGTGCTGCTCTCCACAGCTGAGATCAGCCCTCAGAGCCCGACAGCTTCAGCTGCTGAAGAGTTATTTGTGATTCAATAAAGCAGAGGATGTGGAATCCTCCAGCACTTCTGCCCATCACTTCCTGAGCCGGTTTATCAGCCCCTCTGTATAAATAGCTCCCAGGCACACCCAAGAAGGAGCTATACTGGAAGCACACGCACATTCAAAGGGACACAAAATGCCAAAGAACTAAAAATGACTTTAAAGCATTTCCTTCCTCGTGGTTTTTTGATTCCCCAGCCCCACGCTCCCTCTCCCACCAGAGCACGGCTGACCTGTAAATTTACGCAGCATTTCGGTGCAGGTTTCTGCCACAGTTTCATCATCACACTTCTCCATAATCAAAGCCTCTTCTCCACAGATCCAGCCACTGAGGACGTGGCCGTACCTCTCGGGTGGGTACAGCACATCAAAGCTGCAGATCTTCTTGTACCACAGCTCCTCGGGATAAGTCAAGCTCTCGCTCTCCGCCTCGTCTTCCCAGACAAACTGGATGCTGTTGCACTCAGAGCTCCAGAAAGGCTCTTCAAACTCCAGGAAGATCTTGTCAGTGGTATTGATTCCCAGTTTCTCAATGGCCATCACCTTCTCCTCAGGCAGGCGGGGGTGGAACAGGCTCTCGTGGCGCTTCTTCAAGACTCCCAGGGACACAGTCACAATGACGTGGTCAGCTGGGATGAACTCACAGTCCTCGCACTCTACGAAGACATTGGAGCCCTTGTTCTCCTCGGGGAGGTCACTGTTGTGGTCAGCCACCCTCTCAATCTCCTTGCTGACCGACTGGTTCCAGTGGATGCACTTGACCGGCTTGCGGAGCTGAATGACAGACTTGGGAATGGAGCGGGCCAGAATCTCCACGATTTTAATGAAACCACAAGGAATGACGTGATGAGCCCCGGGGATTTCGGTCCATTCCCCAAATTCACTCAGCGAGACTTCATCCATGCTGTGGGAGCTGCTCTCACAACTCTCTACCTAAGGAAAAGCAACACAAAAGCAACATTGCCACAGAGCAACTCCTTTAGCCGCAGCACAGCTCTGCGAGGGCACAGAGGAGCTGCATGAGATGAGAGTGGTGAATTCCACTCTGAAACCAGATTAGTTTTGCTAGTAAAGAAGTGCTTGGCCATAGGATCTGACAAAAATCAATCCTCAGCCTTTCTTGCAACCAGAGAAACCATTTTGTCATGGTAAAGAGTTGGAGTTCCATCGTCCAGAGTTCAGAGACCAGAGGGCCGGAGCCCCTCTGATCTGAAGACAAATTGAGAGCTGGGGCTGTTCAGCCTGGAGAAGAGAAATCTCTGGCAAGACCTCCTGACACCTTTCAGTACCAAAAGGTGCTACGAAAGAGCTGGAGAGGGACTTTGGACAAGGCCATGGAGTGACAGGAAATTATGGCTTTAAACTGATGGCCGAATTAAATTAGATATGAGGAATAAATTCTTCCTTGTGAGGGTGGTAAGGCCCTGCACAGCTTGCCCAGAGAAACTGTGGCTGCCACAGCCCTGGAAGTGTTTTCAAAGCCTGTTTGGATGGGACTTGGAGCAACCTGGGCTAGCGGAAGGTGCCCTGCCCATGGCAGGAGATGGAACTGGATGGTCCATCAGGTCCCTTCCAACCCAAACCATTCTGTGAACCTAGAATTCCATTATGTCTTTGCTTCTGCACAATTCTGGGTTAAAGTTCTGTTCTCTATCCTTTAAAACCCTCTGCAGTGGCCAGGGACCTGCTGCCTGGTGCTCCTACAGCAGAACCTGGAGCTATGTTAATCAGATGTTCATTCCAACGCTAATAAACGTTCCCACGAGGAGCCACAAAAAACTTCTGGCAGCTCTTTCTGCTGTCTGCAGCTTTCAGCGTGCTGTCAAACAGTCAGCAATCAGCCAGCTAACAATGTGCCAGAGGTGAGAGGACCCTGCACAGGAGGAACTGAAGGAGACGGAAAAGGGAAATGCCAAGATGTGAGCCACGTGTGTTTGATGTGATTACCAAAGCTTTAGATCCATTAACCTGTTGGTTAATGTCTGTAGGAGTATTAAGCATAGCTGTAGCTCCCAACAATCCCTGAAACAAAGGCAGGATGTTTGGCCTGTCTTGTGATAAGCTTCTAATGATAATCCTGATGCACGGGACACAGTGATCTTAAAATCTTCACATCACCAGAGTCACAATCGCTCGCACACTGTAATTCTCTAAGCATTTTAAGGAATATTACAATTCCTTACCTCGTCCTTTGACCTATTTTCCAGACCTTTCCACTTTAATGACTGTGCTTGGAAGCCTGACAAGCCTAGACAGTCTCCCTGCGGAGCACCCTGGTGCAGGGCAGGAATCTCTGTGCTGGGACAAAGCGAACGAGTCAGGGTTGTACCAGCAGCTCCCAGGCTGCTCCTGTGCCTGCAGGGACCAACAGGTGCCTGCCCTGTCCTGGTCACTGCCTGTTGACTCCAGTGGGGACTGTGCTGTAGTTCCACCCTCCCCAAACACTTCCCAGACCTCCCCCAGGGTCACACAACACAAAACCCGTGGCACACAGCAGGATCCTCATCCTGCCTGGATGCTCCAGCAGGACATTCCTCTCCTCATTATGAAGTTAAACACTGGTGGCTGTTTGATTCTTTCAACCATGAAGGCAAAATGCCAGGGGGGAAAAACAAGCAACTACCAAGACTCTAACCCAAGACAGGTTAATCCCCACTCTGTCATTTGATAGTCTTAAGTATGAGAAGCTTTGTTGTTCTCAGGTATTTGCATGAGAAGGGATTTGCAAGACTTGCAGAAACAGCTCTGAATGTGGCAACCAGGAGCAAGCACAGGAAAAACCACCAGGAAACCCAGAGCTACATCCAATAACTTAACCCTGTCTGCATGGGTGCTACTATATGGGTAACACAATTAATGAGTTTTACGTGGCAGCTGCAGAGACACCCTGTGATAAAAGGTTTTGGGTGAGGATGCTGAGATATCAGGCTCAGGAGGACACCAGGGTTCAAACCTCAGCTTTATCTCAAATCTCCTGTGAGACTCTTTAGATCTTTATTCCTCTTTGGTTTAGCTTCCCACCTGAAAAAAGTGAGCACATGACAAAGTGCTGCTTGCCTCCCCTGCCTCATTTCAGAAGCTTTTAAGTCATTCTAATTGAAATAAAAATGACTGATACACTTTACTCGTGGAGTGCTTGATGCAGTGCTTCATCTCACTGAGAACTCATTTAGCCAAGTCACCAAGGAGATAAAAAGAACTATGGAAGCTGTGTGAAAAGCTGGTTTTATACAGTCTATCTTGGCTTTTATTGCTTTACCTTCAAAATGCTTTCTGGGGATTTCTTCAGCAAATTACTAGCATCAAAGTTACATTTCTTCTGGTCTCTGAGAGGTAAAAAACACTCAGGCAAGATCTGGGGGTGCAGGTGTAAGTCATAAGATAAGACATTACTAAAAGAACCTGAAAATAGAGTAGCTTTAGGTGGCAAAAAAAATCTAAATCACATCAGAAAATTTAACAAGGCCTAGGAAAGCCTCTTCTATTAAGACAATTGGGGTTTTAAGGTAAGAAAAAAAAAAAGGTAAAGGCATTATTCCTTGCAGATCCACTATCTTTGGATCTGCAACAGGAGGGAAAGTTGTCAACAGAAACACAAACTGCAAGAGAGCACAGAAAGCAATTTCCAGGGCTGGGCAGGGCTCAGCCAGGTGCCTGAGGTTGAGGATTTGTTTGCTCCTAGTTTAAGCCAAAACAAAACACCCCAATGATGTGCACACCGACCTTCAGGTACTGCTGGATCATGGCCAGTTTCAGCCTCTTGACGGCCTCCGTGTCATCCGGGTCGGCCTTGACGCGTTTGCGCACGACGTCCCGTGTGAAAACGCCCACGCTGTTCTGGCTCTCAGCATTGACTGGTTTACCTCGTTGGAAGAACTCCTGAGTCAGGTTATAGACCTGCCAGAGAGAGGACACGAGGATGGGATCCCCAGCAGGATGATCCTTCACCTGTCCCAACCCAGAGCATTCGGATCAGCTCCTCCTCCCAGCAGAACCCACGTCCTCCCTCACATCGGATAAAAAGCACCGGCTCTTCTCCCACCTCCGTGTCCCAGGTTTGATAGCAGCCCTTCCACCCTCTCCATTATTTAGAAGGAATCCACCAGAGTGGGTGAATTCAGTTTCACAGCTGTTTTTCTGCTGTCCCATTTATGGGGATTTTTAAAGGAATTTTGAATGAGTTAGAGATGAGATTTTTGAGGTTTTAGATGATGTGATTTATTTTTCTTATCTTCTACATCAAGAGGAAGGGTGAGCTTGGCTCACATCTTTACTGCATGGTTTAGAAGGTCACAAGACCTCTAGTTATAAGACCTTTTAAGGATTTATTGATTAATAAAACACTGTTAATAAGGATATTTATGTTTTTTACTCAATCCTTAAATATTTTGTTTTATGGACTTATGCTACAGTGTAAGCTTTCTTAGTTAATTACGTTATGATACGTAAACCTACAGTATTGTATTCTAAACTTCTTGTTTACCTTTGTAACTACTTTTATTTTTTCTGTATCTTAAATTCTAAAACTCTAAACTTTCTTCTTTTTAGCTTAACGTGTTTCTGCTTTGAACTATAAATCCATATTCTCGCTTCAAGTACTTAAGTTTGGAAGCCTTTTCCAAGGTCTCAGATCAAATCCTGTGTTTAATTCTAATCTTTGGCTTACAGGCCTAAAGTTCTGAGAATTCCCTGCATTTTGGATTCCAACATCCCATGGAATCAGGAAGGGACAAACAGCAGAGGAATTCTGTATGCACACACATTTTACTTGAGCACAGGACAGGTAGAAACCCATGGAAAACAGTGACATCCCTAGAGCCTCTCACCAGGAGCCAGAGTAAAAATCCCTTGTAACAAATTGTTCTCCTTTGAAGATACTCCTTCCTCCTTTGAAGATATTTTTAACCCCACTTTTCCATACAAGCTATGTAAAGGCAAGGAAACATCATCCACCTCAGCTCCCTGCCTGTGGCTGCCTGGAAAAAACTTGTATTTCTATCTACAATATTGTCAGAAGAGCCTGCAATTGCATCATGGCTCTTCCTTTCTATGGAAAAAACACCCAAAAAAAAAAAAAAAAAAAAAAAAAAACAAAAACAAAAAACTCAAGAGGAATCTTTTAACACAGGAAAGCTTTCAAAAGATGCCTCTCAGAAATGTAGCACATCCCATTAATGATTTGTTTGTCCAGAATGTGTCCCCTTCCCATTCACATCATGCCACAGGGTGAACAATACTCTTACAAGCACAGGGGATATCCCTGCTTGGGGAGTTTTTCCTGTCAAAGATGCTTTGATTACACTTTATGATCATTTTTTGGAGACAGATGATTTGGATATGTCAAGAAGATGAAGTCTACAGTAAATATCTGGTACAAAGCTGGTAAAAAAACTGTGGCAGCCTTGCCTTCAAAAAGCTCCTGGAGCTTTCCATTCCCTGCTGATAGGGCTAATCCACCATGGTTTATGTTCTTCTCATTCCAATTCTCCCCAAGAGCTTGATTTTATCTTGGGTTTTAGGAATAAAGTGAATTTGAGGAGGCAAAATAGAGGGAAGAAGAGGAAAGGGAGGAGGATAAACACATTGCAGTGGTAGGAGTGAGAGAGAGGAGGTCTGTGAGCAAATGGAGGAAGGTGAGTTGACAAGTAAGGGATGAGGAGGAAATTGAAGAAAAAAAATGAAAGGATAAAAAAAAAGGGGGGTGAAATAAACAATAAAAACAGAGAAGAAACAATCACAAGGAAAATGAGTGGGACTGGTAAAGACAGAAGAGAATTGCAGACACTGCCTGGGACACGGCCATTCCAAGGAGATTCTCAGACAAGAAAGGTGGGGCCCAACGTCCTGTATGAAACAAAGACTTCCAGCAAAGGAAACTTTGGCAGTTCCAGCATCCCCTGGTTCTCAGGTCCCTGGATTTCTGAGGCCACAAGCACTTGCAGCAGGTCCGGGCTGCACAGACCTTGCGTCAGCACAATCAGCTCGGCTTTCATAAGCTGATTGAGCTCTGTAAGCAGATAACAAACTCACAGGACAAGCAAAGCCCTGCTAAAACCCAGCCACCACTTGGCCCACAGGAGAAGTGAGCTTGACTATGTTTTCGTTAACCATTATATTCTTCACTGCCCCACAGGGAGCAGAGCAGGAAAGCACAAGTTCTCTGTGCTGTAACCATCAAGGAAAGCCTTTCCTGGAGGTGCCATCCCATTGATCAGACAGCAGGTAAATTTAATCCCATCAGGATTTCTTATTTCTCCTGTTATTTCCTTGCTTTTCAAGTTCAAAAAGCATTTGGACAACACCCTGGGACACAAGGTGTGATTTTGGGGGTTTTCCTGTGCAGGCCCAGGGGCTGAACTTGATGATCCTCCTAAGTCACTTCCAACTCAGGATATTCTGATTCTTGGGGGTGCTGAACCATCTGAGGAAGAACAGGAGGCAAAGCTGTTGTAGGCAAGAAGCAAAAGGAGAAATAGCAGGTCCTACATTGAGAGATATATGGTCAGAATAAATGAATGAAAAAGATGCTTAAAATGTATGTTTTAATGAATATGAGCAGCAAATACATCCTGTGTAAGAAGCTATGGAAAAGCTTCACTAGGACACCTCATTTAAGGTAGATTTCCAATGAAGCAGGAGCAAAATTGTGCAGTCTGGAGTTGGAATTATCCAGGCTTTCCCTCCCCAGATGGGGAAAGCATTGTCATTCCTATGGGACCATCCCTGGAGTCACTGGGAACAGGCAACTGTAGTATCTGAAAACCCATACTCCTCCAATAATTTCAGCATTTCAGCAGCAGGGTTCCTGAAAGAGTAGAAATGGGCTTTCCCTCAAAGATCCTGGGGAAAGGTAACAACAAAAATGACCCAAAAGATTCTGCTGATTTTCTAGTTAACCCTTCAAAATCTCCCTGCTCCATGCCCAGCAAGGAGAGCTACACCACAGACAGTCCAGACAATCTTTGCTTTTCTATTATCACACACCTGGTACAAGCAGAGAGCAAAACCAAAGGACAGACTGCATCAACTCCCATCTCTTACCACTGGCAGTCTCACATCCCAGCAGGATGACCTAAACATGTCTCACTCTAAAGTTCCCCTGATCTGGGACAGAACAAGTGGCCCTAGAAGCCTCTCTGAAAAAACAGAAGTAAAAGACAGAGATTCTCTTCTATGCAGTTTTCCTTCCCTCATTCTGAAGGCTTATACACAATTCTCCAGGGAATTCACAGAATCATGGAATGGTTTGGGTTGGAAGGGACCTTAAAGCCCATCCAGTGCCACCCCCTGGCATGGGGTGGACACCTTCCACCAGCCCAGGTTGCTCCAAGCCCCATCCAACCTGGCCTTGGACACTTCCAGGGATCCAGGGACAACCACAGCTTCCCTGGGAAATCCATTCCAGGGCCTCACCACCCTCACAGGGAACAATTCTTCCCCAACATCCCATCTAACCCTGCCCTCTCTCAGAGAGAAGCCATTCCCCTTGTCCTGTCCCTCCATCCCTTGTCAAAAGCCCCTCTCCAGCTCTATTGGAGCCCCTTTAGGCTCTGGAAGATGCTGGAAGGTCTCCCTGGAGCCTTCTCTCCTCCATGCTGAACAACCACAGCTCCCTGGGTCTGCAAGACAGAGGGGGTTGAAGGTAAGAAATTAAAACGAGTTAACTGAATGTCCACAGTCCTAAAACAGTTTCACTTCAGCTTCCATCTTCTGTCTTCTCTCTGAACAGCTTTGGGGCATGCCACAACCAGGGTCTGTGCAGGGAACGTGGATTCCAGCAGGGATGTCCCCTCTGTTACCTACAGGCTTCCTCCTCCACGTGTTTGTTTACTACCTACGTGCTCCTCCACCACAGGAAAAGGCAGTTTCTTAGGAAGAACAAAGCTAAATAAAGAAGTTTCTCCACACTGAAGGAGGTCAGGAAAGCACATCCCCATCCACACTCCTTCCTGTCAGCGCCGGTGACGATGCCCAGCATTGTCTTTTGCTCACTTGGCTTAAAAACTGCTGTGACTTAATCCCTGTCCAGTAAAAAGCCCTGATGGAGATAGGGCTGTGCTGTTCCCAGGCCAGACATCTGCCAGTGCAATAGAGGCAGGGAGGGAACGGTGACTCTCGGTGGCCCTTTGGTCCTGCTTTCCATGATAACTGCAAGGCAAGGCACTGGAGCTTAATTGGGGATGGCAGGAAGCCCAGCACGGGGTGGGGGTGAGGAGGATGGAAAACGTTGTCATTCTTTGGCTGCATCCCTCCCCAGAAGCTGTTGCAGCACACAGGAGAAAGCTGACAGATAACAAGGCCATTAATTAGCTGATTGTTAAAGGGAGGGTTCCTGGGAAGCAGCTCTTCAGGGACCACATCCTTGCTGAAAAGCTGAAGTAAAAGCAGGCACTTCTCCTGAATCAGGCTGGTGATGGACTGTGATTTTTCAGCTGCATTTAACCTGTCCAGCTCACCACTTCCCACTGTTCACTAATACCTGGGAATCGGCTTTAAACATCTCTCTGGAAAGGGAAATGAGGACTTAGCAGGGACAGAGGAACAACTCTGAGATAAACTGTCCCTGTTCACACTTTCTGAGGAGTTAATCACACACACAGACCTCAAAGGTGCAGACATTACCCTCAGACCTCCCACTCTGGTCATTTTCCTGAGAGCCATGCAGATGTATAAGCAAAAAGAGCTAAAATGCTCTCCCAGCCCCAGGATTCCCCCAGTTATCCTAGGAATGGAGAAGAAGGTGGGAAGATTACAAATACATTATGTGGGCATCACACCCTGGGGAACCTCCCAGGTGCCTCTCTCCTTTTGGAGACTGACCAAATGGAGTGACAATGACCCTGAGCAGTGCCAGCTCCACACAGCACACGGTCTAAGAAGGACAATCCTAAAAGTCCTGCCCTGTCTCATGGTGTTTCCCTTGGCAATGTGTGGTTGGGAATCCAGGTGGATGCTCTGCAGGACTGGAGACCTTCCTTGAAGGCATTGCCCTCCTTCCACAAGAAGAATTCAGGTCACCTGTGTCAAAAGCTCATGACAGATCCTGACTGACCCCAGCACAGTCCCTGCTGCAGAAACGAAGAGCTGAGCAGTCTTCAAGCACTCTGACTGCTCTGCTTCCTCATAAGCAAACAAAGGCTCCTGTGAGACATCCCTACAGCTATTAAAAATGCAGGCTACTGCAAACAAAAATGCAGCAAAACTTGTATTGAGGTAGAAGAAGCCAGCCAAAAAAGATTGGATAAGTGCCTGGAAAAAGCCTAAGGACTTTCCAGATGAATTAGTGAGGCAAAGCTCTGGAGGTACAGGGGTGCTTTGCTTTTCACTCCAGGAAAATTCATCACAGAGAGACCTCGCCTTGCTAAAATGCAGTTTCAGAGACTGCACGTGGGCCAATGAAACTCAAGGGAGACCCCCTGCACTTTGAATTCCCTAGAATTTGATGTCCAGATGACAAGATAACCGGGGCTAGAGAGACCCAGCTGGAGAAGCAGAGCTGAAGGCACAGGCTGGAGCCCCAGCAGCAGCTGCAAGCAAAGCCAGGCAGGGTGTGAGCGAGGGGGAGCGAGCCAGCTGTGCACGGAGGGCAGGCCCTTGGAAGGGTGACAAATTTAGCCCTGCTCATTCAGGGATACATTTTCCACTGATCATGCCAGTCCTACATCCCTGATTAGGCTCTGCATCCATCATGGGTTGCTGGCTGTTTTGTGGGGGGGTCTTTCTTTTCAGCTCAGGACAGGGTGTGTCACAGCCTTTGCTGTCTCAGCTTCCTCTGAAGGGATGAGATGACATGATGGTGGGATTGCTGATAAAAACCTGAGGAAGGCCTAGGAGCTCCTGTGAGACCCCGACCCTGACCTCAGGATTTAGTGATCTGTAAGATGACTTTTTATCCTGGACGATTTCGAAATACTTTAACAAAACCTATCATAAAATCCACCTCCCTAAAAAAAAAAAAAAAAAAAAAAACAGAGATGCAGAACTGAAAATTCCTGCTGTTCCTCCCCAGCGTTCATTTCACCACCACTTAAGGCAACAGACCTTTGGCCAAAAAAAAAAAAAAAAAAAAAAAAAAAAGATTAAATAACCTCTAATGAACATGCAAAAAAACCCCTCACAGAATCACATGGGTTGGAAGGGACATTGAGGATTGTATTGCTCCAACTGCCCTGCCATGGGCAGGGACATCTTCCATTAGACCAAATTGATCCAAGCCACATCCAACCTGGCCTTGGACACTCCCAGGGATCCAGGGGCAGCCACAGCTTTCTCTGGGCAGCCTGTGCCAGGTTCTCACCACTCTCACAGTAATGCTGGGGAAGTGGGGGACACCCCAAAACACAAAGCAGAAATGCCCCTGCCAGACTCAGCAAGTGTGGAACACCCTCTGCACTTCAAGCCAGAGGAAAATGTCCCCAAAGCCACACGCCTGCTCCTGGCTGCCCTCCCTCCAGGGCACTTGTATTTCCTACAGCCATTTAAACTGGCTGTTTTGATGAGATTACATAGCTTGCCTGAATTCCCACTTTTCCTAGGCAGAGCAGGGAATAAACCACAGCCAAATGTCTCAAATCAGTGCAGACCCTCCAGCTTAGCACCCTGAAGAGGCTGGGACAAGCAACTCAACAAAAGCATGAGCTGCTCCTGCAAGAAATTCCAGCAGGCTTCGGAGGAAGGCAGAGAAAGCCTCTCCCAGCAAGAGCAATTAAGGGGCTGGCTGATGTCCCCTGCTTGGCTCCAGCTGTCCCTAAAGTATTTTTTATCACCACGAGTGGCTGCAGACATTTTTACAAGCCATAAATGTGAAAGCCTTTTCTGTCTCCTAGTGATAAAGATATCCTGTGGCAATGATAAGCTAATTAGGTGTTGTGTAAAGAAGATTAACTTTTAATGTGCTGTTCTCTCATGTCACTGGCTGCCCCTTTCTCTCCCCTTTAAAAGAAAAGGTAGATTTACCAAATTAATCATTTCTAAAACACTGGTAACTTGTTATGGCCTTTATCTTACTGGGTTTATCTCAAAGCTAAGTGGCTCTCATCTTTGTATTCCCTTCTCATTTTGGAGTCTGCCCTCCCTTTGCTGGAGATTTTCCTATCATCTTCCAGGATGATCACCAAGCCCTGCACACAGTTTGGCAGTGTTCCATTTACATAAATAATGCTGCACACTGCAGTATTTTCATTTACTCCTTCTGGCCCCAGTTGCTGTTAATCTTCCTCCACACACATCTTACCTGTCTTTTTTTTCCTGCCTGGAAAAAGTCTCATTCATTTTTTAAATCCAGCAATATGAAAAATTGTTCAGATCAATTATATCCATCTGTATTTGTCCAAGACGTCATCCACAGGTTGACAAATCCTTCCCAAAATGAGATTTCTTTGAAATTCCTACTACTCCTCTCTGAAACTGAAATGATTTTGTGCCATCCTATCACTGACTCCAGTTCAGAAACACAGGACAATGCCAAAAATCTTCTCAAAAGAAAAAAAAAAAATCCATTTTTCTGCTCCCCACCCAATTCTTGGTAATTCTTTACAGGCTACAGTGACTTTTCTAATGCTCCCAGACATATTTTTAAACAAAGTATGCAAGAGTAACCTGAATCTAGTGAGTGTTCAGCCAAGAGTCAAATACTGAAGTTTGCTGTCAGATGAAAATCTGAAGGTTTTAGGCACGGCTACAGCCTGATGAAAATACTCATGTTTTGCTCCATTTTCTACAACCCACTGAGAGATCATATTACCTGGAGGGCCAGGCAGTCTGCACTGACCCCTCTAAATGTACTTCACAAGTGACATTAAAAAAAATGTGGGGAATAATCATAATTAACTTTGGCAAGCAAAAGTTTAAATAACCTTCAACTGAAATCCATTGCTGGTATGAATCTCCCAGAAAAAGATGTTCCTTTCCTTCCTTCCTTCTCACAATTCCTACAAAACTGCACTGACTTTGGCACACCACACAGCATTTCATAGTATTTATAACCAATAAAAAGTCACAGGGATACAATATTTAGCTGGTTGTTGCTAAGGTTTTGCCTTCTACTTTGTTTAGCAATTTGATCCTTCCACTACTCTTTTAATTAAGCACTGGATTAATTACTGGATCTCCCCAGCAAATTACTGGATCTCCCCAGAAATAGTTGCTGGAAGTGATTAAATGGATTACTATCATGGAAAGATTTTTCTTCCTCACCACAGAGAGTTAATCCCACATCAGAGAAATGGGGTGCAGTGAAGCAGATGAGAGAAAACTTAGCGTCAATTTTTTTTTGCAAAGAAATTAAAGACACCACTGGTTTTCTACCTTCACCCTGGAATGTTCTAACTGCCAAGGGGTCTCAGTGCTCCAGACAAATCTACCACTTGACAAAGCAGCTGGACACCAACCTCGTTGTATAAATCACTGAATTCTTCAACCACATCTTTCGGGATCCTCTGCCCGCTGTTGGTGAGGTGATAAGCCACCCCATTCTTGGAGTAAAGACTGATCCGCCCAACGCTCCTCTCGCTGTCAGTGGTCTCTTCAAGCAAACCATTGTCTTCTGCTAGATGATAGACTGGGTTTCCATGTGAACCATGAATCCACGTGGCTCCCAGCTCAAAAGTGGCATGCCCTGCAGGAGAGGAAGCCAAGCAAACTGGTTATGGAAGCCTGTTTTCCTGGAAGCTTCTCACGCTCAGCCCTGAATCCAATGTGCAAAAGCAGAACTGCCCAAGGACTGCACATGTTTGAACATCCCTTAAGGGAGTTTTTCTCTGTTAGACACAATGCCAGCATTCTTCAAACTGGTCCTTTGGGATTCAGGTTTGGGTATTGCCAGAAGGATGGGATGTTGCAATAAGGATCCCTCACAGTGACACACCTTTGATATTTAAGGAGAAATTCAGCCCTTCTCAGTTGTTGCCAGCAGGGAGATGTAGGAAAATGTGGATTGCAACATTGGCCTGAATACTGAACCTTGTCATGTGACTAAAAATGGTTGTTATTTACAAATACACCTCAGATTAACTGCAATTAAACATGCATTTCCATTCCCCAAATGAGTAAACAGGCTGTATTTCATTACTTATGCCTTTGGAGATTTATAGATTAGGTTCTTTAGAAAGAGGCACTGTTAGGCTAAACAGCGAAAGCATTTTATTTTCATCACCTGTACTCTCTCTACTTGAAAAACACAAAGAGTTTGGTCAGCCCCACTCGCCCCATCCCTCACAACTATCAGGATTTGCACCAGGGCTTTTGCCCCCCCAAATCCAGCACTGCCAGACTGGGCTGAGAGCTCAGGGGGAGGCTCAGCAGCTGAAAGGAGGTGCTAAAAATAAGCTTGGGTCATGTATCCCCCATATTTTGACAGATTCTCAGAAGGCCAAAGCTAGTTTAAAGTCTGACAGAGCTGGGCATCTCCCAGCACCGCTGCAGCAGTGTGGGAATGCCTGATTTAAGCAGGGTAATTAATAGGATCCTGCTTGATGAAGAAAGGATGGTGCAGTTCCCAGCTATCATTTGCTGTTTAACATGTAAATGTATGCTCAGACAGAGGCACTGCAGCACTGAGCTGTGCTGCAGTCAGGTTTAAAGGGTGAAAGCTCCAAGGAACGCTGTTCCCTGGCTGAGCCCCTGCCTCTGAGGGAAGCTCCACAGATCTCATTTCCCAAGCAGCCCCTTTGTCAGTGAGAACTGTGCTGACTGCCCTTCAAAACCTGCAGTACAGCAGGAGGTTTCTACACCACAGCACCTGCACCAGAGAGCAGCAGCGACACACAGACCTGAACACTTCAGGTGCCACTGACTCCAACACACCCCAGAGCACCCAGCCAGGTGGAAATGACTGAACCCTGGCAGCCAAAGGTAGAGAGCTCATCAATATTGCAAGTGGCAGCTCCCTGGTTAATGCAATCCTCCTGCAAGTCAGGCTGTGCCAAGCAGCAGCAGGAATGCTGCCTCCTGCTCTAGGGCAGGAGCTTGGTCTCTGCTGCACAGAAATCCTGCTGAGACACCTGATTTTTCAAAGAAAACAATTTGCCAGCAGGTCCTGCTGCTGCCTTACTGCTTGGTGACAGTGATGATGTGTTCCAAGTTCTCCTGTTGAGCTGTGTGGAACATAATCAAATACCAACAAATTAAAAACTAATTCTTGCCTGTAATATTCATGCTTACTATCATCACTACCAGATAAGCCAGCTCTCACCAGGTGTAAGTTAAATGATTAGTTACTTTAAAGTGTAAAATTAAATAAAATTCTTTTAAACAGAGACAGCCAATTTACTTTCAGGGCCTTAAAGGATTTTAGGTTCAAAATTAATCTATTTGGAATGAATCATACCATACAACAACAACAAAGCAGAGAAACACAGATTGTAGATCAAGTCTCCTGGATAGGGATGGCAACTTTCACATTTCCCTTTGCAATCCTGACCATTTCTTGGGTAATTGTGAAATAGCTGCAGTGGATTCAGATGTTATAGGTCATGTGCAGGAAACAAACAATGCACAAAGACACAAACCCTCTCCCTCACCTGTGCTAGACCCAAACCCCTGAATATCCAAATTACACCCCTGGCCTGAAAAGCAACAGTCTGTGCACTTGAGGGAAAATACTGTCCCCTACAAGACATGGCTCAGTGAGGAGGATGGATTCAGATATAACCCTGAGAAGGTGCCACAGTGCCAGAATGGTTTGGGGTTTGGAAGGGACCTAAGAGATCATCTTGTTCCCACTCCCTGCCATGGGCAGGGACACCTTCCACTAGCCCAGGTTGCTCCAAGCCCTGGCTTTGGACACTTCCAGGGATCCAGGGGCAGTCACAGCTTCTCTGGGCAACCTGTTCCAGGGCCTCCCAACCCTCACAGGGAAGAATTTCTTCCTAATTAGTAGCTCTGCTGAAATTTAAATCAGATCTTTAGTCAAGTGTGCAGACAGGAGAGGCCAGACATGGATCCACCTTGGCAGAGAACTGCAGCCCATACCCACACAGGGCAACCTTGAGAGCTGGCAGATAAGAAGATAAGAGAAAGATAAGAAAAGACAGTTTGGAGTTTTAAAAAAATAATAAAAGACTAAGACTTTGGATGCCAGCCTCTGCTCTGCAACTAACAGTTACATCTACAAACTCTGAGATTGCCTCCAGACTGAAACACCTGCTCTCCTTTCCTGGTAATTAAGAGGTGTTAATGAGGAGGAGGTGGATTCCCAGCAAAGGCAAAGATGTGAGTTACTGGTGAAGGTGGGCAAGGAGAAGAGAATCAGCGTTGGTACTAAAACACCAGAACTATTTCACAGGTACCCTGGGAGAATGATCTGTTGCTCCCCAAAGATTTCAGCTCTTTCACACTTCCCTCCTCTCACAGGCATGATCCAGGATATTTTTAATACTGTGGATTGTGTGTAAAGGACACACTTCCCATCCTAACCTCTATGCCAAGTCTCAGCAGAATGTAAAGTGCCCTACTCAAACCCCTGGAGATTAGATTTTTCTGACTGCCTTTCCATTGGTTTCCCTTCTGCAAGTTCACAGGAGGTTGCTGTTTATTTACTGTAGTGAGTTTATCAAGCAAAACACACTAAGTGATGTAAGCACCTAAAAAAATAAAAAGAAAGCAGGGCAGCAAGAGGGCAAAAGTAATATCCAGAGTGAGACCAGAACTAGAATTAGTTAATTGAAATCAGGAAAGCAATTCAGGAAAAGCAGAGAGCTTTATGCCTCCTGCAGAGAAGAGACAGGCAATGTCCCTCTGGATAGCAGGAAAAGCTTCAGTGACTCCTGTGCTGCAAAGGACAATGTTTGTTCCAGGAATTTTGCCTGTAGAGATTTTTAAATTGACCTGGCATTCAAATATTCAGAGTCTGCACCTTTATTACACTCTAAGAAAGGAGGCTGCCCAGGTAGGAAAGCTGAAAATCAGGATAAAAGGATACATTGAAGATGTTTTTCCAGCAGCCTGATTCCCAGTGGGTAGCGCCCTACACAGTAAATTAATTCTAGGGAAATTAATGGGGTTGTTTGTGAAGTGGAACAGCTCGGGGTTCCCCCTTTCCAAGGGCTCTAATGCCTGAGAAACAGCCTGGAGATTTACTGGCTGCTCCTGGGAAAGAGTGAAGCTGGAAAACTTGGGTGGAAGCCGTCTGCGTACAGTCACTCAATCACAGACCTGTTACACGGAGCTCCTCCTGTGCGAGAGAAAACAATCCCCAAATCTTTCACTTCATGGGAACACAGGTTTGGAGCAGCCCTGGGTCACAGCTGAGGCAGGAGACAGCACAGAACCACTCACCCATCCCGAGAGGTGCCCAAGGATTTAAATATTTACTCTCCTGACACCGCCACACCCCAAACCATTTCACACATGCACACAACCCCATTTCCAAGGTTCATTTGAGCTCATGGCCACACAAACCCCACCAGCAGCCCTCTGCAGGCACTGCTTATCCCCAGCCATGGCTCTATGTACAAATCACCAACGGGACAGGACTGCTGAGGAATGCATCTCGAGCTGTTTATTTTCCAGCATCAGCCTCATTACATGGTTATGACAATGGGAAGTTGCCAGCAGCTCACATCCCAGGCAGCAGACAAAGAACTCAATGTTACAACTCACTTTAAAAGCTTTTTGCCCAATCACACAAAGCAAAAGCATATTGACAGTAGTTCTATCCAACCACTATAAGTACGTGTACCTTTGGTTAAAACAATGCTCACTTATTTCAAGTACAATACCTGCTTGTAAGCCTTAAGATACAATGCACAGAGCTCCATTATTAAGCTTAGAAGTTCCTAATATCTTGCTAGATATACTTTTCTGTAGCTTAGGGAGTTATTCTATCCAAGTGTTAATACACTGACCATTGTTCTGTTTGTCCTTACTCTTTACTTCTTGTATAATTTTTCTGCTGGCAAATCTTATGGCCACTGCTTAGCTCTGCTGCCTCCGAGGCCTGCCTTTTGCAACTTGCCCAAAACCCCCTGATTTTAAGGATTGCCACAGCTGCTCTCACCGAGTTGGACGCTCTGCACGCGGCCCCCGATGCGGTCGGTCGCCTCGAGGACTGTTACATCCGTGAATCCGCTTTCCAGGAGCGCCTTGGCTGCCGACAGGCCCGCGAGCCCAGCACCGATCACGACTATTCGAGGCTGTCGCTTTCTCCGTAGGCCACTACTAAGAGGATCATCCGTGCTGTCTGCAGATATTTCACAACTTTGCATGCCGTCCAAGCTCTCTTTCTAAGGAACCTGTAGGAGGAAGGGGACAGGTGTGTTCAGGGAGCTCAGATTGAGCTTATCCTCTGCAGTTAAAAGGATCAAAAATGAAGAAGTCCAGCAGAACAGAAAAACTTGGTTAGACCCAGCCTTCAACATGGGATGCACAGAAAGGATAACTGAGGTCAAGCTGGGATGCAAAACAACTTTTTAGCCTGGAGCACCAAGAACTCCAGAAATCTCCACCCTTTCATGCCATGTAGACTATTTCCAAACAAATCAAAGGAGTTTCAAACGCCCATCTTTTTATATAACCTCTAAAAGTGGTAATTTTGTGGTGAAGACTTCTAAAAGAAAGAGAACCACGTCCCCAGTGCTGACAAGCTCCACAACCCAGCAATGAAGCTGCACTTTGCCACTGTGGCAACCACAAAGCCTGAATTTCAGATCCTCTAAGTAGGAGAGGAGGTAAAAAGGATTTAGCTCAAAGCAAGGACATTGGATCTCAAGCCAGCCATTACAGAAATAGGACAGACAGGAAAATGTTTCAAGTGTGGAAGTCAACAAGGGCCACTCCAAAATTTCACAAAATGCAGCCCTTGGAGCCAACACTGTCCTGCCACATCAGGGTCAGCCTCAGGCTTAGATGAGAGGTTCAAACCCACACCAGTCCTGACTAGTCCAGATCTACCCAAATCTCCATCTACCAATATATTCAACTGCTCCTCCAAGCAGGACCCTGTTTTCCTTTGCCAACTCCAACAAGACACCTTTTTACTGCTATCTACCCTTATTTCTCAAGTCCCATCACATCATTTTAGTAGGTGGGACCATGGCCTGAGCCCATGGTTAAGTTTCAACCCTGATCAGGGATGAGCAGTGCGGGATGTCTTTATTCACAAAAGCCAGTGTGTACTTACCTGGTTCTGGGTGGTTCACACCTGTCCTCAGGAGCACAAAGAACAGGGTGCAGAGATTCCTACCCTTCCAGACCTGAGCTGGACACGAGTCCCAACTTGCAAAGGATAAACACACAGTCCAGAACTTATCAGCCCTGGAATCAGCTGATGCCCAGTGATCTGGATAAAGCACACACACAATTCCTTGCCTCCCCCTCCTCCCTCCCCAAACAGAGACATCCAAGGAGCTCATAGTGTGCTGCCTCTACCTGTTGCCAAGCTGCTGGATATCCATTCTGAGTTCTTCCTCAATTCTCCCAACATTTGGCCACTAACAAAGATCCCTATTCCTCTCTTCCATCACCAGAAGGGTCGACTTAAAACACTGCTGGCCTACTGCAGTAAATCATCACAGGAACTAATGAAGCACAATTAAGCAGTTTCATTTGGAGAGTCCCTTTTTCTCCAGGATTTTAGACAATTTATGTATATTGACCAAGCAATATCCACTCTCTGTAAGGGAGCTGACACCAGACTGCAGTCAGCATGGATTTAGGCAGTGGTTTGAAGAGGAGAGTGGTCCCACTGGAGCTCTGACAACTCCTTTGAAAATGTTTGGCTTCAACTGAAACAGCTTCAGCTCAATCCGCCCTTCTGTGGACTCACCTGCAAGAGGGATTTGCACAGTGTGTGCAAACTCTGATTCTGCCACTGCAGCTTGTCCCAGCTGGCCCTGCCTCAGTTCCAACTGCCACTGCAGCAGCTTCCAACGGCCACAGCCCAACAGAAGGTAGATCACAGAATTCTGACGGATGGGACCTTCCAGCTTATCCCATTCCCACCCCTGCCATGGGCAGGGCCAGCTTCCAGTAGCCCAGGCTGCTCCAAGCCCTGTCCAACCTGGCCTTGGACACTTCCAGGGATCCAGGGGCAGCCACAGCTGCTCTGGGCACCCTGTGCCAGGGCCTTCCCACCCTCACAGGGAAGATCTTCATCCTAATGTCCAATCTAAAGCTCTCTCTAGTTTAAAACTGTTTCCTCCTTGTCCCCTCACTGTCTGCCTGTGTAAAAATTCACTCTCTGTCTTTTTTGTAAGCCCCCTTTAGGCCCTAGAAGGGGCTCAGAGCTCTCCCTGGTGAGCTTCTCTTCTCCAGGTGAACATTCCCAGCTCTCCCAGCCTGGCTCCAGAGCAGAGGGGCTCCAGCCCTTGGAGCATCTCCATGGCCTCCTCTGGACTGGCTCCAGCAGCTCCAGGTCCTTCTGTTGTTGGGGGTCCCAGCACTGCAGGTGGGGTCTCACTAGGGCAGACCAGAAGGGGAGAATTCCTTCCCACAGACATTCTACAGCCCTCTCCCCTTCTTGTTCTCCTGACAAGGAGAACAAGGAGAACTCCTGTTCTCCTTTGATCCATGTATTTTCATTGCCACAGTAAAGGAGCATCTTTTCTCCCATCTATATCCAGTAGAAATTAAAGGGTTTTAGCTCAGCTCTTTAAGCACAGCTTTCCTCATCCTGGCTTTGGCAAGCTCCTGTGAATTCTTCACATGAAAGCGCCAAGAAAATGTTTTCCCTCCTGTTTCAGCATTTTAATACTGGATTAGATGGCCTGTCTAGACAGATGAGAAAGCAGGGTATTTTGTGTGTACAGAACCCTGATTTGGAAACCACCCTTAATTAGCCAACAACCTGTACCATATGACCAGCAGGGAAAGGCAATTAAAATTCAGCAAAAGCTTGAGCTTTCCAACCAGGATCCACATTCCAGAGTGGAATGAACAGGTGATATAAATGTAGAAAACACCCACTACACTTTATTTCCGTATAAATTATTCCCTCTGGTAGGCTCATGAGTGAGACAAGCACATAAAACAGAATTCACAGAATGACCAGGTTGGAAGAGACCTTCAAGACCATCAAGTCCAACCCAGCCCCAACACCTCAACTAAACCCTGGCACCCAGTGCCACATCCAGGCTTTGTTAAAATGGTGACTCCACCACCTCCCTGGGCAGAGAATTCCAATACTTTATCACTTTTTCCATAAAAAACCTTTTCCTGATATCCAACCTGTATTTCACTTGGCACAACTTGAGACTGTGTCCTCTTTTTCTGTCACCCATTGTGTGCAGTGCTCTCCCTTCAGCACTTGCCAAGCCACCAGTCAGGGCTCTTGAGCCAGTGGATATTACCAGGTCCTCTGACACAAAGACAGTTTGGCCTTTTACTTCTTCTTGATTGCCAAAAAGGCTTGTTTCTCTTTTATTTTGGTTCTTTTTTTCTTTTTTTCTTTTCTCTTTTAATCACAGGGTAAGAAGTGTGTTGGCTGCTGTACTGTGAATCTCTCTCAGACTGTAATTTTGCTTGGTGTACACCTAAGAGTAAGGGTTGCACTAAATCACAGCTTCATTCAAAGTAAAATTCCCCTGCTTTGTCTTGCTTACAGCATTCCTGTGAGACAGCCAAGAGGCACTGGTTACCCACAAGAAGAAAATATCCAAATACAAATCTTCCTTTTGTCTAAAATGTACAGCTTCGATCCTCTTAGCTCTTGTGCTTGTAAGTGCCTCACTTAGGATATTTTAATCACTTGTACTTCCAGGCTCGCCCCTTTTCTCAGTCTCTATCACCATTCTGTCCCTGACTCCTTGGGAGAAATTACCTTCCATTCATCCTCTCACTCCTGTCCATTTCCTTCCTTCAAAAAAACCCCAAACAAACACCTTTAAAAAAACACCTTTAAAAAAACAACTTCACAATTTTTTTTCCCATTATTTTGCCAGCAAAACCTTGCAGGTCACAAGGAAGAAGCCAGAGAATTAAGGCAGTTCACAACTGCCCTCCTTATTACAACAATAATCTGTGACCAGGCAATTCTTCTAGGACCCCTCAGAAAAAGGTTGCTATGGCTCCAACTATTTTAAAATAGGAAAGCAAAATAAACAAAAGCATTTCTCAAGGAAATCTGCTATTCTTAGCTCACCCAACTTCTCCTGTGGCAGTATTGTTGTAGCCCTGGTGACACAAAGACTCGGGCAAGGCAATGCTCTGAAAACAAGGCTTGTGTGCTTGAAGGCTTGGCTGAACGTTGGTCGGGATCTGGGGGTTTGTTTGGGGTTTTCCACCAGGATTGGTTAATCTTTAAAAAGTGACCTTCCTTCAGACTCTATCACACAGCAGGCTGTCATTTACCCATGAGCTGGGACTGCTGGCATTCCCAGACCAAATTCATGGTCATCCCAGAGGGATCCATCTCACCCCTGTCACTATTTCAGGTGTTCAGCTGGCATTTGCTGCCCACAGCCTTTGAGGGCATGGAGAGGAGGAGAGATCCATCCTGCTGACCTCTGGCATTCCTGTCTCAGGATGGCTGAGCTGGAATGGAGCTTACAGACAGTTTTTAAAGGTCACCTGACCTTTCTGGGTGCTCTTAATTTGTGTTGAATCGACAGCCTTCACACTAACAAGTGTAACAGCCAGTCTGGAGGGTGAGAAATGCATCATCAACACAAACAAATTCCCTGCTGACTGCACAGACCAGCAGAAAAATTTACCAGAATCACTTTATTCCCTGTAGGTTTTTATTTGATGAAAATTAAGCATCACCCCTAATCAGAAAGCTAAGCAATGATATTGCATGTGTTTGAAAGGAACTTGGATAAAAGCAACAAGAGTCAGCTGAAAGACTAAATGGAAGCACAAGAAATAAACACACTACTATTTCCTCATTATTTTAAGTGCAGCAATTCAAAACACTATCAACACAAGAAGGGGCACTGCATACACATGTGTTTATAATACAGGTTTGTCATCACAGCCTGAAAGTGTTTGCAGAGAAAATCTGACACCAAATTAATTCAATCTAAGCAGTCACAAAGTGAGATTGAGAAACCAAGAGCAGAAGCTAGAAAAAAAATCACAACAAAAATAAAATATCTAATTTTAACAATGACACTCATCAGCTGTTGAAATACTTTTCTCTAAAGACAGAGAGGATACCGGTTGAAGCTTTCAACTCAGGATCCAATCTGTCATAAACATTTACACTCCAGTCCCAGCAGAAGACCGGGTTGTGGTGCTGGGAATTATCCTGCCAATTCAATGGAGATGGTCAGGTTTGAATTGCAAAACAAAATTTTGTGGCCTTTGCACCTTGGGAATCTACCATGATGAAAACTGTAAAAAAAAAAAAAAAATAATAATAATACCAGCAAACTTTTTGATCCAGAGTTTCAAAAGCCTTTTTTCAATAGATGTAATAACCTCTATTATTTCATCAGCTGCATAAGGAGAAGTGTTTATCTGAAAGCACTGTTAGTTGAGCCTGAAGGCAAAAGCTCCACCACACAGAAAGAGAAAGGTGACTTATTCAGCAGAAGTAAAGACACTGCACTTGTTAGGCCATTATCTCATTACACAGCCCAGCACTCCTTGTACTGAGCATGATTGTAGTGCAGAACCCTCACCTAAGGAACTGCAATAACAAAATTTCCAGTCATCATCTCTAATGCACCTTTTTCCCTAAGCTGAGGGAGAAGTGCTTGGAAGGATTATTCTGGTTGGAGCAATTTTATCTCCTTGAACATCCTTGCAGGTTTCAGACTCAGGCTGTTCCCTGAGCACAGGTCAGGACACATCACATCTCTAAGCAGATACAGAACTGAAGTGGAAGGGATTTCTGGGCTGGCTCCAGCACTGCCTGTCAGTGCCTCCCAACGCTGTGAGCTGTGGTTCTCCACAGCTCCTGGCACAACAAGCAAGCATTTTGTAACTTCTCCCTCCTTCCCCCTTTCATCAGTCTTCTCAGACACAAGCACATTAATCCTTACTGCCTGTTATTTCAAGATGCTCTTTCCAAGCTCTCCACGCTGCAAACATGTCAAACTGGAAGATGTGTCTCTTTTTTCCTTCTCCCTCCTTTTTAACCCAGCAGGCTGTATGCCAAACTCACAACCCTTTTCAAAATCAGCACTTACACCCTTTCAGAAGTGTTATTAATTGATCCCAAGTTCTCCACGTCAGTCAGACACGGGGTGACACCAGCCTGCTGTTCCAAGCTGCCTCTGTGCAGGTGTTGTGCAAACACCAGCCCGGGCCAGCTGCATCTGTGGCTCCACGGGAGCTTTACTGCACTAGAAGCAGACACACCTCATTTACTCAGCTACCTGCAGAGCTGCAGGAGCAGGCTGATGGTCCACAGCCTTCTCTGTACATGCCAGAGCCCTTCCCAAGCTCATAAACCTGTGTCACTGACACAGGTATAGCACCACTGGGATCAAGGTGAACTCGTGTTACACCTGCACGTGCTGGCAGCTCACCTCCAGCTCCTGGGCTGACACCACCTGCAGAGTGGCACTTCCTTGTCAGCCTTGTGCTCAGGTTTTACCCAAGCCAGGGTTTTAGTGTGAACAGGTTTGCCAGGTGGATGCAGCAGTTGGAAGGAGTCACTTGGCCCCAGTTCTGCTCCCCTCTTTTGCAGGCAGCTGCCAGGTGTGGGCAGAGACCTGTTCTGACAGCTCACAGCAACTGAAGTGTGGGTCAGAAAGGCTCTGCTCCAACCTGCTGCTCCAAGTAGGACCATCACCAGCATGATCTCCTTGAACACAGTGTTTTCCAATACTTGAAACAAGGGAGACAGATGTAAAATCCCTGCTTTTCCTATCAGTGAGACTCCATCCCCCCCATCACCTCTTCCTGCCTGACCAGAGCAAAGAGCCTTGCAGATGCTGCACGGGGACACGTGAGCCTGAGTGAGCAATCCTGCCTGGTCTCAAGGAGGTTTTGAGTGGAACATCTCCATCATCTCTGCAGCACCCTCTCTACTGCATCCCACACCATTTATCCTGCACGCCTCATCTCTGCCCACCAGCCCTCATGATGGAAAGATGACCAGCCTCATCTTTCTCACCACAGTGCTACAAGGAACACAGACTCCCAAAAACAAGCCAGCACTCCTGTGCCAACAAGCAACTTGTGTCCTGCCTTGCATTTCCACAGGCAGACTCTGAAATAAAGTGGTTTGATTTCCTGAGAGCTGCTGGAATTTACAGGGGTGGCTGTGAGACAAAAACAAGTTGGAATTGAAGATAAATGCTACCATCCACTACAATTTATCCCTGTAAAAGCCCAAGCCATCAAGCATGGCTCAAGGCGCTGAAAATGCTGATCTTACATCAGCATCACCAGCTCCATTTACAAATTACTGACCCACCCCAGTGACTGACACACAGGGAGTTCAGGCTGGATCAGACATCAAGGAAGGAAAGGCATTAATGATGCACCACGTGTACTCTGGGACACCAGCGTGCCAAAACGCTTCCCGTTTTTCCCACACACCAAACCTGCAGCTAACTCCCAAACCTCCTCAGCATTGGTTTTTTGAAGACAACAGGGACTTTCAGGCTGGCTCCATGCTCTTCTTCCTCTGGACACATCCCAAAAGAGACAGGGAAATACAGCATTAACCTTTGCCTATCCAAATTCAGGTCTCTTACAAGTTGACCTTACCAAGCCTTAACTTCATTTACCCCCTCACTTGCAGGAATATCCCCTCCCCTCATCTCAGGAGAGACAGGGAAGGGGCCATACTAAATTGTCTCCTCTTCCCAAGCTGGGAAGAAGCTGTGCTTCTTTAGTGCACACAGAACAAATAACAAACTCTGTGAACTACTCCAAAAGTTATGAAAGAGAAGAAGCCCAAAGCTGGTGGATATTAAAGCTGAGGCCATCACACCTTATGCAGAATACAGGCTGCCACCACAGCACCCCTCTGTGGTCCTGCACTGCTGGCCCAGAAACTGAAGCAGAAATGTTTGAGTTCTTCAACAACAACAAAAAAAATTGTTCTGAGAAATGGTATTTTTTTGCAAGTACAATCCAGGACAGCCATCTCCTTTGCCTCTTTCCACTGTAACACCATCATCCAGGAAGAATGCAGGGGGGGAGGAAGAGAATAAACCACAGCACTCAGAGATCCACTCAGGCTGAAAAAGACCCTTAACCATGACATTTGACATTTTATAATTAACTCTCAATCAACGACGATGGTGGAACAAGTTCCAAATAAGATTTCCTGCTACTTTGGAGGCACCAGGCACCTCCTTTGCCACTTGATTTTCCAGCAACACTCTGAGTGGACCCCAGAAACACTTGCCCCAATAAACCTCCTTCACCCTCCAAAATCACCAACTGGGAAAATCTCTGCACTTTTGAAGGTCTGAAAGAGATTAATACAAAACAAAACAAAAAAAAAGTCACTGGATAGTGCTTTTGATCAGGAAACCACTGCACATTTTTACCACTGTGATCCAACTTGTTTTAATGCCTGCAAATATCCCTTGAGTCAAATGAACTTGTTCAAAGCTGATTCACACCAAGGCTACTTTTTAAATTGGGTAGTTGTTGACAAGTAGAATATATTTAACAAGCCCCAAGCGTCTTGGCATGCAGTATAAAGACTTCCTATTATGAGCTGGGTTTTTTTTTTTTTTAAAGGGAACATATGGGCAGAGCAGGTTGTCTGCCACGAGGCACTTCCTTACAGTGCTTGGCACTGACAGAACTGTATGGATATCCAAAAAAATAAACCAAAGAACGTCATAGGGGATGAATCACACCATTTAAAACTCGCTGATAAAATGCACCATTATGTGTTTTTCAAATCCTCCTCATCTGAGGAAAAAGAAATGGAAATAATTGTGTTCCTCTGGCTGAAGGGTACCGTGAGAACGTGGCAGGCTCTGGCAGCTCCGAGGGGCTGGGATGGGAGCTGCTACCAGGAGCACACCTTGGTGAGTGGGGCAGCATCTTGATTTACAGTGTGGGGATAAAATGAAGGACTAGAGGATTCTCTCCACCATCACAAACTCCCTCTGGAGACCATCATCATCCCCAGGTGATTCCCAGAGAAATGGGCTGAGAACATAGTCTGGGCTACAGAGCTTCTCCTGCCACTGCATGCAGCATGAGCAGAACTGCAACGCTGTGGTTCTTGTGCCTGAGGCTACGGTATTACACAGCTGAAAGAAGTTCCACTGCAGTGACAAAAAGAACAGCTTTGGCATGTCCAAATCCAGTACATCCACTGCTCTGCAAATCCTCTGCAGACTGAAAAAGTACATGCTGTAGTTGGCACGTCAGCATCCCCTTGTTTGGAAGGCTGCAGATAGGTAGAAGGTCCCACCTACCCAGAATGCATCCCAGAATATCTACACATCACAGAGACAGCTGTTACTGCCACAACACTCTCCTCCTTCAGCCAGGAGAAGCTGAAGAACAGGGGGACACCAGTTGTACTCAACCTGCTGCAGTGAACAGAATACTCCCATCTTAACCCTGGTGACAAAAATTATGATCTAGCCAAGAATTCCAGTGCCTTTGGTCTCCAAATCCAGGGACCACCAGGGATCTAGCAACAGCTGGCCAGAACCTAAAGCAGTGCATCAAGGTGCAGTTTGGCTCTGTCAGCCTGACAGGACAAAGGGTTGACAGCTCAGGAACATGTTTAACCAAACATGACAAGCAACAACCAGTCCCAAACTGGTCTGCCTTTTCCTGTGTCTTTGCGAGCTTGCCAGGCTCTGGTGGACCCACAGTGGGAATTTTTTCCCTATTTCCAGCTCTGCTGACCCCTATTTCGAGCTCCTCAACCACACTGAGCATTGGGAGGTATCTGCCACTCCTACACTCCTGGCAGAAGCAAAGCTTGGTGTTCCAGGACTGTAAAAGGAAGGAAAGACAGACAGTAAACTACAGAAAAAAAATGTTATAAGCTAAAAACATTGGCATAATTAATAGAACAATGCTGCAAACAAGTTTCCTGCAGAAGTCATATTTCAGCTGCCAAAAAGAGCAGTACCCTATCCCATCTGCACAACCTTGAGATCTTATCTCTTCCACCCTCCTTCTTTCTCCAATTGTTTGGGAATCTTAATTCATAAAACGAGCCTTAATTAAGTAGGAAATATGCCTGTGTTTGCACAACTCAGAACACAATCGTGTCTCAGTCAAATAAACACTGGTGTCCATATTACACTTGGGAATTTGCTGTGGTTTGGGGTTTTAAATTCGTTGCAGCAAGCTTGGGAGCAAAATTTCAACAGGAATCTTTTCTGCTCCTCCCATCCTCTGTACCAGGAGGGTGAGACAGGGAACAAATCCCCATGCAGAGAGGCTCAGTACTGGTTCCAGCTCTATGTGTACATGAGGATCATTTCAGGACACACCATAAGAGACATGATAGCCAAAAGCAATTATTTTTCCTCACCACTTCTCAGAACCCAGACCTACCAAACTGCCCTGAAATAGCAGCACAGCTCTCAAAATAGCATTATTTCTTCTCTTTTTGAAAGCAACACCCACACTGAATCTTTGATTTTAATTCATCCCCAAGCAGTTACCACATCTTTACCATTCAAGCCACAGGGAAAATCATTAAATCCAACAGCAACACTATGGGAAGAGAACCAGAATTAGAAAAGCCAAACACCGCATGGATTTACTCCCACAGTAACTGGATCGACTTCAGCCTGGAACAGACTAGACGTGACTCCAGGAAAAATATGTCTCTCCAGGTGCAGCTGTATCAAAGAGACTTTCCCTGGGCTCGTGCTTTGCTGGAGCATTAAACAAACCACATGTTCCAGCTTTGAGGCAGCAGACACGTACCCAGGGCTGGCCTCGGCACGCTGCGATTCACGCAGCCTTCTCCATCCTGCTGTCTGCACAAACACGCCCCGGAGCAGCACAGAGCCCAGGGCAGGGGAATTCAGGTTGGGAAGCAAGTCCTGAGATCCTGAAGGCTGGGTTATGGCTGGCAGATTGGCTGTCTGGTCCCATCAAAAGCTTTCCTTGAAGAAGATGGGAATTTTCCCCATGGGTTTGAGTATGACAATAAGAAATATTTCAGTATAAAAGCAAAGAGATCTCCTCACTACAGACTGTCTGCACTCAGGTCACCCACAGATATCCAAAAGAAATCAGTATTGCTATGGAAAATCTCCTATACAGGGCCACGTTTTTGGTGTACAGCGACAGGAACAATTCCCCCCGCTGAGTGATTTTCCTCCTGAGTGCAGAATGGAGCAGAGAGCAGAAACAGCTCATGAATCATGGAATCACAGAACAGTTGGGGCTGCAAGGGATCTTCAAAGGTCAAACAGCACCAAAGAAACAGAAGGGTGGGTGAGAAAAGAGATGAAAACACAACAATGACACCTTCACCTTTGTTCCCATCTTGTTGCAAACTTCAAAACAAAGCCCAAGGATGAAATTTTGTCTGGAGATTCCAACAGAAAACCTCCTCCAGTCGCCTTCTTGTGCTTTGAGGTTTTAAGTGCCTTGCAGGTAAAGTGGAGCCTGGAGTGCTGTGGGATGCACTCCAGTGATGGATTACCACTGCTGCAAGGTGCCTTTCATTTCTCCCAACACACCTGAACTCAAAATGTTTCTTCTCTGTGACAATCAAGACTTTTTACCAAAACAAAGGGAAGTTTACTTTAGTATTGATCCTCTGCATAAATTGTGCCTCAAACAGCTTCACAGAACCGAGATAAAATGTTGCTCAGAAAGAGAGTAATTAAATTCCGCAGGCTGAGGAAAGAAAAAAAAAGATGTATTTTAGATCTAAGACATTTTTCACAGAGCAGGAAGATTTGTCATATGGTAAACAGTAGAAACTGTGAATTGGGACACTTGTGATTTATCTCTGCTTCCACAGCCTCCCCATGTGACTGCAGTAAAAGAGCGACAATCCTACCCATAACTTGCTCAAAAGAAAGCACAATTTCAACGTGTTTAGGTGGGAGCTCATTTTATTCAGCACACCACGCTGGACCCTTTCAGTACCTCAGCTCCACCGAATGTAAAACAGCACAAGCACCTGGCTGTGCCAGAAAAGCATTTCCATTAATGCCTTCTGAAAGAAAAGGCATCAGTGTAAGGTATTAAATCCCTACCAGGGCAGAGCTATGTGCAAGTCAGATGAGATAACAAGCCAGTAAATTTCAAATCCCCCCTTGCATCCATCCCATAACTACATGCTGAAATCCCTCCAGCTAGGCTGGCGTGTTGGCAGGGAAAAAATTGTCATTTCTAAATTTAGCAGACACCTCAACCATTGTGTGATGCTTCAAAAGCAATGGAGATGTAAAGTGGAATTTGTAGGACACCATTTAAACTGAAATGAGAGCTCTGCTCACTGAGCAAAGGCTTTTCTTAATACCCTTCCTGTTTGGACAGTTTGATCCACTTCTTTTTTTCCCTCTACAACCACAAAGGTCTGTCCTGCAGTGAATGGATAGGCTTTTTTCTGGGATAACTTCCAGGTTAAAGAGAAAGGATTTACACTTGAATGAAACATAGGCACTGTATTTGGAAAATTTGTTTTGAAAACTTGGGAAGGAAGCAAAGCCTCCTTCATTTAAAAAGGGACTCAATTAACATTCTCCAACAAGTCTTCCTATCGAAAGGACAGTATTTGCTGGGGAACATGTGATCTGAAACTTGTTCTCCTCGCTCACAATGTTCCTTTCTGAAATACAGGGCACTGCTTTGGAGAGACACGAGGATCTTTGCACAGCTTTCCAAAGGACAGCCTGTCACGGGCCAGGCCTTGACTCCAGACATCAGATCTTCTGTGACTTAAGCTCAGGAAACTTAAAATAGTGCTTAGCGACCCTAATGAAGACCTAGAGTGACACAATCCTACTGTGGCTCCCTCTGCAAGGACAGCTCATCCATGCTCAGCCACAAGGGCAAATCCACAGCATCACAAATCTCACCACCTCACCGTCCTGATAAAACACATTTTTAAAACTTTCTGCAAAGAACACACTAGAGACCAACCAAGCAGGTGTTCTGCTTTTGATTCCTGCCTGTCTGGGTGTGGCTTTGATCTGTAGCAGGCAGGGACCAGACAGGACCACCCTAAGGGTTATCTTGGGTTTGAAAAACAATCCTGCGAGTGCACGTCTAGAAATTGCCCATGCAGGAGAAAGAAAACAACCCATGCTATTATTTTTTTTTTCTCCAGATAAAGAGGGGAAAAAATGCTACTGACAGTTTAATATGCACTTTTATTTGTAAATTCCCTTATCAACTGCATATGACAGAGCCTTCTTCACTCTTTAATAAGTACAGGTTGAAGTCAAGCCTGACTCCAAGTTGATGACAGACTCAGTGAACATCAATACCCAGCAGATTTGGATGGGAGATAAAGGCAATATTGGTGTGTATAGCTACAGAAAACATGCTATCAACACATCCAGCACTTTGGGGAGACCATCTGTAGTAGCCCACTCTCTTTCATTTCTTCTGGATGCCTCCAACTGCATCATGACCCAGGCACAAGCAAAAGAAGGGAAGAGTTACCTGCAGCTGCCCCCCACCAGGGTCTCAGAGGGACTACCTAAGAAAAACAAGGACACAGGCTCTCTCCAAAGCCTGTCCCAAGAATTTGGCTGCTGAGATGTGAGCTATCCTTTGGAAAAAAAATACTATTTTTCCCTGCTGATCACGCTTTTAGTGCAGGCACTAGATCAGGTGTGGATAACCACAGAAATTCTTCTGCATTCAATCACCATTCTTTAGTTCCTCCATCTGGGAGTTTGTCTACACCAAAACGGACCAAACACCCCACGGTGTCTTCCCTTCAGCCAAAATAAAAGCGATTTAGGGGATCTGGTTTTAAATGACATTTTCCATGGGAAAGTCAGCAGGCTTTAAATTCACAGTACAGCAGAACAGTGCCCTCACACTTAACCCTTTGTGGCAAGCACCTTAGTGCTTAACCTTAGTGCCTCGCTCTTAACCCTTGCTGGTCACAAACACAGATGTCAGGACAAAGCAGCAGAGAATCCTCTGTACATCCCATGCAAACCAACCACGAGGTGCTTTGCACAGCTGGGAATGAGCTGCTCAGTGATAAACACACTTAATGGAGTTTACATTTGCTTAAGACACTTACAGATTAAGAGGTTGGCTCCTGTCTTTCCTGCCGGCTACAGGCAGAGATGCTGGACAGCACAAGGTGAAGATACTTTTCCTATGAGGTTAAGAAATTAATGAAAAGCTGTAGGCACCTCACACTGGATACAGGGCCAAAAGCTGGGCTCAATTTGGGGTTTCTGTGAAAACACTCCACCAGTCCCAAAGGAATCCAGAAAAAAAAAAGGGTGAGGACACAATTCACACAGCCACTCTCCCATTACCTTGAGCTAAAGATCCCCTTAGCAGATGCATCTTTTCACCCAGAAATGTCCTTTGCAGATCCCTTCTCCTGAGAATAGAACAGGTGGTGACAACTCATGAAATGTGCTCATACCCACATCTATAAGAATCTGACGTAGGTTTCATTGCACCTTTGGAAAGAGGCAACCCACTCCAAAAGTTTAAAACTGGGTAACTGCAGTAACTGCATTTTTTCAGGAAAGAAAGGGAAGAATATTTGATATTCAAACAGCTTCTCCTCTCCATGTACAGAACTGTGGAAGCCTTCTGATCCTGTCTGTGCACCTGCATGTGCTGGAAACAAGCTTTAGGACCAGGAATGTGCTGCAAAGTCCAGTATCATACAAGCACACAGGATGCTTCTCTCTGTTCTATCATGTTGGATTTAAAAACAGATATTAAGTTATACCACACATTTTATTAAAAAAAACTAGGAAGGGATTTAACTATGAGAGCAACTGTGCTTTTGGAGGTGAAGTTGCCTGGCCAACATGGGTAAAGTCTGAAAGTCTCTGCTCTGGACTCCAGCACTGATGTAAATGCTGCAGACACACAGAACCTCTGCCTCAGAAAGTTACTGGGACTGAAGTGATGGGGACACAGCCCCATATTTACACCCCCGCCCCACTGGGCATCTTCTTGTGTCCATTTGTCACCGAGCACATCTTCCCCTCCCTGCTCCAGAGCAGATTAAGCTTAATATACTTATGCAGTTGTGAAGTGTCCTGCCTATTATCCAATTAGGCAGCTAACGAGATCTGAGTAACAGCACGTAGGCACTGATAACTGCTGCCTGATATCAGCACAGATTAGACACGTTCTTTATGTTCCCAGCCCTTGCAGAAAAAGGGTTGGGATTCGTTCAAAGGCTGCTCCAAAGGCTGGATCCAGGTAATTGTTTAATTTTGTTTGGGATCCATAAACACATCACGTTTGTTTCCTCTTGATCTGCTGGAGCTGTCATGTCACAACTGTCCCATTACAAAACTTCTGATCAATCTGGTATGACTTGCTCAGCTGAACTTTCAGTGTGGGCAGGTCCCATCATCTCTACGGTTCCTTCTAGCATCAGAAATCTATGGAGCAATAAAGTATCTGTGCATCACCAGGAAAAAATGTACAGGATTGATAAGGAGAATCAGAAATGCAATCTGTTTTAGCTCTGATGCTGTTCCACATGACATTCCCATAAGACCCACCTAAGAAAACATGAATTAGATGTAATCACCATAAAATGGCTGCATGACAACATCCTTCTCGGAGCATAATTATCAAGGGTTTGTTATCTAATTGGGAGGGCACTGGAAAGCGGGTCTAGCCAGGCATAAGAGCTGTGTAATATTTTCATTACCAGTTGGGATGACAGACTGGAATGTATGGCCATAAACCCAACAGATGATTCAGCTGGGAGGATTTGCAAGCACCAAGGTGTACAGATTTCAATTTCTAAATGATCTTCGTGCACTGGTCCAATATCAACATCGGGAGATAATTAAGAAAGAGAAGCCCCAGGTACAAATAAAAAAACAGGGACCAAATCTATTCAGCAAGGCTCCAGAAAAGGCTCTTAGAGGGTCAGGGCAAAATGGTGACATTCAACAATGTTCCACAGATGCATGAAGGCAAAGCCCAAGGGATGAGCCATGGAAAGCACTCAGCTATGCCTTGCAAAGTCTTGCCCTGAGCTGCTCACTGCTGTGCTTTTGAGAACAGCAAACCTGAGAGTACCTTGTGGAGAACAACAAAATTAAAAAACGCCAGGTTGTGAGATTTAGCTGGATCCATTTAAGCCAGAAATGTTCCTAAGATCAGACTAGTGCAGGCAAGCAAGCAGGACACAGCCTGCGGGGAGACCTCTCCTTCCAAATCCAGCAGGAAAATTTAGAGTTTGGTTCCCTTGAATTGAAACCTCTGGCTTTAATCTCTGTTTTGAAACAAGATAACAGCCATCAATATGGGTGGAAAGAACAAAAGTCCAGGGCTTATCAACATAGAAAAATGGGGAGATACCGACTGGATGGGTGAAACACACAGCTTTAAACTGACAGAGGGCAGGGATAGATGGGATACTGGGAAGAAATTCTCCCCTGTGAGGGTGGGGAGGCCCTGGCACAGGGTGCCCAGAGAAGCTGTGGCTGCCCCTGGATCCCTGGAAGTGCCCAAGGCCAGGCTGGACAGGGCTTGGAGCAGCCTGGGATAGTGGGAGGTGTCCCTGTCCATGGCAGGAGGGTGGGACTGGATGATCTTTATGGACCCCTCCAACCCAAACCATTCTGTGATTCCATGACCCTTGCGATCCAAATTTGCTTGGATCACTGAGCTGGAAAGGCAGCAGCCAACAGACTGGAACACTTGATGTGAGAGGGAATGAGGGAACAGGGGTTGTTGAACTTGGAGAAGAAATGGTGGCTAGTGGGAGATCCAGTTACTGTCTTCAACTACTTAACTGAGGTTTACTGAGCAGATGGAGCCAGACTGGATGGCAGAAACCAAAGGACAAGAAACAATGCGAATTACTGACAGTGAGGGAAATACTGATCAGACAGGAGCAAAATATTCCTCACCATGAGAGCACGAAGCATGGCATCAACCTGCCACTCTTGACTAAAAAAAGTCCAAAAAAGTTCACAAGAAACCTACCTTTGATCCTGGCCCTGTCTGGAGCAGGCAGTCAGATGAGAGAGCTTCAAATCTCCTTTGCCACGTCACTTACTCTTCAGTTCTAAGAAATCTTTATCAAGGAACACTGGAAAAGGGATTTTGCCCAAGAGTCTACATCACTTTACACCTCTTCAGTGCTAGCAAGTACTTCAGACTCTAAAGCTGTCCATAAAATACCTTCCACATGACTAAAGATCCCACTGTCTGCAACTGGCAGAGAAAAAAAGTAAGGAATGAAACACCAGAGCTTTCACTGCAATTGGAAAGAGAACAAGAGAAACTGAGGACTCACATTACACAAGTTATCATACAAAAACTCTGCAAGAACACTGAGGAATTCAAAGATACATAGTGATAATCCAAACAAAAAAAAAGCCAGACTGCTCCTCCCTACCTGCTCTTCCCACAGCAATAAACACAAGGTGATGCCAAAAGATGTTTCAGACCTGTCCAGACCAGCTTTCATTTTGGTGAGAGCTTCTTCAGTTGTCTCAGGACAAAGGCCCTCTGTGTGCAGACCAACCTTTCACACACACATCCTACTCTCTCCCACTGAAAGGTATAATAGAAGTGTTAATAGATCCAGGGAAAATGTCTGGAACAATACACACAGGCAGGTTTTGGGGTTTTTTTCCCCAAAAAAATAAAGTGAAGGAGTTTACCTTAGCAAATAATGCTTCTAGGACTGGCTGATCTGTTTTCTGTCATGTTTTATATTTGAGTGCTACCTCTCAGCATAATCTTCACGTCCACTTTTTACCAGCTTTAGAAATGCATGAATAGCTGAATCCTTCAGGGGAACAAAGGGACAGCAGGTACAAAATCAGATGCACAGAGTGTAATCACGGCAGGGAGGGAGAAGGGGAGGTCACTCCTGAGCTACAGCTGCCAGGTCAGAGCAGGAAAGTACAATGGCTGAGCTGTAATCAAGCTAATCACAGGGAAAGCTTTGGTCAGGGCAGCTGGCAAGGACTTCCTTCACCTTAGAACAGCAAGGAATTATTCTGGAACAGTCAGAGATCAGACAACACACCCCTGTGGAAAAGACAGCGCTTGAGCAAGAAAAGCACGTGCTCTGTTCGAGACAAAGCCGTAATAAAACCTTCCATGACAAAACACTTCACCAGCGCTTTGTCCAGAAGTAAAATGCATTCATCACACCCCAAAAGTCTACTTGAGAGTCACAAAATGGTGTTTGCTGGCTCAGTACACGCAGGTATCAGACACAGCTCTCCAGGGAAGTTTTGGATGCTGCAGCTCAAGGAAGACATGGCCCAGAGATTCCCAAAGGCAGCTCCAGAGGACTGAATAGCTCACTCTGTACAGTAACAAAAGGGCAAGAGGGCAGCAATTCTCAACTGCTGCATAGAAATCAAAGTCAGGAACCAGGAAAATCTTGGTAATGGCATGAACAATGACAGACTTTCTAGGATCACCCAGGGACAATGAGGAAAGTCCATCACTGGAGACTTTTAACAACTGCTTTGGACAAACATCTGCTGGGAAAGTTTGGATAGATCTGACCCAGCCTTGGGGCAGGAGGTCAGATTAGACAACTTAAGGTCCCTTCCGGCCCTGCAGCTCTTTGCTTGTAGCAGAAATATGACAACAGAACACGTCAGCAGCAGCCCCAAAGCATGCAAGCCTCCCTAATATTTCCATCAGACCTTGGAGAAACACTGTAAGATCCCACGTGCAGCAGCTGCCTGTTCCCATATGGTACCTCCTCCCTGCATTCCTGGAGGAGCAATACAGGGACAACACAAAGAGCTGGACTCACAAAACAGGCACGGGAAGAGGAGCTCCCCAGCACAGCCTTCCCAACAACACAGTCCCTCTCACATGGGACATCATCCCACAGCATGGGGACAGTTATTAACAGGAGCCCATCCCTACTGTCCCTCCCATTTGTCCCCTTCCCATCTCACCCTGCAGTCTGAGCAGCTCTCTCTTTCTTCTCTTTAGGCTTTTCTTCTGCTCCTCCCTGGAATATTTTCATGTGTAACATCTTCAGGACTGGATCCCTGCCCACCACACAGCCCTGGAGCCCACCCCAAAGGGAATCAGGGAACAAAAAGATTAATGACCCGGTGCTTCACTCCAAAGCCCACGGTTGGTCACACTCAGCCCTTTGTCAAGTTCTCACAAAGCCCAAACAGAGACACCAGATGCCACTGTGACACTGGAGCGATGGTGTGAGCTCCCCACGACTAGAAAAGGACATTTAATTTAGTCTGCTGGGAGGGCTTTATGCTCCTGCAAGCATTAATGAATGGCACAAAGTGTCCCGTGGGGTCAGAGCATCCAAGCAGCAGAGTGTAAACTGTAAACTCTGAAGTACCAACCTTTATCTCAGGGTTAAAGCTCGACCTATCAAAGCGGTTTTAAGAATTTTTGCTTCCTTGCGTACCCCCCCACAATCCTCTTGGCTCATTCTTGAAAATCCAAAGTCAACCTCCAAGCTCTGTCTATGGAACAACAAGGGAGGAAGGTGACAGAAGTGGTCCCAGGGAGAAATACTCATGTGAGTGTCTTTGTGAGCAAATCCCAGCTATAACCACATGTGTGTGTGTTTGTCAGTACACCCTGGCACATCTGAGGGCACAGTTATGCAATCCCAGAAAACTTAGATCCCAGTTTGTACTGTCCTTAAAGGACAGCCCTGACTGTACGTGTAGTGCTGACAGCATCAGTCATGCGACAGGTCAGGGATTGGATCCAACTAAAAAATAAGCCCATAAAAAAATAATCTTCTGCCAGGGCTCCCTGACCAAGATCTCACACCCACAGTTACAACAGAACATGCACAGGAATGGGATGACCCCTTTTCCTAGAAGTAGCATCTTAAATCTGTGTAAGTCAGCCTGTGCTCTGATGGCTGGAAAAGAGTTATGCAAGAGAGGAAACAAGCAGTCGGAGACAGGACAGCTCAGAGAAAACATCTCAGGGCAGCTCCACTCCTAAAGCCAGGCTCTTGCAAAACAACCCTCGTGCCAGCTTGCCAGACTTTCCCAAAGGGTCCGTGAGCTTCAGGAGATCAACCAAAGGATTACCGGGCACATCTTCCTGGCAGAGTCCTCTGGGATCACAACAATGACTGATTTCAAAAGAGAAAATCCTGTTAGAAGAAGACTGGAGATAAAAGCAGGAGGTTACATCTATATCCTGGAACATGCATCCCATGGGACAGGAGAAGTTTTAATTTTTGTTTCAGACTAAATACCTGTCCAACAGAAACATCAGATGAGCACACTTGAATGCTGTACCTGTGCAACCTTTTGGGGAGAAAATCCATTCCCCATCTGCCCTGAAAAATTAAAGAAACTCCTCCTTTCCCATGCAAATCCCAGTTTAGGAATAGGCTAGGACTATCTGCTTCGCCTAGCACAAGGCATTTTCTGCCTACGTCAGCTACAAGGGAGCTTGAGTAAGTACTTCAGGACACAAATGATCCAAAACCAACATGCTTTTTCTTCCCCCTTCTCAAAATGTGCCAACATCACCATATCCTGTCCAATGTTTCAGTCATTCCGAGCATGCCAGCAGCTTACACTATTCCCTGCCATTCAGCTCAGTCTAGAGGACACACTTAGGACAATCTGGCATTATCAGGAATAATGAATGGTGAAGAAGTTAATAACTAAGTATCAATTCTTCAACAGTTATCTACATCCATTTAGTTTTCTACTTCACCAGCCAGGAAAACAAGTATTTTCTTTATTTCTTAAAAGGTAGTTCCTGCCTTTGAACTCAGTAAGTACACACACACACACTAAAAGTGGAATTAAATGAACTTTTCGAGCCATTATAAAGGCTTTGAAGCCCTTGAAAGACCTGTTGGATAAAAGAAATGAAAGTTACCAAACCAAAAATCCCCTACAAGCTGAAATTGCCTGAGTTCACGTCAGTTCAGCTCTTTAGGGCCCTCCACAGCTGAGATCTCCTCACTCTCTGCCACTGATCTGTTCTGTGGCCCCCAGTGCTCCCTCCATCCTTCTGCTTCAGGAAGTGAGGGAAACGTGGTCTTACAGCATGATGTGGAAACTGCCCCAAAAAGGGAATATCCAACAACAACCCTGTGTAAATCACTACTCTGGGGCTGCAAAATCTGTCTCACTCAGACCCAGCAAGCTGCCAGCCACCATCACTTGGAATGAAAGAGCACCAACAATAAGTGCCTTGTTTCACTGAGACTTTAAAGCAGGGCCTGGTAGCAGAGAACTACCCGAGAATAGCTCAGGGATCAAACTCCAGCAGGAAAAGCAGGGAGGGGATTTTTCACCCCTCTTGCATTACATTCCTGCTGCTGAGCTCATCACCTTCAGGGCAACCCAGGCGTTCCTCAGAGCCAAACCACTCCTGCTGCATCCTTACAACTTCCCTTCCATCCCATCCTCACAACCTCACGGCCCTGGCCCCAACACGTCACAAAACAAAAACTTCAAGCCGCCATGAAAAGTCACACCAAAACTGCACTTAAAACCAAAGGCATGATTAAAATTCACCAAACACCACCACATTCACTGTATTTAGAGATTTCCAGAAGAAAAGGTCACTGGAATATAGAGCACATCTCCCAGAGCAAACGTCCTTGTCATGCTGCTGTTGGGTTCAGACAGCAAATACATTGTTATAAAAACCCTGTGTGCTGGGTTATCCACAGCTCAGGGCTGCTGGCTGAATCACAGAATGGTTTGGGTTGGAAGAGACCTTAAAGATCATCTCATTCCTGCCCCCTGCCATGGGCAGGGACACCTTCCACTAGCCCAGGTTGCTCCAAGCCCTGTCCAGCCTGGCCTTGGACACTTTCAGGGATGGGGCAACCACAGTTTCTGTGCCAGGGCTTCATCACTGTCTGAATAAAGAACTCCTTCCTAATATCTAATCTAAAAGTCCCCTCTGTCAGTGGGAATCCATTCCCTCTTGTCCTGTTACTCCAGGCTCTTATCCAGAATCCCTCTCCAGCTCTGTTGGAGCCCCTTTAGGCACTCAAAGGTATCCCCAGAGCTTTCTCTTCTCCTGGTGCAGCCCTGCACTGTTCCTCCAGCCTGCAGCCCAACCCTATCCCAGGGCCCCTCAAGGGCACTGGTTCTCATGGAAACACAAGAACAGGACCTCAAACTGAGGTTTCTCCAAAGCCACTTCCCAGAGCAGAGCCACACACCACCTGCACCACACCAATGTGCTCCTCGGGTGCCACCACACTCATGGTGGTAACTGGAGTCGCCATGAAGATTTATTTTCCAAGTGGTTCATATTCCCACCCACGGTATTTCTGGAATCTTTGTTAAAACAAGAAGAAACCACTGAAATTTTAGATTATTAAAAAAAAAAAAAAAAAAAAAAAAAAAAAAAAGGAGAGCTTTTCAACCAATTTCCACTGTGACTTCTATAAACTCAAGATTTATTACAGAGCACACACCCATGTGCCCTCAACACAGAGCAGGGAATGCCTGGACACAGCAAAGCCAACACAGCAACAGAGCCAATGAAAATGGGACACAAAATCAAGGTAGCTGAAAATGTTCATGTTCCCTCAACAGGAAGACAACAAAGATGATAACACAGTCTGGAAACACCATAAAGGTGGCTTTGAAGTGTCACTTGTAAAACTATTTGTATCTTAGGATTCCATAATTCAATGAATTGGTTGCATTTGGGATTTTTTATGGTTATGCTTCTATTCCCTGTTTTCATGGTGGGTTACCATCTCCCTCCCACGTTACTGCTGTGCTTAGATCAGTTTCTGCACGCAAGCAGAGCAGGACAGATCCCTCAGCTACATCTTAGAGCCAGAGGTTTAGACTCTCCAGAGAAAGAAGAGTTCAAATCCATTCTTCACCCACATCAATTCCAAGAGGAGATCTTTACAGCTCTTTTATTTATTATTTACCACTCTAACACAATGTTTTAGCTCACCAACAGAATTTCAAAAAATAAGTTCTTTAATTTCCATAGACATGACTTCATTAACTTCTGGAGAGGACTAATGTTTGCGGCCAGTGGGAAAGGGTATTTCTACATTTTTCCATTTTCTGGTCTGTTAATTACAATTACTGAGAGAAGGAGACAGCGGTGAGATTTGGGAAACACAGCAGGCTGTGTTTTAATACTTCTGAAAAAAACAAGAGAAAATAATTTCTCTCTTTTTTTTTTTTTTTTTGTATAACCCAATCATACAAAGTAATTCCACATACTCCAGAAGTCAGCATCACAATTTTCCCTTAGACACTCACTTGGGCCAGCAGGAATTTAGTTGGAGAACCTCAGATTTGATTAGAAGGGATTAGTTTTCAGTGATATGACAGGAACAAAAACCATGAAATGATGGAAGTGGGGTTGAGAGACAGGCAGATACACTCCTGAGGCTGGCAGCAAGATGCAGGAATACTCCTCCAAGCTTCTGAGGCAGAGATGGGCAGGGGTCCCATAGCTTTTGAGGATGGATGAGTGAGAAAAACCCAAATTACACTACTTGGCTAAGGTGGAGGTCAGTAAAAGCACCATCACACCTCTTAGATGCTGTAGGGAGCCCAGAAACCATGCCTGCTGTTTGTAAGGAATGTCAACAATTTGACAGAGTTCTCCAAACTCTACCTCGACCCCTCCAGTGCCACCAAGTCAACTGGGATTCCGCCATCCCAGAAAAACACCGAGTTTCAGAGACACCACAGAAAGCGCTTCCAGCTCAAACCAGAGAGGGACAACCACGAGTGCCAGCAGCAGGGCTGAGGACACGGGATCCCAGGACACGTGCAGCGTGTTTGTGGCTCCAGCCACACGTTCCAGCGTTTCAGGGAAGCGTGGCACGAAGCAGAACAGCTCCAGAGCCGCTGTTCCACGGAGCCAAAGGATGGAGAGGGATGAACGACCACAGCACCCAGCATCAGCCAGATTTTTTAGCATTTAAAGCCTCAGACCTCTACACCCCCTTCCACACACAGTTTAGCCAAAATACCAGCTGGATGCTGCTCCAAACCCTAAGAATTCCAGGTAAACATTTGATCAGCCACACAATGGCTGAGGATCCAGGCACTGAGTCAGACCCAAGCCTGTTGGATTTTTTGCCAGCTCAGTAGTCATCCAAACAGGCTTCCTAGTCCGGCTACCCACTCCACAACAGTGGCACAAGGAAAAGGCAGTGCTGGGTTTTTTTTAGAGGCAAAGCCAGCTGAAACCACAGAGCTTACTACTCCCTAAAAAACACATTTGTTCCACAGCAGTGCCATAAAAGATTAGTAAGTGCTGGCCTAACAATCTGGAAAGGGAAAAGGACCTAGGAGAGCAAAATGTTATCACTAAGTCAATAAAACAACATCTGTAAAGGACTGAGAACATAACAGCATTCTTGCACAATACAAAGAAATGCTCCTGGGCTGATTTCTTGGTCTCCACTAAACCTGTCTGGTAACTCTGGGAACAGGACTGCGTCGTACAGGCTACGGGAAACGTGGATCAACAGGGTGAGCTAAGGACAGGGCTCTGGGCTCGACTCTGTTTGTGCAGGATCACAGCATGGACATGTGTTAGGCGATACATATGGTTTCACTTTTATGTAAAGCCAGTGTTTACACCTAATATATCAGGCAATTACAGCTGGTCCCGGCACCAGGTCTGAGACAGCGTGTCTATAATCCACAGAAAGCATTTTTTGGGATGAGCAGAGCAGCGATGCAGCACAGCAGCTCTGTGTACGGGGATGAGAATGTAAATAAAAGCTTTGTTTTGAGTTTCCGTAACTGACAATTGGCTTTGAGCATTTTACTACCCGGCGTTCGGAACTAATCCTTCATCTACCACACCGATCTCAAAGAGGCAGCAATTCCACACAAGTCGATGGATTCGACTGAAAACGCCGGTGTCAGCCGCCAAGCCCCCGGTATTGTAACAGCTTTGTATAAACATGAAAACACCAGAAACACAAACAAGCTTGGGGGCGAGCCTTCGCCGCTCGTCACTCACATCCCCAGCACGGTGACTTCCCCACTTAACCTCTCCTCTCGGTGTCATCACCGGGAACGCCAGGCGGGGAATGCGGAGGCACGCGCGGACTCGTGTCACATGCGGGAGATTCACCGACACCAACACACGGGAGGGGGGAAAAAACACACCCAAACCACCCCAAAATCCCAACACAACCATGCGTGTTCTGCCCTTAGCCGAGAGCGCGATCCTTTCCCCCACGGTGCCCATAAAAAGCGGCGGGGATGACACCTGCTCTGCACCTGGGCTGGGGTGTCAAGGGGCGGAGGAATGAGGGCCAGCAAATTCCTGGGTGGTTTGGGGTGCGTGGGATGGGGCACAGCGAACGACCCCTGGAGTAGTTTGGCGAGGTGAAATTGTGGGATGGGGCACGGAGGAGGGCCCCTCAGGGACGGGGCACAGGGCTGGTCCCTCCAGGGACCATGTGTGGGACGGGGCACCGAGCTGAACCCTGAGGGTGTTGTTTGGGACGGGGGCACCGGGGCTGAACCCTGAGGGTGTTGTTTGGGATGGGGCACAGCGAACGTCCCCTGGAGTAGTTTGGGGAGGTGAAACTGTGGGATGGGGCACAGGGAACGGCCCCTCGGGCAGGTGTGTGGCACGGGGCACAGGGAACGGCCCCTAGAGCGGCTTGGCGAGGTGGGCGTGTGGGACGGGTGCCGGTTCTGTGCCCCCAGACAAAGCCCCCCGCCCTCTCCCCGCCGCTGCCCGGGCGCTCCGTGAGGGGGACGGAGCCGGGCAGCCCCGCCGAGGCGGCACCGGCCCTCCCGCCGCAGGTGCCGGCTGAGGGGGCCGAGGGGACCCTGCGAGGGGACGCTCCGAGGGGACCGGGGCCGCCGCCCGCCGCGTACCTCTCTGTGCGGTGCCGGAGGGGACTGTCGGGGTCGGGGCGCCCGCCCGGCTCTCGCCTCGCTGCCTCCCGCGGCTGAGCGGCTCCCGGCGCGGCTGAGCGGCGGCTGCGGGCACTGCGGGCCGAGAACCAGCGCCGGCCTGTTTTCCAGCCGCCTCCCCTGCGGCCCGCCCCGGCTCCGCCTCGAGCATCCCCCGCCTCCACCTCCTCCTCTTTCCCCTTCTCCGCCTCCGCTTCGTGCACCGCCTCCTCCGCCCCGCTCCTGAGCTTGGGCGACTTGAACGTGAAACTCTAAGGATATCAGCGCCTGTTTGGTGAAGCAAGCGTGTTAAACCTAATTTTCTTCCTAAGCGAGACGGATCTTTTTCACCTTTTGCTGTTGCCGCTGTACTTCAAGGCTGCTTTGATACTCCTGCTCGGGGGCGTTCACCAAACTACAGAGCGGACCTACTGTGGAAAATAACTTAATTCCTGCACGAGTTTTTTTTTTTTTCCTATTCCTGTCCAGACAATGAAATTAATCTCTTCAGAGTCCACCTCACAATTAAAGCCCAGCCTGTGGTCCAGAAAAACACAGCCCTCCAAAGTCCTACCCAAACACCATCCTGCTTTCTTATCTCTCACCATCTGGTTTCTGCCGCTTACTGATATCAGTGTTCACGCAGTTGCATAGGGTAGTATCATATACTAAAAAAAAAAGTTATAGAAAATCAAAAATAGGCGTAGCTTTAAACTTTTTTTTTTGCTTGAAGACCCCTAAAAGCTAGCAAAGGGCCTTCTCCAATATATATATACACACTCTACAATATATAATGTATATGCAATCTAAATATATGTATACATAATATATATATGTACTACATATATACTATAATACACATTTATATTTGTATTTATAAAAAATAAACATTTTGTGTGTGTCTATATATATGTTTCATACATGTATGTGTATATATATATATACACTAAATGTATATTGGATACCCCATCCCTGGAAATGTCCAAGATCAGTTTGGACAAAGCTCTGAGCAACCTGGTCTAGTGGAAGGTGCCCCTGCCCATGGCAGGGGATTGGAACAAGATGATCTTTAATGTTCGTTCCAACCCAAACCATTCTGCAATTCTGTGTATAATAAGAATACTCTTAAGTGGCTCTGGGCACAGAGCCTGTGCCATGGAGACTTCCTCCAAATGGAGGGGAAAGCCAAAAAAATCCAGTTCCAGTGTCACAGTTTGGGAGCTGGCACTCAGAGCCCTAAAGCAAAGGGAAGATGTTCCTTCTGAATCTGATGCCTTTCATGCAACTGCAGGGTAAAAGTCTCCTCTCCAAGCAGCAGCCCCATAAACACAGGTTTTATCCAAGCAGCAGCCCTGTAAACACATGTTTTATTAAATTACAGCTTCTTTCCAGAAAAAGTTTGTGACCAGGATTGAGCAATGTGTAACTCACGGGATGCGGGTCCACCATGGAGCTGGAGCACTCAGACATCCCGCAGCCTTCCCATTAAATGCTGGCTGAAATTGCTTTTGGATGCCTGGAGGGAAAGTCTGGAGGAAAGACTGCGCCTTGGATGGAAATCAGTCATGTCTGCACGCTGCCTTCAAGCGTTTTAAGGTTTTATAGAACACGCTCAGCCGCCTGCCAGAGGTTTGCACCTGCACGGCTGGGCTGAGGTTGCTGAGCCAGCCAAAACATCTGGGGAAAACAGCAAGAATAACATGGATCTGGGGTTCCCAGCTTCCATCAGGTATCAGACAACTGTGCAAACTTTTCAATTTCATATTTGCAGTGCTTGCAGGTTGTTTTTCTCCAGACTTTGAGCTTCCCTGACTGCCCTTCAGTGCTGCCATCACCACAGGACTTAAAACCCTTCAAAGCCCCTCAAAGCACCCAGATGCTGAAGCCACTGTAATGGTTTGACAATCAGTGTAGGACAAGGGACACTCTAAAAAGGATATAAAGCATTTGGAGAGCATCCAAAGGAGCAGCATGAAATTTGGGAAGGCTCTAGAGGGAAAGCCTTACAAGGGGTGGCTGAGGTCCTTTCGTTTGTTCAGCTGGAGACTGAAGGGAGGTATCACCATGGTCTGCAGCTTCCTTATGAAGGGAAGTAGAGAGGCAGCTCTGATCTCTGCTCTCTGGTGGCCACTGACAGGACCCAAGAAAATGGCATGAAGCTGTTTCAGGTGGAGTTTAGTTGGATATTAGGAAAAGGTTCTTCCCCCAGAGGGTGCTGGGCACTGACCAGGCTCCCCAGGAAATGGGCACAGCCCCAAAGCTGCCAGAGCTCCAGGACAGTGTGGACAACGCTCCCAGGGAGAGGATGGGGTTGTTAGGGTTGTCATGTGCCAGAGGGGTCAGAAATTGGACTGGTTAGTCCTTCTGGGTCCCTTCCAACTCAGAATATTCTATGATTCTATGGCCACACGCTGTTTGGGATGTGGTTTGTGAGCCTGCCAGCCGTCAGGGTGGCTGTCCCCATCCAGCACACCCCAGGAGCCAGGCTGGTGGTGGACTCTGCCCTCCCACACCTGCCTCACAGCCTCAGCATTGGGTCTCCACCAAGCCTACAGATGGAAGCAGAGCTTTGCAAATTAAAGGACTTCAGGGAAATGAGCCATATCCCTGTTCTAACCAGATATATCTGGAAAGAGAGGAATTGGCAGCGAGGCTGGAAAGAGCAGCCTTTCCCACCAGACCGAACAAAGTCAGAGGTGATAAGGAAATAGGGACAGTTTGATGGTCCAGCTTAGAGATCCTTATCTGCAGAGGATGGAAGGGAAGCCAGGATTTCCTGCCTGGAGTACTCAGCATCTCTCACAGAGCAACACCTGCCCCTCAGGGCTGCCTCAATTCCAGGCTGTGTTTGTTCCTAGGCAAAGAGGAGCCACGAAGGACAGACTGGTGCCCCTGTACCCACAGGAAAGCTGAACCATGAGGGATGCTTGTCATCCAGCAGCTGGGAAAGCTGGGGAGCCAATTCCTACTGAAAGGCACTTCTATTTCCTCCACAGCAAATAAACAACTGCGCTGCAGGGCTGCACCAGCTCTGAGCTCGCCTGGCTGCAATGTGAAGGATTTGAACTAAATCTAGAAAGCTCTGGGTATTAGGAGTCCCCTGGGCTCTACCCTCTTTCTCCAGTTTAGATTTGGCAACAGAGTCAGCCCTAAACCCTAGGAATGCTTATGAGGCATTTTAAGGGTAGACAGAAATGCCATTACCTGTGGGAAAATAGAACTAAAATATCTTGCAAGCCCACGTTTAATACAGTGTTCAATGCATTAAGGAAGAGTAATTGACAGACATGACTGGGGCTGGTGCCTTTTGCAGACAGTAGTCCCAAGGAAATTTGATAAAATCCTAAAATCAGCATTTTTTATGCCTTTGACATTTGTTTTCTATAAGCAGACCACACAGTGAATAAAGCATCTTTCATGGGAAGCACTCTTGAAGGACAGGTTTATGACTGAAATGTAAAGCAAATGGTAAAAGCCTGGAGAGCCTAACCTAAAAAAACAGGGAGGACAAAGACCTCGTGCAACACACCTGAAAAGATTGTCCAGAGCTGCAATCCAGAGACATAATCAATGTGAAGAAAGAAAAGTGAAGGATTGCCTGGAAGCTCTCTTTTTGGAAGGGTTTTTTTGCACCACAGAATGGACAGAACTAGCTCAGGTCTCATGTCCTTCAACACACACCTTCAGATGGGGAAGGAATTCCAGAAAACAAATCAGGAGAGCTCATGGTGGGCACGTGGAGGGTGGGAGGGTACCTGGGCACTCTGTGAAGTTGTATTTCTGGGTTTGGAGTTTGTATTTCAGGTTTGAAGTCTGGCCAAAGAGATCTATTGGATTGACTGATGCTGCTTTTTTTTTTTTTTTATTATTTTCTGCCAAGCAAAATAATGACTTAAGGCCATTAAGTGATTGTTCTCTAGATTCCTATTGACCAACATAATGCCCCATTCCTAGAACTGTCAAGTGAGATGAGCATTAAGCCTGGCATGAAGCTTTTTTTAGAAAAATAAGGATCCAGCTGGCTGGAAAAGAGAGCAGGGATAGCAGATAAAAACAGGCAGCCCAGAGTACCCCTCAGTGCTCCAAAACACCACATTCCTGATGTTTGGCATAAAAATGTTTTGCCTTTTACTGTTGTTGCACAGCATTTTTCAACCTCAGATTTAAAAATGTTGGGAAAAGTGCTGTTATCTACTTGAAATCAGGAATCTCAGTGCAAAGACCCCTCATATGAGCCACAGGGTGTGCTGTGCTTCAGAGGTTGCCCACTCTTGCCAACATTTGGCTTTGGCATTACGAGCATGTCTGCAGTGAAAAAGCCTCATGAGTTAGACTCAAGTTTTTGGGGGATACACTCGCACACTGACATCTGGCAGAACCCTCATGAAGTTAAAATATAACTTGAACAGAAAATCTGTAAGTCAGAAGAGGGGTTTCCAGTTTTCTAACCCAGGAATTATTATCCTGAGGGTACCTGGGTACTGATTTTGGCTCCTGCTCTGGGCAGGGTGACACACAGTGACAAAGCTGCTTGTGTTTCCCCAAGCAGGACACCACACACGGCCTGAAAAAATTACCTGTGTTAAATAACTACAGCAACTCCAAACAAGCCCAGCTGGCTTTTCCATCCTCTGCACTGTTTGTTTACTAGAGAAAGACTAATCCCTTTTACCTGCAAAGCAAACTTACCACGAAGGCCCACATATAATGCTTTATTATCTTTCCATCCGTCCATAATACAGAATTTCCATGATTCATTCACCCACTTGAGGAACACTTGAGCACTCAAACAAAAACATACATTCCCAGGAGAAAAACCAAACCCACGTCCGGTGCAGGAGACAGAAACATTCTAACATAAATACAAAATCCCACCAGAAATTTTATCTGAAGCAAGGCTGTGGCTCACAGGCACAACAAGGAAGGACAGAGATCAAACAGTATCGCCTCTTGTGGTGTTTTTCCCCTTTTCCTCACAATCCCCTGACAATAAGTCAATTAAAGGTTTTACCAAGACTACAAAGGGAACCCGAAAGCCCAGCAGCCTCCCTTTGAAAGTAAATTCAGGCTACAGGCTGTTTCAAAAGTCACTTCAGAGAATCTGCCCTTTGCTAAAAAAACCTTTGTGACCTTCCAGTCATCCCAGTGTAGCTGCAGCAGTTCATGGGAATGAGTAACAATGACCTTTGCTATTTGACAGGCTGTCCAAGTGACAGGGAGCTCTCTCATAAATATTTCCCCCTGATGATGAACAATCTGGACACAGAACAAACACCCAGCTCACCTTTGTGGTTAGAAATTAAACTAGTCCAGGTGAGGAGAAATTCCCCTCCCATGTTTGTTCATCCTTATTCCCTTCTAGGAAGGCAAATTCTGGAATGAGACTGCTCAAGCAGTAATTTCTTCTAATATCCTGAGAGCTACAGGCTTTAACACTTTCCTACATGGATTTCTGGAAGGATATAGCTGCTTAGAAAAATATCCAGTCTCAACAATAGGAAAAAATCCATGTGCAATCCTCAATAAATTGGGGTAGCAAGCACACACCCTGAAAACTTGAAATGCGCTGCCCTTCCTGGCTTATATCTGTCAAGTTTCAATCCCAATTACTTATTCTTACCACAAATTTCTCTCTGCTAAATTTAAAAATCCTTCATGATTCCATTTCCATGAGTTCTTGTACCTAAAGTGCCCTTTTGGTTTCATTTGGATAAGGAAAATTGGAAATGCTTTCCCTGGAGCACAGGCAGGAAGCAGATTAAAAAGTTGGCACTATCTTCTCCACACACCTGTGTGCTGGCCAGGGAACAACCTGAGTCTCACCAGGACTCACCACTCAGCTCCCAGTTATTTTCTTTCAGGGGCTTTGTGGAGTAGGCATGGTTCCTCTGTATTTAATAACCTTCTTTGGATTTTTTTTTCCATGAGCTGGTCTGCTTTCTTCAGGTAAATATTGACAATGAATCAATGAATAATATCAGTGGCACATCCTTTAATTTGCATGGAGCTGGCTATTTCCATTCATCATGGAGTCGTAGATTCATGGAGTGGTTTGGACTGGTAGGGACCTGAAAGATCATCCTGTTTCAATCCTCTGCCATGGGCAGGGACACCTTCCACTAGCCCAGGTCACTCCAAGCCCCTTCCCACCTGGCCTTGGATATTTCCAAGGATGAGGCAGCCACAGCTTCTCTGGGCACCCTGTGCCAGGGCCTCCCCACCCTCACAGGGAAGAATTTCTTCCCAAAATCCCATCCATCCCTGCCCTCTGGCAGTGGGAAGCCATTCCCTGTGTCCTGTCCCTCCATGCCTTGTCCCCAGTCCCTCTCCAGCTCTCCTGGAGCCCCTCAGGCACTGGAAGGGGCTCTGAGTTCTCACTGGAGACTTCTCCTGGTGAACACCCTCAGCTCTCTCAGCCTCTCCTTGAAGGAGAGGTGCTCCAGCCCTCAGTGCTCTCATGTCCTTATATTGTGTGACACAGTGACCAGCTGGATTCTCAGCAACTTATGACTTTTTTGTGCACCTCTAGCACATCCTTCACAAGCTGTTCCCGGGAGAACCAGTTTTATCTCACCCAACATGCCTTCTTGTGAAAGCAGCTATGAGCACTTACACCCCTTTGTCGCCAATTCAGCACAGTTTGCATAAAAGCACAATCACTTAAACTATTCTGAACGCAAAAAGAATCCAGGAAATGAAAATCTGGCAGGTGCAAAGGAACAGGGCTGGATGTGGAAATCTGGGAGGAGGCTTTGCCACTGACAGCAGCGCAGCTCCTGCCTTTATCTCACAGCAGGTAGAGGAAAGCACGGTGGGAAAATGCAGCCTAATCCCATTGTGGACCTCCAGCACTGGCCAGGTGTTTCAGGTCTCTTCCAGGCATTATGTTACTGGTTTGGATATTTCCCTTCAAAAGCCAAGGGCTGATACTTGCAAAAGCCAGAGAATGATCCTGAGGACCTCCCCTGTTTCCATCCCAGTCCCTGCAGCCCCTGCCTCCCCTCCTCTGCCTTGGCACCGAGGTGCCCACAGCAGCCTCAGCCCTTCTCCCTGCCCAGAGCAGCTCCGTTTTCCTGCTGTGCCCTGTTCCCTGCCCGTGCCTGGCTCCCAGCTCCTGAGGGTGCCCAGTTCTGCAGCCCTGAGCACAGAGGCTGCCTTTGTGCTCCGCACGTGTTCGCTGCCAAGAGCTGTGAGCCTTCCTGGCACTGCGCTCCCTAAAAATAGCCTTGCCCCACGGATAACCTGCCGCCTCGCCGAGTGGCAGGTCTTAAAGATAAACCCTCCTATAAAGCCACGAAAAAATGAGGTGAGAAACACTCCTGGCGTGGAGAGGAAAGCTCTGAAGGACCGGCCTAAGAGGGGTAATAAAGAACACAGGCTCGGTACAGCCACAAAAGCAGTGCCAGGGGGTCTGGGGAGCAAGTGTTGTGTATAACCTGGTAATGTAACAACTGCTGAGCTACAGGGGGCTCTTTTACAGTCAGCTCCAAGTTCTGTCTGTGACAACACAACACTGCCAGCAAAAGTAATCTGAAAGAACAGCAATCCAACTGAAAAAGCTGAAAAAACACTTCTTCTTTACATAGGGATGCGTATTTTGGATACAAAATACACCCAGATAGCATTTTTGCCCTTCCACAACTTGAAATATATCCATTGACTCTTTCACATTTTATTTTAATAACAGGGGAGTCAAGTGAGCTCGATTGACGGGCTGGTTCCCAGGGAAACATGAGCAACTTATTTCTCTTAAATAGCAGGCACAAATGTTTCCTGTGTTAAACTGCACAGCCTGCTGTGACATTCAGATCTCCAGGATATAATCTCAAAAGAGCAGAATGTGTTTGCCTGACTCTGAGGTGGGGAAGAAGAGAGGTAGCAGCACACTACAGCTGGTGATGGGTTCTAGCAGGGATCTTGCACCCAAATAATTTTTGAGGAGCTACGTCCCTTGTCCCAGTCCCTAAAGGAAGGGCAAAACAAGAGCTTAACAAAAGAAGAAAAAAAAAAAAAAAAAAAAGGTAAAATAACCCAGTGTTGCTGGGAGAGAAATGGAAAAAAGAGAAATCAGTAATAGCAAGCCTTTAAAATCTCAGTCAAAATGCCAGGCTGGCTGCCCAGTGTTGCTGGGACACATCAGGAGAATAAAAAGAGCCACAGTGCTCAGGCTCCAGCTTGCCTGGGAAGTTGCTTTGGCTGCTGCAGGTGAAGGTAGGAAGGGGCTTGGAAAAGAAAATGTAAGGCAAAGCTGAGCATCCTCATAAAGTGCTCTCATTTGAGGCACCTCAAACCTTTAAAGGACACTTTCCTGCCCCTTGTGCCCAGGGATGCTGTTCCCAACTCTGCTTACATGGTGCAAAGTACCATGGCTTTAGTGGCCAAGCTCATTTTCCTTCCTGCTGCCTCAGGTTAAAGTGATGGGGAAAAAAAATAAAACCAGTGGCCACGAGCAGTTGCTTGAGGTTGAGTCTGTTGGAACTTGAAATGCAAGGAACTCTCAGAACTTTGTTCCCCAGAAGTAAATTACCACAGAGTCAAACACACAAAACACTTCTCCCCAAAGCTCTCCTTGCCTTCTTTATATTCACCTCAAGGGATGTCCTGAGCCTGATAGGATTTATTTGCTTAGTAAATCCCAGAAAATATCTCTCAGTAAAATCCATCATATCCCAGTTGTCCATTTACCTCTTGAACCTTTTTGTATCCACAATATCCTTCAGAAAGACGTTTCCAGTTCAGCTACCCATTGCATGAGGACCCACCTTCATGGAGTTATCCCACTAATTTCATTTGCTGGCCACGAGTTCCCGCAGAGCCAAGACACTGGCTGGCTGTTTCCTCACTACCCAGTCCCTTGAACACGGGATTTTTCCAGACCTCCTTTGTGTGCTCCTTCAGTTCTCCTTTTACTTATCTGAACCAATATTAAAGTGAGCAGGTGATAATTCGGCCCTGGAACAACTTTTTCCCCCTCTTTGCACAATTTCCTTTTTGGTTGAAAAGGAAAAAAAAGCCTAAACTTTTTTTTCTTTTTTTTCCCCTCTGTTTCCTTAGAATTCAGAAGGAAAAAAAGAAAAAAAAAAAAACCAAAAAAAAAAAAAACCAAAAAAAAAAAAACAGGTCTTGCTTGCCAAAGTTCCCAGGTGCCCAAAGTCTCGTTACTGGGATGCTGAACAAACAGCCTTCAAACACGATCCCTGCCTTTGTTCTGCCAGCTGGAAACACAGGAACACAGGTCACTCTGCACCCAGACACCACCTCAGAGCAGAGATATTCCACTGAGAAAAATTCTCCTTTCATCAGGCAAAGAACGCCAGAAAGGAACCTGGATTTTTTTTTTTTTTTTTTTTTTTACTGAGATGCTGGAGTAGTTTGTTCACCAAGGAATATTTTCTGTGAGGTCTCTGTCCACGCAAGTGACTCAGCTCAGCAAACAGCACCGGTGAGTCACGGCTCCAGAGCGTGCCAGCAGTGGCTGGAGACCCGTGTGGTGCTGAGTCTGTTCCTCAGCAGGAAACTGCCCTAATAAATGACATCAGCAGCGTGATTCAGTCAGTAGGACCACGGACTGCACGGCTCCCACTCAGATTCCCCTTCCCCAGCCAGTTTTTTCTCTCCTGTGCCCCTCAGCCGTTGGCTCTCATGCAAGGACTGGCTCCTGCTGCACAACGAAGTAATCTCTGAGCTGGGCTGTTATGCAAACCCCAAAGCGACTGAAAGAAGGAAGATTTAGATGGGATATTGGGAAGGAATTGTTCCCTGTGAGGGTGGGGAGCCCTGGCACAGGGTGCCCAGAGAAGCTGTGGCTGCCCCATCCCTGAAAGTGCCCAAGGCCAGGTTGGACAGGGCTTGGAGCAACCTGGGCTAGTGAAAGGTGTCCCTGCACATGGCAGGGGATTGGAACAAGATGATCTTCAAGGTCCTTTCCAACCCAAACCATTCCATGATTCTACAGTTCCATGACTGCATGGTGAATTCACTCAAACAACAGAATTCAAACCATTTCCCTGAACTTTTCATGAATACACAGTAGAAAAATAAAGTTACCAAAAGGAAATGAAGTGGACCGACCACCAAAGGTAACAGACAATCCTTCATGGAATTACTTGCTCACAGATGCACATCTCCCAGTCCACCTCCAGCTGGAAGCATCTTATGAGCTCATTGCAACAAATCAAAAAGGGAGATGAGGCAGATTTTTAGTGCAGTCTGAGAAATTGTGAGAGTGCATTAAAAAGTCATTCCTTTTCACAGCATTCAGGACAAACACCCAAATACCCAGCAGCTCTCCACGTCCTGACGTTTCAGGTTTGTCTGAATCTTGCAGATATTTTCCAAAGAAAACAAAAAAAAGTTGTCTCAAATAAAATAACCACAGCCTTACACAACTTAACTCTTCAGAACTAAGAATGCCTGATGCATGAAGCAAGCAGCTTATGCCCAATTTTCTTCCTAAATATGAAGGGCATTTCACATCTTTTTGCAATTGCCCCTGTACACCTGCTACCAACACATTGTACAAACCACAGGTCAGACCCAACATGGCGAAACACTTGATTCCTGTACTATTTTTTCCTTTTTCTGTCCAGATAATAAAATTTATCTCATCAGAGTCCATGTCAGAACTAAGTCCCAGCCTGGGGACCAGAAGACCAGAGCCCACCACAATCCTACCCAAACACCATCAGGTTTTCTTATCTCCCAGCATTTCTTATCTGCCACATTCCCAGTGTTTATGCAGTTCCACAAGGCACTGGGATATACAGAAATAAAAAAACTATTAAAAAAAATCAAAACCAGGCATAGCTTTAAACTTTTTTCAGCTCGAAGACCCCTAAAAGCCAGCGGAGAACCAGCTCCCACTTGTGCATAGCTCAACCTTCAGCCCATGGTCCTGCTCATCTTTGTTACCTTTCGCTGAATCTTGCTGCGGGTGGAGGTGGCTCAAAGCAGGTCCCTTTAAATCCTTTGTTGTGTTTGCACAAGTGGAAAACAGCTCCTATAAAAAAAAAAAAAAATCCCTTGCGTGTGCCAAGCCGTGTGTAGAGATTATGAATCACTAAATGGCAGCCACGTGTCAGCAAAAGTAGCAGGAAGTGTCTTGCCTTTGACCTTTATTTATTGTAGCAGGAGCACTTCGTAGCATATAGTTATAGAGATCTAATCATCCCTGCTAGCCAAGAAACATCGGATCTGTTGCCTGCATTGTATGTTTTGGCTATTAAAATTAAATTAAAAGAAGAATATTCGGCTTATCTGGCTAATAGTTTTTAGGTGGGAGAGACTCAGAGAGAGGCCTTTCAGTTTGTTGCTCTTGTGTGTTTGGGAGGCAGAGAATTCCTTTGGAGATTCCCTGGGCTTGTAAGGGAACGGAGGGATTTGAAATCAGGGTGAGCCTGGTGGCCTTTGGCCCACCTCTCTCATTCCAACACACATCCTTGTTCCACAGCACTGAGCTGTGAGGTTGGGAAGCAGGAACGTGCTGACCCCTCTCCTTGTTGCACTCAGGGAATTTGATACATGCCCTTATTTTTTACTAAATCCCACACATCAGAGAGCATTGCTAAATTCAGACAAAGCACCTCTGGGCTGCAGTCCAGGGGAGAACCTGGAGATCGTCTTGAATTATGCAGCTTTTTAAGTGCTGTGCCTGGCTCTTCCTCAGGTGCAAAAGAGAATTTTGACACCTTTCCACATTAAGGGCAACCAGGGTGCTTTTCCCACAGGAGAGGGGGGTGCAGTGGGGTCCTGAAGCTTAAAGATTCATCCCTTTGGATACCCAGACCTTTCTGCAGACCTGCCACTGAGGTAAACCATCAAGGAAATCGCAGAATCTTAGAATCACAGAATGGCTTAAGATGGAAGGCACCTTAAAGGCCACCTAGTTCCAAACCCCTGCCATGGGCAGAGACACCTTCCACTATCCCAGGTGGCTCCAAGCTCTGTCCAACCTGGCCTTGGACACTTCCAGGGATGGGGCAGACACAATAATCCATAACAATGCCATCTATCCATAATCATGCTATCCATCACCATGTGCTGACTGTCCTGTGCCCACCACACTCTGCACTTGGAAATTCAAACCTGCCAGGAGAAGAGAGCACCAGTCTCTGCTGCTCCATGGTCTTTCTCTGCCTTCCAATGGGATCCTCTCCATGAACCCCCAGACAGAGACCAGGGTCCCTCACCTGGATTTTTTAAAATTAAAGCTCTTCTAATGACACAGAGGTTTATATTCTGCTTTTGACATAGCTCAGGGGTGCAAGAGCAGCCTGTGGCCTTCCCTCCATCACTGGGGTCTCCCTGCTTGGTCAAACCAACTCAGCAAGAAACTGAGTGTTTGGTGGTCAATGCCAGCTGGTGGCCACTCCCAGAGGTGGCACGTAGCAGCAGGATCAGGCCTTCAGTCATACTGTTCTCCATGGATTCCCATTGTCCCCCTCAAATTCCTTTTGTGGCTCTTTCCTACACTTCTCCTCCCCCTGCTTTTCCTGGTTCAATATTGATTTGATCCCCGTGTTCCATCCACCCCATCCAAGGGGATCCATCCACCCCACAGCCACATTCTTGGAAAGGGTGCACACACCCTGATGTTGGAGTTGCTGCAGCAACCACCCTTGACATCATCACCTTCCCCACGCCTACCACTGCCACACAGGAGGTTGTGAGAGCCTCTTTGGCACCACAGCTGCATATTTGGGTGGCTGGGGAGGAAACTCCTATTCCAAACCAGGAGTGCAAGGAGATGTTGTGTCTCCAGAAGAGCAGGGTCAGAGGGTGGCTTGGCAGCACCTGGATTTGTCCAAGGATGCCCCTGGCTGGCAGCACGGAGCTTGCTGCTCCATTACAGAGTCTCTCATTCCTGCAGGATGCAGGTGGGACAAGAGGTGTGGTTCAGCCCAAACACTCCCAGCAGAGTGGACTCCATCCTCAAAGGACATCCCTGTAGGACGTGATTCCTGGAGGTTATTCCAGGCATCCTGCCTACGTGTGGACAACACATGACTCTTGCTTTTGGTGGTGGCTGTGGCCATTTTACAATCAGGGCAGGGTCTGGATGCCAGAGCTCACAGGTTTTATCAGATGCCAGAAAACATCTCATTTCTGTGTTGATGCATTTTGTCCACCTGGGATGTTTCTAGGACAAGGGACATCGCCACCTCACACCTTGTCATCAGGAGTGTCCAAATCTACATCACCCTTCCTAAGCCCCACCCTTGCAGTTGCTCAATAAGTGGAGAAACCCAGATTTTATCGAGTCTCATACACACCAAAATCCATTGAATTTTCTAGCCTTCAGCTGAAGGGCTGACTTATGACTTCCAAACATGTGAGCAGGTTGCTCCTGGAGCCTCCCTGCAATCCCTTGAGGAGCACATGAATTTTACAGCAGGAATGTTTGTTGTTTCCACATTGTAGGCTTCTGGACAGCCAAGTCAAAAGTACTACATTAACATGAAAAATTAAATTGTCCTTTTATAAAGCAGCTGAATCTCAGAGACTTTTGGAGGCCGATGAAGAATCTGGAGAGCAGCTTCATGGGCTCTGCTCTGCAGAGAAACATCCAGAGGGAAAAGCAGAGGGACCCAACCCTGACTTTGGGTTGGGGAGAGCTACTACAAACCCCATATAGAAGGCAAAAAGGAGATAACACTGCAAATTCCTCTTTCCAGCCATATGCACCTTCCTTGGCCCCTTCAATCTCTGCAGGGACAAAAAGAGAAGTGGAGAGAGAACAATAGTTCAGCATGAACAATAGTTCAAAAGCTGACAATGCCTAATGATTCCATGTGGATTTGTGCCTTGTGATCCCACTCTGGTGCAAGTCAATCACCAGCTTGTATCTGTGGCTCTTGCCATGAAATCCAGTGGAAGTTGATCAAATGCTTCAAGGGAAGGCAAAGAACAAAGGTCACAGATGAAGCCAAGCATCTTCTATACTTGTGCAAAGTGTGCTCACGAAAGTTATCTTTCCTTAGGAGACCAAGATAAAGCCCTGTTCATGGCAGAAATCATGGAAACAAGCTCAGTGGGGACAGGGGAGCCAGGGCAGAAAGCCAGAGGCTTTTTCCAAGAGTGACAGGTTATTCAGGTCTGGGATGAGGTTACACCCAAGGGATGGGATGGACAGCATAATGCTGTCATGTTTCTTAATACCACACAGAGCCTGTCAGGATGCTTTGGAATTTTCCAGGCAAATAATTTTTTTTTTTTCCCACCAGAATGTGCAGATTTGTGGAATGCTGGGCATTTCACGGAAAACACATTGCATTTGCTGATTTTCTGATACAGCACAGCCAGGGACATGTGACCACTGGACAGGACAAATTTCTGTCAGGAAGCTGACTGCCAGTTCATGGGATGGTGTGAGGAGCTCCTCACAAACCAATTCCTCCATACTCCCAGAGAGCCAGGCTTGTTGATTTGCAGTCAGGATCCCAGGCTGATGACTTGATGAGCTCAAGACTTCTCCAAAAGTCTCTCCTGCAGCTCCTGGTCAAATAATGAGATCATCTTGGCAGTTCATGGCCCGGGAGCACCTACAAACTCATCCCAATTCACATTATCCCTAAGCTGTTGGACTGTGCTGTGGGGAGCTTCCCTGCCCCATCAGTCAGGTAACCCAACGACCAAAACAGACCTAAATCCGTTTGCACTTTTACTCTTAAAAATCCCTATCCTTCCCCTATTCCCACTGCTCCCATCACAAGACAGCACACAGAAACCCCCAAACCAATCAGGCCAGGCCAGTCCATTACCCTGGTCCAGCCTCTCTTTGCAAACAAGGTCCTCACAGCCACCTGTCCATATGTCCAGTCACATTTCCTGCCTGTAGCTACTTTCTCCAGGGCTCAGACCTTCCCATTTCACTGTGTAAAACAAGGCCATGGACTTTTTCCACTGCAAAAGGTCAAGCAGGTCCTTCACACCTTTTGAACCAGCTACAAATGATCTCATTAACCAGGACTATGGTCACACTGCCAGTCACCCTCCCCAGGAAGCAGTTCCTGGTTAAATGCTTTGGGCTCTTGTCTATTCTTGCCTGGAATAGATTAACCATGTCCACTCTGAACTGGGATTGCTGCATGTCTTTTCTGGGTCACCTGCTCTTTTTGGGTGCAAAATGAAATTACTGTTATTCCTTCAGCTCAAAGACCTTGTGAGGCTGCCCTCAACCCCCCCAGGAGTGGTGTCCAGGGTATGTGCAGAGTGCCCTTGGACAAAACCTTGGGCATATGGGCATGGCAGATGGTGCAGGAATGCTGGGGTGGTGCTGGAGAGCCCGGGAGGTTGGCAAGAGCCAGGCTTCAACTCGAATGCTTTCAGCCAAGATGCCCTAATGAGGAAGGAATGGAATGAAGCCACAGGCTGTGTGCAGCCCCTCAGCCCCAGCATGAGCCCAGAGCTGACAAACATGTGCCAGGACACGTCCCCATGATCAGGGATTGTGTCAGTGCCCATTACAAGCTGCAGCTCACAGCTGTCACCACGCCCAGTAGGTTGCTGGTCTCAATCCAGGGATCAGTTCCCGACCCCAGGACAGATCCAGTAGCTACATCCACTGCTGGGAGCTCAGCCCCCACCCAGCCTGGCTGTCCCAGAGGTCCTGGCAATGCCCATGTGAGGCACAGATGTGCTCTGCAGGGCACCTAGGCTCCTTTCCTTGTGCTGTCACCATGTGGAGCATCACCACAGAATCACAGGGTCATTTAAGTTGGAAAAATCCTTTAAGATTGAGTCCAACTCTTAACCCAGCACTAACCCATGTCCCAGCAGCCTCACCTACATGTTTTTGAGCACTCCCAGGAAAGCCACCACTTTCCTGAGAAGCCTGTTTCAATGATTGGCCACTCTTGCAGTGAAGAAATTCTCACTAGGATCCAGAGAGATTTACCCTTCTGGAAGCCAAATATTTCCCTCCCACCATTGCCTTCCCGCCCCAAATCACACATTTACCTTTCTCTTCATGCTGGCAAGCCTGTGTTACTCAAGGTCAGGCCGTTTAAACCCCAGCTGCAGCTTTGGTCTTGCTGTTTTGTCGAGGAGACAGTTTCAGCATGTACAGCACTTCCTCTTCTGGGACATTTGAGGACTGAGGCTGCGACCTTTGGCTGCTGTTTGGGTTCAGCAGCAGAGACAGCAGTCCCAGGGGTGAGTGGGTTGAAAGATAAAAGTCGTCTTCCTCCCCCTCCATCTCCTTAGGGACAAACTCAGACCAAAGCAAGCAGCCAGCCAGAGGTGGGACACACACCTGGGACACTGCAGAGACCTTCTCAACACAGACCACAGCTGGAGCAGGGAATTGATTCTTCAGTGTCTCAAGCACAGGAGTAAATCTCAGCCCATCCTCTGAGCCTGGGCAACATTTAGATTCCATTCCTGACTTTCATATGGCCAGAAGTATGGCCCCATCTCTGGAAGTGTTCAAAGCCAGGTTGGATGAGGCTTGGAGCAGCCTGGTCTAGCACAAGGTGTCCCTGCCCATGGCAAGGGGTGAAACTGGATTGTCTTTAAGCTCCTTCCAACCCAAACCATTTTGGGATCAAAGTAATGGAAATTAATCCTGATGGAAAGTCTTTGCATGTAAATATTAAATAGTGCTTACCATGAAGTACCTTTTTCACTCAAGCTTTCATGTATATTCATCTGTAGCTGAAGCCTTTCTGCTGCCTTATAAAGCAGGAGTTATTCAGTTTACATCGCAGTAAGAAAAGCCCAAAGGAAAAGGCTGGGGAGGTTGGGAGCCCCATGTTTGGAGTGACTTTGTCTGGTTAAATCAGTAGCTGAGGAGGCTCCCCAGGAAGAACCAGGATGCACAACCTGACAGACTCATCCCTTTCCTTAGGCAGAGCCCAGCATGGACTCTGCCTTAGGAGCAGGCACATAATGTGGGGCTGTCTCCAGGAGGATTTTCCTGGCAGGTATCATAGAAGAAGATTATGTCCCTTTGCCCAGAAACATTTACAAAGCTGCTGATGAAAATGGAAGTGACTGCAGAAGGTCAAATAGTACCATCTGCCTTGGCAGGGCCTGGCAGGACTCGGGGTGCTGCGGTCTGGCTTCTGGCTAAGGTGTGAAAACAAATCCTTCTCTGGGCTTTTGAAAGAAAACAAGAGGAAATCACCATCTTGAGAGGCATGACCATCCTTCAGCTCCACCTCAGTTCAGCCAAATTTGTGAGGAATCAACGTTTTTGCAACCCTGTGCACACACACCCTTGTCACACACCGACATCTTCCCCATCCAAAGGGTCCGGGTCTCACTTAGGCACCAAAGCAGAGCAGATTTGGAGCACAGTGTGTAGCAAAGGTCAGAACTACAAACCATGACAGCCTTTGGACCACAATTTCAGAGCAATTCAGAGTCCCTCCTGCCGTACACAAACCTCTCTTGTCAATCTGGTGACTTGGTTTGATCCAAAACTAAAATGTGGCCTCAGAGAGGAAGCGGATTTTTTTTCAGGCATTCAGCCCAAGATGTCCTGCCTGGGCATGGACTGAGCAGCACACCTAAACTGGGGTAGACTCGAGGGATGGTTTTAACTTGCTATTAGAAAATTCATCAAACCAATCTCAGGTGATTCCTTAGTGACACTTGGCAGAACATATTGTACAAATTGAAGAGAAGAAAAGTCAAGGTCTGATCAGGGTGAAGAATCCTGGACTCCTGAACCCTCAGTTCATGGTGTCCACATCCTGGTAAAGCAGAAGAACCTCCAGAGTGTTTTGTGCTGCCAGATGAAATGGGTCTGGAACACACAGCAGTTTGAACACTGGGTCACCTCTCCTTCTACAAAGGCTTCTGATATCTCAACTTTAAAATCGACTTGAAAATCAACTTGAAAATGCAGTAATAGATTATAATTAAATACATAATTTGCTGCAGTGTGCAGCTACTCAAAATTTCCATCTGTTATGAAAATGGCCTATGAACCTCACACCTCTGAATCCCAATAAAGTCCTTTAGCTCTGAACAGGCTGATTGCTGGATTTGCAGCTCCCACACCAGCCCTGCCACAAAGGTTAATGGGTTGGGAACTTGCAGGCATTTCTGATCTGAGCAGCACAGAGAGTTTTGGGCAGAAACGCCTCCTTTTAGCTCTTGGGAAGGTAAACATGAAGTAGACTGCTGAGTCAAAATGATTTTTTGTCAGCCTAAGGGACAGAAGGACCTGAAGCTGGGGTGTCCCAGTGGAATAGTTGGGATGTAAGAAATGCCACCTTCAGCTCTGCTCAGCTGTGGCTTCACTGATGATGCCCAGAGGCATCAGAGAGATTCAGGCTCCCAATGCAATGACGGACACCAAGTACTGTATAAATCTCTTCCTGCCCTCCAAATTTCAGCCTGTGTTTTGTGCCTTCACCTCCAGCCTTCAGACTCTCCAGCTGCAAATCTGCAAGGCTGTCACAGGATCACTAAATCTGTGTTCCAACTTGGGGACAAAGTCACCTCTCACATTTGGCTCTGAACAGGGCAGGGAGTTGTCAGCAAGGTGCACATTTTGGCTTGTTCCAGGCCTGCTGCAAGTGCCCCCCTTGGCCCCGTGGAGGGAAGCCAGATGGGGAAGCTGATGTGAATTTGCAGCTGCAGCAAGGCTGAGAATCGGAGCTGTCAAAAAAGCCAGTGCTGGCATCGTGACTTCCCCCTTGCCTTGTGACCCGTGGGAAATGGGAGCACCAGGCTCTACATGGGGAAACTCAGCAGCCTGGAGCTTCCCAGGCACATGACCCTCTTTCTTTGCTCAAAAGGTCACCCCCTGGGAACGTGCTGTGTCTCTAAAGGTCACCGAGTCAAGCTGCACTAGCAAGGACCACAGGCAGCACTCAGCACAGGGCAGGGCCCAGCATGCTTTGGTCACCTCCTGAAATTGGGGTGGTGATTTCCATCCCTGCTGATTCCTCTGTATTCGCCCTGAGAGGCCAGTTTTACAAGGAAATTAAAACCTGCCTCAAGCCCCTGTTCTTCTTGACCAATGCACAGGTCCTGTTTCAAGGCACGTGGAGCCAGAGGTCACAAAACCAGCACCCCTGATGGTGGCATTGTGCAAACGCCAACGTGCCTGGAGTCTGAGGCTTCCCAGCACGGAGTCTTTGCAGAAAAACCTGCCAAAAGTATTGCTGCTTCCTCTTTCCCCACCCACAAAATCACCACATGGATGGTATTGATGTTTAGACATTTTTTCAGGTGGATCGACTCCCATCATTGCATCTCTGTATGGTCAATAAACAGAGGGGAGATGGCAGGGATAAAAATAGGGATGGGCTTTGGGAAGGGAGAGCATATTTGCGTTTTAATAGTACTGAGGAATGTTATTCAAACCCAAAACACAGCACTGCACCAGTTATTAAGGAGGAAATTAACTCTATCCCAGTTGAAACCAAGGGTGTGAGGCACTCAGGCTAAGCAGACACAAGGGTAGGGAAGTGCCTTCAGGTCCCAAAGGTGCTGCGTGATCTGATCAGTGCTGCTGGTCCACACAAGGTTGGGGAAAAGGCAGCAAAAGCTTCTCTGATGTGCCTTGGCTAGAAAACAAATGTTTGCTTAAAATGGCAAATGGAGAAATATGTAGAATTTGCAAAGTTTAGTCTAAGCCTTGCTTAGAGATTACTTGAGATTACTCCTCTGAATTAGGATCAGGAAAATGATTAAATGTTCCTCAAAGCCATCTGTGTTGCAGGTGACCATACTCCAGTAGAGGTGCAGTTACACTGGGATGGCTCCCATGGAATCCAGGGTCCCACTGTAAAGGATCCACAGCTGATCTGCAAGATGCAGCTTGAACAAGCACCTTGACTTGGTATCAGGATGTTTGGAGAGCATGGGGAGCATGGAATGGTAAGCACACAAACAGTTTCCAAGCCATTTTATGATCCCTGTGGACGTGACTGAAACCCCTACCTCTGAAAAACCTAATTTATCTTAGCATTATATCCATGAGAAGACAGGAAAAACTTCCACAGCAAGCCAGCAAAACTCTTGCAGCCTCCTCAGAAGTCCTGGGACCTAAAAAATAAATGGGGGTCCCTAATCTACCACCAGGTAGGCATAAAAATGTGGGACCTGCAGAACAGCCATCAAGTGCCATTCACCCCAGTGACTTCTCTCTGGCCATGGCCAGAAATGTATATCTAGAGAAGAGTGTCACAGTGCAGCAAATAATTTGGGATAATTCCCCAAAATATCCAGTCAGCTTCTAATTTGTGGGTTCCTGTTCCATAGAGATCGATTTCATATTTAATTACCCACAGTGATTTTTTTTTTTCCTCCATCAATTTATCTTGTTGCTTCATGAATCCCCATCGATTTTCAACATCCACAACATCCTGTTGCAAGGAGTTCCACAGCTTAATTACACACTGGGGGAAGAGCCACCTCCTCTTGTTTGTTTTGGATTTACAATTTCTGGTTTCATCTGATGTCCTGTAATTCTTGCAGAGATAGAGACAGGGAACATTTTCTTCCTGTCCACCCTTCCCACACCACCCAGTGATTTATATTGTGATTTATCTGTCACAATCCTTCTGATACATCTCCCTCCCATCCTGATGAGCTTTGAGTATCTTGGTTTCCTGGGTCTTTTCCAGGTTCCCTTTGTGTTCTCCTACCTTTTGAGGCCTGGGAACCATTTTTCAGATGCTCTCTCAAAGGGAGCATGAGAACCTGAAGACTCTTTCCATGAGGGTCTGCTTATCCTATGCAGGATCAAAACAAAGGTGTTGCCTAATGTGGGAGCATGGAGTTATAGAATCATGGAATGGTTTGTGTTGGAAGGCACCTTAAAAAAAGGTTCCACCCCCTGAAATGAACAGGGACACCTTCCACTATCCCAGGTTGCTCCAAGCCCTTGGACACTTCCAGGGATAGGGCAGCCACAGCTTCTCTGGGCAGCCTGTGCAGGGCCTCACCATCCACATAGAAAACATTATTTTCCTAATATCTGATCTAAATCAGTTTAAAACCTCTCTCCCTTTCCTATCAGGATCTACTGCATTAAAAGTCCCTCTTCCTCTTTTACATGATCACCCCTTAGGCACTGGAAGGTGCTGGAAGGTCTCCCTGGAGCTTTCTCTTCTCCAGGCTGAACAACCCCAGCTCTCCCAGTCTGGAACATGGAAGCCCATCAGGCCAAAGCAGCTCTACCAGCTCTGGTGACACATTTCTTCCTGCTCCCCTCAGGACTTTGAAGTCAGCACACAGCATTAGCAAATAGTCTTGGAAAGCTGCATTTTCCAAAGCCTCTCCAGCCCCAACTCTGCCAAGGAAGCGACGTCTCCACGGCACAGACCAGGACAGGGCAGACCCCACACGTTTCACTGGGCAAACACTCGTGTCTGCCTGATGTTTGCAAAGTCAAACCAGCCCTGGAGGGACAGGAACCAGCCCCAGAGGGACAGGAACCAGCCCCGGAGGGACAGGAACCAGCCCCGGAGGGACAGGAACCAGCCCCGGAGGGACAGGTTGGTTTTACAAACATGGACACACCAGGAACCTTTAACAGCCAAGGCAGGAGGCACCTTGATCTCAATCCACAGCGTGGGAAGTGTAAGAGAGCTTGTCGAGTATTTTCTGCCCCAATCACAGAGATCACAAACTTGCAGAGCTGGTGTGAGATCATTTCTGACCTCTCCCTGCTTCTCTGTTAAAATCAGAGGATCTAGAGAGCGTTTCAGCACTGTGGGGTGTTCAGGTGCACAAACACAACCAGCCCTTTCCATGAATGCAGAAAAGCCTTTTAGAGGCTCACACTGAGCTACAAAATCACCAGCAGAACCTGTGTGGGACCAGCTGGTGCTGGCTGGCAATAACAGCCTGCCTGCCATGCAAACATTCACCTGTCTCCCAGCACCTTCGTGTCCTTTTGGGCAGCATCCCACACCTTGGCCTGTCAGGAGTTGGCCTTCGTTGATCTTTGTGGGTCCCTTCCAACATGGAATATTCTATGATTCTCTAGTCTATGATTTGACTGCCTGGGACACCCCAGGAAACAAAACTTATTGCTGTTGATATCACAGCTCCACCAAAAGAGATGTCTGGATTAAATTCGCTTTGTCATTCCAGGCTCAATCAAATTCCTGTTCATTCAAAACCCCACAAGTCCATGACTCAACTACATATGGTAGTATGGAGACCATCAGCAGACACCAGTATGAATAAAACCAATTACAAAGAAGTAAAAGACACGATGCTGGGTCTTCCCAAACCTTCCATTTTGTTGCCATCCCAGTGTTGTAGTGCTCTAAGAAGGTACTTAAGAAGAATAAGGATGGTTAAAATAAATTCTCCCCACCTGTGCTGCAAGAAGGCTGCAGACAGCTTGGGCTGAACAGAAATTGGGATGAGCCATTCCGTAGGGAAAGGCAGTGGCCAGCCACAGAGAATCCATGTAGTGAGGAAGGTTCCAGATGCCATGGGCTGTGGGTGCGCAGAGGGCTGGGATGGACACAGCACAGCAAACACCGTCAGGGTTTGGACACAGCAGGATTTCAGGGGCTGGCATAAGACCTCTGTAAGCAGGAGGGGACAAATTCACCGTGTCAGCAGCCCCAGTGGTGTCCTCAGGCTTCAAGAAAACACGGGAGGAACAAATTAACTATTCTGGGCACAACCCAAAATCCTTGAGGTTTTGTCAGACACGAGCCAAGGCTTTAGTGAAGACATGAGCTGGGTCTTGGAAAGATGTGTGCACAGAAGTGGCAACCAGGGAGGAAATCAGAGCCGAGGGAGAGTTGTTTCAGATGGGAAAGATTAAAATGTGTTTGGGCTGTGAGGAGCAGAACCAGAAGCCAGTGGAAGGGTTAGCAAAAAGAGAACCAAAGCAGGAGGGAGAATCAGGTGACAGAGCAAGGAGGATGGTGGGGACAGTTCTGAGGCAGGAAAGGGCTGTTGGAGAGAAAGAAAGAAATGTGCTCGTTTGCCAAAGTCTCCTTGGAACAGAGAGCTCCTGTTGAGAGCCAAAACAGGGGGAGGATGAATGAGGAAATCAGCTCCATCACGAGATATCCCACAGCAGGAGAGCAGAGGAGGGGAAGTGGAGGCTGGAAAGTGGCCAGGGCTGGTGGGATGGCCTGGGGGACCTGCAGAGAGCCAGGCACTGAGGAGAGAAGTTATTTTGTCCTTTTTCAGCAATGGCCTTTAGCCTACGGCCACCTCCAGCCACAGGACAATGTCCTTCAGGTTATGCAATGTGTTCACAGGCAGCAGTACACCTGGACCTGCAATAACAGAGGGGTGGAGGCTCGTTACATTCCCTGACAGCATCGTGGCTTTCAAGCAATAGCCCAGAAGGCAGAGTTTGCATTGGCCTGGGTGTGAAGTCAGGTTGTGATGCAAGCAGATGAAAATTGGAGCTAAGGACACTGGCATTTCAGCTCCGAGCTGGTGGGAATGTCACCGTGGTACCCTGCCTTGAGAAGCTCAGGAGATTCATGGCCCCGCCTAGACAACCACCCAATTCTCACACTTCTCCTCTTCTTCCTTCCCAGATATCCAGACACCTCTTCACCTCCTCTGACACATGATAAGAAAAGCACTTGCCTGTCCAAAGGTGTACAAAGCCTCGCTCAGGTCAGAAATGTGGTACCTGGGCAGGTCCAAAGCCAGAAGCCAGCTGATCCTGATGAGGTTCCTGATGCATGGAGCTGCCCCAGGAAGTCACTGTCCCCAAGGGCAGTGCTGTCTATGGCATGGCCACCCTCTACTGGCCACCACTCCTTCCCAGAGACATCTCCTACGTGGACGTCCATGGCTTATTCCTCCATGGTAAGGGAGCACAAAGAAACCTCTGTGGAAAATCTTGCTCCCTCCTGCCAACCATCTGCAGCAGCTCATTGCCAGAGTTCAACGACTGCGTGTTCAAAAGGTGCTGGAATCTTGGATGCTGAGAATTTTAGACTTCCTGTGCTGAAAGGCACAGACCCACAAAAGAGCGCTGCATTTGACCTGAGGTTGTGGAGAAGACTTTAAAAATTGATTGATAGCACTGGGATTACTGGGTATGTAGCTGGTTAGAAGTGTGTAACATCACTGGGTGGAAAACTTAGAGTTTAGGTTTTTAGAATATAGTAATGGATGTGAAGCAAGATGGAGGTTTTAGGGTGGAGGCAAGTTGTTCTTTTTCACCTTCTTCTTCCTTTTTCTTCATGGGTTTGGTTGGTATCTTGCAATTGGACAGAAAAGTCCGCATTGCAGGTCTTGGGGGATCAGTTATTGGGTTAAAAGGGAAAATAACCTAGGTGTCATCCGGGTAGTTTAATTTTAGTTCAGCCTTAAAAGAGCTTGAAACTGTACATCTGGGGCCATTTTTGTGCTGTTTTTCCTGCACGCAGAGTCTGTGCAGACGGCGTGCTGAAGTTTTGATAAGATAACAATAAACAGAGGCTGAAGACCAAAAGAAGACCTGTCTGTCTCTCGTTCCTGACACAGAACTGCTCCAGGAGGGCTTCCTCCAATAAGGGAGCCCACAGGGAGAAGCCCAACGTGGGGCTAGCAAAGCCATAAAAATGTAGGAAAAAAACTACAAAAATTGAGGTTCCTACAGTGATCCCATGAGTTTGTCCTGATTTGTGGCCCAGCAGAACATCTGCCTTTGTCAGCACATGGCACCAGCATCACAAAGAGACCAGGCAGAGATCAAATGCTTTTAGTAGGGAAAAAACCCACTAGGTTTGTGTGGGTGCACTTTCTTTCCTGTTCTGGGGGCTTTTTTTTAATGGAATATTCTGATCCTCAAAACGTTTCTGTGGAATCCATCTGTGGATTTGTGGAACCGAGTGACATCAATCTCTTGAGTGCCCCCTCCCTGGAAGTGTTCAGGGCCAGGTTGGACAGGGCTTGGAGCAACTTGAGCTAGGGGAAGGTGATGGTCTTTAAAGTCCTTTCCAGCCCAAACCATTCCATTATTTTTGCCTGTTCTCCTGGAGAACTCCATATAGATCAACCCACCCCCACCTATACAGCCACCTGTCAAATTAGGTGGACATGAACACCCAGGGGAAAGTTTGTTGGGCTGGAAGGCACAATGCAGCTCCTCAGGGATGAGCTCTCATATCCTGCACTCCCTCAGGATGATGAAACATTGCACCACTGAGAGCAACATTCCTCTCCCCAGGATCTATGAGGGCAACTTGGGCACCCCATGGAACCAGGGTTTGGTTTCCCCTTAACTTTGGGGTCCACTTAACAGCTTCCCCCCACGATGTGTGTTGGCCCCCAGGATAATGTGAAGGTTGCCCAGTGGAGTTCTGGGCTGGGACCAAAACTAAAGCTGTACCAAATCAACCAGGGAAAGGAGTGCAGGTGTTTTCAGACAAAATACCCTGCGGAAAACATGGAAAACAAACACACGCTGCTCCCGTGTGAGCGGGCAAAGCAGAGCAGGAATCAAACTGGAAGGCAAAAAGGAAGTCAGCAGCCATGAGGTGACGAGGAACTCGGGTGTCTTGCATCACTCAGGAGCAAGTGGAGCCCTGTGGGGTTGATTCCTCCCTCACCAGCAGCATCAGCAGCCAGGAGTCACTGCAGACAGCAAGGAGAGGCTTTGGAGCCCCACTCCAAACTGTGACAGAGGAGGAGGAGGAGTGACACAGGACAGTGTGCACAATGACATTAAAGTCCTCTGCAGCCATCCCCAAAGGATTTCCCACTGGGAAGAGCACTGGATGCTGTATGGGATGCCTGTCAACCATCAGGCTCATTCTAACAGCTGGCAAGTAATCAAAACACCACCAAGGTGGGGAATCATCTCTGGGATTTCCTGGAATTTAAAGTGTTTGTCCCTTCAGCTTCATGTGATCACCTCTAATTATTGAGCTTTATGAGGTAGAGTCCTCATCCACACTCTTCAGACTATCCATGAGTTTCCAAACTACTTTTGTGTCCTCCCGCGCCATCTTTCACAGACAAGAAGTACTTCCACATGGGAATATAACTCCCTGCTTCCACCTTCCCCACTGTCCTTCTCCAGACCTTTCCCAGCTCCAGCTCCTCTGGCACACAACGCCAATCCATGGCACGGCAAAGGCTGTTCTGATGCTTCCCCTGTGTTCTTCATTCCAGCGTGGGATTTCCTGGCACCTCATCCATGCTGGAGACTGCTTCACCCGAGAGTGAACCTATCCGAGCAGGAAAGGCCTGGAGAAAGGGATCAGCAGCAGAAAATGTGCCTGGGATGGGGATGGGCATGGAGACACCTGACCCATCCTCGCTCCTGCCCCCAAACCTGCACAGGAAGGAGCCAGTGAGCACAGACACATCTCTGTCACAGCTAAACAAGCCTCCAGCAAGACCTCTGGGATGTAAGTTGGGAGCTTGGAGGGTTCTGGCAGTGCAGGAGAGGGCAGGGAGTCATTTGGGCTGTCACAGAGCTCTCCAGGACGTGCGTGTGACCCCCAGTGCTCTCACTGCCCCACAAGGTGGGAGCATCCAGTAGGAAGAGCCGGCCGGCTTGTCCGAGAGGAGCGGAAAAGCAGGAGAGGTCAATTCCTGTGTTGTTCTTCCTCGGGAAAAGCCCTCTGGATATCCTCTAGCTCTGTGCTGACGTTGTTGGGCCTCTGCCTTCTGCAGGCTCTGTCCCCTCGTCCATGAAGGGTCGTGGATGGTGACACCAGAGCTCAGTCCCGAGAGGAGGACAGGGGCTGGCACTGCCCATGGCAGGGATCACTCAGGACTGGTCAGCATGGACTGGTCACCCTGCACTTCTCCATGGTGCTGTAACTGGGACCAGCACAACCACAGCCCAGCTGGGCCCTGCCCTCCCTCTCCCAACAGGGCCACAGGGACAGGTTTGTCCCCAAGCTGACACGGACTGTGTCCTCCATCCCCCTACACAGGTGTTTTCTGCTCCTCTTCCCTGCTCAGATCCCTTTTCCTCCCCACAGGGCTGAGCTGATGAAGCTGATCTGGAATCACTTATTGCTTAGCAACGTTTATTATCCTTATTATCCCTGACAAGCTTACTCTGGCTCCCAAAGGGACCCAGAATGAAACAAGCCTCACCCAACATTTTAAGTGAATTTCCACTTCTTGCTGCCCTCTGTGCATGCAGACATCACAAAGGCACACAGTGCTGCTCATCTTTCCCCTCCACCACTGTCCAAAGACCTCTACCAGGACAGGTATTGGCATCTCCTGGGATGACAGAGGTTTCCAAGGGGATGCACCTTGTGAATGAGCAGAAGATCACCTACAAGGCAATGGCAGTGGGGATGGGTCACCTGCACTGTGACAGGTAGGAAAAGCCTCTTGAGATGTGTCAGCAGCCCCATGAAACGCCTCCTCTCTTTCAGGGCTTGGAGTGGGCAAAGTCCTTTGGAATCAGCAGGAATGGGGTTCACAGGTGAAAACCTCACTACCTGGAATCTGGAGGCAGGACTCAGCTACCTAAATATCAGCATCCACTTCCATCCATTGAGCTTTGGCCCAAGAGCGCTCTGGGATCCAGGATGCTGATTCAGCAGGTTTCTAAAAACGCCAGCTCTCTTTCCAAAACAATGAGCTTCGCCCACAAAGGAGAGGAACCATGATTGCTCTGTTCTCCAGCAGCTGCAGCAAACAAAAGCTGTGCCAGAGCCCATTCCAGCAAGGAGGCACAGAGGAGAAAACTGCCCCAAGAAAATGCGAGGAATTTCCTGGCCTGAGCAGCCCTCCTAGCGTGATCCACGCTCACAAGCTGGATATTCAAATCCCTGTGTTGTTAGCTAAGATGGGATTTAAAATCACGTGTAAGCAGCACTGGCACCAGTGGTGTAAGGTGGTGATGCCTGGCAAAAGAAGGGATCAAAAAAAAAGGCATTTACAGGGCAGGAGGGGCTTTCTGAGGGAATTTCCTTGGGATGAGCCAGCACAATGGAGAAGTGAAGATACCTGGAGCTTGTTTTGTAGTAGAAAACAGAGCAAAATCCTCAGTGCTAGGAGAAATACCACTGTGGGTGATTCCACCCCTACCTGTCAACACACCTCTGAGAAGATCACAGGCTTTCAGGAAGGCAAAAGGAGTGTTGTAACCCCTGTTTCGTAACAAAAGGGAAAGCACAGAGACTCCAGGGACAAGCAGGAGGAGGAGCACAGGATGACAACCTGATACTTTCTCCTTGACCCAGCCATGAGGACAAGCTGTGTCCTCCTTGGGCTAAAAATCAAAGCATCCAGGAAAGGTTTCTGGAGCTGCATCCAGGAGTTCCTGAAGGTGGCCACAAAACATGGAGATGGGCCAAAATCTCCTCAATTCTGAGCAGAATAGAAAACACAGGCAATGCATAAAATCCCATTTCTTTTTCTGCCATGGCGCCAGGTGATCCAGGGGACACCATTCCATAGCTTTTTCCCTGGGGGGAACCCAGGCAGCACAACCTCCCCAGGGCATGCAGGGGAGCTGAAAACCTCACCTGGTTTTGGAACACATCAGCACTAGCGCTCAGCATTAGGCTGAGCCTAATTTCAGGGTTTCCTCCACTAGGTCAGTTCATGAAATGTGCAGCAGCCCAGTGAGGCAGCAATTGAGGCTGAAAGGAAACTGAGGCACAGCCAAGCTGTGCATCCCAAGGAGAGGATCCCAGTGCCATGCGTTCCTCCCAAGAAGCTGTGCTCCCTGGCAGATGAAGCCAGCACATACAGCAGTGGGCAGTTTCCAAAGAGCTGGGCTCTGGAGCTGCTTTGGCCAAGCCCCCAGCCCATGTTTGATGGTTCAGGTGAAAGGTTTCAGTGCTGGCCCCGCTCCTGCTGGAACAGAACAAGGATGAACAGCTTGGCTTCATCTGGCAAACTGAGCCAAAGCCCTAATAGCAATGACATGAGGAAACCAAGCGGCCTCCCGGATTCCTCCCAACCACTTCTCCCCACTTTCCACAGCAAGAAACGGGATGAGAGTGTTGGGATGCGCCCTGATTACCCTGCTCTGGAAAATGCTTTGCTGCGCTGCTGACGTTTCCTGCCCACCTACAGCCAGTGGCCTCGGTGTTTGTGCTCTTGGCACAGCCCGAGGAACCCGGGAGCTGAGGGAACATTCAGAGGGCTCGAATGAGTAGCAGCCCTGTGTTTGGGCTGAATAGCAAAAGGAGCTTGTGTGGGTTCCCTTTTCAAAGCCAGCTGAGAAAAGGTTTTGTTGCGAATCCGAGGCCAGAAGTATCAAAGAGCTTTGAATACTGGTCTCTGTGCTTGTTTGTGCCTGCTTCATTTCATTGTTTACTCTTTAGCTGCCCAGAGGGCTGAAGCAGCTAGAGTTTTTGCAGAGAGGGCTCCTGTTGGTCCTGGCCAGGCCTGTCATTCAGCCTGGAGCCCAAGGAACCCCCTCCAGGACCCAAGCACCTTCCCATGCAGGACATCACGGCTGTGGGAATGGCCCCATGATGCAGCTGCTGTTCTGGCCCAGATCTGGTCTTGGCAGGGTGCTGAGAAGGTCCTCTTGCACTCAAAGGGGTTTTTTCCAGCCCAAACACAGCAAGGGGAAGAGAGGCAGAGACTGAGTGTGGGTGGAATTGTAGCCACTGAAGATTTTCCCCTTGTCCAGGACCTCTGCCCTCAGAGCATCGCGTCATCCCTCAGCTTCTGTGTCCTCTTCAATTCCCCCAGGCATCTCAGCAGCCATGGAGGGAAAGAAACACTCCCTCCCAGCTAGCCCTGCCCTTAATCTGACACCTCATCAACTCATCCTCGGACCTGCTGCCGTTTCCCACAGATCACAGCTCTCCAGGCCTGACGGCTCTGCCTTGGAAGGAAGACACAGCACATGGCCTGGAAACACTGTCATGCCATCAAAACTCATCTCCTTGGTGGACCAGCACCAGGGGAAGCCATGGATGCAGTGGCCTGGTGCTGGCTCTGCCAGACATCCCCCGTGTCTTCTGAGTGCATCCATGGCCACCACTCAATGGCACAAGGCACACAGAAAATGGGGACAACTCTCAACCATGCACAGCCTTCCACAGCCTTGAGGTTCAGTGGTGACCTCCTGGCTTGGAGCTCTCTGGTGACCAGTGACAGGACGCAAGGAACAGCTGGAGATGTGTCAGGGAAGGGTTAGGGGGATATTAGGAAAAGGTTCCCCACCCAGAGGGTGGGTGGGCACTGAATAAGCTCCCCAGGGAATGGACACAGCCTCAAACCTGACAGAGTTAAAAAGAATTTGGGCAAGCCTCTCAGGCACAGGGTGGGGATTGCTGGGATTCACCTGTGCAGGGCCAGGAGTTGGACTCAGTGATCCTTGTGGGTCCCTTCCAGCTCAGGACATTCCATGATCCCAGCCATGGTCCTGGTGGAGAGTGTGTGATTTTGGCTGAGCCCCTCTGCTCCAGTTCTTGGCACATGTGCTCCAGACCATCCTTTCCTCCTTTCAGCCAGAAACCAGCTGGGAAAGCACCTTCATTTCTGCAGTAAAGCTCATCAGGTGCTTAGAAACACAGATAACGACTTATTCCAGCTAAGCTACAAAGAAGGGCACCCCAGGAAGGCTTTTGGTGATGCTGATTGATGGTCTCATCTTGATTTACTGAAGGAGAAGCATAAAGGAAGGGAAGGGATGGAGTGGAAGATGATAAGGATAAATATTACTTTATGAGTATTAATATTTAGTAGCCAGAGCCTCAGTCCTTGAATAGTCTTTGAATTTAGATATGAAGTTCTTGAAAGAGCTCCGAGGGATTTTTGTGCCTCATATTCTCATAGGTGTCAATTAATTAGATGAGCCAGCCTGAGGTGAAGCAGGATAACCAAAACCAGTCGGTATGAAGAAAAATAATTATTCATGAATAATTCAGAAGGAATACAGAAACCCTAATTAAGGCCAAACCT